>NC_064646.1:20824275-21453313 GCF_023864345.2 Schistocerca serialis cubense
CATTGAAAACTTATGGAAGTGATGCCAGTTTAATTGCATGTTGTTTGCTTAGTCATATTGTTCATTATCTGGACAAAATGTTCACAGGTTGACCAACCTCCATCAGATAATACTTGTCGACCTGCTCATAGCTACTGTGGAATTCAGAATCGCAATTATCCAGACCGTCGCAACATGGGATACCCTTTTGATCGTATGCCACGTGTAGATGCCAGTACATTACGTGAATTCCTGACACCGAACATGGGCTTGATTGATGTGAACATAGTACATCATGAAATTACCCTTGACCACAAGGGGCAACCAATGGACTGTACATGATCATCATGTATTGTCTATCCAACACAGCAGATATGCAGGATGGAACATTTCTTATATATGAGACATAACAGTGAAAAATTATAACATAGTTACATTTTTAGTTTCCTTCCTTCAAGCTTTCACTTTCATTATTTGTGCATATTGTGTAATAATTTCCTGTTGTATTGTTAAATTATAAAGGGAGTTTTGTAAATCTCTTTCTTGTTTTTTAATTGACATCAGTGATTTTGTTTTATTCCCACTGATTAGGTCTACTGCCAAAATGAAAAAAGTGACGATTGTGTAATGAAATTATTCGATTGTATTTTTCAGCCTTGGGTCATATAAATAGTATTGTGGCTAGTTTTGATCCTCAGTAAGTCATCATCAGATGGCACTCAGCACCCTCTTCGCCTGTACAGTTGATAAGTTGACAACTTACAAGGAAGCGGAAATAGGTCATGATACTGTTTGTGTTACCTGATGCTCAGGTACACAGTAAAAGAATTTTATTGCTATTCTTTAATTAAAGTAAAAGTGAAACAATTATGTCCCAAAATTTAAAAGTGTGTAGGTGAAACACCTAATAGATGAAAACTATATTGTGTATGTCGAGATCTAATTTATATGGTGTGAAGCTGCCATTGAAAAATAAACTGATGGCTCTTGCAACCCACAAACGTAACACAGCACATGAAAAAAATATTAGCTGAAAAAGTTGTGGCATAATTAATACATAAAACAATTTCACAGAACATGTAGCTAAGTTAAATTTGAACTTATAACATACAGCAAGCTGCACAGAATAAAAGTGAGCCCTTCATCTAGTAAGACACCACCCCACTAATACTGACAAAATTTCAAGACAACATGTGAATGTGAATATAGTAGATGAAGTTAACTTCATCAGTTCATTCTGTAAATAGGTAATACCAGTCATAAGTACAAACATTAAATAGATAAACAAGAAGTGGTTGTCATGATTCTCCAAAATTGATACTATTTTATCCACCTACATAAGAAAAAGTTAAGGGCAAGGCCAATGATGTTCCAAAGAAAATTTCAGCCTTTATGTTTTCCCATATGGTGGAGCAAGATTATTTTCTTAATCAAGGGACAAATTACAATAAAGAAACCAACTTGACACTATCAAAGAACTAATGAAAACTAATATAGATTCTAAGTTGACATGTTCCCCCGAATTTAAGCTGCTGTCACACACTATGACTTGAATTACAAAGCCAATCCTAAACAATGTAAACACCTGGAAACAAGTCAGTAAGAATTAGGACTCAGAAAAGAAGTTTTTTATATGTTAATAATCAGCAACAAACTTTTACAGAAGTTTGACTGGAGTCCAGAAATAAATGCTCACACTTAATTACAAAGTTGTTAAATGATTTTATGTCATATTTTGAAGAAACATTTTGAAAGAAAAAAGGGAACCATTTCTCAAGATCCTGAGATAAAGAGAATAAGAATGTAGCTTATTAAACACAGGGGCTTATTTTCCTAATTAATAACATAGAATGTTGCTGACAAAGTAGAGCTATATGCTGTATTTTAACATTTTTAAGTAACAAAGAACAATAATGAATGACTCACCAACAACAAAAAAATCCTTTTGGGTTTCATAAAAGCAGAATAGTTAAAACATAAAAAATTAGTCCAGGGGTACACACCAAATATAAATGTTTGCGTTAACAGGCCAAATCTCCGAGCCAGATCACAAGGTCATTGAAGCAGAATAGGATACCATACCATCTAAAACTCCCAAAAATAAACATGAAATATATCTATTTAAAAAGAAAAGGAAACAGATTAAAATCACTTGAAACTTGCCTAAATAAGGCAGTTTCCATTACTTTATTACTATATCTTCGTCGTTTACCAGCCATGGCTGGACAGACTGCGTCACAAATACAATGTTTATCAACTAACATTTATACAACACCATATACAGAATTTATATTACAAATAAAAGAAAATATTTATGCAGTGCACAAAAACACATAGAACATAGTGGGAACAAAATATAACTAAACAGGAAAGTA
The DNA here is from genome assembly GCF_023864345.2 of Schistocerca serialis cubense. Classification (NCBI taxonomy): domain Eukaryota; kingdom Metazoa; phylum Arthropoda; class Insecta; order Orthoptera; family Acrididae; genus Schistocerca; species Schistocerca serialis. The sequence continues at coordinate 20,826,630 of NC_064646.1, forward strand.
AAACTTCATAGCAGCAAATGAAAATACCATAAAGCAAAATGTTTACAAGTCCATGTAGATCACACACACACAAAGTTTCATTTCGGAAAAATATGTACTTTAAGTAAAACACAAAATTAAATGTGCAGTTAACATAAAAAGAAGATTAAATATAGGCAAAATTATATACAAAACATAACAATATTTATTATTTTGTCCATTCACTAGAACCGCTGTTGAAAAACTCTTCCAAGGAATATAGTGGATGTTCTTCCATACTTACTATGTAAGCATCTACATCAACACAGATACTCCACAAGCCACTGTATGACGCTTGGGGGAAGGTACCCTGTAGCACTACTTGTCATTTCATTTCCTGCTCCACTCGCAAACAGAATGAGGGAAAAACAGCAGTCTGTATTCCTCTGTTTGAGCCCTAATTTCTCGTATCTTATCTTTGTGGTCCTTAAGCACAATGTATGCTGGGAGCAGTAGAATCATTTGGCAGTCAGCTTCAAATGCCCATTCTCTAAATTTTCTCAATAATGTTTCTCAAAAAGTACGTTGCCTACCATCCAGGGATTCCCATTTGAGTTCCCATAGCACCTCCATGGCACTTACAAACTGTTTGTGCCTATTGTTGTTGTTGTTGTGTTCTTTTTTGTCTCTCTGTATGATTTTTACCCCCACACACTTCCCTCCAGTTCTAAATTGGTGATCCCTTGATGCCTCAGAATGTGTCCTACCAACCGATCCCTTCTTTTGGTCAGGTTGTACCACAAATTTCTCTTCTCCCCAATTGTACCTCCTCATTAGTTACGTGATCTACCCATCTAATCTTCAGCATTTTTCTGTAGCACCACATTTCAAAAGCTTCCATTCTCTCCTTGTCTAAACTGTTTATTGTCCCTGTTTCGCTTCCATACATGGGTACACTCCATACAAATGACTTCAGGAAGAACACTTAAATCTACACTCAATGGTAACAAATTTTTCTTCTTCAGGAAAACTCTTTTCACCATTGCCAGTCTACATTTTATATCCTCCCTACTTCAACAAACATCACTTATTTTGCTTCTCAAATAACAAAACTCATTTACTACTTTAAGTGTCTCATTTTGTAATCTAATTTTCTCAGCATCACCAGATTTAATTCAGCCACATCCCATTATCCTCATTTTGCTTTTGTTCATGTTCAGTGTATATCCTCCATTCAATATAATGTCCATTCCATTCAACTGCTCTTCCAAGTCCTTTGCTGCCTCTGACAAATGTCATTGGCAAACCGCAAAGTTTTTATTTCTTCACTGTGGACTTTAATTGCTACTCCAAATTTCTTTTGTTTCCTTTACTTCTTGCTCACTATAAAGATTGAATAACATCGGTGATAGGCCACAACCCTGTCACACAGCCCTCCCGACCACTGCTTCCCTTTCATGCCCCCCGACTCTTATATCTGCCATCTGGTTTCTGTGCAAATTGTAAATAGCCTTTCACTCCCTGTGTTTTACCCCTGCCACCTTTAGAATTTGAAAGAGAGTATTCCAGTTAACATTGTCAAAAGCTTTCTCTATGTCTACACTTGCCGTAAACATAATTTTGCCTTTCCTTAATCTATCTCCTATGAAAAATGAAATGTCATGTGGCTAGGGCCTCCCACTGGGGAGACCGTTCGCCTAGTGCAGGTCTTTCGAGTTGACGCCACTTCGGCGACCTGCGCGTTGATGGGGATGAAATGATGATGATTAGGACAACACAACACCCAGTCCCTCAGCGGAGAAAATCTCCGACCCAGTCGGGAATCGAACCCGGGCCCTTAGGATTGACATTCTGTCACGCTGACCACTGAGCTACCGGGGGCGGACATCTATATCCTATGAGAAGTTGCAGGCTCAGTATTGCCTCGCATGTGCCTACATTTCTCCAGAATCCTAACTGATCTTCCCAGAGGTCAGCTTCTATGAGTTTTTCCATTCTTCTGTAAAGGATTCATGTTAGTATTTTGCAGCCATGACTTATTAAATTGATATTTCAGTAATTTTCACACCTGTCAGCACCTGCTTTCTTTGAAATTGGGATTATTATATTTTTATTGAAGTCTGGGGGCATTTTTCCTGTCTCATACATCTTGCTCACCAGATGGTACAGTTTCGTCATGGCTGGTTCTCCCAAGGCTATTAGTAGCTGTAATGGAATGTTGTCTACTCCTAAGGCCTTGTTTTGATTTAAGTGCAGTGCTTTGTAAAATCCTTCTTACAGTATCATATCTCCCTTCTCAGCTCCCTCTAATCCTCTTCCATTTCCATAATATTGCCATCAAGTGCATCCCCATTACATAGACCATCTATATACTCCTTCGACCTTTCTGCTTTCCCTTCTTTACTTTGGACTAGTTTTCCACTTGAGCTGTTGATATTCATACAGGCAGCTCTATTTTCTCCAAAGGTCTCTTTAATTTTCCTGTAGGCAGTACCTATCTATCTATCCTCCAGTGAAAGATGCTTCTACATCTTTACATTTGTCCTCTAGCTCTTCCTGCTTAACCATTTTGTATTTCCTGTCAGTCTCATTTTTAGGCATTTATATTCCATTTCACATGCTTCATTTATTGTATTTTTACATTTTCTCCTTTCATCAATTAAATTCAATATCTCTCTTGTTACCCAAGGATTTCTACCAGCCCTCATCTTTTTACCTACTTGATCCTCTGCTGCCTTCAGTATTTCATCTCTCAAAGCTACCCATTCATTTTATATTGTATTCCTTTCTCCTGTTGTTGTCAATTGTTCCCTAATGCTCCCTCTGAAACACTCTAGAACCTCTGGTTCTTTCAGTTTATCGTGGTCGCATCTCTTTAACTTTCTGCCGTTTTGCAGTTTTTCAGTTTTAATCTGCAGTTCATAACCAATAAATTGTGGTCAGAAGCCACATCTGCCCCTGGAAATGTCTTAAAATTTAAAATCTGGTTCCTAAATCCCTGTCTAAATATTATATAATCAATCTGAAACCTTCCGGTATTTCCAGGTCTCTTCCACGTATACAACCTACTCTCATGACTCTTAAACCAAGTGTTAACTATGGTTAAATTATGCTCTGTGCTAAATTCTACCAGGCAGCTTCCTCTTTCATTCCTTTCCCCCAGTCCATATTCAGCCACTACTTTTCCTTCTCTTCCTTTTCCTACTTCTGAATTCCAGTCCCACTTCACTATTAAATTTTTGGCTCCCTTAACTATCTGAATAATTCTTTTTATCTCATCATACATTTCCTCAATCTCCTCCTCATCTGTGGAGCTAGTTGGTGTATAAACTTGTGCTACTGTGGTGGATAGGGGCTTTGTGTCTATCTTGGCCACAATAATGCATTCACTATGCTGTTCGTAGTAGCTTATCTGTGTTCCTATGTTTTTACTCATTATTATTTGATTTTGTTTTCATAACCCTGTTTTCACCTGACTAGAAGTCCTGTTCCTCCTGCCACAGAACTTCACTAATTCTCACTATGTCTAACTTTAACCTAGCCATTTCCTTTTTTAAATTTTCTAACCTACCTGCCTGATTAAGGTTTCTGTCATTCCATGCTCTGGTCCGTAAAATGCCAGTTTTGTTTCTCTTGATGATGATGTCCACCTGAGTAGCCCCCACCTGGAGGTCTGAATGGGGTACTTTCAGAATATTTTACCCAAGAGGATGCCATCACCATTTAACCATACAGTAGAGCTGCATGCCCCTGGGAGTAATTACGGCTGTAGTTTCCCCTTGCTTTCAGCCGCACACAGTACCAGCACAGCTAGGCCATTTTGGTTGATGTTACAAGGCCAGATCAGTCGATCATTCAGATTGTTGCCCCTGCAACTACTGAAAAGGCTGGTGTCTGGGACTTCTGTATACCCCTGTCGGTACTGAAAAGGCTGCTGCCCCTCTTCCGGAACCACACGTTTGTCTGGCCTCTCAACAAATACCCCCTCCACCCCCCTTCCCTGTTGTGGTTGCAGCTATGGTATGGCTACCTGTATCACAAGGGCACTTAAGCTTCTCCACCAATAACAAGGTTCATTGTTTATTGGGGGGGGGGGGGGGGGCAGGGTTTGAACCTACCAGTAACAAATCTAGCAGCCCGCCTCTGAATTGCTTCAGGTGAACCACTCTTTCCTAAAATTCTCCCCATTAACTGAAGTTGACCATTCACCTTCTCTACCTCAGTTCTCACATGTTCATTCGACCTCATGTCACTTTGCAACGTTATGCCCAGATATATAAACAAATTGATTCTGTCAATCAGGACACTAGTGTTACTGTATCTAAACATTACTGGTTTGATCTTTCTACTCATCTGCAGTAACTTTCTTTTTTCCACATTTAAAGTTAGCTGCCATTCATCACACCAACTGGAAATTTTGTCCCAGTCATCTTGTATCTTTCTGCAGTCACTCGACTTCTACGCCATACCATACACCATGGCATCATCAGCAGATGCTGCCCATGCCATCAGCCGTATCATTTATGTATATAGAAAACAAGTCCTATCACTCTTCACTAGGGCACTCCTGGTGATGAACTTGTCCCTAATGACCATTTTATATGAGGACAACATACTGGATTCTATCATTTAGGAAGTCTTAGAGCCACTCACATGTCTGTGAACTTATTCGATATGTTCATACCTTGATTATCAGCCTGCAATGGGGCACTATGTGAAATGCTTTCCGGAAATCAAGAAATAAGAAATCTGCCTATTGCCCTTCATCCACAGTTCTCAACATACCATGAGAGAAAAGGGCAAGCTGAGTTTCCACAAACATGCTTTTTAAAACCACGCTGATTTGTGGAGTCTGTCTGATGGTCAAATGATGGTATGTTTGTACAATTCTCCTGTCCGAACGATTTCTTGAACGTGAAATTTGAAACTTCAGCTTTCATTTTGCTATCTTCATCTGCCACACCAGACTGGTCAACAAGGGACTGAATGAAAGTCACACACCTGCTTAACAATTTTAAATATCATCAGAATTTTTCCGGTTCTCCGCCATATCTTTTGCTGAGGTGTGACAGTGGTAGTTGTATGCTTCATGCGTAGATCTTTTCATAAATGCACGAATCTCTAATTACTTTCACTTGTCATCATTTATGTGTTCCCTTTCGAACTGAGAGTGCAACAGCCTCTGCTTCCTTAGCATCTGCCAAATTTTGTTATTAAATAATGGTGGGTTTTTTCCATCCTTTATCTATTTACTAGGCACATAACTCTCTAGGCCATGATTTAGAATCTGCTTAAACTTTGCCCGTGATCCCTTTACAACCATATTACTGTACAGGATGATGCCAATTCACTGTCTAAGTGAGAGGTTAATAACTGCTTATCTGCTATATCTAGCAGAAACATTCTCCTAGCCTTCATACCTGATTCATTAACTTTCATAACCATAGCTGCTATAATGACACCATGATCACTAATACCCGTTTCTACAATGACATTGTCATTAAGGTCCAGCGTATTTGTAGCTGCAAGGTCTAAGATATTTCCATTCCAAGTGGACTGCTGGACTAGCTGCTCAAGACAGTTTTCAGAAAGTGTGTCCAAAAGTATTTTGCATGGCTGTCTGTCTGTAGCCCCTGCAATGAACAATGAATCCATAGACATCCCAGTCTATACCCAGCAGATTAAAGTCGCCTCCAACCAGTACTGCATGATCTGGGTATTATATGCTATTGACCTTAGACTTTCTCTGAATGACTCTAAAAATGTCACAAGGAATTGTATGGCCAGTAAAAACATCCCACAATTAATTTGGTTTCACCCACACCTTTTATACACAACCGAATGACTTCACTGTCACACTCAACTTTGAGACAATATTTTTGTCAACTACATTGAACATTCCCACTCCTGTGGCCTTTAATCTGTCTTTCTGATAAATATTCCACGACTAGCTAAATATCTCAGAGCTTTCCACTTCGGGTTTCAGCCAACTCTTGGTGACAAGAATAATTTGAGCATGATAGCTTTCCTGGAGGGCTGTAAATTCAAGAAACTTTATTACAAATGCTTTGACAGTTTACTGATAAAATTGTGGCAGTCAAAATGTCCTTATTCTGAATGCTGTTTGACTTCCCTTGCTGCATATCGACTGGCAAGTGTTCATCAGAGCACCTCAAACTACTGCCTAGCCTAAAAAAACCCTCTTGTGCAATCCACAAGTGCTCTGCTACCCTAGTAGCTGCTTCCTTTGATTGAGACCCTCCACTTGGTTCCAAACAAAAGTACCCCAATCAGCTCTGGGAATAATGTTGCAAATTGCAAGCTCTGCTTTCACCCCACTTGAAAGGCCAGCAGACAACTGCATCCTGCACCCTTGATAGCCATAGACAAGGCTGCCTCCACATCTCGGATGAGGCCCCCCAGCAGACACACTGTGTGCACATTGGCTTTCTTTCTAGCCGTGTGCTCTATCTGCCTAAGGAGCTCCATAATGCATATAACATTAGAGCTCCCAATAACTCGTAAACCCCTCTGCCACATGCCTGCTCAGACCCTGCTAAAGGAGTGGCCACTTGGCCACAGCACAGGATGAATGGGTGAGACCCAGCACCCAGTCTCCACACTGATCCTCCACTTCGAGTGACGTGAATGTGATACCACCTTCAACTCACCCTGCTGTGAGGGCAGATCCACCACATCATATCCACTAAGTGCCGCAGAGCCTGTGAGCAAAACAAGTGACACCTGAGGTGTCCCATGCGACGCGCTAAACTCTCCGCCACTGTTACACCGCCAGGGCAGCAGCCTGAAGGTGACTGCCTGTTGCCAAAAGGACATTCAGCTGTTCATGAACTGCGACCAGCTCCTACTGTATCCGCACATAGCATGCACACATCCTAGCCATCCTAGTAAGAATAACTGAAGAAGTTAACTACAAAAGCAGACAATACTAGATATGCAACTTGCTACACTCCTTATGTGTCACCAATGGACACGAAAACATTAATGAACTGTGTAGCTGGCTGTTCAGTGTGCAACTATCATGCTACAGACTGAATGAATTTACGCTCACAGAAATACAAGAGTAAAACTCTTAAACAGCGAAACATGCACAAAATTTAATAGATATACTACGAAAAAAACCACAGAAAAAGATAAACACTTGAACTGCCACTCTGCAGATGTATATCAGCTGATAGCTGGAGCCTTGACCAAATGTGGCTCAAATTCAAAGAAACAGGGTTGATGGCAGTTGTGAGTTTCTTACCAAATAAATTAATAAGGGATGAAGCTAATTCTCCATGGTACACAAAACGTGATACTGTTGCAGAAGCTATTAAGAATTTGTCGGATTTAAAAGAATGCAAAACTTCTCAGACTGTGCACAATTCACAGGTTCTAGAAACTTAATGTGGACATCAGCTGAGACACTTTTAGTAAGTTCCACAATAAAATTCTGTCTCAAAATCTTGCAGAAAACAGAGGGGTTCTGGTCACATGTAAAATATCTCAGCGGCAAGGCACAACCAACACCTCTGCTACATGATAAGAATGGTAACCAACAACAGCAGTACTGGAGTTACTAAACATGGTTTTCTGTAATTATTACAACAAAGAAGGTGCAGTAAATATTCCAGAATTTGAACCAAGAACAGCTGCCAATATGAGTAATTTCGAAGCAGGTACCCTCACTGCAGAAAGTCAAGTCACTTAATAAATTCAAATCTTCTGATCCAAATTATATACCATTTAGGTTCCCTTCAAAGCATGCTGATGAAATAGCTCCAATTTTAGCTATCATATACAATCACTATTTCAACAAGAGATCTGTAGTTGAAGACTGGAAAAATAAACAGGTCACACCCCCACAAGAGAAAGAAAATAGAAGTAATCTACTGAATTATAGACTCATATCATTGACATTGATTTGTATTAGTATTTTGGAACATTTACTGCATTCCAACATCATGAAATATTTAAATCCATTGAACCACAAATGGCACAGGTTCAGAATAAATTTCATTCTTGTTATAACTGGATCTTTATTGGCACAAAACAGTGAGTGTTATCAACAGGGGTCCTCATCTCAGATGTGTAACTGGATTCATGATTTCCTGTCAGATATGTCACAGTTAGTAGTAACTGATGAGAAATTACCTGGTGAAACTCAAATTATACTTGGCTTTCCCAAAGGAAGTGTTACAGGCCCTTCGCTATTTCTAGTCTATATAAAAAATAATCAATCTATCCCAGAATATCTGCAATTCTACAAAAAGTACAGGAAAATATACAGAAAGGTGCTAGCCACAAAAAAACTTTCAAACAACAAAATATTACTTCATGCTGAAAACAAGAGCAAAGCAGCCTGAAACATCGTCAAACAGGAAACATCTAACTCTGCTAAAAAGGACCTCAATTCACATCTTAAAAACAAATATTTACCAGTAGGTTACCCTAAAAAATTAGCTGATTTTGTAAACTCATATTTCAGTAGTATTGCAAAAAAATTACAGCAGAAATTTCCAGATACGTATGATTTACCTACTCCGAACCAGCCAACAAACTCAATGGTGCTCTTGCCAACTACAGAAAGGGAAGTGGCACTAGCAGTACACCAACTAAAAAATAAAACTTCAGTAGGACTTGATGAAATCCCAGTCTGCGTAATTAAAGAATGTATAGACTCCATAAAGGGCCCATTAACAGACATAATTAATGAATCTTTCGAATCTGGATACTTTCCGGAGTACCTAAAACAAGCAAAAGTTATACCTATCCTTAAAAATGGAGATGTGGAAAATGTAGAGAACTACAGGCTGATTTCTGTACTGTCTATCATTTCTAAAATAATAGAAATACTAGTCAAAAAGAGACTTCTAAATTACCTGAATAAATATAACCTTCTTTCCAATGACCAATTTGGTTTTAGGCCAGGAAAAGGCACACAATCTGCTATGGCACAGTTCACTAAAGTAATTTTAGAAACACTGGACAGAGGTGAAAAGGTAAGTGGTACCTTTTTAGACTTGTCAAAGGCCTTTGATACAGCTGACCACAAAATCTTACTTCATAAATTAGGGCAAATAGGAATAAGGGGTGTGACAAAGAAGTGGTTCAAATCATACTTGGAAAAAGAATTCAACGAGTTGAGATGTCACAAGTTTCAAACAATTCCCTTGTAAAACACCTGTCTGGCCCAGAACATGAGAATATAGGCATCCCACAGGGAGGTGTATTAGGCCCAATATTGTTTCTTACAGGGTGTTTCAAAAATGACCGGTATATTTGAAACGGTAATAAAAACTAAATGAGCAGCGATAGAAATACACCGTTTGTTGCTATATGCTTGGGACAACAGTATATTTTCAGGCAGACAAACTTTCGAAATTACAATAGTTACAATTGTCAACAACAGATGGCGCTGCGGTCTGGGAACCTCTATAGTACGATATTTTCCACATATCCACCATGCGTAGCAATAATATGGCGTAGTCTCTGAATGAAATTACCCGAAACCTTTGACAACGTGTCTGGCGGAATGGCTTCACATGCAGATGAGATGTACTGCTTCAGCTGTTCAATTGTTTCTGGATTCTGGCGGTACACCTGGTCTTTCAAGTGTCCCCACAGAAAGAAGTCACAGGGGTTCATGTCTGGCGAATAGGGAGGCCAATCCACGCCGCCTCCTGTATGTTTCTGATAGCCCAAAGCAATCACACAATCATCGAAATATTCATTCAGGAAATTAAAGACGTCGGCCGTGCGATGTGGACGGGCACCATCTTGCATAAACCACGAGCTGTTCGCAGTGTCGTCTAAGGCAGTTTGTACCGCCACAAATTCACAAAGAATGTCCAGATAGCGTGATGCAGTAATCGTTTCGGATCTGAAAAATGGGCCAATGATTCCTTTAGAAGAAATGGCGGCCCAGACCAGTACTTTTTGAGGATGCAGGGACGATGGGACTGCAACATGGGGCTTTTCGGTTCCCCATATGCGCCAGTTCTGTTTATTGACGAAGCCGTCCAGGTAAAAATAAGCTTCGTCAGTAAACCAAATGCTGCCCACATGCATATCGCCGTCATCAATCCTGTGCACTATATTGTTAGCGAATGTCTCTCGTGCAGCAATGGTAGCGGCGCTGAGGGGTTGCCGCGTTTGAATTTTGTATGGATAGAGGTGTAAACTCTGATGCATGAGACGATACGTGGACGTTGGCGTCATTTGGACTGCAGCTGCAACATGGCGAACGGAAACCCGAGGCCGCTGTTGGATCACCTGCTGCACTAGCTGCGCGTTGCCCTCTGTGGTTGCCGTACGCGGTCACCCTACCTTTCCAGCACGTTCATCCGTCACGTTCCCAGTCGTTGAAATTTTTCAAACAGATCCTTTATTGTATCGCTTTTCGGTCCTTTGGTTACATTAAACTTCCGTTGAAAACTTCGTCTTGTTGCAACAACACTGTGTTCTAGACGGTGGAATTCCAACACCAGAAAAATCCTCTGTTCTAAGGAATAAACCATGTTGTCCACAGCACACTTGCACGTTGTGAACAGCACACGCTTACAGCAGAAAGACGACGTACAGAATGGCGCACCCACAGACTGCGTTGTCTTCTATATCTTTCACATCACTTGCAGTGCCATCTGTTGTTGAAAATTTTAACTACTGTAATTTCGAAAGTTTGTCCGCCTGAAAATGTACTGTTGTCCCAAGCATATTGCAACAAACGGTGTATTTCTATCACTGCTCGTTTAGTTTTTATTGCCGTTTCAAATATACCGGTCATTTTTGAAACACCCTGTATATACATTAACAACTTCCCACAAAGTATCAGACATGGAGAAAAAACACTTTTTGCTGATGACAGCAACACAGTAATAATAGGTGAAAATCCATCACAACTGTCAGAAAGAGCAAATGAGGCTCTCAATGATGTTCACAACTGGTCATTAAAAAATAAAGTAAGCCTAAATGTAAAGAAAACTAACTATATTAACTTCCAATTGAACAAAAAACACAATGCCACTAGAATGAAAATTAATAATAATGAATTAGAATGTGTAACAAGTACCAAATTCTTAGGGATGAATGTAGACAGCCAACTGAAATGGACAAACCATGTCTACATTTTGGCAAAGAAATTATCCACAGCATTCTATGCTCTTAGAATCCTTGCACCGGTATGCAATAATACCTGTCTAAAATAACATATTACAGATATCTACACTCAGTCCTCAGCTATGGGATCATGTTTTGGAGAACAAGTGCCAGTAACATACAAACTGTGTTCAAAGTACAAAAAAGAGCCATAAGGATAGTAACAAACAGCAACAAGAGAGCCCACTATCTAGAATTATTTAGAAAGCTAGGCATTCTAACTGTTTCTTGTGAGTATATCTTTCAGAACATAATGTTCATTAAGAAAAATCTCAACATGTATAACACAAACAGCTTAATACATGACCATGAAACAAGATCTTGTCATCACCTCCATCTAGATAGAAAGAACAAGGCTAAGACGCAAAAAAGTATATTTTATAACGGAATAAAACTGTATAAAAAATTACCACAGGAAATTAAAGAAATAAATGAGCCCCTCACTTTCAGACAAAAGCTTAAAACCTTCTTAGTAAGTAAAAGTTGTTATACTGCAAAAGTATATTTAACATAGATGTAGATTATTAGCAACATATGACATTATCACCAAAATATGATGTAATTATAATTGTGTGTATGACTTGTTATAAAAACTACACAAAATATGAGAAATATGTTTCATTGTAAATGTAAATGAGTGCTCATGTATTATAAACTGATGACATCCATACAATATATATTGTTCCATGGATGAATAAATAAATAAATAAACAATTTAGGAAATGGACTGAGCAGCCTTCTTAGACAGTTTGCAGATAATACTACTGTTTATCACCTTGTAAACTCATCATAAGATCAAAATTAATTACAAAATGATTTAGATACACTATATACACAGTGCAAAAAGTGACAGATAACTCTAAACAATAAAAAGTGTGATGGCATCTACATGAGTACTAAAAATTTTTTATTAAATTCCAGTTACATGAATAACCACACTAATTTAAAGGTGGTTAGTTCAACTAAATAGGCTGCATTTTATTGATAAAACCATTATAAGGTGCAAGAAATCTGCTACAGAGACTGCCAACACTACCTTTTTCCATCCTCTTCTGGGGGTTTGCTGTTTAATATGTGATCCATACCATATAGAACTGACAGAGGACAATGAAAAGTTTTAAAAAAGGGCAGTTAATGTAGCATTATTACCAAATAGGAGAGAGTGTCAAGGATATGATAAGTGAGTTGGAATGGCAATCATGAACACAAAGGCATTTTTATTGTGGCAATATCACACTCACTAACTTTCTAATCTGAGCGCCAAAATATTGTTGAATCCCACCTGCTTAGAGAGAAATGACCATTGTAATAAAATCGAAAATCAGAGCCTGCACGGAAAGATTTCAGTACTCATTTTTCCCATGGAGTATTTGTGATGGTAGGGTAGAGAAACAGTCTGGAAAAGGCTCCAGATACCATCTGACCAGCACTTAATTGTGAAATTCAGTGTAATGATGTTGGTGCTGCTGTAAGATGTGAACAATATAATAAAACTAGCAGTGTTAAGTGGGTTGTTTGTGAACACAAAAACAGGAAAGCTCAGTATAATGACAGAAAAAAACATAATGACAAAAGCAAAGTTTGTCTTTTATTTCATTTTTAACTGTGATGAGTATAAGCAGTGAAGAGAATGAACAGTGCGAACATTTTTCTTTTTTATGGTATTCTGGTATTGCTGAATGCATAGACTGTTAATTAATTAGTAGCAATAAGAGATGAAAGTAGATTTGACTTTGCTCAAGAAGGAATAATAAAGTTTTATGACATATTTAAGCAAGTATTCATCTCTGTGAGAGGTCTGAAGAGAGCACAGTTGATTGTGTAGGCTGGTATCTAGAGTATGCTTGGCATTTATTTTATTCAGAGTTCGCCGATGACATTGTAATTCTGGCAGAGACAGCAAAGGACTTGGAAGAGCAGTTGAACGGAATGGACAGTTTATAAGATGTACATCAACAAAAGCAAAACGAGGATAATGGAATGTAGTCGAATTAAGTCGGGTGATGCTGAGGGAATTAGATTAGGAAATGAGACACTTAAAGTAGTAAGTGAGTTTTGCTATTTGGGGATCAAAATAACTGATGTGGTCGAAGTAGAGAGGATATAAAATGTCGACTGGCAATGGCAAGGAAAGCATTTCTGAAGAAGAGCAATTTGTTAACATCGAGTACAGATTTAAGTCTCAAGAAGTCGTTTCTGAAAGTATTTGTATGGAGTGTAGCCATGTATGGAAGTGAAACATGGACGGTAAATAGTTTGGACAAGAAGAGAATAGAAGCTTTCGAAATGTGGTGCTACAGAAGAATGCTGAAGATTAAATGGGTAGATCACATAACTAATGAGGAGGTATTGAATAGAACTGGGGAGAAGAGGAGTTTGTGGCACAACTGGACAAGAAGAAGGGCCCAGTTGGTAGGACATGTTCTGAGGCATCAAGGGATCACAAATTTAGCAGTGGAGGGCAACGGGGAGGGTAAAAATTGTAGAGGGAGACCAAGAGATGAATACACTAAGCAGATTCAGAAGGATGTAGGTTGCAGTAAGTACTGGGAGATGAAGAAGCTTGCATAGGATAGATTAGCATGGAGAGCTGCATCAAACCAGTCTCAGGACTGAAGACAACAATAACAACATACAATTGAAAGAATGGATGAATAGACGAATGCTTACAATATCTTTTATAGTGGATCCTAGAATGAAGGAGAAAGATAAGGTTGCACATTTAATGAAGGGTGTTGCTGAGGACATGAATCAAGCCCCACTCCTGAAGGAGGTTTCGACAGCAGACACCTTCATAAAATGGTGCAAGTATATTGAGACAATGCATCAAAAATGAAATACACATAAGAAGTTTTAACGGCTTCCAAATGTCATAGTGATGTCTGTGATGGAGGAAGCAACTGATTTAATAAGTGTTCTTCGTCAGATAGTGACAGGAAGTTCAGAAGGCAGTTGGATTGGACGGCGAGCAAAAACCCGAGACGCTTCAAGAGGTCAAAAGGGAGGAAGTGGAACAGACATTGAACCCAATCTCTCGTCCTTCATTTTCCTTTAAAACGGCGAAACAGTCGAGACCTATGTGGAGTTACGTTCCTACAATGCCGCATAAGGAACCTGTTTGGACACCAAGGAAGACTGACGTCTGAAGGACTCAGGATAACCAACCAGTACGTTTCCGCTGCGGACGACCGGGACATGTGGTGTGCTATTGTAGAGAAAGGTGGAGGATGTTTGATGACGCCCGCACCAGAAGTCAGCAGACCGATCTTAGCCGACGCCAAATCCGGGACGACGAAGACGAACAAGAAGATGTGGGTGCAGGATGACGTAGGTCACCATTGCCGCAAGCTAGCCGCTGGAGAGGATGTTCCCCAACACGCCGATCAAGGTCTCCAATGCCGTTTAGAAGCTCCAGCCAATCACCTAGCCACCGCAACCTGGAAAACTAAAGGTGCGACCTTCCTTGGAGGTGAGGCCGCCGAAGAGAAAAATCCTCCGCTGTCGATCACTACAAAAATGATAGGAAACTACGTCGATATCCTCATGGATGCCCAACCAGCCCAAGCTCTTGTGGACTCTGGAGCATCATATTCAGTTTTTCGGAGAAGTACCGTCGCCAGTTGCAGAAAACCGTATTTTTCGACAGCAAAGCATCTCTGCTGAAGGTGGCTAATGGGAAATATGTAAAACCTACAGGAAGACGTACCAGTCATGTGGGTATAAGTGACCATACACAGCCCTTAGAATTCGTCATCTTACAAGAGTGTAGTCATGACGTCATTCTCGGATGGGACTTTTTGAAAGCTTCTCAGGTAATTGCAGATTGTGGTCACTGGAAGATTATGCTAGACAAGATGAGATACTGTGAACAGGAAGACGCGCATCTGAGTGCGTGGAGACTATGTGTGCTGGATGAAGTGATCATTCCTGCAGTCAACGCTAGAAAGGTAACTGTCACGTGTCATGCCATGCATCAACCCATGGATCTTGTAGCGGAATGTAAGAGAAGCACATCACTGAAGAACAACTTGGTCTTCTCAGCCTCTCTCGTCTCGTTTAAGAACGTGTAACGGAACTGAAATGATGGTAGGCTGCCAGTAATTTGGAGCCCGTGCATCAGAAACGGGCGTGCTGGCGTGAGACTGCCAGGGAGCGCACCCTGATGCCATCTATTGGCGAAACCGGGAATTTAGCGCGAGCATGACAACAGCGAGAACTAGCGGAAAGGCACCATCATGCCATCTGTCAGACAATGCACTAAGCTCTCGGACTCAAATGTATTCTTTTTCTTGGTAATTATAAGTTATTACTGTATAATTTAATGTTTTAAGGCGCTAGCAGTAAATTATTATGACTGGTATGATCTCCAGGGTAATAAATATAAAATTTCTTAAACACTAAATGATTTTGGTAAAAATGTGGTAGGGGAAGGCCCCCACTCTTGGTGATACGAGCGTCGCGAGTGGTAGCTGGAGACACAGGGACTGAACAATAGAATGGCCTGGGTAGTGGACGTGATTGGACGTGTGTAACTGTGCTCACGCCAAAGTGATTGTGCAACGGCGAAGAGGCGAAAATCGTCACCGTTTGTGGAGTAAAACGCAGCGAATGGTTATCGAAGCCGCCTCTATGCCACTGGGGCTGATTGTAAGAGTTTCTGTGCCCAGATTTTATGGCGAACGTGCAGTAACTTATACGAGTGCTACGGCTCGTGGTTCCAGCCGCCATTAAGGGCATGAGGCGTGAAGAGTTGCGTTATCCACATACATCTCACCACCAGCACCAGCACGTCTACCCAAGGCAAGACTGCTTGTAATTGTTACTTCGAACTTTATAGAAATGTAAAAGGAGAATACCAGTTTTTCTTTTGATGCAAGTACGGAGGACAGAATACAGTTATGAGTAAAATTACGACGCATGTTGTTCATTGTAAAGTGTAGTAACCTCAAACACAGTATAGTGAAATCAGACTGATGCCACCATCGCCTCTTTCATTTACAATTCTTTTTGTTGTAGAATACTTTAGCATATAAGAATGTTGAAAAGAGCAATGGTCACACAAGAATGAGTCGCCATTTTATAGTTAACTTAAATTTTTCCGAGTAACTTTTTAAGTAACATCACTTAAGTAATTCTATATCAATTGTTCAAAGAGAATATCCAAAATCATTACATAAAGTTGAAGGATAGAATTTTGTTAACCCAAGTTGCATAAATAGCCTTGGTAGTAATTACCAAGTCAACACACAAAAAGAGTATTTACTTTGTTGAATCACCTTGAATGATCAGTAATAGTAATATTCAAAATTAAGTTTAAATTCAACACAAAGCGTTTCACTTTGAAATGAGCCAAAAATTGATTTATTCTTTTGCTCCTTCAGGGCTGGCGACCATAGTTATAAGTATTTTCAGGAGGATTCAACGGTAAATCTGCTGCTCTCATCGTGCTGACAGGATTATCCACTGCTGCTAGCAGTGATGATTGGATACATAAGCTCACTACCAAGTTAAGTAGGTCAGGTGGGCAGTGTTACCATGTGAACTATAGGGCACTGTAGGCCGTGGATCGAACCCGTTCAATCGTCACAGCTCTTTGGGAAATAGCCCGGTTAGGAGTGTGCTTTAATCATTAGGTAAATACTGGCGAGTAATGGTCAAAATGTACACGCAAGTGAATTTAATAGCTTAGCAAGGTCCAAGTAGCACATGGTTAATGTTGTGCAATGGCGATGGTAGGAGCAGAGTAAAAGTGAACTGAGCATGTGGCAGCTGTGCTGTTTTCAAATATTAACAACTTGAATTCACTACTACCTCTTACCATTAGGACTGAGCTATTTACTGTTAAAATACGTAGTAGTAAGCGCAAAGGCGTGACAGCTACAAGTCCGTATTGGTGATATACATACGGAATTAGGAAGCGGGTTATTCTGTCGGTGGAGGGGGTTAAAACAACCAAGTCAGCTGAGAACATACCGCATTTACTGGCGGAAGGATTCGCCGGTTCGGTCACAAGTGGTGACCGTGACAGGACCTACCAAGTTTGTAGAATAATGGCTGTAATAAAAGTGTTTTATATAAACTTGTAGTTTCAGGAAAATTTAAAATTTAAAATTCTGTTGTAGACAAATATACCACAATTGGTAAGTTCAAGACGACAACCTGCAAAGCAGCAAAAGAAAGTCCAATAGTAGGAGTTGAACAAGTAATACTTGATTTAGTAAACATTTGCATTAGGCACGAAATACAGCAGCATAAAATGGAGTCGAATAGTAACAAGCAAGACGAAAACATTACAAGGCCAGACCCAGAATTAGGGACCATAGATACTGTTGCAGGTTTGGAAAATCCTATAGATGAATCCACACCCATAAGACAGGAGGAACGGGAAGTGAAATCGAAGATAGTGAAAATTGAACCCAATGTATCTGTGGATGCAAGTCAAAAGGGAGAGGATATGGACTTAACAAGTTTGTTAAATAGAATGATGGCACAAATTCGAGAAGGGAATGCTAGTTTCAAAGCAGAAATGGCTAGTCATACACCCCAATTGGATGAAAACCTATCTGGAAAAATAAAAGCCAATTTAGATATTTTGAATACGCAAAGCCAATGTATCACGGAGGTAAACAAATCAGTAAACAGCATTAGGGCTGAAATAACAAATGTTCAGAGATTATGTTCTTACTACCGTAATTTTATCAAAGACTTTTGTATGAAAGCCAGGCCACTTCAAGAGTTGTTAAAAGCTGATGCTTAATTTATCTGGGGTGGTGCTCAACAAGATTCTTTCGATGTGCTGCTAAAAGCTTTGACCACTGACCCTGTACTTGGCCTGTATGATGAGACAGCACCTACAGAACTGCACACTGACGCCAGTGGGTATGGACTCAGTGCTGTTCTGTTGCAAATTTCGGATGGCAAAGAGAAGGTTATAGCCTATGCTTCTAGGACACTTACAAAAGCCAAGAGAAACTACTCAACTACAGAACGAGAATATCTTGCTGTGATCTGGGCCATGTGCAAGTTTCGACAGTATCTCTATAGAAGGCCATTCACAGTTGTTACAGAGCATCATTCACTTTGTTGGTTGACAGGTCTTAAGGATCCAACAGGACGACTCGCCAGGTGGGCACTACGTCTTCAAGAGTATGACATTACCATAGCGTACCAAAGTGGATGAAAACACCAAGATGCCGACTATCTCTCAGGAAACCCTTGCAAGACCATCAAGACTTTGATGAAGATAGTGACTGTGTCACTGCACTCCAGGATCTCTCTGCTGACTAGAAGAAGGACGCCAAGATATCTTAAATTATGCTTGCCTTTAATCGGTCAGAGGATGTGAAAGGACAATTTAAGGTAGTTAATGGATTACTTTGCAAGAAAAACTTTAATCCGTTTGGAAAGAGGTGGCTACCAGTGATTCCTAAACACATGCGCTTAGATGTTCTACAGAAATTCCATTACACACCTGAGGCCGGACGTTTATGATTTATCAAGACCTACGATAGAACCTGCAAGAGATTTTTCTGGCCACGTTTAGTGTGGAGTGTCCATCACTATGTATCGCACTGTAGAGAGCAGAGGAGAAAGGCAGTTCCTCAGAAACCACCTGGCGACTCATACCAATTCCACCAGCCGAAACGCCTTTCCAACGTATTGAGATTGACCTCCTCGGGTGATTTCCAACGTCTACTAGTGGCAATAGGTGGATTATTATTTGCACTGATTATCTGACACGCTATGCCATTACAAAAGCTGTGAAAACAGCCGAAGCATCCGAGGTAGCCAAATTCATTGTGAAAGACATTATATTAAAACACGGTGCCCCAAGGAAGTTAATTTTCGGATCGAGAGAAAGTTTTTCCATCGAATCTTGTGACAGAGATAAGACTAACGGGCTTACTGAACGCCTTGGCCGGAATGCTATCAGATAGCAGCTAATCTAAAAACTTCGATCACATTGCTGATATTACCTGTAACAGCAGTATAAACGTACCCTATTCCATACAGATCACAATGTTTACTTTTTACATTACGTGTAAAGTACCTGCTATAGTCAAATCACACTAATTAAACTGGACTCATTGGCATTATTACATAACTTTTTTTTTTTTTTAACTGGTTTGTTTTGAGGAAACAGTCCTTTTACTTTAGTGTTCGAAATAAAAAAATTGCAGATTTTGCTCTGAGAGACCAGCCTAACAGATTCCATTACTGGTGTTTTATTCTGTGATCAGAAGTATGGTATTTGCATTCCTACATATCAGTAGAGTATGTCTGGTACATAGACAATTTTCAGTGCCAGCGGCATGTGTTTTAACGCAAGATGTTAAGGGCTGATATGTTGGATTAGTTTCTCCTATCCTTCAATCCATTGTGACAAGAATGAAATGCCAGGATTCCATGCTCTCCTGTCATTCTGATAGTTTCTGCCGTTCCTATCCTCGACACTATCTGACCTATGAGTCGTGTTTCCGTTCACGATATTGCTCTCATTACCCAGTTCCTGTAACAAGTGCTGAAATGATGCGGAATCGTCTAAGCCTCTGCCTGCTATCACTATATCTCTACGCAATCTCACTGGCAACTTCGTTATACAGATCCTAATGAGCTCCCCAGTTTCGTATGGCACATCCAAATACCTATTTCGTCTCAGCATTTCCTGATAGCACGCCACTGGATCTCTTATACTACCTTCGTTACAATTTGACATCATCAATATGCTTTGCGTAACCTGGTCTTGCTTACTTTTCGACCAGAATTCATTTAAATAGCTACAGCAGTCTTTAATAACTTCCTGCATTTTCGCTTTAGCCTCGTCCCTCAAATGGTTACACTCAATCTTCATTTTGAGGAGCAGTCCCCACGATGAAGGTAATGAATCTTGAAATTGAGACAGCCTTGGACTATACCCAGTTGGGTTTGCCACCTGCTTTATCCGACACAACCGTTCTTCTGACTCTCTGAATTCGTCTTCCTCTTTCTGCCTATTTTCCTTTTTTGAATTTATCTCACCCTCCGTCTGCAATCTACCTGGTGGTATGTCACCTTCGCCACTGCACATTATTTGCAACTGTGCTAGTTCTTCCCTATGTTTCCTATTTATTTCTAATTGTGCCTCTTTAAACTGTAATGGTGATTGTATCTCCTCCTGGTTGGCATAAACCTCTCGCTGCGTACTGTCAGAACCCGTCTCCCCTCTTATACTGATCTTTTCTACATCTGCACTAATCTTATTCTTTCTGACCACTACCTCCGCAACTTCATCCCTGTGTTTATTTAGCGCCACTTCTTGCCTGGTGATTTGAGCTTCCACGCTGTCTAATGCCCCTTGTTTATCTGCAAGTAAGTCCTCCGCTACCTCTTTGATTCGCTCATCTGGCAACACGTTCCTACGTTCTGTAATATCACTCTCTATTGCAATTATTCGTACCTCCAAATTATTGGCTTTTTCTTTCACGGCATCACATACTTGCTTCAACGCACCCAGATTCTTCTCCCCCTCATCTAACTGATTATTAACTGCAGGCAGACGCTCATCGATAACTGTGTGTAGCTTCCTCATTGTCTCTTTATTTCCCTTATCCATTGCCTCCAGTCTTTCCTTATTTGCTTCCAATCTTTCCTTAGTCTCCCTATCTCTCTCCTTATTATCTCTATCCATCGCTTCTAATCTTTCCTTATTATCTTTATTCATCGCTTCCAATCTTTCCTTATTATCTCTATCCATCCTCTGTAAAAACTGCAGTAGCACACTGTCATTTGCTACTTTCGGTGCGCTCACCTTGTTCGCCTGAGAAACCGTAGCTTCGCTAAGGGTAGCTGCACTTTCACTGCGTACCTGACCTAGTCCTGGCTCGCCCGCGTCGTCGGGAAAAGCCCCCGATTGTGAACAAAGCCCGCCGCTCAAAGGATCACCTGGCAGCGGTCCACTGAACAATTCAGCCCCTTCCGAGTGTTTGCCGTTCCTGCTCATTAGCCCATGGTCAACACGTACTTCCTGCTGCACTGCTACGTTCACCCCGGAATCACTATTCTCCATGGTGACTACACTTTTCGACTGCGACCTAGTTACTACGGACATTACGCAAAAAAAAATTATACAACGATCTTCCAACCATAGATGATACAGCAATTAATTACATAAAAAAATAAAAGATCCTCACCAATCCAGAAAGAAATTGCAAACAAAAAAAAATTTTACTTCTTAGCCCTATCACAATATATTCCATCAAAGTAAAAAAAATTAACAGCAAAATATCCTGGCAGGGTCGAAATTATGAGAGGCACCCACATGCCTTGCTCATACTGTGGCATCAAGCAGTCAGGCCTGCAAGATGAGTGGTCTGCCAAGCGAGTGGATTCATTCTTATTTATCGAGTAACATGAACTCTCGTACTCACAATTCAGTTACAAATTAGCCTCCTGTATGAATAATACACAACGGAAACGCACATCTGGCTGTCAGTGATTTACAGAACTCTGACTGTTCACTACGCACTGGCAATACCACATTTTCTTTTTGTCTTTTATTTAACGGCTTTTATCAACACGTGGCCACCGCACTGAATATGAATGGCGCACACATTATAAATTCGGGACATCATGACAACATACAATTCGAAGGAAAAGTCCACCAATCTTTTTCTTTTCACTATCTTATTTATTCCGATAAATTCTATAGCCGAAACACACAAATTCTATAACCTACAACAATAACACATGAGAAATTCCGTCCAGTGGGCATGGCTTTACATTGGTGAATCTCTATATTATGGTCTCGTAATTATTTAACGCTACAGTGCACTTTCTGGATAGCATGGTGGATCTTTTATTATTTCTCACACTTCGACTCTCACAATCATCATCACGAAACTTTCCTCCAGACCGAGCAGTACAAAAGGAACACGCATAACCCACTAATCTTTTGAAACTACCTCGCTACTCTCCCATGCAAACCACACATACCCAAATTACATGACATACACCACACTACAATATGAAATACTACACAGGCAATAGTCACAACATTATCACTTTCAGCTTTCCCACTTCAATTAACATTTATCCCAGTTTCACACGACACTGCCCCATTTTGTAATTCTACTTTCCTACTATGAACTCTGGAGATATTTGCACGTCTTCCTGTGCAATGCAAGCCAAGTGGCATTGCTGGATAGACGGCCGACTCACCTTGCTTCTCTCTCAGAGTTTGAATCTAGTGTACACGGAATCATATCACGCAAAGTAATATTAAGAATGTATTCATCACACATGCGAGTCCTCAACTGACACCATGGACGAGTACTTCTCTTTATCCTTTGTCTCATACACAGATTGAGACTCACACAGTACTCACCACGTGGAAGTACTCGTCTCTAATTTCAAGTCCTGCACACGCCATTTCTTAAATATTTCAACTTATGGTACACACGATATTTCTTAAATATTTCAACTTACTGTACACACGCTAGTAATTCAGCTTATCTTAAGCACACGGAAGTATTTCAACTTATTGCTACACGTGGTTTCATTGTGACCGTTGGTCACTTCCGAAGATTACTACGATCCCATTAATATTACCTGCCTGACATTTAATTCTCCCCACAAAAGTTTCTGAAATAGAGAAATTATTATATCAAACTACTCTTAAATATTCCACATGCATACCATGTCTCTACTCTTTTGTGTTTATGGAGCACAACTAAATCAGGTCTTAACAGCACAAGATCCACCGGCAGAGTGCTGAAACATGGCCGTCCTCCAGGTCCTCTCGCACCTCTGCTGAAGTGGGGGAGCACCTTGCTACCGTATTGGTCAGCCACATTTCAGGCGCTCAAAGCTCAGGTAAATTTCATCTCTTTGGTCCCACCAAAGGATCGACTCAAAGATGATCATATATTCACATTCACTATCTGCGGTTAGCAGACGACCATACATTCATTCATTTCACAGATCTCACCAAACTGGATGTAGGGATTTATTTTGTGGGAGTGCACATGTGATCAATTAAATAAATAAATTGTCATTCTTTCCCACACTGGTATCCGGCTTCACTGTATTAATTGAAATTGAGATGTTATTAGAAAAAAATGTGTTCTGACAAAAATAATGAAGTATGTTGTACCTATTTACAATGTCGGGCGGTACTGTACCCTTTCATTGAACGTGCGATAGTAAATGGATTATGGAAGTCTCGTGGCGCGCGTTTGCTCAATTATTTGTGATCGTCATTTTTATCAGTTTTGCGTTGTTTCTTCAGTTCGTGTACATTACCTTCCCGCTGTAACTGTTTGTGACTCCATTGGGAAATCGACACAGTTTCTCTTGATAGCAAGTGTAATGTCTGCTGCTTCTCACGTTTCTTCTGCGGAATTCCTCACATGGAAACCTCTAATTCCATGCCTATCCAGAATAGACAAATGCCGGAAATATGGACTTCTGCCGGACGAGGAAATTAGGGACTGTGTTGACTGTGGTGCTGCGAAGTCTGTGAAACTTCGTAAGAGGAGTGTGGACACTGAAACTCCGTTGCAATTTCATTGCGGACTTTGCGGAAAGCGAACCAGCATCAGGAGAAACACGTAGCTCCAGTCCTCCAAATTATCGATTCAGACGAGCGTAATTCTTGTGTCGTGCTACTTCGAGATTACACGTTGCAAGCCACAACATCAGAAACTGAGTTATCGGCAAATACCAAGTGTGATTACTTCGGTTTTTGCCGATAAGTGTGCTTCGTGATAGTGACAAATGACAGTGTGGACCGAATAAAACAGTGGAAGTAGACGAATCTCATATTGCTAGGCGAAAGAATCAGAGAGGACGACCTTCTAAAAGTGAAGTAGATCATATTTGGGTTTGTGTGGGATAGAAAGGGAGTCCCGCAAGTGTTTCGTTGTGAGGTTGTTGTCCCGAGACAAGGTGACTTTAGTGCGTCTCATAAAACATTTCATACTGCCTGGAACAAGAGTCATCACAGACGGGTTTCAGTCGTACCGGACTCTCAAAGGTGAAGGGTTCGACCACTAGCGAATTCGTGAACCACTCTGTGGAGTTCGTCTCTTCAGATGACGCCAGTGTCCATACCCAGAATATAGAACGGCTTTGGAAGTCTGTCAAGTCTACCATAAAAAGAGAAAGAAGGGTGCCCAGGACAGAGGGACGAACTGTACTTGTTCCAGTACCTATACTTTCACAACTTGAGTTTGCAGGGGAAAGTCGAGGCATGTGATACTCTGCCGATATTCCTGCGCGATATTGCCAGAGTTTACCCTGGGTACGGGAAAAAAGGAATTGCCCCTGTAGCTTACACATCACGCGGACTGTCACAAGACGATAACACCGACGACGACTAAGGTAAGTCATATCCTTTTAATTTAGAAGTGCTTCTCTAACGCCTTTTTTTTTTTTTTTTTTTTTTTTTTTTTTTGTCGTTGCTGTAGTAACAACTTGAAACATACTCGTAACGCGCGCCACGGGACTTCCATAATCGATTTACTATCGTACGTTCGATATGTGCCGTTTGCAGCCCTCCATCTTCGATAGGCAATCATTCTTGGAAATTACCCTCCGGGTGGTCGCATCAGGGCTGGAAATCCTCGCAGCAGCCCCGCGTACTCGCCATCCACTACCTGTATTACCTTGGCAGTGTGGACAGCGGTATCTCGATGGAATCCGGAAGTTGTTAGGCCGGTGGTGTTGTCGACCAGGCGAGAATTCCTTATGTCAGGCAGCAGGTTGTAGTGGGCGAGGAAGTCGGCTCCGATGATTGGTTCGGCGACGTCCCCGACGGTAAAGTCCCACGCGCAAGCGCGCCGCAATCCGAGGTCGAGATCCAAGCGCATCGTGCCATACGTCGTAATCCGGGAGTTATTAGCAGCAGTGAGGCAAATGGGCTTAGACGGTCGCTTCTGACATAGCATGGTTCGACGAAAGATTGAAAAATCGGAACCAATCTCTACTAAGTACTTCCAGGTGGAACGTCGGTCACTCACAAACAGACACCTGGATATCGGACAGCAACCGGAGGAGGCGCTCACTTCCGATCGCCGCTGCCGTTTGGGTAGGCGCAGGGCGTCGTACACTTACGTGCTTGCTCGCCATACTTGCGATGGTATCAACAGACTGTTTGTTCTGTCCCTGTCGTAGTCGAGGCTGTCGATGATCGGCTGCATGAGCGACGACGGAATCGATGTCGGCTCCTGTTGTCCGTGTCGCGGCAGTGTAACAGCTCGCTGATTTGCCGTGATAATAATTCCACTTTGTTGACGAGAACATCATAATCCGCGCGCGAGACCGTTGTCGCCGCACAGGCGCACGCCGCGGTGGCGGAGCTAACTATTGACGGCGTCATTGCCTCCTGGATCTTATCAGCTAATTCGGCCACTGGATCTAAAGACGCATCAGTCTGCGACACCACGATTGCATTCACTGGTGGTGGAAACCGGCTGCTCCATATCGTGCGCAGTAAGCTGTCCGGGACTGTACCTGCGTCTACTTTACTCCGCAGATGACGTAGATACTGCGTACGTTTCTTATCGTCGTTATCCTCTTGGGTAAGCACCTGCCGGATTCGTTCTTCTTGCGAAGCGGACGCGCGCCGAATTAGTTCTGCTTTCAATCGGTCGTAGCTGTTCGTTCCTGGCGGGCTAATTATGATGTCTTGAACCTCAGCGGTGTACTGGTGATCTAGTTGGCTGACCACCAGCACGAATTTCGTCGCGTCGACCGTGATACCCGCGTATGAAAAATTTGCTTTGACTTGCGCAAACCACAGCGATGGATTGTGCGGCCAGAAGGGTGGTAGTCGCACCGCTAGACGCGCCACAGAAATATTTGTCGGCTCTGGTGGATTCGCCATTTCAATTTCTTGCAATGACTTCTCGTAAAATCAGTGTGCACGCAGGAGATCGCGTCGGGCTCACCACCTTGTCGGTACCGGTTTGAATTACCGCAATCGACGCTTTAATATCTGCGAGTGCTTGTAGGCTGAATAAGAGAAGTAGGCTTGTCTCAGCTTAATGGAATAATTTATTTACGAAATTCTGCGGTCGAAACAAACAATATTACACTGCAACCGATAACTCGTGCGAAGGCGTGAGAAAAGTTCAGTACGGTAAATTATTTCGTATCTAACACACTTGGATTCACGCTTTCGCCACGGAGTAGAACGTGGAACAGAAATCAACAATCAAAGAATAAAACACAGAACAAATGTTGCTTGTGTATAGCGTCTCTGGTGTCGAGCGGGAAAGTTTCGCAGCACTGTACTTTCAAACACCCGAGCATGTCACGGCGCTGGACGATGACAGAAGACGCCACAATCAGTAATAGCGTGTGCTGATTTACATTGTCGTGCCAACATTCCTGAGTGGGATATCGTTATCCTGTAGAAGTTTCTTCAGATCATAGTTTTTCAAAGTTTTTACAAATATAATTTTTAGTTAACATTGATGTTATGAGGAATATAGGCAAGATTTCTAAAATCATCCAACAGAAGACAATAACGTAGGGCTTAACATCGAACAGTACATGTTTGCTAATATGGATGTTGAAAATGCACAAGTTTCAGAACCTAATCTGGCATCACGCTCTGGAATTGAAGCAGATGTTATCACAAATAATTTATTGTGTAAAGATGGTGCCCAGTTAGGTAATCTTTCGCCTAGTATAATTCATCAACCCAAGAAGTAAATGTTGTGGGGTGGGTGGGGGGGGGGGGGGACTATATTTCACTTGATCACTTGAAATGAACACGAAAATACCAAGTGATCTCGTTAGTGTTAAAATTTTTTTTATGAAAGCGAGAGTAGAATAAGAAAACAACCTGGTAACATAGAGAAACTGACTGCTGATGTTTCACAGAGGCTTTCACAAAAGGATGAAAAGGTAAATGACAAAATAAATTCATAACTAGAGTGTGTTGTAGATCAAACTGTCACAGCCTCTACGTCTGAATGAAACAGATACAGCGAACCTGTAAAATCAGAATTAAGTCAAATCGAGGCCACAGTAAGTGAAGATTTACTGGAATTGCGTGACCAAATAAATGTGCAAGTTGGAAACGTACCAAAGGAACTGTCTACAGTCAAGGGCATGGTTCAAAGTATCCCACCAAATGTCGGTAAAGTACATGATTATTACGGCAGTCATACTGCAGTGAACAAGTGGTAGCGACACAGATTCTAATAATCTATCGCAAGCTTTCGTACTATTATGAAGTAATGACTGCACAATCACTTTCTCCTATCCTACCTGAAGAAAGTTTAATTCAGCGCGGGACCAAGTTGCAGAGCTGAATTACAGTTCTATATTTTATTCATGCGAATAAGCCTAACGTAAACAAAGACAAATGTGATGGTTGGTCAATAGCCACTCTCTCACTTCAACAGCATTGTCAGTTAGATTGATATTCGTATTTTAAGTCATGATTTCGGTGTTCTCCAATACTACATTTGCTGCATGTTGTTAATAACTTTTGGCATCAGGAAATTGTGTCCTGAATGTTCTTATAACTGCATGTGTAATCTGTAGAGAACGTACGGAAGTTGTACCCGAGGGGTTGTAGTGGAGGTGACGGACAACAGGGAGAGACATCAGTTGGGGGCCATGAATGCTGACTGCAGCGACATGGCTATGAGAGTGATTCTGGGAAGCAGCTCTTAGTGGATCTTACCTGCAGAGAGGCTTCTGGCCGACGCCTTCTCCACTTTCCGCTTAGGGTTGGACAGAAAGGCACCGGTTTGCAAAACATTTTACCTGGGCCAGGTGGCAGTCCATCATGAAGGTAGGCGGATGGTAGAAAGTGGCTGAAGGAAACCATTTAAGAAGGACTGCAGCAAACTGACCTATTGTGCAAATTGTGGGAACGTCATAAAACGCTGTGCATCTCATGTTAGAAGCTGGGACGGTACGAAGACAGCAGCTGGCGCATGTGTTTAGTGTAGACAATTCTGTAACTCTCCTGAAGCCAGGAAATCGCCAGGTTCTTTTAGCAAGCGGACAAAACATATTTTTTCATGGGTGTGATTGTCTGGGAAGCTTAACGGCTTTCAAAAACTGGAAATGGTTGGCCTGGAAAGACCAGATGTCTCCATAAATGAGAGACTGCGGTTCCATCTAGGTAGATGTCTTTTGCCAAAACATGACTGTGGTTACCGTGAGAACGACACCTCCCTAGTCCAAAATCTTCTTTTTTCAGACAAGAGAGATTTAGAGTCGCTGATTGGCTGCTCTCGGGATATTCAAAGTGGAGGCTTGCTCCCGAGCGCTGTCACTGGAATGGCTACCAGGCCAACAGAACACTCAAGAGGGTTGATTCAATGAGCAGAGGATAGTGCGATTGGTTTGTTCAATGTGGGCGGTTTCGATTGTGTTAATTCGGCTCCCATACCGAGGTTTGATGGAAAGCGGTTTTGATTCTTTGCCTTCTTCGTCTTCTGGTCCTCTGCTGGTGGAGAGCTTCAGATTTACCCTAGTGAGTGAGATTTGCTATTTTTATCTTGTGGTGGACTATGAGCCAGTGGCAGTTTCCAACTGTACCGATAGTGAACTGCTTGTCATCTCGGACGTGGCGGCAGAGCGGTTCTAGGCGCTTCAGTCCGGAGCCGCGCGACTGCTACGGTCGCAGGTTCGAATCCTGCCTCGGGCATAGATGTGTGTGATGTCCTTAGGTTAGTTAGGTTTAAGTAGTTCTAAGTTATAGGGGACTGATGACCTCCGATGTTAAGTCCCATAGTGCTCAGAGCCATTTGAACCATTTTTTTGTAAGTCATGAGGGTGTACTTATTCGCCATGAGTTGGTCGTGTGACGTTTGACAATTCCAGCATGCATCGACGTGCTTGTGAGTCAAATTGGTTTGGCCAGACCAGCGAACGTGTGCAACTCACACTGAAATCTGCCGGGATATCAGGGCTCTGATAGGTAAGTTTCCCGCGTTCTGATAATAAGAACGCCAGACCGCGTAGTTTGCATGTTTTCGTGGACGTATCAGAACATACAGCTGCCGCAGCGCACCGCTCCTAGCCTCCAAGCGACGTTTTCTGCTGCCTCCCGAATCAAGGCGAAAGGGTAAAGTATTGCTGCAACCCCCGTAGGGTTGTTAAATAATATTCACAGCTTTTTGTTCTCAGGTGAACCATAGTTTGTGGTGTACTTCGTCGTAGTTGATTTCATTTGTATAAAGTTGGGCGTCACAGAGGATTCATGTAAACAAAGTCAGATTTCGTTGTTATATGGGATTAATTCAGGGGAACATTGGTATAGCTTTGCCTGTCAAACACCATTCCTTAACTGATTTGTGTTTGTCATTTTTTGTAAGATTTATCGGCTGGTTCTCCAGATAGTTGTTGTTACAAAAGAATTAATAAAACTTGTCATTTTTTCTAAACTTAAATATGCCACTTTTCTGATTCATATGCCTTCTGCTATTCACTGTTTTTATTTTATTGTGGCATTCCATGGGTAAACCAGCAATTTAAGATTAAATATTATGAAATTAGTTAATTTAACTATTAATTTGAGTTCTGAAAGTGATCACAGACATTAGGCAACGAAAGTGCCATGAGTAAATTCTCTAATTCGTATATAAAAATTAAGGGTAAAGCACGCGCTTTGAGGTTATTGAGAAGATGATACTTTTCTTTCTTTATGTAAAGATAATAACATTTAGCATCACTCAGACATATATCTATGATTAAAACAGGCGACAGCTTGCACTACTTATGTATTAGATACCTTATTACTAGGGACAGGCAAAATCGGTGTTATTTTATGGCCAAAATCGGTGTTATTTTTTGCACTTTTCGGTGTTATTTGTCGGTGTTATTTTCTGGCAAGCTTTTTCTATTATCAGTTATCTATTTTTGTCATATTTAACCATTTTTCAATGCTATGTTGAAAATGGAACTATTCCTAAGATAGGGTGGGCCAAACATGATACAAGTGTAGAGAAAAATTATTTTAACATAAATTTTCGACACAAATAATTATTTAAAACAAACACCAAAGGTAAAAATGAAAATAACAGTATGATGCAGATATTTTATTGATGACATGTTTCGCGTTATCATATCGTTCTCGAGCCGTGGAGATCACAAAAACCGGTCTCCGCTGCTCAAGAATGATCTGAAAATCCGCTAGGAGCGTGAAACGAGTCATCAATAAAGTATCTGCAACAGAGACTATTATTTAAATTTTTACATTTGTATACTGTTGCTGCGCTTGGTCAGAATGGTCTGGAGTATACATGTATTTTAAATACTGTTCACTCAGTCGTTGCTTGGAAACAAAGTTTATAATATGTTTCAGTACACGTTTTGAGTTTTAAATTCCATTTTCCATCCGTAACATAGACTTTTAATACAAAAATACTTTCTTTTAACGTAGTATCTTTTTTTGACACACATATAAAACTGGTAGTAAGACACATTTCGTACTGCATTTGCAGCTGTTCTTACCAAGATCTGCACAAAGTGGGTGAAAACAGACAAAACATCTGATATACTTACCTTACTATTAGCAATGAAGTGTAAACGTGAAATATCCGAACGCGGGAACTGCAATAGCTTCGAAACGATTCAAAAACGCGCCACAAACAAAACACGAGTCAAGTGAAATGTACCCCCACTCTAACTCAGACAGCTATGCGCATCCGCGGGTCTGGCAGTTTTGCAGCGTCAGAAAAAATTTTTCCGGGTGGATGCTGGCTGCTTTCTCTCACTGTTTATACACCTAACAGCCACACTCCATGCAGCCAGAAGCAGGAGTAGGCGCTGCTTATACCGCGATTTTAGCTCTGCTCGTGAGCGGCAAGCTGTCTGGCAACTGCTTAAACGAACCTTATTTCAGCGAAATTAGAAAACAATCATATCGATATTAATTATAATTTTCCGTAGTTAATACACATAGAAAAATACGCAGTTAGGGTTGGCAGCGAGCATACGTAAAACAGTTGTCCTGCCAATGAATGGTCTCTGTAACCTTGACTAATGGCTTGAACACAATCATGTACAATATTAACGTGGTTTGCGTACTATTACGGAGTACACCTTTTTCTTTGTTTGGATGATTTGAGAAAGGGTTCTGCTACGTGTAACCGATCATCAAATAAACAAAAGTAACTGAATTTTGCAACTTTGGCTGTTTTCTACATAAAACTGATTAACTCAAGTCGCTGTCCTGTTATTAATCCAGAGTGCTGAAAATCCAAAAAGGTGAATTTTATAGCTACTCGTTTCCGTCGTAGAAATTAACGCTCTCCTGTAAAATACCTGCTTCACCAAGCATTCGGAATTCATCACATATTTGGAAATAAACATCCAAATATTTATTTCATTCTTCGATCTCAAATCAGACGTAAGTGCATCATTTATTGCGGAACATATTTGTATTGCCCTTTCGGATTTTTTCCTTTACTTTTACTGTGAAAAGTGAAAGAATTGTAAGCTCAATGATCGATGACGGTGTTGGCAGTGTTCGCGCTCACCCTCCTTCCAATACTTGCATTACATTCACAACAAAAGACCAAAACCGTGTCGACAATGCTACGATGGAAAAAAATATATATTAACATGCAGGGGAACACAAACTTACGTTCACTCGTATCGTAAACCACGAAACTATCCGTGACGTCATGGGTTACTCACTCGGTTACTGTCTCGTCTCAATGATCACATTTCTTCAAGCCTTATATCGTTGCTGCGTTATTAACCGCATTTAATAAACATTGGTTCTGTGTTTGTGATAGATTTTCATTGCGCCATTGCTTTAAAACGGCAAACTGCGGCACATACATTGTAAAAGAAATAGATAACCGAAATTCACACAGTGTTCGTTCGTACGCCATCGCAAAAGTCGATAGTCGAAAGGCCACTAGTTACGTCACGACTGCAAAAAGTAGTGCGACAGTTGAACATAGAACATTTTAACATCAAACGTCATTAGATTTACGACACTTCTTACGAGCACAGAGAGAAATTTTGTTGAAAAACTCCGATTTTGCGTTACTTCCTTAAAAACCGCCGAATTCGCGTTACCTCCTTGAAAGCAGCTGAATTCGCGTTATTTCTTTAAAAACCACCAAATTCGCGTTATTCGCCGCGTTATCGTTTAAACGATTTTTTCCGATCCCTACTTATTACTGCATTACAGCAAATGAAGCTTTAAGATATTTATTGTATTAAGAGCCATCAACGTTTTTCCTAATCTTACTTTAGCTGTGTAGTTTTTATTTCAAAAATCGTCTACTGTCTCAGTCCGTACTGTTGTGCTCTGACTGTCGCGCTGTTAAAACGTAGTGTGAAAATGGCCGAAGCTGCTTCCTTCTCTGTAATGAAACATGCACGTGGAACATCATAAAAAATGGCGAGAAATAGGTTGTTCTTAATTTTTTCACAAATTTACAGAAATAATCATCTTCGAAGTTTTTTGAGGAACTATATTTGCTGAAGTTAAGGGGCGACCTTAAGCGGGATGTATAGCTGAATCGGTTGCGTTGTTGAATGGTAATCCTGTACAATCCGCGTTTCTGTAGTTCCAGTGTCTCTATAGTTCCAGTTCCGTTCAGTGTGAAAATCTACATATTTTAAACGTAAAATTCATCAAATATATGCTAATTAACGCCTTTCTAATCATTATTTTAATGATAATGCACGCCTTCATGTTTCTTATTACATATTGCACATAAAATTCCAGTTTTCATTGGAAATATGAATTCTTCGTTATCGATATTTTATAAAATATCGTTAGCAAACGTTTTTCAAACCAAGAAAGCGCAACAAATCAAATTTTAGGACAAAAATATTAAACCAGATCCTCTTAATTTGGACTACGTCCATTGTTTTTAGCACCAATGTGTTGTCACACGAGCGATTAGTGTCGTGAAAACAGGGAAAGCAATAATTTTCACATCATCGAGCACAGCATTTTTACAGTTGCTACCATATCACTGAAATATGAGCCCAACAGAACTGATCTGGCGCTTGGACAGCTTCGTGGATTCTGTTGTTGATTGAGTCGTTTTCATTGTAGCAGGTTGGACTTCCAGTATTGCACTTCTAGTACTGAAATGGCTTTTTTCAGATTCGGATATGGGAGGAGTTCAGAAATTACTGACAACTGGCTGTAAGTAACACCTCCTTATTATCATACTCAACCATACTCGAGACAGCTTCGCTTCCGCTCCACTTGAAACGAAATCCACTGAGATTCCAGCAAACGCGGAATAATGCGTGGTGTACTGTTAACATCCTTCTTATTCCTATAATGAACACAGTGTAGCCCCCCTAATAGCTGCCGCGCTGCTCAGGTGACGTTATCTGCACGTCACATGTGTGTGACGCACGGCTTGTTGACCAGCGTACGCGCTACCAGAAACGTAAGCAGAAGAAAGTACAGTAATCGATACCACGTCACCAAGGAAGTGCAGGTGGACTATTCTACAGAAATAAACACAATGGTGCTGGGATTTTCGAAATGCGAACCACAACCAAGTGAGAATAAAAATTACTCAATTACTCACAGATGTCCCATGGTTCTCCTGACACTAGCTGACAGAATTACGTCTTGTCCTTAAATTTCCCTGATGTGATTCATAAGCCACAATCGGACAACCATAACCAAATTGTGACAAATTCTTTAGATCTCTTTAAGCCCTCTGATGACGATCTATTAGAGGGTGGGGGCAATCACGTCGATCTCTTAATGTGTAATGACGGTTTTGATATCAGAGATGAATTGATTAAAGGGCAATCTCTGAACACTAAACATACATAAGTTTTAGTACAAATCTAAATACTTGCCATAGTGGGAAAAAATCCTACAAAAGTAGAAGTAACAGATGCCTCTTTTAATGTTTCAACACAAAACCTGTTAAAAAAGCAGACATAGTGCCCATCCACCCTGTACAAAATTGTATTCCTGAAGCTTTAGGAGCTAAATCGCAAACTGTCAAGTGGCAGAAACAAGTAAACATTGTTGTCGGAAACGGAGTGATCTTATGGCTGTCCCTGATTCTAAGAAATGTTATCGTCGACTGCTTGCTGGGTATACAGTTTTGTAGGGAGAAGGGTGTAAAATTAGATTATTCTTTGGGTAAGTGCTATTTACGCATGAAGGGCAAGGATATTGGAGAAGATTTAATACAAATCCCAGTGGAATACGGTAAGTACTACCAGGTAATTAAAGTAAAATTTTTAAAGGCAGAGAGTGTACCTGTTGTTTCTCAATCCACTATGGTGACAATGACAATAACAAAGCATATATACAAGATAAGGCAATGGAATCATCTTAACTGGATTCCCAACAGCAGTTAGATTTAAGAAACACATTTTTGAAATGCTTAGGTGTTTTTGAGAAGAAACCTGGTGTAATAAACACGTAGGTGTACACCAGGACGTGACGCCATGTGATACATTTTGCCGTAAACCATATTCCATGCCATGGATGGAACGAGAGGCTGTTTATCGGCAAATAAGATGAATGCGTCAGTGAAAAGTAATTGAACCATCACGTTCACCATATTGTAGTCCATTATTAGCAGTAAAGATGGCATGCCATTAATAAAACAATAATACCAATCTGCATGCAAGCAGAAAACCTAGAACAGCGATTACAAAAGTTTCATGCAGTATTCTTTTGACTAGCCTATATCGTTACTGTTTCTCCTGCCAAGTCTTATTGTCGAATGAGTCTAGGAAATACACAGCTTTTGTCCATGCTGGCAAAAGTTTAACGTTGTGTTTTACCGTTTGGACTTAACGAAAGTTCTGGTGTATTTATTGTGGCACTAAATACAGTTCTCGGAGCAAATCTCTTAGACAAAGTAAGACTATATGTTGATGACAACTTGAGTGGAACCGCCACATGGGAAGTACACCTTGAATAATTGGACCGTACATTACGTAAATTTTCAAAAGTTGGAGTCACAGTTAACTTGCAGGAATCAATGTTCGGTCGTGAGGAAATAAAATTTTTGAGTCATGCGTCTCCTGCACGAGTACACCTGATCCTGGTACGATAAGTGCAGTAAATTTTCCAGTTCCGAACACAAAACTGCAGCTGAAAGCTTTTCTTGGCATTTGTTTGTTTCTTGTCGTTTTGTTTCTGGACAGTTGCTTAATAGTCAACATTGTTGGCACTGATGTTGGTGTTGTCGTCTTCAGTCCTGAGACTGGTTTGATGCAGCTCTCCATGTTGGCACTATTAAAAAATAATGTCGCATGGCACCGGTCGTGAAATTGTGAAGCAGATTTCGACATAGTAAAGGATACTTTAGGAAATTCTGAAATCCTATGTTGTCCTGATATGAATAGAGATTTTTGCGTTGCCACGGGCGCATTCTTTTAGGGCAGTGTTTTTCAACCTGTGGGTTGCGACCCGCAATTGCAGCATGGCTGTTAACGTAAGTTTCATGACGATCATCTGCTCCAACGGTTTACCAGCTTCCTTGGAATGTTTAGTTGAGAGGTGATACAGAAGCGTTGATGGTTTCATACTCTCATGTAACAATAAATCCCTGCAAATTACACATTGCGGCTTAGTGTTTATTAGAGTAAAACCATACTCCAGATAACTGTTGTCATAAAGTTTATTTTTTTATTTATTTTGATTCGCTTCCGCCACTGCCACTTGTGCCAGACGTGGAGGGCTTCACAGATCTTAGAAACTTGTCCATTTCATGCTCGTTCAGAGCGAAGCACGAAGACTATAATCACGTCCGTACACTGATTGTAGTGACCGAAAACGCGCGACTATGCCCCTGCTGACTCCTTCTCGCCCCCACGCATCTACCGCGGCGAAAGAATATAATTATATCTCTCTCCGCAGATCACTTGATTTCTCAATCAGTATAGTATTAATAGAAAGAAAATTACATACGTTGCCTCTGAAATCGCTGACATACTTTTATTATGGTTCTGGAGGTCGCCAGAATATTTTTACTTCGAAAGTGATCGCGTATTGAAAAAGGTTAAGAAACACTGCTTTTGGGGAATCGGTGCATGTCTATTTTAGATGTTTAAAAAGGACAGAAAGTTTGAACTTAACATGATTAGTACTGTAGTTCAACGCTTTCCGAGTGTAAGCGTGGATATTATGCTACAGAGTTAGAAGATCTTGTTTAAGAAGTTCAGCTATTATGTTGATGGAAAACACATTAAATATTTTGCGACCTCCACCCTCTGAGCTTTTTACTAACCTATAAACTACTGCAACCCAGCCCTTACCTCGCGAGGAGACTTTTCTATAACGTATACCACGAGATGGGGTCTCTGGGATCCCTACATTTAAACCGATATGTAATGCAAAAATAATTTGAAATTTTTAATTTTTGCTATATAACATTTATTCTTACAATTATTTAAGTGTTGTTTAAAGGCCTCTAGTTTATTTTATTGCACTAAACAAAGACTGCAGAGTTTTATTATTTATCACACAGAGGCACATAATTTTGTGTGGTTCTTCTAAATAGTACACATAAATAGACTCTTAGAGTATTCATTACATTCTGTAAATTATACAACCATTGTAACACATAAATTTAAAAAAAAAACTAAATTCCAGGGTTTAAATTTGCGCATAAAATTTCCACCCGACAGGTACGTAAAGAGAGTCTGTCAAATTGACATTCATTGCCAGGAACTACATTTTTATCACCACTCAGAAGACATTCGATTTTAACAGTATTTAAGTACTTCATTAAAGAAACAGACAGATCCCTATCACAACGTTCCAGAAGTTCTTCCTCTGAATGATATTCTTGTTCGATAGCAGAACTGTATATGTAAATGTCGTGTGACTATGACCTCCCGTCGGGTAGACCGTTCGCCAGGTGCAAGTCTTTCGATTTGATGCCGCTTCGGCTACTTGCGCGTCGATGGGGATGAAATGATGATGGTTAGGACAACACAACACCCAGAGAAAATCTCCGACTCAGCCGGGAATCGAACCCTGGTCCTTAGGATTGACATTCTGTCGCGCTGACCACCCAGCTACCGGGGGGCGGACAGCAAGACTGTGATCACTGACTAATGTAAAATCGTCGCCTTTTTCGTTTACTTCTTGATCTATATTACTAACAGCTTCCTCATACCGACTAACCATTTCATCAAACTCGGGAAAGTTGAAAATGACACATTTGTGCCAACACATTTTGAGCTATACGGTACTGTAATGAAGAAAACAGGTTCGTAGTTCACGAGGCGCGGCGCAGGAGACTCAACACTTATCAATAGCACATGTCAACAACGAACACAGAAGGCGATAACGCATCCGACAACAAAACATCGTAGGCTTGGCAATTTAAGGAGGGTAGGGGGAGTATAGAAGCATTCCACCACAACTGGCTTTGGAGAGCGAGTTCGAAAATTTTCGCGCGGTCTGAGAGTCCACAATTCGTAAGTTAAGGGCTAGGATTACCATGTTGACAGTTTTTCTACAGGAATCAGACTTCGAGGTAAGAACAATGTTGATGAAGCTTTGTCGTGTCTAACGCAAGGACTGACTGACCCTTCAAATTTAACAGAACAAATAACTGATTACAGAGTTTTGTTAATGAAAGACACACATTACAAACAATACTATGTAATTATGAATAACAGCATGATTACATTGCAAGATGCAAATCCGAGGTGGTGTAAAATAAAAACTCTCTTTACATGAAACCCACCTGTGGAAATTTTACAGCATCCAAAATACCAAGGTTTCTGGTGACAACACAGACAGAGAGGTTTGTGTGTGTGTGTGTGTGTGTGTGTGTGTGTGTGTGTGTGTGAGTGGAGTGTGTGGTGTATGCATTCCTGATATTTTTAAAGAAACCTTGGTTTGGCATATTGATTATGTTTGGGGTGATAACGGTATCACAAAATGTTGAATGAAACTGAATTTATATTGCTACTTTAATGTAAAGTAGACGATTTCGGATGCGATTTAAGTAGTACTGTTTCTCCAGCTCAGTATTTCTGAGTATGCCGAAACTGGTTGCATATATGAAGTTCATAAAATAAATTTCTACAATACATATGTAAGTAGGCTGTTTAGGTGTTCTTATTGGTAACGCCACGTAGCGCTCTGTGTGAGAATCACTGGCTGTGCTGTGTGCAGTCTGTGGCTAGTTTGCATTGTTGTCTGCCATTGTAGTGTTGGGCAGCGGCAGCTGGATGTGAACAGCGCGTAGAGTTGCGCAGTTGGAGGCAGTGTTGCCAATTTAGCGACTTTGTCGCTAGAAATGGCGACTTTTGCCTTCGTCTTGGCGACAAAAAAAACTTTTTAGCGACAAAAATTATTTAGCAACTTATGTGGCGACTTTTGTAGTACTGACGACTTTTGAAGTACAAATCAAAACTATTTTGGGCCAGTATTTTTATTAACAAAACTAAGATTTTAGCTGTAGAATGGGTCCTACCACTGACTCTGTTCTAGATTTACTAAGCTAAATTAAGTTCTTAGCAGATCATGTAGCATTGTTCAGCATTTAGTAAATCTGAATGTGGGAATTGCCTACAGAGTAAGAAAACCATGACTATAGAACAATTCATTATTCATTACCCACTAGCCTGTTATCGTCGATAGCGTATCGATCTATAATTCTTCAACAAAAACGTACGTAATATTAAGTATAATAAAATACATTTCTGTCCAGCAACCTCTAATTTTTCGAAATGTTAACTCGTAGTCAAATTATTACCACATGCACAGTGGTAACGCAAGAACAATTCGGTGGGGGTATCTCAGACATTATTACGTTTTAAACAATGAACAATAGGACTGATATCGAGTTACCGAGTGAGTAGATTGTTTCATGACCTCTAGTTCACCTGAGATTTAATGTATTTTCAGTGAGTATAAATTGGTGAAACTTATGTTGTGGTGGCTTACATAATGGATTTACCGCGGAAGAAGAAGCAGTACGCTCAAAAATATTGGGATGTGTGGGAAGCAGAACCTGAATTCAGTGGGTAGCTGAAACCAGTCATTGGAGACTTATCCAAGGCAAGATGTCAAGTATGTGCAACAGAGTTTTATGCTAAATTGTGTGATATTAGAAAGCATTCGAAAACTATTAAGCATAAAAAAAAATTGATTTTAAAAAAAACACAAACCACCTTACCTGTGAAAATTCTTCCGAAAACTGCAGTTAGAATAGTAAGCAGAGCGGAAGGCGGCCTTTCTTTATTTATTGCTGAACATCGTTCTATTGTAGCTGTAGATCATTTAGGAATACTGTGCAAGAAGGTGTTTTCCGGTAATGAGGGCGCTAGAAACATGCATTACATCGTACAAAGTGCACTCACATTATAACTGAAGTTTTGGCTCCATATTTTACACAACCATTGGTTGAGAATATGGGTAACCAAAAATACAGTGTACCAATAAATGAATCCACAGATGTATCAATATTTAAAATGCTAGGTATCGTTATACAGAACTATAGGGTAAACAACCAAACCATTAGATCAACATTTCTCAAACTCGCTGTAGTACAAACTACAGATGCAAGAAATCTGGCTGCTGTTCTTGTGAATTCTTTGAAAGATCTCAAACTTCCAATCGCTAATATGGTAGGAATTGGCACAGATAATGCTTCTGCAATGGATGGAATAAGCAATGGGCTTTTCGAATAACTCAAGAGAGAATATGGTTTGAAGCATTTGGTATTGATCCGTTGCATTTGTCACTCTCTTCAGCTTGCAGTTTTGCACGCCTCAGTGAATACCATACCTACAAACATAGAGTTTCTTGTACGGGAAATCTACAATTGGTTCTCCATTTCACCCAAAAGACAGGAGGATTATAAAAAGGTTTATGAGACAATAAATTGTGGAAAACAACCACTAAAAATTTTGAAGGTCTGTGCAACACGTTGGCTTTCAAGTGAACCAGCAATACGAAGAATTCTGGAGCAGTGGAAAGAACTAAAGCTACATTTTTCACTTGCCATGGTTCAAGACAATTGTTACACTGCTGATCTTTTGTACAAGATGTATTGTGAGGACTCAAATCATCTTTACATGTTTTACCTTAAACATGCTTTAAAAGACGTACAAATAACAACAAAAGCTTTTGAAGGAGAAGGACAATGACCCCACTAAATTACTAGTTACACTTGTATTTCTCATGCACTCGGACAAAACATAGTTTTTCCAACTGTTGATTTGTTGCCGGCCGCGGTGGTCTAGCGGTTCTAGGCGCTCAGTCCGGAACGGCGCGACTGCTACGGTCGCAGGTTCGAATCCTGCCTCGGGCATGGATGTGTGTCATGTCCTTAGGTTAGTTAGGTTTAAGTAGTTCTAAGTTCTAGGGGACTGATGACCACAGATGTTAAGTCCCATAGTGCTTAGAACCCTTTGAACCCCCCTTTTGATTTGTTGATAACACCAGTTCCAAGCAAATGTATGTACGCAAATCCGAACCTTGGCTTTATGTTTAAACAGAAATTCTCTGAAGAAAATAAAGTTTATTTGAAGAAGAGATGCATTGAGTTTAGTCTGAAACTCATAAAAGAAATTCAACAAAGACTGCCAAGTAACGTTACGATCCTGAAAAAAATGTCAATGCTGAATGTTGAAGAAACACTAAAAGTGAATAAAAATAATGCTGTAGCTGATGTAGCCAAAGAATTGGGTTTTAGTGGCGATTTCATAGACGGTATGCTGCAAGAATGGCATAATATCAACTTCATTAGGTGGAATAACACTACTAACACTGTTCGATTTTGGAGTGAGGTTTTGCAGTATAAAAATGCTGCAGGGGAGAATCCTTTTTCTTTGATTTCACAGCTAGCAATGACTGTTTTATGCCTACCGCACTCAAATGCAGAAGTGGAATGAATATTCAGTTCTATGAACATTATAAAAACTAAACAACGTAACAGATCATCGTTAAAGACAATTAATGCTTTGATCATATTGAGAGACCAGCTGAAGAAACAAAATAAAGATTGTGCCTCTTTTGACATACCGTCAGACGTATTGGAGCTTATTGGAATGAACAAAAGTTACTCCTTTGCGACCAAACCAGTCGAACTGCAACATCATCTTTCGAGCGACGTTCAACCCTCTACATCAAATACAGTTCTGTCAGAGCATGAAACAGAAGAGTTATTCGATCTTCTGAGTGACGACGATGAATATCTCTCATACCGGTATGTATATATTTTGTAACCTAATTTGCGTTCTTGCTTTCTTTTGTTACAAATGTAGTTGTATATTTCTAGTATATTTGACTACTATGATTGAAAAAACAATTTATGTGTTGCGTCAATTATGATAACATGTATAATTAAACATTAGCATATTTTATATGTATCTTGTTGCAAGCGATGCGTCATTTAATTAAGACAATATAGCAATTATGTATGAGAAAATTTTTATTAATATTTTATTAACTCCCCCCCCCCCCCTAACTGGCTTATTGCACCATTCACAGCACGAAGTTTTCAGTACACCCCTAGTAAAATCAGTTTTAGCGACTTTCTAGCGACTTTTGATATTGAATCTAGTGACTCGGGTTTTTTAGAGTTGGCAACACTGGTTGGAGGTGAGCCGCCAGCAGTGGTGGATGTGGAGAGAGAAATGGCGGAGTTTTGATATTTGTAAGAATGGATGTTATGAACTCCTATATATATTACGACTTTTGATGATATTAAGGTAAATACAT
Source organism: Schistocerca serialis cubense (assembly GCF_023864345.2). NCBI lineage: Eukaryota > Metazoa > Arthropoda > Insecta > Orthoptera > Acrididae > Schistocerca > Schistocerca serialis. The sequence goes on from NC_064646.1 coordinate 20,868,406, forward strand.
TGTTTGTTCTCTATTAATATCTTTCATTTGCTAACTATCCCTATCAGTAGTTAGTGCCTTCCGTAGTTTGAATCTTTTATTTAGCTGGCAGTAGTGGTGCTCACTGTATTGCAGTTCGAGTAACCAAGATTTTTGTGAGGTAAGTGATTTGTGAAACGTATAGGTTAATGTTAGTCAGGGCCATTCGTTTGTAGGGATTTTTGAAAGTCAGATTGCGTTGCGCTAAAAATATTGTGTGTCAGTTTAAGCACAGTCATGTATAAATTGTTCAAATGGGACGTTTCACATACGGCTGTTGGTAAATTATTGTATCAAAAAAATCGCCTCCGTTTTAATGATTGCCCCTCCAATTTAGTTGCTCTGAATGACCTTTTTTTTTTTTTTTTTTTCAAAATATGGCAAGCTGTATGCTACACGATCGGCGGTAGCGTCCACTTTCATCAGGAGAATCCTCAAACATTACATACCAACAGTTGGCAAGACTGTCACGTTCTCACAGATGGTGCGTCGAATTTTGCGTGCAAGAGATGGAATGACTTTTTACAAGACAATAACAGTACTAAGCGCATTTTGATATCCCGGCACCATTCGCTTTAATGTATTGCCAGAGAATTTAGTCGCTTCATAGAGCTTATGCTAGCACACAACACACAAGACGGATGGAATTTATTGAACCGTTTGAAAATATTGTAAATAATTTACCTGTTTAAACAACAACACACACACACACCTGCAGAATTACGTAATAACCATAAGGCAACTAACGAGTGGATAAATCCCCATTGCCACGTCTTCCTAAAGAAGAACCCGTACTGGAGGGAAAGGTAAGGAACGCACTTGTCGCACTCACTGATGAAGCCAGCATCAGAATAAATACATACTGCAGTAGGTTAGGCCATGTTCAGAAATGTTGAGTTCGAGAAACAGTACTACTTAAATCGGATCCGAAATCGTCTACTTTAGATTTAAAAAATAGCAAATGACAATAACCCTATCGAATAGTCAGCACACCACAACCATGTAGTTATCTGTTCGCTTTTTCAAAATCTGATCAAATTAAAAGACTTTATTGTCACCAAGATCTGAAAAGATACGTGCATGTTTAACGGTACCGATCTTTTTCTCTGATCTGAGAAATCATTACATGTACTAACGGTTTTTTTGTTTCTTTTGCAAATGACATATGCGAAACTTGAAGTAACCAAAGAACGCAGCCTATGCTTTTATAGTGTGAATTTTAGATTAATCACATATGTGTAAGAAAAGTACGAAAGAACAGATCACTACCTAAGATAATCCTGCTGTAAAATGTGAAGATTTTGTTCACTAGCTTTTGTAAATTATTAAGTCTGAACATAACAGTTTTATCTATGAACGGTAAATTTTCTCAAGATACAGCTTTTCTTCTTAATTAAAACGAACTTCGGGGTTATATAAAAATATAAAATGTTTAAAAAAATACCGTGGAATAACTCTTTATTGTGAACGCTAAAACATTTTTCCTTTTGACACAACACATCCTCCAAAAGGAAAAATAAGAAATCAGTCAAATAAACAAATAAAGAGTTACTGTTACCATACTGAACGCCAGTCTCTGCACGCAGTAAATTAAATCAAACTCTCTCAAAAGGCTTTGTCAGAACATCGGTTAACTCATTATTTCCATATATATGTTCCTACATAGTTACACCATTCAGAAATCTTTCACGAACACAGAAGTGTTGGACCTTATACGCTTTGACTGACGATGATATTCAGAGTTTTTTGCCAATTTTAATGCCCTAGTATCGTCAATATCAAATGTTGGAGGTTGTCCTGCATTTCAACTACTACACTTAATAAATGACATAACCAAATTAATTCTTTGGATCCTTATCTCGCTGAAATAATTTCTGCTTCAGTTCACCCATCTTTTGTAACTGACCTGTCCATGACATTGCTCCAACAGAGTACTTTGCCACAATGCCGGTTTTTGAATGTCTTGTCCGCTTGTTTCCAGTAAAATCAGCATCACCGTAGATTCTCAAATTTTTTCTCTGCACAAATAATACCGTAATTAAATGTACATTTCTGATACTGGAATATGCGTCTCACTCGATTCCAGTCCTCTGTAGTTGGTTTTTCCACAGCTCGAGCAGCTTTATTCATTGCGAAGGTTATGTCTGGACGAGATGCGTAAGACATCGAATTGCCTCGCGACAGGAGACAGAGAAAGAAACTGCTTCATCTTGATCATTTTCCTCATATCCAATGGGAGCTGAAACCATGTTGAATTCTACCATTAGAAACCTTTTCAATATTTGTTTATGAGTATTTTCCTTGATTTACCGTAATGGTTCCATTGACATTTTGCTATATTTTTATGCCACGGAAATTTACAAGTCCTCTCTGTTATATCAAATTCACGTTGGAAAGTGTTCAGAAAACCTTAATTTCTTCTTTGTCATTACCAACAGTTAGACCACCATGAACGTGAATTGATACATAAAGTTTTTTTAATTGTATTTAAGATAAAACAAACAAGGATCTTAGTACGAAAGCTTTCACGACCGGATGACATATCTTCCGGTAAACCTTCCGGGATGTAAGATCGTGGTCCATGAAACTCTTCAACTCCTAACGTTTCGTCCAGAGCTGCGCTGGACATCTTCAGAGGGGTGTTTCTCCTCCGCTGAGTCCTGCCGACTGACGGGTCGGACGTCTGAGAGCGACTTATATATCGTAGAAAGTGGGCGTGACCGGAGTTACAAGGATCTGCAGCACTGTTTTGAAAACTCGCCTTACTCATGAGTGAAATAAAACGTTTGTTCCAGCAGGGTGGTACTCATTTAAGTCCACAGAGACTCCGTTTCAAGAGACACTTTATATGCATTATCTTCACAGCCTTCTGGTTGTTCCACCTATACATTTTTCCTGGAAGTATTCCGTTCAAAAAAGCCGTCTTCTCATCAAATTGTTTCAAACTATCTTCTTTGAAGCAGCTAACGCTAGAAAAACACGAATGGTGTCATAACTTGCAGCAGGATTAGAGACGTCTTCATAATCAATTTCTGATTGCTGAATATACTCTTTAGCAACGAATCTGACTTCGAAGAGAGTGCTTCCGTCAGATGCAACTTTTCGACGTAGAACCCAGAGATTGTCAATACTTTGGAATTAGAGAGGGCCTGCCGCGGTGGCGGAGCTGTTCTAGGCGCTTCAGTCCGGAACCGCGCGACTGCTACGGTCGCAGGTTCGAATCCTGGCTCGGGCATGGATGTGTGTGATGTCCTTAGATTAGTTAGGTTTAAGTAGTTCTAAGTTCTAGGGGACTGATGACCTCAGATGTTAAGCCCCATAGAGCTCAGAGCCATTTGAACCAGTTAGAGAGGCATTCAACTAACACCAACGTATTTTTTCTCTTGAGCCTTCTATTTCTTCATTAATAGTTTGTATACATTTTTCCTTTTCATTTGAGTGCAGTAAGTCAGCAAAACAGTTTGGATCTTTATGTTGATCAGCAATAACTTTTACTGGTGTCAAGAAATGGCCACTGTCTATTCATGATGGTATTCTTCATTGTCTTCTGCTCTCCAGTTTTATCTTCATCAGAAAATTCGCTGGCTTTCAGGAATTCTGTTGATTCTGCATTATTTGACTTCCTCCGCGAACAGACTGTCAATAAATTTCAAATTTAATATGATCAGTACGGAAATTACAAACAGCTTCTGGCTTAAATTTTACATCATGACTCATGACCTTTTTTTTTTATGGAATCTAGTCTCTAAATCGACATACCCTACAAGTTGACAAAAAAACAACCTTGTTATCAAACTTCGAAAGAAACTGTTTGTTTATATGAACTCTGTACTTGTTCCAAAAATTCTGAGGTGATCAAGTTTTCCTACTGGTCGACAGTGTCACAGTTCATAAGGAACTATGTCTGGATTTTCGTAACACGTTACACTATCCGGGCACTTCTTGTGTTGTGTGATTAAAAGAAACTTGCGTTCCTTGAGCAGATCTTCTAGGATATTCTAGAATCTCTTGAGATATCTTTCGATTTATTACAGTATTTATAAATTTTCCCGATAGCTGAGTGGTTAGCTTGACGGATTGCCGTCCTACGGGCTCGATTCCTGGCTGGGTCGGAGGTTATCTCCCCTCAGGGACTGGGTGTTGTGTTGTCTTCATCATCATTTCATCCCCATCCGGCGCACAGGTCGCCTAATGTGGCGTCGAATGTAATAAGACCTGCACCAAGGCGGCAGGACCTGCCCCGCAAGCCCCCCCCCCCCCCCCCCCCCTCGAGCAATGGCGCCAAACCGCTAATTTTATTTCAACTTTCATTTTGTATTAGAAACCCTTTGTATTTCAAAACATTTATTTCAGCGCAACCGTCTTGAGTTGTGCAAAATCAGCACAGATTCTGTCGTACAATTGTTTCTGCTCCTATGTGGAAGATCTGACGGCTACCTAAATAACTTTTTGGCCGAGTCGTGACGTCCAGGGACAGTACGGACAAGAAACTCATCTCCTGGATGCCATTCCCCCAAATGGAACTGTCCACCAACTTTTGTCGCCTCTTTCATCTTTCTTCCCTGGGCATGTGGTCTACCGTTACACCAATCGGTGGTAAAAATTAGAAAGAAATAAAGAAATGAAAAGATATCCGCTCAAAAGTAAGAAAACAATTTCTACCTTTCTGAGTAAATTTTGTTGGTTTGTGTATGTATATGATAAAATGTACTTATTCTTACGTGAGTTCAAGGGAAAAAAGTAATGGATAGACATTATGTAGTGACTTGTTGAACGGCATTGTCAAATTCATTGTGAAGAATTGTTCCAACGCCATTCACAGGGGTTGTGTAATCCCAAAATTTATTAGTCACAGCTCCCTGATCTCTGATATACAGGGTGTTTCAGAAGTGATCGTCAATATTCAGGGATATGACAGGAATGATAATTCGAAACAAAAAAGTCAAGTAAACATGGGCTCTGCAACGCATTCCTTAAGAGCTACGGGCAATTCTTGATCTGCTATACTGTGCAACAAATCTCTTCTACTGCGAGCTTTATGCTTTCCATATTTTGGAAAGTGGTAGTAAGGAGCAAAACAAGAAAAAATTGTCTAGTAAACAAAGGCTCTAAAATGCATACTTAAGAGCTATGAGCACTTGTTCATCTTCGCTAGTTTGAAACACAACTCTTTTTAATGGACAAGTGCTCATAACTTTTAGGGTACGCATTTTAGACCACATGTTCACTAGGCATTTTTCCTTGTTTTGTTCCATACTACCGCTTCCCAAAATAAGGAAAGCAAAGAGCTTGCGGTAGAAGAAGTTTGTTTAGCAGTATCGAAGATAAATTTCTCTTACCTCTTAAGGTAAACGTTTTAGACCCCATATTTGCTTGCCTTTTTGTTTCGAATGATCAATCTTGTGACATCCCTGAATATTGATCATCACTTCTGAAACACCCGGTTTGTTCTGTGACTATTTACGACACGATATTGTTTTATAACAAACGTTAGTGTCTCATTACTCTCTTGTACTCGCACTCTTCTGTCGTAGCCCTGTCAGTGAACGGATGTAATAAAAGGTGATGGCTTATTATGATTGTTTAACTAGCTTGAATTATATAAATCTGAAGATTTATTTTATTCACTTGTATTATTTAATTTACTCTTTGTCCTTATCTAATATTTTTTAATATTTTTCAGCAAATATTCGTTGCTGGTCGTTTTAATATGATGATGCGATGGATCCGTCGCCATTGTGGGAGCCTTAAGTGCTCATGGCACTTTCCAGAAAACGAAACTGTCTTCGCTTAATTATGTGATAGTGAAGTCCGATGCCGATTTATGAGCGTCATCAATTCTGACACACAAAACTGATAAATGATATTTCCACGGTTACTGATCATCGCCTCAAATATAGGCCCAAGTACAGCGCAGGCTTCGCCGAGTTTCGTCGATCTTCTCATCATTATTTTTCTCTTTGATTTTTATATTCACTCCAACAAATATTGAAAACCCTAAACGGAAAGAGCGATTATAGTAGGGTGACCCAACAACCAGGATAAACGGGATTGCGCCGAATTTTCATGGTAATATACCGTTGCCGAAAAATTGTTTCGGGGCGCCCGAAGGTCCCGGAATTCTGTTTTTAAATATATTTTGTGAAGGTCTACAAGGTTTCAGAGATTTCGCTCAACTAAACGGACTACAACACTTTCAGTTAAAACATTTTACCCTATTTTTCTAACCTCCGTAGTCCCACAGTAATTACAGAGTCAACTTCGATGCACTAAACAATAATATATTTGAGAGCTACTGTCGCTGGAGAGCAATTCTGTTCTGTAACAGTTCCAGGCTTTGCAAATTGAGAAGAGTTACGATAACTGTCCTACTGCCGCACGACTAAGCACGGATATTTTCAGAATAGTGTACTAGCTGTGTCCGACGAGCTGTACCGGTGGCATCTCGTATTAGTCATATTGTTGCCAGTGAGTTACAAAACGCAATGCCGAAACGTGAATGCAAATCCAGGGGCGGTTAATAGCATTACGTTTGATGATTCTTTCATTGCGAAAAAAGTTTAGTAGAGCAGGAACTAAGGTATCAGCCTTAGTAAGTGGAGTTATTGCTCCACAGAGCTTAAAGGAAAGCCCTGAGTACATCAAGATGCGGGATATCCCCTGATCGTAGCAATCATAAAGCCGCTAAAATATTTCCGTTTGTTGTTCAACTTTTAGATATTAACGAAGGAATTCAGTCCAAACTTTTGAAGGTGAGTTCCCTAGCTAATGAAAACATCTGATGAAATTTCAATATTTTGTATTAGTACTGCCGAAATGTTTGATCTCGAAAAAAAAATGAATGTGTGACATTTTGTGAAGACTGTACGAACACCAACTTTGATGGTTTAAAAATAGAAGGCAAATGTAGAGTTTTTACCAAATTAAAGAGAACATTGCATGAAATCTTTTTAAGGGATGGATTATCCTGCACATGTTTTACACAATGGCGTACAGACCTCTGTAATACTTTAAGCTGTGATCTTGAAACTATCATTGTAAAGGTATTCTCGTTCATTTCTACGTACACAGTTAGAACAGAGAGGGTTAAAGAGTTTTGCGATTGCGTAGCGACTAAATATATGGATGGAATGTTTTACTCGAAAATCCACTGGTTATCACTTTTTTCAGCAGCTGAACAAGTCGTCAGGCTTTTTGAGGCATTAAAAGATTTTCTTCCTAAAAGAGGACAAAGCGTCCAAAACATTGGCATAGTTTTTCAGCGATCTTTTAAGAGAAGCCTACGTAAGGTTCATTCATATCAAGCTTAGCACTTTGCGGCTTGGGATGAAGGAAATGTGAGGGAAGCACGAAAAGTGTAATAGTGGTAAAGATGTCTCGAAAAATACCCTTGAACTTTTGCTAAGAGAAAAGAGCAGAAGTTTATTCCATTTAATGTTAAATCTGTTCTTAAAAATAGCAGAAGTAACCCATTCACCAGAAAAGGACTTTAAAGAAGAAGTTAGCGAATTGTATGATACTTGCATGGAATATCTGAGTAGTTGGACCACCTCATATCGACCATTATTGTCCGTGTTTGGTTGGATGTTATTGAAGGGAGCGCCAAAATGGGAAAGTGTTAAAGAGATAGTTTCTTATTTGAAGAGGAAAAATTGAAATCGATGACCCCACCCTCTTTGATCAGTTATAGATAATAACAAAATTTCGCTGAAAATCTTTACAAGTAGAATAATGTAGACGAAGCACCATTGCAGTGTGATGAAAAGTGAGTCAGTTTTTTTTGTGACTGTCTTCAGCAATACTCTTGAGATAGTAATAAGTGCAACGTATTTGTTTGCAACATCAGTCCGTAATGCCAACGTAGAAAGAATTTTTCGTTCATGAATATCCAGTAGACTCATGCAAGGAACAGACTGGAGGAGGACTCTCTTGAACCAATCCAACAGATCCTGTACAACTGAAAAAATCGAGTGTGTAGAATTTTCCAGTGGGTCTAAAAGAATAAAGACATGATCAAGAAGTCATTTTTGAGAACATCTCTCGTGAAGAAACAGAGTTCTGACTAAAAGTACTTTAAAAATGGACTGTAAACAGTCTCGACCGCAAAACATTTGTTTGGATGGCAATACTGACGTTCGTGGAGTCACACAAGTCTGCTCCGTTCACCGCCACCGCCTATCATCATCGTATGGGGGTCTGAGGATGGTCAAATACTGACCTAAACGGATCACCATTGAAATAAATGTTTTTGCGGTCGAGAATGTTTATAATCTATTTCCAAAATTATCAAGAAGTCTTGAAACAGTGAAAGATACTTTTTTCTCCAAGAGCAGTCAATGCCGTCTACCAGCCCTCAGTGATACTTAAAGCTTATTTTAATTTTCTTATATTAAAAATTTCATGGCTTTCATATTTTGAAAAATCATAATACATTTTTAATAGTGTATATTAAACATCATCCATTAAACAGATATTACAGAAATAAATAGAGAAAACTTGTGTTTATCTTTTTCATCGATAGTAAATAGGCTGTCATAAGGTTAACGAAATGTTTTAACAAAATATTAATATTAATAATTAAAGGAACTTGCGTACATTTGGTGGGGGGAGGAGGCATTTGATTCTGGCTCATTGTGTTCCCGTTTTCTCCGAAAATGGTTTGGATGCCCTAATCTAGTGACTTTTAAATATTTATCCAGTGTCCATATCAACAATGTTCAACATTTTAAATCTCATAAAATGGGAGCCTATCTCTTGTGTGACTACATGCCACGTCTTCGGTTTACGTCATAAGAGACAAGGAAATTGGATAGGACAGGAATGGGGCATTAATTCGACCACGGCATTGTCAACGGAACCTCTCCGGCATTAATGAATGTAAAATGAGTGAGAGAAAAGACGGAGCATCTAAATCTGAAAAGCAAGATATGGATTTGATGCCCCTTCTTCCGATTGCGAATCTAGTGACTTAACTAGTGTGTCATTTCGTTAGGTTTCAGTCTTCCGTTCTCTGATAAGAACTAATTTAGTCACACATACACCGTGTTCCGCAGTCGCTCGAGAGTGGTCAGGTCTGTGAAACGGCCCAGGAATAACAGCAGTAAACAGCAGTTGCCACAAATTGGGTATGGTTGCTGTAGCAGTACCCATTATTATCACCTTATTAATGTAAATCGGTTTGTGTTAGCGATAAAAGATGCCGTTTGGGTTGTTTATGTCCTGAAATGATTGTGAACAGCATTCACTATTAATCTACACGGTATATCATTGCTCGGAAGCCTTTCTAAAGTTTTCTCTTTGGTCTTTTTATAGTTATGAACATCTTAGCATAATGTTTTTAACAGATTTCCGCAGAGTGTCTACGAATAAATTTACAATTAAGGTTATTAAAGGATGCTATACAGGGTAAAAATTCAAGAGACCTTTAATGGCCGACTTCCGTTTATTACGCTGTGCTATTTAAAATTGTTGTAAATGTTGTACTATACAATATGCAGTCTGATGCAAGATAATATGGTATATATCGGATGTTTCAGAAGTGATGGTCAATATTCAAGGAAATGACAGGAATGATAATTCGAAACGTGGGCTCTAAAACGTATACCCTATAAGCTATGAGCAAGTCTTGATCTTAGAAACTTTGAAGAAAATCTCTTCTACTGCAAGCTCTTTGCTTTCCGTATTTTGGGAAGTAATAGTATGGACCAAATCACGAGAAAAATTTCCAGTAAACATGTGCTCTAAAATACATACCTAAAAAGTTACGAGCATTCGTTCATTAGAAGAGTTGTGTTTCAAAATATCGAAGATGAACAAGTGCTCGTAGAACTTAAGGAATGCATTTTAGAGCACATCTTTATTGCTTATCTTTTTCTTGTTTTGGTCCATACTACCACTTCTAAAAATACGGAAAGCAAGGGGCTTGCAGTAGAAGAAATTTGTTTCTCAATATCAAAAATAGCTCATAGCTTTTAAGGTATGCGTTTTGTAGTCCATGTTTATTTGACTTTTTGTTTCGAATGATCATTCCTCTCATATCCCTGAATATTGACCTTCACTTCTGGAACACCCTGTATAATGTAATGTGCGTTAAATCTAATAATTGATTGTATACAACACCTGACATAAATGAAGCATTGTACTACATCAAAATAGTCACCTAGTTTATAGGATTCCGTAAACATTTTACTAGCGTATTTAGCTGTACTTCAGTTAGTGAGTTACTAAGTTATTGGAAACATGACCTTAGCGTTCAGTAGATCAGAAACTGTGGAAGCATGCTGCATTACTGTACGGTGAAGACAGTTGCGTTCATTGCACAAAAGCGTGTAATCAGAATAATTGCTGGAGCTCATCCAAGATCATCCTGCAGAGACTTATTTAAAGAGCTAGAAATCTTCACCGTAGCCTCACAATATATGTATTCACTTATGAAATTTGTTATTAACAATCCGAACGAATTTAAAAGTAATAGCAGTGTTCATGGCTACAACACTAGGAGAAAGGATGACCTTCATTACTCAAGGTTAAATCTAACTTTGGCTCAGAAGGGGGTAAATTATGCTGCCACAAAAGTCTTTGGTCACTTACCTAATAGCATCAAAAGTCTGACAGATAGCCATATAGCATTTAAAAGGAAATTTAAAGAATTTCTTAATGGCAACTCCTTCTACTCATTAGATGAATTTTTGGATATAGAAAGTGGGTAATTTCCCAACCTCCACAAAAAAAAAAAAAAAAAAAAAAAAAATTGTTTGTCATGTAATATTTTGTCTAATGTAATATCTTGTATAGACACCTTTTATTAACCTGACACGTTCCACATCATTACTTAGTGTCTTATTCATGGTCTATAGAACAAGTACTAACCTAATCTAATCTAATCTAACTTCGACGATAGCCATTACACGAGGGGAAAAACGTGCTCAAAATGGAATAACTCTACTGTATTTCAAACTTCCAAAAATAAGTTACATCGATATTTATTAAAACACTGATCTGTCTGTTGACTGAAAGGAGGAACAACAGTTCGTCTCCGAAGAAGACTGGTAAAAAAAAAAAAAAAAAAATATTGAACGATATATGGGAGAAATCTGAATCGCATGAAGATGCAGTATGAGTTCTCGTGCCATTTTTTTAACCCACATGAGAATATCACAGTAACATTTCACACCGAGTCGAGACACGTGCACATTTCAGTATCCGGTTTCCACTGAGGATATTGGGGCATCAAGTAGAGCCGCTGTCACTGGACGAACCGGTACGAACGCAATGGTATCGTGTAACGGAAGATACCCCCTGCAGCGGATATCGGAGTGACGTGTACAGTGCGAATGTAGATGAAACACTCGTTTCCCGAGAGCGTTGGGTAAGCGTTGCGTGCATTCAAAGACAATCTTAGGACTGCTTTCGCGCAAATGAGCTTTGGAGACGCCGGAAAGTTTGCTCGTATATAAACGGCGCGGTAGGCACTGCGGCGGAGTATTTGCACCATGGAATCGTTGTTTGTGTGGTGGAGGCCGTTACTGGTGCTGCTGTCTATTCAATACGTCCAGGTAAGTGTATACAGGAGTGGTGTCGTGTGTTTTTGTGGGAACGGAATGCGTGAATTGTACTCTGCATGTAATGTGACCATTTCCGATCCCTGTTATACTTAAAAGTTTGTTTTTCTTCAGTAATGTTCAGTGCTCTGCAGTTCTTTGAGATGAAGTAAAACGTGGCCATTTCACGAGTAAATATTGTAAATCGGCTATCCAAAGTGTTTGTTGAAGCCGTACAAAAGTGAGTTTCCCCTTTTGGAAGGCAGTGAACAGGAAGATCGGTAGCAGTAGTAGTTATTTTTTATTTATCTGATCTTACACCATTCCGTTCAACAGTCTGATAAGTTAGATGTATTACAGGAATAATACCGTTACATATACAAAACCTAAACAACGTAGGAGAGGATTAGGCAATGATACGATAGGAAGTTGGCCATGGTCTAATCGATGGAACCATTCCGGGGTCCATCTTATCAACTTAGGGAAGTAAACTTTCCTAGTTCCGATGCAATAAGAATCATCACCTTTTGCTTACGCATGTCTCCTTACAACTATAAATTTCAGTTCAATGTGTGAATAAATATAACGTTAAACGCCTGAAGAAATAGCTATTTGTGCGGCTCCCTTCATACTGCGTGTACCTGGAGCCGATTGTTGTCTGGCGTTCAAACTTAGTCTTAATTGCAGCGGCTCTCGGTATCATTTGTTAGGAGGATGAAGTTTCTTCCATTGAAATTAGGATGGACAATGAATCGGCTTTTTAATGTAAAACTGTGTAACAGGAAAACCTTAAGTTTCAGATTTGAAAGTTTCTTCCTTAGTACCGTAACAAAGAAAATCACGGATTTCTGATGGGAAGTAATGAGACTGAACACTAAATCAAACGGGGCTCGTGAAACCTGTTGGCGCAGCGGTTGCAAGTGCGTCATACTCAGCGGACCGTAAGGCGGGGAGAGTCCAGACGTTGCCGTTATGCGAGAACTAAAATTAATACTTCGTCTGAGAACTGAAATATGTGAGTGTACCTGATGTTAATGCAGAAAGTGGTTCTACGTTATGTAAATACGAACTCGGCAAGCAGCCGCATTGAGAAAACTGTCTTCTGTTTTCATTACATCCATGGATGAAATGCAACACTACTGTAAAATTTTGCATCTAAGGAAGCATATCTTCACGGCCTCGCAGGGAGAATATTCGTGGATTCGGGTGTGAAAATCCGTTCTTGTTATAGGTTTTCGTATTCATTATGGGATTCTGTTTCTGCCACTGCGGACGTAATACCCGTGCTTAAACTTACCATGGTTGAAACAATTAGTGTGCTGGATTTAATCTAATAAGACAGTTTTAGCCGATATTGTAGTGCAAACCTTAGAAGTAGGCCGTATTGCAAGCAATTTCTTTGACAAGCTTTGGCTTCTTAGTATAATTCCAGTTAATGGAAGCACTTCCTTTACTCATTCACTAAAACTGTGACCGTTCAAATTCATATTCGCCCGCATTGATACATAAAGGCTCGTAACTAACTCAAAACTGAGACTTGTTAATAACCAGATCAAACGGTTCTACACTTACGAGGGGAAGGCCCACATTGGGCATACCGGTTCACTACAATCCAAAGACGCGAAGGTATTTTTGAGAAAACCAATCCTAAATTTATGACGCGCAGTCGACTCAGTCGAAGAGATCTTTAGGTAACTGGGCGTTCATCATTTGTGGGATCAGCAAGCGCACAATTTTCCAGAAAATTGATGGAACTATCTACCGCTTTTTGTGTGGACATAAAGTAACCGCAGTTAGAGAAAAGAGCCTCTGTCATAGCGACCAATGCATCTGACTGGGGAGCAGAGAACCTGGATTTCTCAGGTGCGTTCTGTAGTTTTCATTGTCATTTTTTCCGCGTTGAAAGCAGTAGGAATAAGGTAGGCAAATTAGACAAGACTTGGATTGGTAAGGAATTAAAATACTGTCTCATTGTAGGGAAAAACGGTCCGAATAAGGTTGTTACGAAGGCTATCATTTTACGCACGTAAGGAAGAGAAACAAACCCTTGTCGCAGTTTGTAGTACACGTAAAATAACACATTTGCACATGGCGCAATATTCAATCACATCGTGTGGAAAACTGTTGCTTAACATTTTCCTGTGCGTGTAAGAAACTGATTAAATTCGTCCTCGGAATATAATCGTCAATCGTTTAACCGTCAGTATAGTTCAATGTTCACGACACTTCCTTCGTGCGCCTGAAATTTTAAACTTCAGTTTAAAATACGTGACTTGAAGGTTAGAAAACACAAGTTACTGATAACTAGTTATATCTGATACGGGATTCCAGCGGTGGAAAAGCTAATATCATATATAACAGCATGTTTATATATGGTCAACCGACTTGAGCAGAAAAAGTAATACCGCCAAACTGGATGCCTGTTTGCCTGCCTTGTGATGCTTATTTCTATCCCAAAGTTAAAAACTGTATTTCGAAGCTACAAAATTGAAATTTGCTTCTGGAAACCAAGCGGAAATTGCACAACGGCGCGGATGCATTGTTTCACAGCATAATTAATAAAAGAAACTTCCAGCAGAACTTGGTGCCGCGAATATATTTGCTTCGAATGTTCTAGGACACAGATTTGTTAGAGGGGAAAATGGACATGAAACAATGAGAAAGTCATTGTAAAGCGATCAGAATTAAATTTTTATTTACTAATCAAAATTATTTGAGAAATTTGCATATTTTATATTTACTTACTAAATAGACTCTCCTATTCCTCACACAGGTTCTCTGATGTCCAGCCAGACTTTCTTTTTGTTGCCGGTACGCCAGGGGCGGTTTCGCTTAGCGTTTACCTTACGGGTAAATAAGCGGCACTTGTAAAATTACTTTCCTCATTTTGTATGTAGTCTGTGGATCTCATATTCATGAAGAATGCTCAATTTTAAATTCGATAGACTTCGCCAATGTTAAGTTCATTGTGCATCATCAGCGTTATTGGTGACTTTCTCGAAAACGGTGGTTTTGCGCCAAAATATCTTCAATTTTCGGTTGAACACAAGCTACCTACCAAATGACCAGACTCACAAGGAGAGGCCGCCAATTGTGAAATTCAGATTCGATTCATATTGTGCATAATAAAAGCTCATGGCCAGAGGTGTAATGTGGCAAAGCACCAAGATGCACTTCTCAGCCGTTGTCGAGAAAATCGACAGTTAAAAGAAACCGTCGCGGTGAAATACTATAGGCGATTAATAATTTTCTACAGTGTCGTGGCGCAGCGGTAAGAGCTCGGGTTCGTAATCCGAAGGTCGCTGGATCGAATCTCGCGCCATGCATTTTTTATTAGTTTTTTGTTATATATATATATATATATATATATATATATATATATATATATATATATATATATGGCGCGAGATTCGATCCAGCGACCTTCGGATTACGAACCCGAGCTCTTACCGCTGCGCCACGACACTGTAGAAAATTATTAATCGCCTATAGTATTTCACCGCGACGGTTTCTTTTAACTGTCGATTTTCTCGACAACGGCTGAGAAGTGCATCTTGGTGCATATATATATATATATATATATATATATATATATATATATATATATTATAATGTGTGTGTGTATTTAAATTATAAAAAAACAAATACTAAAACAGGGTTGGATAGCGCGAGATTCGATCCGGCGACCCTCGGATTACGAACGCGAGCGCTTACCGCTGCGCCACGACGCTGTAGAGAATTATTAATCGTAGAGAGTATTTCACCGCAACGGTTTCTTTTAACTGCAGATTTTCTCGACAACGGCTGAGAAGTGCATCTTGGTGCTTTGCCACATTACACCTCTGGCCATGACGTTTTATTATGCGCAGTATGAATCGAATCTGAATTTCACAATTGGCGGCCTCCCCTTGTCAGTTAATCGTGTCTGGGGCGTTAACGTTAAGTTTCGTGAACAGCATTGTGCCGCCTGCGGAATGCATTACGGTACGGAAATCCAGTCAGGGATACACAAGAACAATAGCGACGTTTGATTTGTTGAGCGTGAAGGGAGGAAAAGAGGGAATGTAGGAAATTGTTGCACAGTCTAGATGTCGACTAACCTTTTCACTTCAAAACTAAAGAAGAATATCGATCTCTCCCTTTCGCATGGCGCCGGTAGCTCTAGATTATCTGAGCGAAGTATCCTAGCGTTTGTTTAATGTCTGGATCACATCTTCGGCGGTTTGGTTATATATCGGGCAGTAGGTTCTGATTATGCACATAATTGCTGCAGAGAAAATGAGACCCGGAATACATAACAAAATAATGACGTTAGACGAAACGGCGCATACATCGTATAAAGCATAACAAAAATTATTAAAACCAAAAACTCGGTGGACTTCAATGAAGAATTCCACTAGTTTTATTTGCCTGTAGACTATATTTTTTGCAGTAGATGCGTCATGTTCATATCTCCTGTACTGTTACACTAGGAGAAAAATGCACAATGAACTGCAGGAAAGCCGACATTCTGGTGACAAGAAAACATTAATTATAGGAAATCCCATCCTTGATGGCTAGGATACTTAGTGGTGTGCAGAAACTGATTTAGCATGTTTCCAAATTTGCACACTCACATGTCAGTTGGTCTGGGATTCTCTCCAGTCACCCAACAAAATGAATATCAGTAATAGTACAGTTAACTCTTCGCTGGCACGTTTTAGTACCCTTTCCCTACAACAAATATGCGTTAAGTTGCAAAACCAGTGAAGCTACAGGCTTCTATCAAGTTTTGACTGAAGTAAACATTAATGAAGGCTTTCTCATGTGTGCACTTGCGTCATAGTGGGAGGAAACTGGTAGTCGCAGTAGCACTCGCATAAAGCCAAATTAAATCCAAGATGTCAGTAAATTCTAACTTCAGGATATTTTATGGAAAGCCCAATATACATAGTGGGTGATCTCCAAATATATTGCATATAGGTTTACATTATTGTACACACTCGAAGCTGTTTATTATTTTAATAAAGTTGAAACATGTAGTAGAAGTAGAAAATTGAAATCCTTTCAGAAGGATGCTCATTTTATAGCAGTAGAATTTCGTAATTTCCAGTTGTATATTTTATGTAAAAAATATTAAACATGGTAATAGTTTGATTCACACCTGACAAAAGAATGCCATAGGGAAACATGATTTATGGAAATGCGAATTTTAATGTGATCGTGTTACAGTATTAACAAAAATGGATGGAAAGAAAGCTGAGAGAGAGAGAGAGAGAGAGAGAGAGAGAGAGAGAGAGAGAGAGAGAGAGCGCGAGCGCATATTTCTTTGTTAATCTTAGTTTACATTCATAAATAATGTGCAGTTGTGCCACTTACTCCTCTCTGCTACTTATCATAATTTGTGCATAAATTGCAAGCATTAAAAGTAGGTAGGCTAATTGGTGTTCTATAAATTTTTACCAGTCCTCCTTATCTCTGGGTGCACAAGACTCTCACAGCTTAGCCCATTCTTGTTTATGGATATGTCATCAGCTTCTGAATCTGAGCAGTTTCCTTAATTCTTCTTTCCTTAGTAATTTTTCTTGTGTAAGGGTGCAGCTCAAGCCTTCTAATTTATCACTGGCAGCATTGTAAGCTGCCTCATAAAACAGATCAAAGTATGTAAACAGTACTGAGCATCTGAGAGAAATGAGGACTGCTGTGTAAGATACTTGTGAAAGTTTAAAACAGTACTGAATGCAAATTTAGCAATTTTTCTGTATTTCATTAAGTGATGGCTAATGTACATCATATACATGCAACTGGAGTGCAAATAAATTCACATGTCCCATCCTCAATTTCAGTACACTTAATTCTTACTGCAAACTTCAATGTTTTTGAGTCACCAGTCTTCTGACTGGTATGATAAGGCCAGCCACATATTGCTGTCCTGTGCAAACCACCCCAGAGTAACTGTTACAGCCTAGGTCCTTTATTACTTGATGGATGTGTTCCAGTCTGTCTTCCTTTACAATTAACCTGTACAACTCCCTCTAGTACCAAGGAGGTTATTCCCTGGTGCCTTAACACATCCTATCATTCTCTTCCTTCTTGTCAGTCTTCTCCATGTAGTCCTTTCCTCACCAACTCTGGTGAACCTCATTTTTTCCATCTTAAGGATCAAACTTTCAATGTTTGTCTGTAGCAACATATCAAAAATGCTCAGATTCTCTTCTGTTCCAGTTTTCCTACAGTCCATGTTTCACTGCCATGTAATGCTATGCTCCTAACACACATTCTCCCAAGTTTCTACCAAAAATTTATGCCTATATTTGATACCAACAGACTTCTTGGCAAGGAATGCCCTTTTTGTCAGTGCTAGGCAGCTTTTTGTGTCATTCTTGCTCCATACATCATGGGTTACTTTGCTGCCTACGTAACAGAATTTTTGAACTTAGTCTACTTCATGATCACTACTTCTGATGTCAAGTTCCTCTCTGACCTCATTTCTGCTAATTATCATTACTTCCATCTTCCTTAGATCTACTCTCTATCCATACTTTGTGCTCATTACTCTTTCTTTTCAACACATCATAAAGTTCTTATCACCTTTCACTGATAATAGCAATGTCATCAGTGAATGTTATTAGTGATACCCTTCCACCTTGAATTTTAACCCCACTCTTGAACCTTTGTTTTATTTCAATCACTGACTCTTCCCTGTGTAACTGAACAGTAGCAGTGAAAGATTAAATCCCTGTGTTACACTCTTTAATCTTATTCTTGCTCTTCCATTCTTATTGGTCTCACTGTTATTGTACACATTGCTTATTACCCAACTTTCCCTATAGCTTACCCAGATTTTTCTCAGGATTTGTTAAATCCTAGAGCAAATCCTATGAATGCATCATGATTCTTTCCTCGGTCTTGCTTCCATCATTAGCTGAAAAGTTAAAACAGCCTCTTGGGTGCCTTTACCCTTCCTACAGCCAAACAGATCATCTCACAAAGAGTAAATTTTCTTTTCCATTCTTCTCTATATTAATCTTCTGAGCAACTTCGATGCATGAGCTGTTATGCTGATTGTGCAAGAAGTCTCACTCTTATCTCGCCTTGTGTCATTGGAATTAGGTGGATGAAGTTTTTCCAAAAGTCTGATGGTGTTGCAGCTCGTAGGTTCATAATGCCAACTGCAGTTGTCATTTTGTTGCTGCTTTCCCAACAATTGTAAAATTCTGATGGAATGTTACATATTGCTCCCGCCTTATTTCATTTTAAGTCGTCCAAAGCTCTAATACTGCATCCTGTTTCAATACACACTATCTGCTCTTTCCTCTGCATTTAACAGTGGAATTCCCATTTACCTCCTGATGTTACTGCCCTTGGTTTTAATTTTTCAGAAGATTATTTTGACTCTTCTGCATGCTGAGTCGTCCTTACAATCATTTCTTTTTAGTTTTATTTTCATGCAGTCATTTCACTTAAAATTCACTACACATCCTATTTATTTCATTCATAAGTAACTTAAATTTCTATATTCCTGAATTTCCTCGAACATTTTTTGTAAATCTTTCATCAATTATCTGAAGTATTTCTTCTCTTATCCATGGCTTTTTCAGTTACATTCCTTCTACCCATGTTTTTCTTTCAAACTTCTGTGGCTGCCCTGTTTAAGAGGTGCCCATTCCTCTTGAACCGAACTACTTAATTAGCTATTCATTATTGCATTGTCTGTAGCCTTGGTGAACTTAGTCTACGTCTTCATTCCTTAGTACTTCCATATACCACTTCTTTGCCCATTGATTCTTCCTGAATAGTCTGACTTCACCCTACTCATCACTAATAAATTTTAATCTAAATCTTTATCTGCTTCTGGCTAGCCTTACAATCCAGTATCTGATTTCAGAATCTCTGCCCGACCACAATTTAATCTAACTGAAATCTTCCCATGTCTTGGCTGTTACCCAGTATACCAACTCATCTTGTGATTCTTGAACAGATTATTCACTAGTACTAACATGATATTTACCATGTAACTCAATATTTGACCATAATCCCTTCTTCTATCATCTCCCTAACACTGCAATCCAATCTTCTATGGGTGTTAGTTTTCATCTCTTCACACATTGAACTATTCATTCAGTATCGTAGTTTCCTTTGTCTCGTGATCATCTGCTTCTGATGTTGGAGTGTGTCAATTATTTTTGTGAGTCTTTGTTTGCTGTAGATTGTGATGAGCACGACCCTATCACTTTACTGTTCACAGTAACTCCCTTTCTGCCCTACTTTCCTATTCTATGCCCATTGCATCATTTTCTGCTGCTGTTAATATTACCATATACTAGGACAACCAGAAATCCTTGCTTTCCATTCCATTTCACTTCACTGTCCTATGCTCTATATCTAGATTGAGCCTTAGCATTTCCCTGCTCAGATTTTGTAGCTTTTCTTCCACAGTCTACATCTACACTTATGTACATACTCAACAAGCCACTGTAGAGCATGTGGTGGAGGGTAAATTCTCACCATTTGTTTCCTTTCCTAGTCTACCTGCAGTTAGGGAGGGAAAAGTTACTTTCTGTATTCCTTAGTATGATTGTTAATTTCTGGCACCATATCTATGTGGCTGTTATGTGAGATGTATCTTGGTGACAATACCAGTTCTGCAGTCAGCTTCAAATCTTTCTCTAAATTTTTTCAGTAGTGTTCCTCAAAAAGAACACCTCCTTCCCACCTGGGATCACCATTAGAATTCCCAAAGCACCTCGGTAACACTTGCTTGTTGTTTGGACTTACCGGTAACAAATCTGGCAGTCCACCTCTGAACTGCTTTGATGTCTTCCATTAATTTAAGCTGATGTGGATTCCAAACACTCCAGATGTACTCAAGAATGTGCTACACTAGTAATCTGTATACAATCTCCTATACTGATAAACCACTTTTTTAAAAAATTCTCCAACTAAACGGAAGTCAACCATCCCCCTATGCAACAATCCTCACATACTTGGCCCCCCATGTGGTTTGCCACTCTTAAACGGGTTTGTGCTTGGCTAACACAGGGCCCCAGCCTTTGCAGCATTTTTTCCCATCCGTACTGAAAGTCTATCTTCGGGCTTTTATTTTCCCCCTACTTTGGGGAACGTGTCTGGGGTATTACTGGAAATGTTCTGCATTCTATTGCTGACATGCAAAGTCTCACCTCTGTTGTTTGCTCCCTTTACCTTGGTTTCCCTTCTCCTGTTGTTCCTCCGCTTCAGTATTTAAGTATCCTGTTTTTCTCCTTCCTCCCTGTGTGCTCCTGAAGGCCGCCCCATGTGTCTAATGTGTAACAGGTGACTGGGTAACATGTAATTCCCAGCCCTGGGTCCACAAGCAGGGTTCACCCCCCCCCCCCCCCCCCTGCGGGTCCGGGGATTAGAATAGGCCCGAGGTATTCCTGCCTGTCGTAAGAGGCGACTAAAAGGAGTCCCACCCCCTCAAGGGGGTCGTTAGCGCCTGCGTCCGGAGACGGACGGTTCCACGACCTCTATTTGCGGTCATTTTGCTTTTTCACTTCTCGTTTCTTCCTTCCTTTGGTTGGTTCCTTTCTTCGCTCTTTTCCACCTCACTGTCTTCCTTACTCTTTCCCTTGTCTTCTTCTCCTTGCCTTCTCATTGCCTTCTTCTGATTGCCTTCTTCTCATTGCCTTCTTCTCCTTGCCTTCTCTGGTCTCCGCCTTGGTGTTTGAGACAGTCTGTCCTCTCTCTCCCTCTCTCCTCCTTTTCCTCTTCTTCCTTCCTCCCTGTGCGTGCCTGAAGGCCGACCCACACGCCACACGTTCGCACGCGTAGCCGGTGACGGGGTAACGCGTAATTCCCCGCCCTGGGTAGACATGTAAGGCACGCGGGTACCTCCTGGTAAAGGCCAGGCCCGGGGAGGGGTGATTGCCTGAGCTGATACCTTCTGACCATGCCGATTGGTCCCTTCGTCTGGTTCTCGGGAGGTGTGACCTGAGGTGTAAACATTCACCTAAGGCGGGAGTGCCCTCTGTGAGGGTCCCCACAAGGAAGGAGCGCGCCATCGGAGACGCTGGCAATCATGGGGGATTCCTCCGCAATGGATTTCACTCCATCTGTCTCGACTTCTGCCCAAAAACAGAAACGTGACCAGCCATCAGTGACAAAAGTACTACCGCCTGCCCCACAGTTCCTTGTTGTTTCTCGATCTGAGGACGGAAAGGATTTTTCCTCTGTCAACCCTTTTGTTATCCAGAAGGGTGTCGATGCCATAGCCGGATCTGTCAAATCTTGTACCAGGTTGCGTAACGGTACCTTATTACTAGAAACTGAGAGCGCCTTTCAGGCACAAAAACTGCTTCGGGCCACACTCCTGTACACGTTCCCTGTGCGGGTGGAGGCTCACCGAACCTTGAATTCGTCTCGTGGTGTGGTCTATACTAGCTCCCTCGACGGACTGACTGACGAGGAGATTCAATCTTTCCTCGCTGAGCAGGGTGTGACGGCTGTCCATAGGGTCATGAAAAAGGTCAACAATGACCTTGTACCGACCCGGACACTTTTCTTGACCTTCGATAGTGTTAAGCTGCCATCGCGCATCAAGGCGGGCTACGAGGTTATTTCTGTTCGCCCCTATGTCCCGACACCTACGCGCTGTTACCAGTGTCAGCGTTTCAATCACACTCGACAGTCTTGTTCCAATGCGGCTAAATGTGTCACTTGTGGCAGGGATGCCCATGAGGGTGACTGTCCACCTCCGTCTCCTCGTTGTGTGAACTGTCAGGGTGACCATGCCGCGTCCTCCCGTGACTGTCCTGTCTATAAGGAAGAACGCTGTATTCAAGAAATTCGGGTCAAAGAGAAAGTGTCCACCTCGGCTGCTCGCAAGCTATTGACTAGTAGGAAGCCCACGCTGCTCCCAGCGGGGAAATATAGTACTGTCCTCGCCTCTCCTCGGACTACCAGGGAGGTGGCAACCCAGACATGCGATCTGACCTTCAGCACCACAGTTGTCCGTTCGGCCAGTGCTAAGATCGCCCGGTCGACGTCTCCTCTTCCTCCCGTCACCCCTCAGACACAAGCACCTTCATCAGCTTCTGCCAAGACGAAGACCCAGAAGTCAGATGCACGGGCCTTTAAGAAGGAACCGTCCCGTGCAGACTTCCTACGTACCTCGACCTCCCAGCCTTCGACCGGTACTTCCACCAAACGACCTTCCAAGAAGGCTCCTAGGAAGCACAGTTCTCCTTCTCCGCCAAGGCGCATTTCTTCTCCTGCGCCACCCAGCGGTTGCCGCCCCAGGCAGTCATCCGTTTCGCCTGGCCGCACCGCTGGTAGCCGAACATCTGGCCGTTCACCGGTGGAGGAAGCCCCCCCTCCCGGCCATCTTCCCAAGATGGCCAATGAACCTATAGACCCAATGGACGAAGACTGTCCGCCTACTGATAGCGGTGGCAGTGCTCGCTCGAAGCCAGGCCCTCTGCGGCCTTCGAGGTGACCCCTTCTTTTATCTTCCTTTTCTTACGATGGCACTTATTCACTGGAATATTCGCAGCATTCGCTCCAATCGAGAGGACTTGAAGTTGCTGCTCCGCTTGCACCGTCCGCTCGTCGTAGCCCTCCAGGAAACGAAGCTACGCCCATGCGATCAAATTGCCTTGGCACACTACACCTCTGTGCGTTTAGACCTACCCCCTGTGGTGGGTATCCCGGCTCATGGAGGGGTTATGTTGCTGGTCCGGGATGATATTTACTATGATCCCATCACGTTGCACACTGGCCTGCAGGCAGTTGCCATCCGCATTACTCTCCCCACTTATACATTTTCCATTTGTACCGTTTACAGTCCATCGTCATCTGCCGTTACCAGGGCAGACATGATGCAACTTATTGCTCAGCTACCTGCACCATTTTTGTTAACTGGAGACTTCAATGCCCACCATCCCCTTTGGGGCTCTCCAGCATCCTGCCCGAGGGGCTCCCTGTTAGCAGACCTTTTCAACCAGCTCAACCTTGTCTGCCTCAATACTGGCGCCCCTACTTTTCTTTCGGACACATCTCACACCTATTCCCATTTAGACCTCTCTATATGTACTCCCCAACTTGCAGGCCGGTTTGAATGGTATGCACTTTCTGATACATATTCGAGCGACCACTTCCCGTGTGTTATCCATCTCCTGCAGCATACCCCCTCTCCATGCTCCTCTAGTTGGACCATCTCCAAGGCAGATTGGGGGCTCTTCTCTTCCAGGGCGACCTTTCAGGGTCAAACCTTCACAAGCTGCGATCGTCAGGTCACACACCTCACGGAAGTCATTCTCGCTGCTGCTGAATATTCCATCCCTCACCCTACTTCTTCTCCACGTCGCGTACCGGTCCCCTGGTGGACTGCAGCATGTAGAGAAGCTTTACGTGCTCGTCGACGTGCTTTACGCACCTTTAAACGCCACCCTACAGTGGCGAATTGTATCAATTATAAACAATTACGTGCTCAGTGTCGTCGTGTTATTAAAGAAAGCAAGAAAGCCAGCTGGGCTGCTTTCACAAGCACCTTCAACAGTTTTACTCCTTCTGTTGTCTGGGGTAGCCTGCGCTGGCTATCTGGCACTAGGGTTCACTCACCAGTTTCTGGCTTGACGGTCGCGAATGACGTCCTTGTGGCCCCTGAGGATGTCTCCAATGCCTTCAGCCGCTTTTTCGCCGAGGTTTCGAGCTCCGCTCATTACCACCCTGCCTTCCTCCCCCGCAAACAGGCAGAGGAGGCTAGGCCACCTAACTTCCGCTCCTCGAATCTTGAAAGTTATAATGCCCCATTCACCATGCGGGAACTCGAAACCGCACTTGGCCGATCATGGTCCTCCGCTCCAGGGCCTGATTCTATTCATATTCAGATGCTGAAGCACCTTTCTCCTGCGGGTAAAGGTTTTCTTCTTCGTACTTACAATCGCATCTGGATTGAGGGACATGTTCCCGCATGTGGCGCGAGTCTATTGTTGTCCCGATTCCTAAGCCGGGGAAGGACAAGCACTTGCCTTCCAGTTATCGACCCATCTCGCTTACCAGCTGTGTCTGTAAAGTGATGGAGCGAATGGTTAACTCTCGATTGGTTTGGCTGCTCGAGTCTCGACGCCTACTTACCAATGTACAATGTGAATTTCGTAGGCGCCGCTCTGCTGTCGACCATCTGGTTACCTTGTCGACCTTCATTATGAATAACTTCTTGCGGAAGCGCCCGACCGCGGCTGTGTTCTTTGATTTGGAGAAGGCTTACGACACCTGTTGGAGGGCGGGCATTCTCCGCACCATGCATACATGGGGCCTTCGCGGTCACCTCACTCTTTTTATTCGTTCTTTTTTAATGGATCGACGGTTCAGGGTACGTGTGGGTTCTGTCCTGTCAGACACCTTTCGCCAGGAGAATGGTGTGCCACAGGGCTCAGTTTTGAGCGTCGCTCTCTTCGCCATCGCGATCAATCCAATAATGGATTGCCTCCCAGCTGATGTATCAGGCTCCCTTTTCGTGGACGATTTTACCACCTATTGCAGCGCGCAGTGTACACGTGTCCTGGAGTGCTGTCTTCAGCGTTCTCTTGACCGTCTTTACTCCTGGAGTGTCGCCAATGGCTTCCGTTTTTCTGCCGAGAAGACGGTCTGTATTAACTTCTGGCGCTACAAAGAGTTTCTCCCACAGTTCTTACGACTCGGTCCCGTTGCTCTCCCATTCATGGAGACAACAAAATTTTTAGGTCTTACATTTGACAGGAAACTTAGTTGGTCTCCACATGTCATATTTGGCTGCCCATTGTACCCGTTCTCTAAATGTCCTCCGTGTTCTCAGTGGTATGTCGTGGGGAGCGGATCGAACCGTCCTGCTTCGTCTATATCAGTCGATCGTCCGCTCCAAGCTGTATTATGGGAGCTTCGTATACTCCTCTGCACGGCCATCCATCTTACGCCGCCTCAACTCCATACAACATCGGGGTTTACGACTTGCGATCGGAGCGTTTTATACTAGTCCCGTCGAGAGTCTTCATGCTGACGCTGGTGAGTTGCCACTCACCTACCGGCGCAATATACTGCTTTGTCTGTATGCCTGTCGGCTACTGGCAATGCCCGACCACCCGTCTTATTGTTCCTTTTTTGATGACTCTCTAGACAGTCAATACGGGTTGTATGTCTCTGCCCTGCTACCCACTGGAGTTCGCTTTCGTCGCCTCCTTCAACACCTTAATTTTTCACTCCCTGCAACCTTTCGAGTGGGCGAGAGCCACACGCCACCTTGGCTCCAGGATCAGGTTCGCGTCCACCTTGACCTCTGCTCGCTCCCGAAGGAGTTTACCCCCGGTTCAGTCTACCACTCCCGTTTTATCGCACTTCGTTCGAAGTTCATTAATATGACCTTCATTTATACAGACGGCTCTAAGACCAATGACGGGGTTGGGTGTTCCTTTATTGTCGGGGCACAAAGTTTCAAATACCGGCTCCATGGCCTTTGTTCGGTCTTCACAGCTGAGCTCTTTGCCCTCTACCAGGCTGTCCTTTACATCTGCCGCCACCGACATTCTGCATATGTCATCTGCTCCGATTCCCTGAGCGCTATCCAGAGCCTCCGTGATCCGTACCCGGTTCACCCTTTCGTGCACCGGATCCAACGCTCTCTTCAGCAGCTGGTGGACGTCGGTTCTCCGGTTAGCTTTATGTGGGTTCCTGGCCATGTCGGTCTCCCTGGGAACGAAGCTGCAGATGCCGCGGCCAAGGCTGCGGTCCTCCAGCCTCGGACAGCATCTTGTTGTGTCCCTTTGTCAGATTGTAGCAGGGTCATTTGTCGGCGCATTTTATCGCAGTGGCATGCCGATTGGGCTGCACTTCAAGACAACAAACTTCGGGCCCTGAAACCTCTTCCCGTGGCTTGGACGTCCTCCTCACGCCCTTCTCGGCGGGAGGAGGTCGTTTTGGCCCGGTTACGAATTGGCCACTGCCGGTTCAGCCATCGCCATCTGCTGACGGATGCGCCGGCGCCGTTCTGCCCCTGTGGGCAGTTGCTGACGGTCTGCCATATTTTAACGGTCTGTCCAGATTTTAACACCCTGCGTCTTGATCTTGGCCTGCCTTGTACTGTAGAAGCCATTTTAGCGGATGACCCACGAGCAGCTGCTCGCATTCTTCATTTTATCAATTTGACAACCCTCTCAAAGGACATTTGATTCTACTGTCTTCCTTTTTTTAATCCTATGCCTGTTAGTCTGTCCTTTATCGTGTTTTCCGTTTCGTTGCTGTTTTAAACTTGTGACTCGCGGTGCATTCCTCACGTAGTCTGGGCGCTAATGACCGTTGAAGTTGTGCGCCCTAAAACCACAAAAAAAAAAAAAGCAGGGTTCACATATACCCCTGGTACAAGCCAGGCCCAGGGAGCCCCCCAGGGGGTCCACAACTCTTTTGTGGACACGTGCGTAGCGAGCACGGGACCCCGAGCTAATGTGGCCCTCCTTCCTTTCCGGGCTGCATACCTTCCCTTCCCTTTCCGCATCCCTCCCCGTCCCCCATCTTCGCCCCCCCCCTCACCTCTGGCTATTTCCTTCCCTTTCTCCCCCTCTGGGAGTATGGTTTGTGCCTACGTCCGGAGACGGACGCTCGAAACTTTTCCAACTTACTTGCTTTCTACACTTACAAGTCCTCGTCATTCCTCTGTCCTTCTCTTTTCCTTCCCTCTTCTCCTTGCCCTTTTCTCTGCTGCGGCGTTTGAGACCCCCTCTTCTTTCCTTTCCCTTTCTCTTTTTTCCTCCCTGTGCGTGTCTGAAGGCCGACCCACGCACTTCCATGCGTAGCCGGTGATGGGGTAACGCGTAATTCCCCGCCCCGGGTAGACAGGTAGGACACGTACGTACCCCCTGGTAACGGCCAGGCCCAGGGAGGGGTGATTACCCGAGCTGATACCTTCCGAAAGTGCCGATTGGTCCCTCCGTCCGTTTGTCGGGAGGTGTGACCTGAGGTGTGAACAATCACCTAAGGCGGGTGTGCCCTCGGTGAGGGCCCCCACAAGGGAGGAGCGCGCCATCGGAGACGCCGGTAATCATGGGGGATTCTTCCGCAATGGTTTCCTCACCTTCCACTATGTCTGCTCACAAACGTAAGTTCACTGAGTCTCAGCCACAGACGGTTCTTCCATCGTTACCACAGTTCCTTGTTGTTTCTCGGTCTGACGAAGGTCACGACTTTTCCACGGTCAACCCTTTCATTATTCAGAAAGGTGTCGACGCAATTGCGGGTCCCGTAAAGTCTTGTTCCAGATTACGGAATGGTACCCTGTTGTTAGAAACACACAGTGCCCTCCAGGCTCCAAAATTGCTGCGTACTTCTCTGCTCCACACCTTCCCTGTCCGGGTGGAACCGCACCGTACCTTAAATTCCTCGCGTGGAGTCGTTTATACACGCTCCCTCGATGGATTGTCTGACGAAGAAATTCAGCACTACCTGTCTGACCAGGGCGTCACCGCTGTTCATCGGGTTATGAAAAGGGTTGACTCGAACATCATTCCGACCCGCACTGTCTTCTTGACATTTGACAAAGTTCAACTCCCATCAAAAATCAAAGCAGGCTATGAGATAATTTCCGTTCGCCCTTATGTCCCAAACCCTACGCGTTGCTATCGATGTCAGCGGTTCAATCACACCAGCCAGTCCTGTTCCAATCCGGCCAAATGTGTTACGTGTGGCAAGGATGCCCATGAGGGTGCTTGTCCACCTCCATACCCTCACTGCATCAACTGTTTGGGTGACCACGCTGCTTCCTCTCGAGATTGCCCCGTTTTTAAGGACGAAAAGCTGATCCAGGAAATAAGAGTGAAGGAAAAGGTGTCGACCTTTGCTGCTCGAAAGTTACTCGCCAGTCGACAGCCCACCGTGCCTCAGAAAGGAAAATACAGCACTGTCCTTGCTTCTCCTCGGCCAACAAAGGAGGCGGCCACGCAGACTTGCGACCTCACATTTAGTACCACGGTCGTCAGATCGGCCAGCGCAAAGATCGCCCGTTCAACCTCACCTCTTTCGCCTGCCCACTCTATGGCTCACCCTTCGTCGGGTTCTGCTAAATCTCGAGCACAAAAGTCAGACGCCAAGTCTTCAAAAAAAGAGCATTCTCGTGAAGAGTTTTTACGTACTGCAACTTCACAACCATCGGTTCCTCCTTCATCTAAACATACCTCCAAGAAGGCTACGAAGAAACACAGTTCCTCTCCTTCTCCGCCAAGGCGTGTCCCATCTACAGCACCACCTGGCGGAAATCGCCCTCGGCCATCTTCTGTGTCGCCGAGGCGCACTGTTGGTGGCCGGTCAACTGGCCGATCGTTGGTGGCAGGAGCTGCTCCTGACCAACCTATGGATCAGGATCTTCTGCCTTCGACTGAATGCCATTCCATGCTGTCGGTCGCAAGCTCTGAGCAGTCGTTGAGTTGACAGCACCCTTGGTCACGTTCCTCCCTTTTCTGTTCACCCAATGTCCATTATCCACTGGAATATCCGCGGCATTCGCGCCAATCGGGAGGAATTGTCGATCCTCTTACGTCCGATATGACCTCCCCTCTGTTGAAGGCACTCCAGCCCATGGAGGACTCATGATTCTGCTCCATGATACTCTCCATTATCACCCAATCCCCTTAAACACTTCCTTCCAAGCTGTCGCCGTCCGTCTTTCCCTTTCTGGGTACACGTTCTCTCTTTGTACGGTATACATTCCATCGTCTACACCAATGGCACGAGCTGATCTCCTTCATCTTCTTGATCAGCTTCCACCCCCCTATTTGTTGGTTGGGGACTTCAATGCCCACCACCCGCTTTGGGGATCTCCACATCCTTGTCCACGTGGCTCACTATTGCTAGACGTCTTCCACCAAGCGGATCTAGTCTGCCTCAACACTGGGGTCCCCACATTTTTATCTGCCTCCACGGCAAATTTATCCCATTTGGACCTTGCGGTTGGTACTGTTCCGCTAGCTCGGCGCTTCGAATGGTTCGCCATTGATGATACACACTCGAGTGACCACTTTCCATGTGTTCTTCGACTGCAGCCTCAACTGCCATATATGCGCTCGCGACGCTGGAAGTTTGCCCAAGCCGATTGGACACTTTTTTCGTCTCTAGCGACATTCGATGACCGTCGCTTTCCCAGCGTCGACGATGAGGTCACACATTTTACCGACGTTATTCTCACAGCTGCGGAACGTTCAATACCACGCACCTCCGAATTGCCCCGGCGCCCTCCAGTTCCTTGGTGGAACGAGGCATGCCGTGACGCAATACGTGAGCGGCGACGTGCTCTTCGCATTTTCCGTCACCATCCAACTTTGGCCAACTGTATCCGATATAAGCAGCTCCATGCGCGATGCCGTCGCGTCATCCGCGATAGCAAGAAGGCAAGCTGGAAATTCTTTATTAGCTCATTTACCACATTCACTCCCTCCTCGGAAGTTTGGAGTCGGCTTCGACGGTTCTCAGGCGCGCCTAGTTTCTCCCCGGTCTCTGGGCTCACTGTCGCGCATGATACCTTAGTGGACCCCGTCGCAATTTCTAACTCATTGGGTCAGCACTTTGCTGAGATTTCGAGCTCTTCAAATTACCCGCCAGCGTTTCTCCCGAAGAAACGTGCAGCGGAAGTGCGACCTCTTGCTTTCTCCTCTCCAAATCGCGAAAGCTAAAATACTGTTTTCTCCATGCGCGAACTCCAACATGCACTCTCTTCTTCTCGCTCCTCTGCCCCAGGACCGGATGGTATCCATGTCCAACTGTTGCTCCATTTATCAACCCATAGCCTGCGTTACCTCCTTCGCCTTTATAATCGAATTTGGACCGACAGTACCTTTCCCAGGCGATGGCGGGAAGCTATTGTCGTTCCCGTTCCGAAACCTGGAAAGGACAAACATCTCCCCTCTAGCTATCGCCCCATTTCTCTCACGAGTAGTGTCTGTAAGGTTTTGGAGCGTATGGTGAATTACCGTTTAGCTTGGTGGCTGGAGTCCCGCAGTCTTTTAACACCAGCCCAATGCGGATTCCGAAAGCATCGTTCTGCTGTTGACCATCTTGTTGCTCTCTCCACTTATATCATGAACAATTTTCTCCGGAAACGCCAAACGGTAGCAATATTTTTTGATCTGGAGAGAGCGTACGATACCTGTTGGAGGACAGGCATCCTCCGCACACTGTTCTCTTGGGGCTTTAGAGGCCGGCTGCCCCTTTTTCTTCGCGAATTTATGGCAGAGCGCACATTTAGGGTGCGGGTGAACACTACTCTCTCCCGTACTTTCTCCCAAGAAAACGGGGTACCCCAGGGCTCCGTGCTGAGTGTTGTACTGTTTGCCATCGCCATAAATCCAATTATGGATTGTCTCCTTCCTGATGTCTCGGGCTCCCTCTTTGTGGACGATTTTGCGATCTACTACAGCTCTCAACGGACCAGCCTTCTTGAAAGACGTCTTCAAGGATGTCTCGATCGCCTCCACTCGTGGAGCATCGAAACCGGCTTCCGTTTCTCACCCAGTAAGACCGTTTGTGTTAATTTTTGGCGACGTAAGGAGTTTCTTCCGCCCTCCTTACATCTAGGTCCTGTCAACCTTCCGTTTTCCCACGTCGCTAAATTCTTGGGTCTTATGTTTGACAGAAAACTGTGCTGGTCCTCCCACGTTTCCTATCTTTCGGCTCGCTGTCTGCGTTCCCTTAACACCCTCCGTGTCCTGAATGGTACCTCTTGGGGAGCGGACCGAGTGGTCCTTCTCCGCCTCTATCGCGCCTTAGTGCGCTCGAAATTGGATTATGGAAGCATAGTCTACTCCTCTGCTCGGCCGTCTATTCTTCGGCGTCTCGACTCTATCCACCACCGTGGATTACGTTTAGTGTCTGGAGCTTTTTACACCAGCCCTGTGGAAAGCCTTTATGCTGAGACTGCTGAACCTCCGCTGTCCAATCGGCGGGCAGTCCTTCTGAGTCGTTATGCTAGCCATCTGTCTTCCATGCCTGCTAATCCAGCCCATAACCTTTTTTTCGACGCCTCCTTTGATGTCTGGTATGCAGGCCGCTCCTCCTCCCTACTACCCCCGGGAGTCCGCTTCCGTCAACTGCTCCATTCTCTTTCCTTCCGCTTTCCTAAAACCTTCTTGACAACTTGGGGTACAGCACCGCCTTGGCTCCGTCCCCGGATCGACTTGCTAAGAGACCTATGTCAATTTCCCAAGGATGGTACCCCTACACTTGTTTACCGTCGGGCATTTGCTGCTCTATGTGCACAAATGACGGAAGCCACATTTATTTACACCGATGGCTCGAAAACATCGTTAGGTGTAGGGAGTGCCTATATTGTTGGCGACACCCCAAATCACTTTCGGCTTCCCGACCAGTGTTCGGTTTATACTGCGGAGCTTTACGCTGTTCTCCAGGCTGTCCACTACATCCGCCGCCATCAGCGGATACAGTACGTAATCTGCTCAGATTCTCTCAGCTCTCTCCTAAGTCTCCAAGCTCTTTACCCTGTGCACCCTCTGGTCCACCGGATTCAGGACTGTCTGCGCTTGCTCCACCTGGGGGGCGTCTCAGTGGCGTTCCTCTGGCTCGCGGGACACGCTGGTATCTGTGGAAATGAGGCGGCCGATATAGCGGCCAAGGCTGCAGTCTCTCTTCCTCGGCCAGCTCTTCAGTCTCTTCCGTTTACCGATATACGGAGCGGTTTATGTCGCCAAGTTACTCATTTATGGCATGCGCATTGGTCAACACTTCCCCACAATAAATTGCGGGAAGTGAAAGCCCTTCCTTGCGCTTGGACCTCTTCCTCCCGAACGCGTCGTCGGGAGGAGGTAATTTTAGCTCGACTCCGGATAGGGCACTGTCTTTTTAGTCATCGACATCTTTTAAGCGGTGATCCTCCCCCACTCTGTCCCCACTGCTCTCAGCTGTGGACGGTCAGACACCTTTTAATTGAATGCCCCTATTTTAATCCGTTACGCTCCCGTCTACAGCTCTCGCCTGATCTATCGTCGATTTTAGCAGATGACACGCGCTCAGCTGACCGCGTTCTACAGTTTATTAGTGACAGTGAAATGACGTCAGTCATTTGAAGCTTTTTTTTGGGGACAACCCACCCCTTTCTATAGTGGACTTTTAAGCATTCCTTCTGCCTTTAGTTTCTCAAATTTTCTGACTTTGTTTCCATTGCTGCTGATTTTAAATTTCGTTTTTTTTTCCTGTTTTCTACGTCACGGGCTGGGCGCTAATGACCATAGAAGTTTTGCGCCCTAAAACCACAAAAAAAAAAAAAAAAAAGGCCCAGGGAGGGGTAATTGCCTGAACTGTATCCTTCCCAAATTGCCGATTGGTCTAGAGGTGTGACCTGAGGTGTGAACAATCACCTAAGGCGGGTGCACCCCCTTGTGAAGGGGGCTCCCAGTTGCAAGGAGCACACTGAGACCCACTGGCAATAGTGGGAAATTCCCACATGATCGGTCAATCATCTTCCCACTGTCTAAAAAATGTAAACGTAATGAGGCTAATGATTCAAAGGCACTTCCCGCTGCACCACGGTGTCTCGTGTACTGAAGTCAGCCAGTCCTTCACCATGGTAAATCCTTTCATTATTCGGAAAAGTGTTGATGCAATTGCTGGCCCTGTGAAATTCTGCTCTCGTCCACAAATGGCACTTTGCTTTTGGAGACTGCTTCTTACCCTCAGGCACAATTACTGCTCAGTGACTCGCTTCTCCACAGTTACCCTGTTTGTGTCGAGGCCCATAGAACTTTGAATTCTTCCCTTCATCTACATATACATGGTTACTCTGCAATTCACACTTGAGTGCCTGGCAGAGGGTTCATCGTACCATTTTCGTACTACTTCCGTACCATTCCACTCTGGAATGGCGCGTGGGGAAAAAGGAACACACAGATCTTTCTGTTTGAGATCTGATTACTCATTTTATAATGACCATCACTTATCCCTAAGTAGGTGAATGCCAACAAAATATTTTCGCATTCGGAAGAGAAAGTTGGTGACTGAAATTTCATAAATAGATCTCGCTGCGACGAAAAACGTCTTTACTTTAATGACTTCCATCCCAACTCACGTATCGTATCTGCCACTCTCTCTCCCCTATTACGTGATGATACAAAACTACCTGCCTTTTTTTTTCAGCCTTTTGATGTCCTTCGTCAATCCCACATGGTAAGGATCCTACACCGTGCAGCAATATTCTAACAGAGGACGAACGAGTGTAGTGTAAGCTGTCTCTTTAGTCCCGCCTGCGTGTCCGGGGTAAGAATAGGCCCGAGGTATTCCTGCCTGTCGTACGAGGCGACTAAAACGAGTTCCAACCGTTTCGGCCTTCCATGTGATGGTCCCCCTTGGGGTTTGACCTCCATTTTTCAAAATTCTACAGAAGTACGAGCCTTTTGGGGAAGGACACCTTACATGGTGTACCACTGGTCCTAAGTGCACTAAGACCTTGGCACTCAGCACTGTACCGGTGTTGTAACCATGCCCACTATTCCTCAAATTGGGCCTAAACGCCTGATGGGTTGTACAAGTTACGCACATAGTGTGTCCCCATCTGCACCAGTGATCATGATGGACTTTCCATGGCACCAGAAATCCAGCACGGTAGCCAGCCCGTTGTGGTGGGGTCGTCATGTACCCTCTAGGTTGTAGCCCCCTGACAACACAGGGATCGTACTGCCGATACCTGAGCTGCACCCTCCCCACGTCGGCCAAGGAGTAGATGCCCGTCTCCTTGGGGCATCAGGACTCCCGGCAACGGTCATCCTGCCAGGTGGCCCTTGCTGAGGCTGGGTGGCGCCCGTGGGGAGAGCCCCTGGTCGGAGTGGGTGGTATCGGGGCGGACGTTTCGCAGATCA
This sequence comes from Schistocerca serialis cubense, assembly GCF_023864345.2. Classification (NCBI taxonomy): domain Eukaryota; kingdom Metazoa; phylum Arthropoda; class Insecta; order Orthoptera; family Acrididae; genus Schistocerca; species Schistocerca serialis. The sequence goes on from NC_064646.1 coordinate 20,902,802, forward strand.
AACATAAACACGTATCAGGTCACTCTGCGGCAGAGTCTTTCAAAAGAAAAGGTACCGTTTCTAGTTCTGGTTCTCCTGCCCTTTCCCCCTTGGCCACTCCCTGTGAGGAGGGACAGGCCGCCGGCTTGGGGCGAAGTACTTCCCCCGCTATTTTGTCTGTTCTCGAACCGATGGGGGGACGTTCGCCACCTCCAAGCCCATGTTCTTTGTTCAGCACATTGAGGACATCTTCGGGGAAATTGAGGCTCTCAGCAAGATGCGTTCGGGGTCCGTTCTTATCAAGAACACCTCCGCCACAGTCGGCAGCGCTCCAGGCATGCGACCGCCTGGGGACATCCCAGTGTCCATTGTCCCGCATCTGGCACTAAATCGGACGCAGGGGGTTACTTTTCATCGTGACCTCCTGCTACAATCTGATGAGGAGCTCAGGGCCAACCTGGAGCGCCGAGGCGTGCATTTCGTCTGGCGAGTCCAGCGCGGCCCCAAAGACCGTCGCATCAACACCGGGGCTTTTATCCTCGCCTTCAAGGGGGACGTTCTCCCGAAGAAGGTAAAGGTGATGTGCTACCGGTGCGACGTGCGACCTTACGTCCCGCCTCCTATGCGCTGTTTTCGGTGTTTGCGCTTTGGGCACATGTCGTCATGGTGTGAGGCTGAGCCCCTTTGTGGCGATTGCGGACGTCCTCTTCGTGAGGAACATACATGCACCCCACCACCTCGGTGCATTAATTGCCCTGCCTCTACTCGCCTAGATCCTCTGACTGCCCCGCATATCAGAAGGAGAAGAAGATGCAGGAAGTCAACTTTGGATCGGCTCTCTTATTCTGAGGCCAGGAAGAAGTATGACCGCCTCCATCCCGTGCCGTTGACCACTTCGTTTGCCTCAGTTGTGTCTACTCCTTCCGCGGTATCCTCACCCCTATCCTGTCCCCCCTCCACCTCCTCCGCCCATCAGGGGGCTCTGCCTCCGCCTCCCAAATCCCTCCCTTCCAAATCCTCCTCCCCATGGCACCCGCTCCCTCTGCCCCAGGGGCCACCCTTCCTCCTCCTCCTCTCCCCCCGCCACCTGAGAAGCGATCCTCTTCTCAGGCGTCCATCGGGGAAACGTTCCAGACCCCAGCTTCCGAGGTCCGGCGTTCCAAAACGGACCCCGCACGTGAGGACCTTCTTCGGGTCCAGCCCACCATCCCTATGCCTCCTCGGCCTTCCAAGAAGGCCTCTAAGAAGAAGTCTCTATCCCCCTCTCCACCCCGGCGCGTTTCATCTGACGCTCCATCCGTGAGTCGCTGCTCCCAGCCGTCCTCAGTTTCGCCGGAACGCTCTGCTGCCAGGCGCTCAGCTGGCCTTTCGTCGGCAACTGATGCTGCCCCTCCTGCACAACCAGGGACAGCGGCCGCAGCTGGTGACGAGTCGATGGAACCGGATCCGCCTCCCGTCAGTTGTAGCGTTGTTCCCTCGCAACCTGGCCCTCCGCGGCCGTCGAGGTGACCAGCTCTTCCCCCGTCTCGTTCCCCCAACTTTTTGACTAGCGATGGCGTTGTTTCATTGGAACATAAGAGGTATTCGATCTAATCGGGAGGAATTAGAACTGCTCCTCCGCCTGCACTGTCCGCTCGTCCTTGGTCTCCAGGAAGCCAAGTTGCACCCAACAGACCCTATTGCCTTTACCCACTATACCTTGGAGTGGTATGACCTCACCCCTGTGGACGGTATCCCAGCTCATGGTGGGGTCATGTTTCTCGTTCGGGACGATGTCTATTACCATCCCATCCCATTGACCACCCCACTCCAAGCAATAGCTGTCCGTATTACTCTTTCTGCTCTTACTTTTTCAGTTTGTATCATCAACACTCCACCGTCATCTGCTGTTAGTCGGGCTGACATGATGCACCTGATCGTTCAGCTTCCCCCGCCGTTTTTATTGTTTGGTGACTTCAATGCCCATCATCCCCTTCGGGACTCTGCTGCATCCTGTCAAAGAGGCTCACTCTTGGCAGATGTCTTAAACCATCTCAATCTTGTCTGCCTCAATACCGGCGACCCGACATTCCTCTCGGACTCCACTCATACCTACTCCCACTTGGACCTCTCGATCTGTTCTACCCCTCTTGCCCGTCGGTTCGAGTGGTATGTCCTTTCTGACACCTATTCGAGCGACCACTTCCCCTGTGTCGTTCGTCTCCTGCACCACACCCCATCCCCACGTCCTTCGAGCTGGAACATACTGAAAGCTGACTGGAGACTTTACTCCTCCCTGGCGACCTTTCCGGACCACGATTTTCCCAGTTGTGACAGTCAGGTCGAATACCTCACGGCTGTTATCATCAATGCTGCCGAACGTTCCATTCCTCGTACTACTTCTTCTTCACGTTGCGTTTCCGTCCCCTGGTGGAACGGGGCTTGTAGGGACGCTATCCGTGCTCCACGACGTGCTTTACGCACCTTACGCCGCCATCCTACGTTGGCGAATTGTATTGAATACAAACGACTCGGAGCGCAATGCCGTAGAGTCATCAGACAGCAAAAAAGCTTGTTGGGCCTCCTTCACCAGCTCCTTTAACAGTTTTACTCCCTCTTCCGTCGTTTGGGGTAGCCTGCGCCGGCTGTCGGGCATTAAGGCCCACTCCTCGGTACCTGGCCTGACCTCAGGTAATGAGGTCTTTGTTGATCCTGTGGCTGTCTCCAACGCCTTTGGCCGCTTTTTCGCGGAGGTTTCAAGCTCCGCCCATTACCATCCTGCCCTCCTTCCCAGGAAAGAGGCAGAAGAGGCTCAGCCACCTTCCTTCTACTCGCTGAATCTGGAAACTTATAATGCCCCCTTTACTATGCGGGAACTCGAACGTGCGCTCGCACTGTCCCGGTCCTCTGCTCCGGGGCCAGATGCCATTCACGTTCAGATGCAGGCAAAAGCTTCCTTCTTCGTACCTACAATTGCGTCTGGACCGAAGGTCAAGTCCCCATGTGTTGGCGTGACGCCGTTGTTGTTCCTATACCCAAACCCGGGAAGGATAGACTCCTTCCTTCTAGTTACCGCCCCATTTCTCTTACAAGCTGTGTCTGTAAGGTGATGGAGCGCATGGTTAATGCTTGGTTAGTCTGGATTCGCGAATCTCGACGGCTACTTACTAATGTCCAATGCGGCTTTCGTCGCCGCTGCTCTGCTGTTGACCACCTTGTGACCTTGTCGACATTCATCATGAACAACTTTTTGCGAAGGCGTCAAACAGTAGCCGTGTTCTTCGACTTGGAGAAGGCTTATGATACCTGTTGGAGAGGAGGTATCCTCCGCACTATGCACAGGTGGGGCCTACGCGGTCGCCTGCCCCTTTTTATTGATTCCTTTTTAACGGATCGAAAGTTCAGGGTCCGTGTGGGTTCCGTATTGTCCAACGTCTTCCTCCAGGAGAACGGAGTGCCTCAGGGCTCCGTCTTGAGCGTAGCCCTTTTTGCCATCGCGATCAATCCAATTATGGATTGCATTCCACCTCATGTCTCAGGCTCTCTCTTTGTCGATGACTTCGTGATCTACTGCAGTGCCCAGAGAACATGCCTCCTGGAGCGCTGCCTTCAGCGTTGTCTAGACAGCCTCTACTCTTGGAGCGTGGCAAATGGCTTCCGGTTTTCTGAAGAGAAGACGGTATGTATCAACTTTTGGCGATATAAAGCGTTCCTTCCGCCATCCTTACATCTCGGTCCCGTTGTTCTCCCATTCGTGGACTCAACTAAGTTTCTAGGGCTCACGTTGGACAGGAAACTGTGTTGGTCTCCACATGTCTCTTATTTGGCGGCCCATTGTACACGTTCCCTTAATGTCCTCAGAGTTCTTAGCGGTTCATCTTGGGGAGCGGATCGCACTCCTGCTTCGCTTGTATCGGTCCATAGTCTGATCGAAGCTGGATTATGGGAGCTTCGTCTACTCGTCTGCTCGGCCATCCCTCTTACGCTGGCTCAACTCCATCCACCATCGGGGGATACGTCTTGCGACCGGAGCTTTCTACACTAGTCCTGTCGAGAGCCTTTATGCTGAAGCTGCCGAGTTACCATTGACCTACCGGCACGACGTACTGCTGTGTCGGTATGCCTGCCGGCTGTTGTCTATGCCCGACCACCCCTCTTAAAAGTCCTTCTTCGCCGATTCTCTCGACCGTCAGTACGGGTTGTATGTGTCTGCCCTGCTGCCCCCCGGAGTACGCTTCCATCGCCTGCTTCGACAATTGGATTTTGCCCTCCCTACCACCTTCAGAGAGGTCGAGAGCCCAACACCACCTTGGCTCCAGGCTCCGGTTCATATTTATCTCGACCTCAGCTCACTCCCGAAGGAGGGTACTCTGGCTGCAGTGTATTGTTCATGGTTTGTCGAACTTCGTGCTCGACTTGCCGGTCACACCTTTATTTACACCGATGGCTCCAAAACTGACGATGGTGTCGGCTGTGCCTTTGTCGTCGGGGCCGCCACCTTTAAATACTGGCTCCTCGACCAATGTTCCAGCTTTACAGCCGAGCTTTTTGCTCTCCATCAGGCCGTTCAGTATGCCCGCCGCCACTGCCATTCATCGTATGTACTCTGCTCTGACTCACTCAGTGCTCTTCAGAGCCTTGGAGCTCCCTATCCGGTCCATCCCTTGATTCAACGGATACAGCTGTCCCTCCATTCTTTCGCTGATAATGGTGGTTCTGTCAGCTTTCTGTGGGTTCCCGGACATTTATATTTATCTCGACCTCAGCTCACTCCCGAAGGAGGGTACTCTGGCTGCAGTGTATTGTTCATGGTTTGTCGAACTTCGTGCTCGACTTGCCGGTCACACCTTTATTTACACCGATGGCTCCAAAACTGACGATGGTGTCGGCTGTGCCTTTGTCGTCGGGGCCGCCACCTTTAAATACTGGCTCCTCGACCAATGTTCCAGCTTTACAGCCGAGCTTTTTGCTCTCCATCAGGCCGTTCAGTATGCCCGCCGCCACTGCCATTCATCGTATGTACTCTGCTCTGACTCACTCAGTGCTCTTCAGAGCCTTGGAGCTCCCTATCCGGTCCATCCCTTGATTCAACGGATACAGCTGTCCCTCCATTCTTTCGCTGATAATGGTGGTTCTGTCAGCTTTCTGTGGGTTCCCGGACATTTATATTTATCTCGACCTCAGCTCACTCCCGAAGGAGGGTACTCTGGCTGCAGTGTATTGTTCATGGTTTGTCGAACTTCGTGCTCGACTTGCCGGTCACACCTTTATTTACACCGATGGCTCCAAAACTGACGATGGTGTCGGCTGTGCCTTTGTCGTCGGGGCCACCACCTTTAAATACTGGCTCCTCGACCAATGTTCCAGCTTTACAGCCGAGCTTTTTGCTCTCCATCAGGCCGTTCAGTATGCCCGCCGCCACTGCCATTCATCGTATGTACTCTGCTCTGACTCACTCAGTGCTCTTCAGAGCCTTGGAGCTCCCTATCCGGTCCATCCCTTGATTCAACGGATACAGCTGTCCCTCCATTCTTTCGCTGATAATGGTGGTTCTGTCAGCTTTCTGTGGGTTCCCGGACATGTAGGAGTGCCTGGGAACGAGGCTGCGGATGCTGCAGCCAAGGCTGCAGTCCTCCTGCCTCGGCCAGCCTCCCATTGCGTCCCGTCATCTGACGTTCGTGGGGATGTCTGTAAGAGGCTTGTGTCGTTGTGGTGGGATGCTTGGTCATCCCTCCAAGGAAACAAGCTCCGGGCAGTAAAACCGCTCCCAACTGCTTGGACAACCTCCTCCCGACCTTCTCGGCGAGAGGAGGTCCTTCTGACCAGGTTGCGGATTGGGCATTGCCGGTTTAGCCACCGCTACCTGCTCTCTGGTGACCCAGCCCCGCAGTGCCCTTGTGGTCGGGCATTAACAGTGCGCCATGTTTTATTGTCGTGTCCCCGTTTTAGTCAATTTCGTGTTGTCCTGTCCTTGCCATCTACTTTACCGGATATTTTAGCTGATGACGCTCGAGCAGCTGCTCGTCTTCTGCGTTTTATAACTTTAACTGGCTTGTCCAAAGACATTTAACCTTTTTACTTATTTTATCTGCATCTTTGTCAGGTCCTTCTGGTGTCCCCCCCCCCCCCATCCCCTTGAGTTTTACCGGATTCCATGTGCTCCAACAACAGTGACTGGGCGCTAATGACCTCAGCAGTTGAGCGCCCTTAAACCCAACCAAAAAAAAGTCTCTTTAATGGACTTGCTGCATCTTCTAAGTGTCCTGCCAATGAAACGCAACCTTTGGCTTACCTTCCCCACAATATTATGTATGTGGTCTTTCCAACTGAATTTGTTCGTAATTTTAACACCCAGGTACTTAGTTGAATTGACAGCCTTGAGAATTGTACTATTTATCGAGTAATCAAATTCCAATGGATTTCTTTTGGAACTCGTGTGGATCACCTCACACTTCCTGTTATTTAGTGTCAACTGCCACCTGCCACACCATACAGCAATCTTTTCTAAATAGCTTTGCAACTGATACTGGTCTTTGGATGACCTTACTAGACGGTAAATTACAGAATCATCTGCGAACAACCTAAGAGACCTGCTCAGATTGTCACCCAGGTCATTTATATAGGAACAGCAGTGGTCCCAGGACGCTTCCCTGGGAAGACTTAATATCACTTCAGTTTTACTCGATGATTTGCCGTCTATTACTACGAACTGCGATCTTCCTGACAAGAAATCACGAATCCAGTCACACAACTAAGACGATACCCCATAGGCCCACAGCTTGATTAGAAGTCGCTTGTGAGGAACGGTGTCAAAAGCTTTCCGGAAATCTAGAAATACGGAATCAGCTTAAGATCCCCTGTTGATAGCGGCCATTACTTCGTGCGAATAAAGAGCTAGCTGCGTTGCACAAGAACGATGTTTTCTGAAGCCATGCTGATTACGTATCAATAGATCGTTCCCTTCGAGGTGATTTATAATGTTTGAATACAGTATATGCTCCAAAACCCTACTGCAAACAGACGTCAATGATATAGGTCTGTAGTTCGATGGATTACTCCTCCTACCCTTCTTAAACACTGGTGCAACCTGCGCAATTTTCCAATCTGTAGGTGCAGATCTATCGGTGAGCGAGCGGTTGTATATGATTGCTAAGTAGGGAGCTATTGTATCAATGTAATCTTAAAGGAACCTAATCAGTGTACAATCTGGACCTGAAGACTTGCTCGTATCAAGCGATTTGAGTTGCTTCGCAACCCCTGAGGTATCTACTTCTAAGAAACTCAAGCTAGCAGCTGTTGGTGTTTCAAATTCTGGAATATACCATTCGTCTTCCCTGGCAAAGGAATTTCGGAAAACTGCGTTCAATAACTCTGCTTTAGCGGCACAGTCGTCGGTAACAGTACCATCGGCACTGCGCAGCGAAGGTATCGACTGCGTCTTGCCGCTTGTGTACTTTACATACGACCAGAATTTCTTCCGATTTTCTACCAAATTTCGAGACAATGTTTCGTTGTGGAACCTATTAAAGGAATCTCGCATTGAAGTCCGTGCCACATTTCGCGTGTCTGTAAATTTTAGCCAATCTTCGGGATTTCGCATTCTTCTGAACTTCGCATGCTTTTTCCGTTGCCTCTGCAACAGCGTTCGGACCTGTTTTGTGTACCATGGGGGATCAGTTTCATCTCGTACCAATTTATGAGGTATGAATCTCAATTAATGTTGCTACCATGTCTTTGAATTTGAGCCACATCTCGTCTACATTTGCATAGTCAGTTCGGAAGGAATGGAGATTCTCTTAGGAAGGCTTCTAGTGACACTTTATCAACTTTTTTAAATAAAATTATTTTGAGTTTGTTTCTGGTGGATTTGGAAGAAACGGTATTGAGCCTAGCTACAACGATCTTGTGATCACTAATCCCTGTATCAGTCATGATGCTGTCTATTAGCTCTGGATAGTTTGTGGCTAAGAGGTCAAGTGTGTTTTCGCAACCATTTACAATTCGCGTGCGTTCGTGGACTAACTGCTCGAAATAATTTTCGGAGAAAGCATTTAGGACAATCTCAGAAGATGTTTTCTGCCTACCACCGGTTTTGAACAAGTATTTTTGCCAACATATCGAGGGAAGGTTGAAGTCCCCACCAACTATAACCGTATGAGTGGGGTATTTGTTACGAGACTCAAGTGTTCTCTGAACTGTTCAGAAACTATATCATCGGAGTCTGGGGGTCGGTAGGAGCAGCCAATTATTAACTTAGTTCGTCTGTTAAGTATAACCTCCACCCATACCAATTCGCACGGAGTATCTACTTGGACTTCACTGCAAGATAAACCACTACTGACACACACACACTCCACCACCAATTATGCCTAATCTATCTTTCCTGAACACCGTCTAAGACTTCGTAAAAATTTCTGCAGAACTTATTTCAGGCTTTAGCCAGCTTTCTGTACCTATAACGATTTCAGCTTCTGTGCTTTCCAATAGCGCTTGAAACTCAGGGACTTTCCCAGCACAACAACAATTTACAAGCAAAATTCCGACTGTTTCTTGATCCAAGCACGTCCTGTATCTGCCTTGCACCCTTTGAGATTGCAGCCCACGCTGTACTTTCCCGAGGCCTTCTAACCTAAAAAAACGCCCTGTCCATTCCACACAGCCTCCGTTACCTGTGTAGCCGCCAGCTGAGTGTAGTGAACTCCTGACCTATTCAGCGGAACTCGAAACCCCACCACCCTATGGCGCAAGTCAAGGAGTCTGCAGCCAACACAGTCACAAAACCGTCTGAGCCTCTGATTCAGGCCCTCCACCCGGCTCTGCACCAAAGGTCCGCAGTCGGTTCTGTCAATGATGCTGCATATGGTGAGCTCTGTCTTCATCTCGTGAGCAAGACCGGCAGCCTTCACCAAATCAGATAGATCTGGACCCGGAAGACCTAATGTAATTTACACTAGGCTACCCAATGGTCTAACGGAGGCTGAAATCCAATCTTACCTCTCTGAGCAGGGTGCCATTGCCATCCATCATGTAACGAATAAGGTTGATTTCTTCTTGGCGCTCACCTGCAGTCTCTCACCTTCGATAGTGGTGCTTCTGTCAAAGCTCAAAGCAGGCTATGAAATTATCACAGTCTGGCCATACATTCCAAACCTGATGCACTGCTGCCAGTGTCATCGTTTCAACCACACTAGGTGTTTTGTCGACAGCAGCCAAATGTCACCTGTGGTAGGGATATGTATGAGGGTGGTTGTCCACCTCTTCCCCATTGTATCAACTGCAATGGTGGCCATGCTGCCTCCTCTCGGGATTGTCCTGTGTATCTTGATGAGCAAGCTATTAAAGAGATCCAGGTAAAGGAAAAGGTGCCTTACCCAATCGCTCAAAAGTGACTGGCTAGTCGCAAACCCTGTGTTCTCCTGCCTTGTACCTATAGTTCAGTTTTTGTTACCCTTGCTCCATGAAGGACAAGGCCATGCAGACAGGAGACCTCCAATTCAGATCTGAGGTTGTGAAATTGCCAAGTGGCAAGGTAGCATCGCCATTCCCCCATTCAGCTGTGCAACAAGCTGTCAAACTCTGGCCTCAAGGGGCAAAGCCACAAGCTACACAACTGTTAGGCTAGAAGGAACAGAAATACTCCTGTGAAGACTACCTCCATCCAAATAACACCCTAGTCTTCCTCTACACGGAAGGGCTTCAAGAAGTCCATCAAAGGCAAATAGTCTTTTCCTTTGCCAACTCGAAGGTTCTCTTAGATGGTGTCACCACGTGGTACCCTAACCTGGCCAGCCTCTGTATTGCTGGTGTGCACCAACTACTGTTTTTCGGTGTTGGGACTCCACAGACTGACCGCACAAGCATGCCAATTATGTGGTCCCCATGGAGCAGGATCCTCCTGCTTCTTTGCCCTGTAGTAGCAACTCTACATGGGCTGTCACTTTGCGGCCACCAAGTAGACACCCCTACATCTCTTCCTCCTCATAACTGTCTTCCAATCGAATGTTTTTGGCCTTCAGTCCCACAAAGAGGATTTACAGCTGCTTGTAACATTGCAGGATCCCCTTGTACTCTGCCTTTAGGAAACAAAATCGCACTCTCACGGCTGTTTTGAGCTTTCACATTACATCCATAGTCATCCCATCTTTCTGACAACTGTCTTCAAGCTGTTGCAATTCAACTTTTCCTTCCCCACCTGACCTTTTCCCTCTGTACCATTTATGTCGCTACAGCATTTGATGCCACCAAGGCAGACTTCTTCAAACTCATTGGGCGGCTACCTCCCCCATTTTTGCTACTTGGTGGCTTTAATGCACATTATCCTCTTCAGGGTTCTCCCAGGACCTGTTGGGGAGGTGCTGTCTTGGCTGACCTTCACTCTGCAGTGGAGTGCGCTCTGATATGAAACTTCCTGGCAGATTAAGACTGTGTGCTGGGCCGAGTCTCATTCTGGAAACATCCCCCAGGCTGTGGCTAAGCCATGTCTCCGCAATATCCTTTCTTTCAGGAGTGCTAGTTCCGCAAGATTTGCAGCAGAGCTTCTGTAAAGTTTGGAAGGTAGGAGATGAGGTACTGGCAAAAGTAAAGCAGTGAGGACAGGGTGTGAGTCGTGCTTGGGTAGCTCAGATGGTAGAGCACTTGCTCGTAAAAGGCAAAGGTCCTGAGTTCGAGTCTCGGTCCGACACAGTTTTAATCTGCGAGGAAGTCTCAATGTTATCCATACTGCTTCAGAATGTTTCATTCCTTGTACTTCTCTTTGATGTTATTTACCTGTCCCTTGGTGGACTGAGGCATGCCGCAATGCAATTTGAATGCAGAGATGTGCTCTTCACATTTTTAACGGTCATACTCCTGTCATGTTCTTTGGGATAGCAGACCGAGCATGATTTCATTCACTAGTTCAACAGTTCCACCCCTTTCCTCTGTCAGGAGGGTGAACCTCCAATGGTCTCTGGGACAAAGATCCATTCCCTCATTTCCGGCCTCACAGTAGCAGATGATGTTATCGTGGACCCTATTGCTATCTCCAACTTGGGCCAACATTTGCAGAAGTTTCGAGCTCATCCCACTATCACCCTGCCTTCCTCCATCAGGAACAAGCAGAGGCAGCTCGGGCGATACCCTTCTCTTCTCAGAATTGTGAATGTTTTGATGCCACCTTTACTATGGAGCTCAATCATGCACTCTGTTCACCACGATCCTCTGCCCCAGGGCCGGACACCATCCACATTCAGATGTTGCAGCGCCTTTCTCTTGCAGGCAAGCACTTTCTGCTTAACATGTAAAACTGCATCTGGGCAGAGGGCATATTTCCTGGATGTTGGGATGAAGCCACAGTCATAACCATACCTAAGCCCGGTAAGGACAAAAGCCTTCCTTATAGGTATTGCCTCATCTCTCGTACCAGCTGCATTTGCAAGGTGATGGAACATATGATTCATGCGCGACTGGTGTGGTGGCTTGAGTCTCGCCATTTACTAACAAATGCACAATGTGAATTTACAGTGCAGCGTTCTGCAGTTGACCATCTCGTTACTTTGTCCACCCATGTCGTGAAGTTTTCTGCGGAAATCCCAGACGGTGGCCATGTTTTTAGATTTGGAGGTCTGACACCTGCTGGAGAAGCGGTATCCTCCGTACTCTCTACACGTGGGGCTTCTATAGCTGCCTGCCCTGTTTCCATCAGGCATTTTAAAAGATAGTTTTCAGGGTGCTTGCGGGTTCTGCCTTATCTGACACCTTTATCCAGGAAAATGGTGTGACTGAGTTATGTCCTGAGTGACATCCTCTTTGCTATCGCCATTAACCCTATCATGGCCTCTCTCCCACTGGGCACTTCCAGTTCCCTTTTTTGTGATGTTTTTGCCATTTATTGCAGTTCTCCACGGACCTGCCTCACTGAGTGGCATCTTCAGTGATGTCTCGATCATCTTTACTCGTGGTGCATAGACAATCACTTTTGCTTTACCACTGACAAACCTGTGTGTGTGAATTTCTAGTGATGCAAGTGCTTCCTCCCACAATCTTTACGTCTTGAGCCTGTTGCCCTTCCGTTCATTGAAACTACAAAGTTTCTGAGGCTCATGCTTGATAGGAAACTCTTGGTCCTCCCATGTGTCTTACCTGGCAGCCTGCTGTACTTAGTTCCTCAGTGTCCTCAGTGGTATGTATTGGGGTGTCAATTGAACCACTGTCCTCCGTTGGAACCGGTCCCTTGTCCATTTAAAACTAGACTATGGGTGCCTTGTTTGTGTGTCTGCATGCCCATCCCTCTTACGCTGTCTGAACACTATCCTCCACCATGTCATCCATTTGGCCACGGGCACATTTTACACCAGCACAGTTGAGTCTGTATGCTGAACTACCACTGTCCTACTGCAGTGACTTTCTCCTCAGCAGGTGTGTGTGTGTGTGTGTGTGTGTGTGTGTGTGTGTGTGTGTGTGTGTGTGTGTGTGTGTGTGTGTGTGTGTGTGTGTGTCCATCCATCCTATGCCTCCTTTGATCATCAGTATGGGGCTTGTCCTTCTGTTACCTCCTAGAGTCCGCTTTTGGTACTTGCTACAGCAGCTTAACTTAACACTACCTACACTGTTCCTGTTGGGTGTGAACCCTTGACCACCTTGGCTTCATGAAGTGGCCCATGTTAACCTTGGCCTTCATTCGCGTCTTAAGGACACTACTCCAGTCTCGGTCTATCGCCTTCAGTTTCATGACCTTTGCATGGAACTTCACGATAGTACCTTTTATACACTGATGGCTCTCTGACTGGGGTGAGTGTGTGTTCGTCATTGTTGCCTGTGTCTTTCAATATCAGCTTCTGGCACACTCCTCAGTATTTACAGCTGAGCTCTTCACCTTGTATCAGGCCACAGAGTACATCCGGCGACACACTTTCCAATTGTGTCTTGCTCAAACTCTCAGAAGTGCCCTTCAAAGTCTATGTGCACTGTACACTGCCCATCCCTTAACGCAGCAGGCCAAGGAAAACTGTCAGCTGCTCGCTCTTGGGAACCAGTGTGATGTTTCTGTGGGTTTCTGGTCATGTTAGTCTGCCAGGAAACGCTGCTGCTGACGTTGCTGCCAAAGCCCCAGTCCTAGTACCTCGGCCTGTGAGTACCTACATTCCCTCTGATTTGTGCTGCCGTCTGTCAGTTGTGGTGTCCCTATGGCATCACCAATGGTCCTCCCTTCATGGGAACAAGCTCGTTCTTACTAAGCCTCTCCCAGCAGCTTGGATGACGTCTCCTCAGCCCTCCTGCCAGGGGGAGGTTATTTTAACTCAGCTGCATACTGGGCACTGCCTTTTTAGCCATCGTCATTTGCTAAGTGGTGCTACCCCACCACTTTGTACGGACTGTGCCACGTTCTAACTATACCTTTTCCTAATGTAATGTCCATTTCTTTTAATCTTTTGTCTCCATTTTTTGTTTGCCATCTGAGCTAGTGGCCAATTTAGCAAATGACATGTGGGCTGTTGACCACAGTTTACTTTTTATATCAGGGCTAAACAGTGAGAGCCATTTAATTTTTAGTTTTGGACCTCCATTTCTGTATGGTCTCTCTTTTAGTCCTTCTTCCACATGCTTATTTTTAGCTGTTTTCTATTATGTCAATTCGGACTGATGTAGTCACTTTTTTACTCCTTCTTTGTGTTCTGTAGTTCTGACTTGGGAGCATATAGCCCCAGTTGTTTTTGGACCCTAAAGCATAACAACAAAACACTTGCATACTTACTCCATATCACTTCATGACACTGCTGTGATAACTTGAGTAGTGTGACTGTCAAGCAGGACAGAGTTAACACTGTATCCAAACAGTACTAGTTCTCCCTGCTGATCCATATCATATTTCATACATTCGGAGCTAGTTGTCAGTCATTTTGGATCATCTTAGTCACTCATATTCAACACATTCCCTTACACCACAGTATCAGCAGCAAACAACTAGATTGTTGGCTATCCTGTCTGTTGAACATTTATGCATACAGAAAATAAGTGGTCCTGTTGCACTTTCCTTCATCACTCCTGATATCATCTTGTCTCTGAAGACTTGCTGCTGAAAGCAACATACTGGGTTCTATGACATTAGTCTTAGAGCCACTCATATCTGGGAATCTATTCCATAAGCTTGTACCTTTAAGTATGTGGTGGGGTACTGTCTCAAATGCATTCCATGTGCCAACTTGATCAGCCTTTCACTCATCATTTGATCTTTCTCTCACGATCACCTTCCCCTTGGCAGTCCCTTTCCAGAGATCCAAATGGGGAGCATCATGAAACTTGCTCAGTTACAGGCCACATGGCCTTGAATAAATATTACATGTATTTAATGCAGTGGTTTCCTTTGCCTTTTGCATCTTCATGCTGTGATGCATTTCCCAACTAGTATAGCCAATTGCTGACATCGTCATTTATAAAATCTTTATACATAAATCTAATTAACAGCACTGTTACAAAACCAGTAGTCAATGGCTTAAGAGACCATGACATGCAGCTCTTTGGTTAAATGTCAACATGGTACTGTGGAAGATATAAAATCTATTAAATCTGAGTTACACAGGGTAGTCAGTAAGACAGTTATTTTAAGACAGTCTTCAGGCGTCAGTGCTGGAGTGATGGGTGCAGTGCTCATGGTGTGATTTCATTGCATTTATTATCATCCTTTTCATAATTTACACCCCCCCCCCCCTTCCTACAGGTTCGGTGGTAAGAATAGGCCTGCGGTATTCCTGTGCCTGTCGTAAGAGGCAACTAACAGGAGTCTCAACCATTTCGGCCTTTAATGTGATGGTCCGCTAAGGGGTTTGACCACTCCATTTCAAAATTTTCTGTTAGTGTGTACCATTTGGGGAAGGACACCTTATGTGGTGCATTCTATAGCCATCTTTCTCTACGATCTGGCACACCCCATATTGTTTTGGAGTTGGACCTACACCGAGCATCCGGCCACATCAGCTGCAGTGTGTTCCGGGTAGCATACATTAACTCAATTGTGCACTTCCATCTTTGTCCTTGCGATATACGTGGATATTAGACACCTGACACCCAGCACGGTAGCCAGTCTGTTGTGTTGGGGTTATCATGTACCCTCTTGGTGGTAGCCCCTGACTACACAGGGATCGCACTGCTGATGCCTGAGCTGCTACCTCCCCACGTACACCAAGGAGTCGATGCCTATCTCTCTGGGGCATCAGGACTCCTGGCAAAGGCCATTCTGCCAGGTGGGGAGAGCCCCTGGTCGGAGTGGGTGGCATCAATGTGGATGACCCACAATGAAGCGTGGTACATCATCTCTCGCTGGTGGGCCTCCACAAGCAGTCTCCAAGCGATCAAGGTCTACCCTCAATGGCAAGAAATACAATCAGAGATCATTTCCCTCCCTGGCCACTCCATGGGAGGAACATATGGCTAAAGAAGGCAGTGGAGATTATTCACCCCAGTACCTCGTCTGTGCGAGAATTGATGGTGAATCATTTATGTTGACCAAGCATCAGTTTTTGTGGAGCATTTAGAGGACAAGTTCGGTGAGGTGGAGGGCTTGTCCAAAATGCGCTCTGGGTCAGTTCTAATCAAAACAGCATCCTCTGCCCAGTCACGGAGGTTGCTCGCTTGCGATAAGTTGGATGTTTCAGTTTAAACATCGTCCAGGTTATTATATTCCACAGGTATCTTCTTCTGCAGTTGGACGATGAACTGCGTGTCAGCCTAGAACGATGAGGTGTTCACTTCATCCGGCGTGTCCATCGGGGGCTGAGGGATAATTAGGTGGCCACCTGTGCCTTCATCTTGGCCTTCGAGGGTGACGTTTTAACAGAAAAGGTTAAGGTGATGGTTTACCGCTGTGATGTGAAAACATATATCCATCCTCCGATGCGGTGTTTTAAATGCTGCAAGTTTGGGCATATGTCATCCCGATGTACTTCAGGCATCACGTGTAGATTGTGAACGTCCTTCACATCCCAGTACTCTCCCCCCCCCCCCCCGCCCCCCCCCCCCCAGGGGTCCACAACTCTTTTGTGGATACGTGCGTAGCGAGCACGGG
Source organism: Schistocerca serialis cubense (assembly GCF_023864345.2). Taxonomy (NCBI): domain Eukaryota; kingdom Metazoa; phylum Arthropoda; class Insecta; order Orthoptera; family Acrididae; genus Schistocerca; species Schistocerca serialis. The sequence continues at coordinate 20,918,799 of NC_064646.1, forward strand.
ACCCCGAGCTAATGTGGCCCTCCTTCCTTTCCGGGCTGCATACCCTCCCTTTCCGCATCTTTCCCTGTCCCCCATCTTCTCCCCCCCCTCACCTCTGGCTCTTTCCTTCCCTTTCACCCCCTGTGGGAGTATGGTTTGTGCCTACGTCCGGAGACGGACGCTCGAAACTGTTACAAATTCCTTGCTTTCTATACTTGCAAGTCTTCGTCCTTCCTCTGTCCTTCTCTTTTCCTTCCCTCTTCTCTTTGCCCTTTTCTCCACTGCGGCGTTTGAGACCCCTCTTCTTTCCTTTCCCTTTCTCTTTTTTCCTCCCTGTGCGTCTCTGAAGGCTGACCCACGCACTTCCATGCATAGCCGGTGACGGGGTAACGCGTAATTCCCCACCCCGGATAGACATGTAGAACACGTACGTACCCCCTGGTAACGGCCAGGCCCAGGGAGGGGTGATTACCCGAGCTGATACCTTCCGAAAGTGCCGATTGGTCCCTCCGTCCGTTTGTCGGGAGGTGTGACCTGAGGTGTGAACAATCACCTAAGGCGGGTGTGCCCTCGGTGAGGGCCCCCACAAGGGAGGAGCGCGCCATCGGAGACGCCGGTAATCATGGGGGATTCTTCCGCAATTGTTTCCTCACCTTCCACTATGTCTGCTCACAAGCGTAAGTTCACTGAGTCTCAGCCACAGACAATTCTTCCATCGTTGCCACAGTTCCTTGTTGTTTCTCGGTCTGACAAAGGTCACGACTTCTCCACGGTCAACCCTTTCATTATTCAGAAAGGTGTCGACGCAATTGCAGGTCCTGTAAAGTCTTGTTCCAGATTACAGAATGGCACCCTGTTGTTAGAAACAGTCAGTGCCCTCCAGGCACAAAAATTGCTGCGTACCTCACTACTACACACCTTCCCTGTCCGGGTGGAACCGCACCGTACTTTAAATTCCTCGCGCGGAGTCGTTTATACACGCTCCCTCGCTGGATTGTCTGACGAAGAAATTCAGCACTACCTATCTGACCAGGGCGTAACGGCTGTTCATAGTTATGAAAAGGGTTGACACGAACATCATTCCAACCCGCACTGTCTTCTTGACATTCGACAAATTTCAACTGCCATCGAAAATCAAAGCAGGCTATGAGAATTTCCGTTCGCCCTTACGTCCCAAACCCTACGCGTTGCTATCGGTGTCAGCGGTTCAATCGCACCAATCCGGCCAAGTGTGTTACTTGTGGCAAGGATGCCCATGAGGATGCTTGTCCACCTCCATCCCCTCAATGCATCGACTGTATGGGTGACCACGCTGTTTCCTCTCGAGATTGCCCCGTTTTTAAGGATGAAAAGCTCATCCAGGAAATTAGAGTGAAGGAAAAGGTGTCGACCTTTGCTGCTCGAAAATTATTCGCCAGTCGACAGCCCACCGTGCCTCAGACAGGAAAATACAGCACTGTCCTTGCTTCTCCTCGGCCAACAAAGGAGGCGGCCATGCAGACTTGCGACCTCACCTTTAGTACCACGGTCGTCAGATCGGCCAGCGCAAAGATCGCCCGTTCAACCTCACCACTTTCGCCTGCCCACTCTCTGGCTCACCCTTCGTCGGGTTCTGCTAAATCTCGAGCCCAAAAGTCAGACACCAAGACTTCGAAAAAAGAGCATTCTCGTGAAGAGTTTTTACGTACCACAACTTCCCAACCATCGGTTCCTCCTTCATCTAAACATCATACTTCCAAGAAGGCTACGAAGAAACCCAGTTCCTCTCCTTCTCCGCCAAGGCGTGTCCCATCTACAGCACCACCTGGCGGAAATCGCCCTTGGCCATCTTCTGTGTCGCCGAGGCGCACTGCTGACGGCCGATCAACCGGCCGATCGCTGGTGGCAGGAGCTACTCCTGACCAACGTATGGATCAGGATCTTCTGCCTTCGGCTGAATGCCATTCCATGCTGTCGGTCGCAAGCTCTGAGCAGTCGTTGAGTTGACAGTGACCTTGGTCACATTCCTCCATTTTCTGTTCACCCTATGTCCATTATCCACTGGAATATCCGCGGTATTCGACCCAATCGGGATGAATTGTCGATCCTCTTGCGATCCTACTCGCCGGTCATCTTTTGTCTTCAGGAAACAAAGCTGCGTCCCCATGACCGCTTTGTTCTCCCTCATTTTCAGTCCGTCCGATATGATCTCCCCTCTGTTGAAGGCACTCCAACACATGGACTCACGATTCTTCTCCATCAAACTCTCCATTATCACCCAATCCATTTAAACACTTCCTTCCAAGCTGTCGCTGTCCGTCTTTCCCTTTCGGGATACACGTTCTCTCTTTGTACTGTATACATTCCATTGTCCACACCAATGGCACGAGCTGATCTCCTTCATCTTCTTGGTCAGCTTCCACCCCCATATTTGCTGGTTGGGGACTTCAATGCCCACCACCCGCTTTGGGGATCTCCACATCCTTGTCCACGTGGCTCACTCTTGCTAGACGTCTTCCACCAAGCGGATCTAGTTTGCCTCAACACTGGGGTGCCTACATTTTTGTCTGCCTCCACGACAAATTTATCTCATTTGGACCTTGCGGTCGGTATTGTTCCGCTAGCTCGGCGCTTCGAATGGTTCGCCCTTGATGATACACACTCGAGTGACCACTTTCCATGTGTCCTTAGACTGCAGCCTCAATTGCCATACATGCGCCCGCGACGCTGGAAGTTTGCCCAAGCTGATTGGACACATTTTTCGTATCTAGCGACATTCGATGACTGTCACTTTACCAGCGTCGACGATGTCACACACATTACCGACGTTATTCTTACAGCTGCGGAACATTCAATACCACGCACCTCCGAATTGCCCCGGCGCCCCCCCAGTTCCTTGGTGGAACGAGGCATGCCGTGATGCAATACGTGAGCGGCGACGTGCTATCCGCGTTTTCCGCCACCATCCTACTTTGGCCAACTGTATCCGCTATAAGCAGTTCCGAGCCCGATGCCGTCGTGTCATCCGCGATAGCAAAAAAGGCAAACTGGAAATTCTTTATTAGCTCATTTAACACCTTCACTCCCTCCTCGGAAGTTTGGAGTCGGATTAGACGGTTCTCAGGCGCGCCTAGTTTCTCCCCAGTCTCTGGGCTCACTGTTGCGCATGACACATTAGTGGACCCCGTCGCAATTTCTAACTCGTTGGGTCAGCACTTTGCTGAGATTTCGAGCTCTTCAAATTACCCGCCAGCGTTTCTCCCGAAGAAACGTGCAGCGGAAGTGCGACCTCTTGCTTTCTCCTCTCAAAATCGCGAAAGCTACAATACTGTTTTCTCCATGCGGGAACTCCAACATGCACTCTCTCCTTCTCGCTCCTCCGCCCCAGGACCGGATGGTATCCACGTCCAAATGTTGCTGCATTTATCAACCCATAGTCTGCGTTACCTCCTTCGCCTTTATAATCGAATTTGGACAGACAGTACCTTTCCCAGACGATGGCGGGAAGCTATCGTCGTTCCTGTTCCGAAACCTGGAAAGGACAAACATCTCCCCTCTAGCTATCGCCCCATTTCTCTCACGAGTAGTGTATGTAAGGTTTTGGAGCGTATGGTGAATTGCCGTTTAGCTTGGTGGCTGGAGTCCCTCAGTCTTTTAACACCTGCCCAATGCAGTTTCCGAAAGCATCGTTCTGCAGTTGACCATCTTGTTTCTCTCTCCACTCATATCATGAACAATTTTCTCCGGAAACGCCAAACAGTAGCAATATTTTTTGATCTGGAGAGAGCATACGATACCTGTTGGAGGACAGGCATCCTCCGCACACTGTTGTCTTGGGGCTTTCGAGGTCGGTTGCCCCTTTTTCTTCGCGAATTTATGGCAGAGCGCACATTTAGAGTGCGGGTGGACACTACTCTCTCCTGTACGTTCTCCCAAGAAAACGGGATACCCCAGGGGTCTGTGCTAAGTGTTGTACTGTTTGCCATTGCCATAAATCCAATTATGGATTGTCCCCTTCCTATTGTCTCGGGCTCCCTCTTTGTGGACGATTTTGCGATCTACTACAGCTCTCAACGGACCAGCCTTCTTGAACGACGTCTTCAAGGATGTCTCGATCGCCTCTACTCTTGGAGCATCGAAACCGGCTTACGTTTTTCTCCCAGTAAGACCGTTTGTGTTAATTTTTGGCGACGTACGGAGTTTCTTCCACCCTCCTTACATCTAGGACCTGTCAACCTTCTGTTTTCGGACGTCGCTAAATTCTTGGGTCTTATGTTTGACAGAAAACTGTGCTGGTCCTCCCACGTTTCTTTCTGGATTATCTTAGTCTGGCGAGCAGGGGTAATGGTGTTCTCAGGTAATACAGATGGGAGGCGGGGCACATGGAGTATTGGGGTTTGTTTGTTTGGTTTGGTTTTAGGGCGCAAAACTGCTATGGTCATTAGCGCCCGGTCCGTGACTTAGGAAACAGTAAAAAACCGAAATTGAAAACCAGCAGCAATGGGAACGAAAGTCATAAAATTGGACAAACTAAAAACAGAGGGAAGGCTTAAAAATTCACTACAGAAAGAGGTTGGTTGTCCCCAAAAAAAGCTTCAAATGACTGACGTCATTTCACTGGCACTAATAAACTTGAGAACGCTTCTCCAACTGGGAAGGGGGAACTGATGTGCCCGATGGTTGGGGGGGGGGGGGGAGGGGTGTTGCTCCTGAAGTAGATGGAGCAGGAGCAACATGGAGTGAAGTGCCCCCCTCCCCACAATCAAGGGGGGCAGGTGGATCCCAACAGATAATAGAGCCAACCGTATGTGAAGACATGGGAGATGGGAGAACCGTTGTTGCAGCAGCGGCGTAGGTTGACTTCTTTGGCACAGGATACAGTCTCATTTCCGCTTAGCCTCAATGTAGGTCATCAGGCAGTCCAGGGTCTTATATTCCATGTCTTCACATACGGTTGGCTCTATTATCTGTTGGGATCCACCTGCGCCCCCCTTGATTGTGGGGAGGGGGGGCACTTCACTCCATGTTGCTCCTGCTCCATCTACTTCAGGAGCAACACCCCTCCCTACCCCCCCCCCCCCCCCCCCCCCAACCATCGGGCACATCAGTCCCCCTTCCCAGTTGGAGAAGTGTAAGACTACTTCGGCTCTTCTCACCAGGAAGGGGTCCCTTGGGGACCTCCCTTTGCAAGTTCAGATCCACAGAAAAGCGGATACCCGCAAGTGGCTGAAACAACCACCGGTCACTGGTCGTAGGGCCTCATACGGTCGTCATCTGTCCCTGAGACTGACCCAGGGAAGCCCTCCCAGCCAAAACCACTGAAGGCACAGCGCAAGAAACAGAAGAAAAAGGTTCCCAAGAATCCTGTCATTGCAGTGGCACCCGTCCCACTGCTTCCTAAAAGCTCAGCGTCTGAGGATGAGGTAGAGATTCTGGTGTCCGCTGAAGACCTGGATCTCGCCGGTGCCTCAGACGCAATGGATGTCACTCACATGGGTACTGAATCGGTGGCAGCAAGTGACCCTGTGGCGTAAACTGCCTCCCCAGTCCCTTCATGCCTTTCTCAGGCATGGACAATACTATCCTCCAGTGGAACTGCAGCGGTTTCTTCCACCATCTAGCTGAGCTCCGACAACTTCTCAGCCTTCACCCTTTCCTCTGTATTGCTTTACAAGAAACTTGGTTTCTGGCAATGTGAACCCCTGCCCTCCGTGGCTATCGGGGTTATTATAAGAACTGGGCAGCTTATGAAAGGGTTTGTGGTGGTGTCTTCATCTATGTCCTTCACTCCTTTCACAGTGAGTGTGTCCCTCTACAAACACCTTTAGAAGCTGTCGCTGTTTGGGTGTGGACGCCACAGGCTGTTACTATCTGCAGTCTTTATCTTCCACCGGATGCCGATGTCCCACAGCATGTCCTGGCTGTGCTGATAGCCCAATTGCCGCCACCTTTCCTGTTACTGGGCGACTTCAATGTCCATAGCCCTCTGTGGGGTGGGTCAGTGGCAACAGGTCGAGCCGCCACCGTTGAGCATGTATTGAGACAGCTCGACCTTTCCATTTTAAATGATGGTGCCTTCACACATTTCAGTGTGGCACATGGTACATACTCAGCCATTGACCTTTCGATCTGCAACACTAGCCTCTTACTGTCTGTCCAACGGAGTGTTCATGACGGCCTGTATGGTAGTTTCCAATCTTTCTGTCACTGCCACAGTGTCACTCTTCTGGGCGCCCTTGCAGATGGGCTACGAATAAGGCTGACTGGGACTTGTTCTCCTCCATGGCTGCTATTGCGCCTCTTTCTAATGAAGCCATTTATGCGGTCGGTTCACTCGGTCACCACCGGCATCGTTACTGCTGAAGAATCTGCCATTCCCCGTTCTTCTGGGTCTCCCCAGTGGAGGACTGTGCCTTGATCACCTGAGATCTCTGAGGCGATTAAAGATCGCCGGCGGGCGCCCCAGTGTCACAAGCCGACATCCCTTTAAACGGCTGCGTGCACGGGCCCGCCGCCTTATTCGCCAACGTAAGCAGGAGTGCTGGGAACGGTATGTTTCCACCATTGGGCTCCATATCTCTCCATCGCAGGTTTGGGCCAAGATTAGGCGCCTCTGTTGCTATTGGACCCCTGTCAATCCCTGCGCTCTCACTGAATGGACCAGTTTGTACTGACTCTGATGTAGTTGCAAACCGCTTGGCAGAGCATTTTGCCCAGAGTTCTGCTTCTGCAAATTACCCTCTGGCCTTCCGCCGCATTAAAGAGCGGGTGGAATGTCAGAGACTTTCATTGCACACCTGCCATCCTGAATCCTACAATGTTCCATTCAGTGAGTGGGAACTCCACAGTGCCCTAGCCACTTGCCCTGATACAGCTCCCGGGCCAGATCGCATCCACTGTCAGATACTCAAACACCTTTCAGTGGACTGCCAGCGACGCCTCCTCGACCTTTACAACTGTATCTGGGTCGAAGGTGAGTTTCCATCGCAATGGCGGGAAAGCATTGTTATCCCCGTTTTGAAACCTGGTAAGAACCCATTGGAGGTGGACAGCTACTGCCCCATTAGCCTCACTGTCCTTTGCAAGTTGCTTGAACGCATGGTGAGCCGGCGGTTGAGTTGGGTACTGGAGTCTCAGGGCCTCCTGGCTGTCTCAGGGCGGGTTCCATAAAGGCCGCTCTGCCGCCGACAATCTGGTGAGCCTGGAGTCAGCCATCCATAGGGCCTTTGCCCACCGTCAGCACCTCGTTGCTGTCTTTCTCGACATGCAGAAGGTGTACGATACAACGTGGCGCCATCAAATCCTCTCTACACTTCATGGTTGGGGTCTTCAGGGTCCACTGCCGATTTTCCTATGAAATTTTCTGTCACGTCGTTCTTTCCGTGTGCAAGTCGCGGCCTCCCATAGTCCCTCCTGAGTTCGGGAGAACGGGGTACCATAGGGATCTGTCCTAAGTGTCTACCTGCTTTTAATTGCAATTAATGGACTCGCTGTGGTGGTGGGAACTTCTGTCTCAGCGTCCTGAACGTCGGCTGCAGAGTGCTGTCCGCAAGGTATAGTTCACCCTGAGCTGCGGCTTTACCTTGCCGGCGAACTTCTTGCTGGGGTGGAGACATATCGGTTTTTGATGCCCGGTTGACTTGGCTCCCACATTCGGCAGCTTGGATGTGCTGGCGACATGTTAATGCTCTGTGATGCTTAAGTCACACCAGCTGGGGCACCGACTGATCTACCCTCTTACGGCTCTACCAGGCATTAATCCAGTCCCATCTGGATTATGGGATCCTGGTTCAGCATCCCCTTCTGTGTTGAGGGTGCTGGACCCAATCCCTCACAGTGGGATAAGACTTGCCACTGGTGCTTTCCAGACCAGCCCTGTGAACAGCTTACTTATGGAAGCAGGTGTCCCTCCACTGCAGTTACGGCGCCAATATTTACTGGCCGCTTATGCTGCACATGTTTGTAGCTTGCCTGGGCATTCTAATTATCGTCTCCTGTTCCCTCGGTCAGTTGTCCATCTCCCAGAACATCGGTCCCGGTCGGGCTGTAAGGTCGCGGTCCCGTGTCGGAGGGCTTCTCTCAGGGCTTGAGGTTTTCCCTCTGCCACCTCCTTTCCAGGCCCCACTGCGTACACCCCTGTGGTGCGTGCCCCACCGTTGCCTTCAGCTCGAATTGGCACAGAGCCTGAAGATCTCAGTCCCTCTGCAAGCCTTCCACCACTGCTTTCTTTCCATCCTTGCCACATATCAGGGCACTGGCATTGTTTGCACTGACGGTTTGACGGTTGCTGGTCATGTCAGTTTTGCTCTGACTCTTAGGGGACCATTACGAACAATATTCATTGCCAGCTGGCTGCAGCATTTCCACTGCTGAGCTGGTCGCCATCTCTTGTGCCCTAGAGTATATCCGCCCCTGCTCAGGTGAGCCCTTAGTTATCTATAGTGACTCCCTGAGTGGTTTACGAGCTGTCGACCAGTGTTTCCCTCACTCTTGTCTGGTGATGGATATCCAGGAGTCCCTCCATACTCTTGCCTGTTGCAGCTGCTCTGTGGTTTTTGTGTGGACCCCAGACCATGTTGGGATACCCGGCAATGAACATGTTGACCGCCTTGCCAAACAGGTCACCAGTAAACAATCTCTGGACATTGGCCTCCCGGAGACTGATTTGCGAGCAATCTTACACCGCAAAGTTTTTGAACTTTCGGATGCTGAATGACGCAACCTGAACACACCAAACAAACTGCATCCTATCAAGAAGACGACGGATGTGTGGTGGTCATCCATGTGAGCCACTCGCAGGGACTCACAAGGGAACCTCCCCATCGCACCCCCTCAGAATTAGTTATAAGTTGGTACAGTGGATAGGCCTTGAAAAACTGAACACAGATCAATCGAGAAAACAGGAAGAAGTTGTGTGGAACTACGAAAAAATAAACCAAAATATACAAACTGAGTAGTCCATGTGTAAGATATGCAACAACTAGGTCGCTGTGAACATACGAGCGCAGTGGTCCCGTGGTTACCATGTGCAGCTGCGGAACAATAAGTCCGTGGTTAAAGTCTTCCTTCGGGAGAAAATTTTAATTTTTTATTTTCAGACAATTATCAAAGTTCAGGCACTCACATATAATCAACTTCGCTCTCCAAAACTCCAGGACATGTTCAGATTTGCTTGGACATATGCAGGATTTGACGGTCTACACACGGAAAAATTTGAAAACATTAAAAACATATGTTTTGACAGAGCACAGACAAAACTGTGCGACTGTGAAACTGTTGCATTCATTTGTTGCAGTTAATGTGACACTCTTATGTTTTCACACTTTTTTGGGAGTAATTATCACATCCACAAGAAAACCTAAATTGGGCAAGGTAGAAGAATCTTTTTATCCATTCACCAAGTGTAAAAGTTAGGTGGGTCGACAACATATTCCTGTCAAGTGATGCACATGCCGTCACCAGTGTCGTACAGAATATATCAGACGTGTTTTCCTGTGGAGGAATCGGTTGACCTATGACCTTGCAATCAAATGTTTTCGGTTTCCATTAGACAGGCACGTCCTTTCGGCTACTAATCGCACGGTTTTGCGGTGCGGTTGCAAAACACAGACACTAAACTTATTACACTGAACAGAGACGTCAATGAACGAACAGACAGATCATAATTTGCAAAAATAAAGAAAGTAAACTTTTCACTCTAGGGAAGATTTGAACCATGAACCTCTCGTTCCGCACTTGATCACGCTAACCACGGGACCACGGCACTTCCGAACTCGGACTCTCCTAGATATTGCCTATCTTGCATATGGACTACTCAGTTTGTGTATTTTGCTTAGTTTTCTCATAGTTCCATACAACTTCTTCCTGTTTTCTCAATTGATCTGCGTTCAGTTTTTCAAGGCCTATCCACTGTGCCAACTTATAACTAAATCTGAAAGGGGTGCGATGGGGAGGTTCCCTTGTCAGTAGTCCTTTGTCGGCTCCACATTGGCCACCCCCACTTGTAACACAGCCATTTACTGCGCCATGAGGACCAGCCTCTGTCGCTGTGGGTTGGCTTTGATGGTGCTCCACATTTTGTTGGCCTGTCCCCTTTTAACTGTGCTCAGGCAGACGTTTGCACTGCCTGATACGCTCCCTGCCCTTTTAAAAGATGACACTGCTATGGCAGGCTTAGTTTAGCGTTTTATTCGGTCAGGGGGCTTTTATCACTTAATCTAAGTGTTTGTCCTTTTTGTATTGATTCTGGCCTTTGGCCTACGGCTTTAGTCTGAGTTTTTAGTGTGTTTCTTGGTGGTTGGCTTTTCCTTTTTCGTCTCTATGGTCGGCCAACCACTGTCACTCTGTGTGATTTTAATTCCTTTTGTCTGGTCTGTAAGTCTGTCTTGTCCTGTGTGTGTCATCTTTTCCATTGGTTGTTTTTTAATCTGTGTGGGTGTTTGAAATTTTGGAAAAAGGGACCGATGACCATAGCAGTCTGGTCCCTTTAATCCCACAAACCAACCAACCATCATTTACATGATATTTGTCCTAATACTGTCCAGAATAAGCACAGCAGAATATTAAAAATTTCTTTCAAACACACAAAATTAACATTATGTTGAAAATTAAAACATTGAATTAATGTGGTGTCCTTTTACATGCTCTTTTAACACGTACCGTATGTGATGGCTTTATATATATTTAGTACATTTTGGGAAACACATATTAAACATAATTTAGAGTTAAGAGTATAAATGAGACATAGAACTGACAATGAGAACAACCTGACTTAAATTTTCCTTCCTCTTCTGTTCCCTTGATGCAGAGTGGCAGAGCATTATAAAGCTTTACTCCATAGTGGCTCACATGATTGAGGTTTTGTTCTTTCTATGTGCAGATTCTTACACATTCGTGTATTGTAGTCATGAAGATCTGAATTTACATGTAAACTACTAAAGTGTGTTCCTCCATGCAATATGCCTTTCAATATGTACAAAGATGGTACTGTAAGTATGTTTAGCTGCATGAACAAGGGCTTGCAGTGTGTTTGTGGGGAGCTGTGTGTAACAATTCTAATGGCCCTTTTCTGTAATTTAAACACATCTCTCAAGCAACACCCTAGAATGTTATTCCATAGTATATAATAGAATCAAAATAGCCATATACACTAAGCTTTTACACTCTGCACTGCAAACTCTAGAAATTATTCTTGGTGCAAAACATGCTGAATTGAGTTTTTTGGATATGTATGTGACATGGTTTTTCTAGCTCAAGTGCTGATCAATGTACATGCTCAAAATAAAAAAAAAACTTTTAATAAGTTCTTACCTGACATGAACACTGTTTGCTGCCAAAACTAACCTGGATTAGACCAAAGTCTACATAGATGCCATGTATTATTAGTTACAAAGGTATCTTCAAATGAAAAGGAAACTGTACCTGTAAATCACATCTTACGTTGATACAATAGCCCATTACCAGGCACACTGCAAAATGTTAAATGAAATAATATGAACATCAAACTAATGTGTCAAGAGAATCAGATATCAAATAACAGTATGGGATACACTGAAGGAGACTGGTAGAGCTGTCCATAAAGGTCTTTGTCACACGGAAACAAAATTCTTACACATGTCTGCAGTCTTGCAGAGCTGAAACCACACTGTGAGCAGCAGTACAAGTGCATGATGGGAGTGGTGACTGGGTGTGGGTGAGGAGGAGGCTGGGGCAGGGAGGGGGAGGGATAGTATGGTGCTAGTAGTGGACAATGAAGTGTTGCAGTTTAGACAGAGGGCAGGAGAGGTGTGCTGAGGGGGTAAGTAATGGAAAGGAGAGAAATAGAAAGAAATAGACTGGGTGTTGTGGTGAAATGATGGCTGTGTGGTGCTGGAATGTGAATAGGGAGGGGGTTGGATGGGTGAAGACAGTAACTAATGAAGGTTGAGGCCAGGAGGGTTACGGGAACATAGGATGTATTGCAGGGAAAGTTCCCACCTGTGCAATTCAGAAAAGATGGTGTTGGTGGGAAGGATCCATATGGCCCAGGCTGTGAAGCAGTCATTGAGATGAGGGGTATCATGTTTGGCAGTGTGTTCAGATACAGGGTGATCCACTTGTTTTGGTCAGTTTGTTGGTGGCCATTCGTACAGACAGCTTATTGGTTGTCACGTTTACATAGAATGCAGCACAGTGGTTGCAGCTTAGCTTGTAAATCATGACTGGTTTCACAGTTAGCCCTGCTTTTGATTGGTTAGGTGATGTTAGTGACCGGACTGGAGTAGGTGGTGGTAGAATGTATGGGACAGGTCTTGCGTCTAGGTCTATTACAGGGGTATGAGCCATGAGATAAGGGACTGGGAGCAGGGGTTGTGTAAGAGTAGACCAGTATATTGTGTAGGTTCGGTGGACAGCGGAATACCATGGTAGGAGGGGTGGGAAGGATAGCGGGAAGGACATTTCTCACGAGGTGTAATCAAAACCATGGTGGAGAATGTAATTCAGTTGCTCCAGTCCTGGATGGTACTGAGTTAAGAGGGGAATCTTCCCCTGTGGGTGGACTGTGGGACTTGCGTAGGTGGTGGATGTCTGGAAAGATAAGGCATGGGAGATTTGTTTTTGTACAAAGGTTGGAGGATAATTATGGTCAGTGAAGGCTTCAGTGAGACCCTTGGTACTGAGAGAGGGACTGCTCAACACTGCAGATATGACCCTGGGTGGCTAGGCTGTATGGAAGGGACCTCTTGGTACGGAATGGGTGGCAGCTGTCAAAGTGGAGGTATTGCTGGTGGTTAGTAGGTTTGATATGGATGGAAGTACTGATGTAGCCATCTGAGGTGGAGGTAAACATCTAGAAAGGTGGCTTGTTGGGTTGAGTAGGACCAGGGGACCAGGTGAAGCAAATAGGGGAGAAGTTAAGGTTCTGGAGGAATGTGAATGAAGTGTCCTCACTTTCAATCCAGATAGCAAAGATTTCATCAATGAATCTGAACCAGCTGAGGAGTTTAGGATTCTGGGTTTCTAGGAAGGATACCTCTAGATGGCCCATGAATAGATCAGCATAGGATGGTGCCATGCAGGTGCCCATAACTGTACTGCGGATTTGTTTGTAGGTAATGCCTTCAAAGAAGTAATTGTTGGTGAGGATATAGTTGGTCATGGAGACTAGGAAGGAGATTGTTGGTTTGGTTGGAAAGGTAGTGTTATATAGCAGTAAGGCTTTGGGCATTAGGAATGTTAGTGTACAGGGAGGTGGCATCAATAGTGACAAGCATGGCACAGTGTGGTAAAGGGACAGGAACTGTGGAGAGTCAGTCGAGGAAATGGTTATCTTTTATATAGGATAGATTCCAGGTAATAGGTTGAAGGTGTTGGTCTGAGAGATTCTTTCAGTGGGGGCACAGTAACTGGCCACAAGGGGCACCCTGGGTGGTTGGGTTTATGGACTTCAGTGACTAGAGATCCTGCTGGATTACTGGAATGGGATCACTGTGGCATGGTTTGTAAGTGGAAGTATCTGACAGCTGATGGAGTCCTTCTGCCACATAATCATTGCAGTTCAAAACAACGGTGGTGGTGCCTTTGTCTGCAGGTAGGATTATAAGGTCGTGATCAGTTTTAGATGGTGGACCGCAGTTCTTTCTGTGGGTGTAAGGTTAGTTTGCATGTTGAGGGATTAGGGGAATGATGGTGAGGCAAGGTTCGAGATTAAGAAATTCTGGAAAGTTAACGGGGGTGGTTTGGAGGCAGTGGGGGTGGATCACGGTTGGATAGAAGAGTGAACAGAGTTAGGCAAGGTTCAATATTGGTCTTTGGTTGAGTCTGATTGGTCTGATTGGTCAGGTTGGTGGTGAAAGTGTTTCCACTGTAGGGATCGGGGGGAGGAGGGAAGGTCTTCAACTAGTCCTGCATGGTTGAATTTGGGAGTGGGGTGAAACATGAGGCCTTTGGAGAGGATTGATACTTCTGTGGGACTAAGGCTTCTGGAGGAAAGGTTCATATCTGTGTTACAGGTCTGTTTAGGTTCTGGGTTGTGTGTGGTGGTGGGAGTGAGTTTTGGAGGGTGGGGTAAGTGTAGTAGGTCTGTGAGACAGGGTTTGTCAGCTATGAGGGGGTGTGAGAAGGTTAGGAGGTTGTTGTAGAAGTAGACAGTGGTACTCCAAGGTGGGAATAGGAAGTGAGCAGGATGGAAAGCTTTCTGAGGTGGTGGTGTGCATGTTGCTGAAGTTCCTGCACGGCAAGAGTTTCAATGTGTGTTAAGAGTTCCAGGAATTTGGGATTGCACAGCAGGAGAATACGCAGGAACAGTATGTGGGACTGGGATCTGGCTAGGGATAAGGAAACTTTCCTGTATCGATGCAGATGGAAGCAGTAAGGATCTATGGTGGTGCAAGAAAATCCGAAAAATTACGCAAGAAAGTGGAATTACATCAGAAAGATTACACAAAACTACACTCAATACATGTGACAAATACGAAAAGGGCAAAATGGATGCACAAGGGAAGAAACGAGATGAAATCTTACAAAGATAATAGTGGAAGGTGAAAACTCACTAAAATTGGCGAGAAGTCACAAGGGTCAAAGTAGAGAATAACTAATCATTAATAAATTACTGTGGGTAGCAGGTTTAAGGGTGGATAAGCGTAAAGAAGGGGAAAGCAGATGTGACTGGATGAGGTGGATTTAGTGGGTGGGAACAGAGGTGGAACTGAGGAAAAGGAAAAGTAGCTGTTGTTTGTTAATATATATTAAAAAGAGCACAATTTCAAAACCATAGTAGTGATTGGCGCACACAGAGGTGTATGCTTCAGAATTAATACTGAAAAATAATTCACTTGCAGTTATAACTGTACACAGATCCTCATTGGGAAAATTTGAACTTTTTGAGGGATCTAGGTGCCTTGCTATTTGTCAGAAAGCAGCAAACAGAAAATGGTCTGTGGCGACTTCACTAGAGATTTTTTAATCTCCAAGTCTCTCTTGGACCCTACAATTTGATCATAGTAATCAACTTTCAGACATGGGTGGATAGACAGGAGGACCCTCAGTGGTAATGGTCTTTGTAGCTAAAAGCAAGAAAATAATTGTTCACCCAGTAACAAATGCTATCTCAGATTATGATGCACAGTTTACATATCATAGTGCCTTACAGTATGGATTCCCCTCAATGGGAGTTGATTAGAATACTTAATGTGCCAGGAAAAATCTTCTTAAGAAAAGCTTAGAAAAGATAACCTTAGTTGAAATTCATAATGAACAAAGTGCTAACATTAAATTTAATTTATTCTATGATGAGTGTATTCCATTATTTGAAAATAGCTTTGGAATGTGTGTTAGGATATGTTTTTCTTCATAAATGTTAGTGTTTTTTTTACATTCTGTATATGGGAGGATCTCCTCATAATGGATCCATTGAAATGGAGTGCATCTAATCTAAAATGGAAAAAGAGGTGTATGGAAGACTTATCTAGCTCGAGAACAGACATACTACCTTCTTTCATCTTAACTATTTGTCATGGGGTTGTTTCCTAAAACTTGTTTCTACACTGAGTAGCATAACTTAACAATTTCAAAAAAGGATTTTGAAACACACACAGATTACTACCGTCAGACTTCGTATTGGAATTTATGCCTTTGTAACAAATTAGATGATTGTGCACTGTTCCTGACATGTCCATGCAATTTAATTTCTACCCATACCTCTCCTATCTTCCATACTTAATTCTCCAGCATACCTTGTTAGAAGGTATTCGTGGAAGCAAAGCTGTAGGAGTGGGTCATCAGTTGTGCTTAAATGGCTTAGTCAGTACAGCATTTGCCCACAAAAAGCACAGGTCCTGGGTTTGAGTTGCAGTATGGCAAATAGTTTATATCTGCCAGGAAGTATATTCTGTTGCTGAATAATTCTGAACTGAGTAATTTAGCTAACTTGACCTGATTGTTTCTTTGCAATTTCCATCAAGAAAGAAATACTAGGTATTGCCGACATAAAATTTAGAATCACTCGGTGAAATTATTTTTCTAAAGGTGGTGGCCTATTTGGTTCATTTCATTGCAACATATTACACTGCTGAAAGCAGTGTATCAACAAGGCCTCAGCCAGATAAGTTACTCTTGCCCAATCAAAGTACATGTAAATCTGGATACTGAGAATGTTTTAAAATTCTACTTCACTTCTTACATACTTGTCCTCTCATCCAGGCAAGGAAACAATGCAGTAAAAAAATTCATTGCCTCCTGATTTCAATTCCTTATTCACTTACAGGAACATAGTGAATAGAAAATTTTGATTCAGTGGTGTGCATGTCAGTTTGTGAAATTCAAACCACATACATACATACATACATACATACATACATACATACATACATACATACATACATACATACATACATACATACATACATACATACATACATACATACATACATACATACATACATACATACGTACATGTTGCATAGACCATGAATGACATATCATAATGATGTGGAACATGTCACTGTAACATAAGTTTTCTTTACACAAAACAATTTTTCAGTTAACACTTCACATCTAAAAAGCCATCTACTGAGTAGGAGTTATCATTCAGAAATTCTTTTAATTTGTTTTTAAATGTTGGTTGGCTGGCTGTCAGACTTTTAATGTTATTTGGCAAATGACACACAGATTTTTCTGACAGTGTAATTCACCTCTTTCTATGCCAAAGTCGGATTTAACCCAGAATAGTAAAGATAATCCCTTCTCCTAGTGTTGTAGCTATGTACTTCACTGTTACTTTTGAATGGGGATGGGTTATTAATAACAAATTTCATAAGTCAATATATGTATTGCAGAGGTACTGTGAATATCCTTAGTTCTTTAAATAAATGTCTGTAAGGTAATCTTCAGTGGGCTCCAGCTATTATTCTGATTACACACTTGAGTGCAATGAATTCTTTTTCTCTTAGTGACAAATTACCCAAAAATATGCCACCATATAAAAACAGTGAATGAAAATAGGCATAGTAGGCTAATTCACTGGTACATTTATCACTAAAATTTGCAATAACCCTAATAACAAAGTAACTGAACCTAACTGTTTCAGTACACAGAAGTTTCCTCCAATTCAGTTTCTCATCAATGCACATACCCAGAAATTTGGAATATTCTGTCTTAGCAACAGATGTCTGTTCATAGTCTATATTTTTCAGTGGTGTTTCACCATTTACTGTACAGAATTTTATTTACTGTTTTCTCAAAATTTAGTCCATTTGAAGGGAACTACTTAATTTTCTGAAAAGGGCAATATTTACCATCTCCTTAGCTGATTATGGTTTGTTGGGTGTGATTACTATACTTCTATCAGCAAAAAAGCTTTGCATCTTAATTAATGTAGAGTGGCATGTCATCAATATACATAAAGAACAATATGGGATCGAAGACTGAACCCTGTGGGACACCATTCTTCATACCTCCCCAGCTGGGGGACTCTACTGATTTTTGCAAACTATCTATACTGTTAATTTCAACCTTCCACATTCTTCCAGTTAAGCTTAATTACAATAATTTCATGATACACTCAATAAAAAGCCTTTAAGGTCACAAAATATCCCAAAGGGTGATATTCAGCTATTCAGTGCATTTAATATTCAATCAGTGAAAGCATATATAGCATTCTCTGTTGCAAAGTCGTTCTGAAAACCAAACTGACATTTTGTTTGTACTCTATTTTTACAAATACGTGATGCTACTCTTGAAAACATAGGTCTGATGCTATCAACTACTGCCCTATCTCCATCCCCCCCCCCCCCCCCCCCCCCACCTTTTCATGCATAGGCATTTCCTCTTCCACATACAACCTTGCATTTTCTAATGAATTGCTGGATCCTATTTTCTCTAAAACACTTCAAAATGTTTTCTACTTCTGACATACTGTTAAATAACTTTTCAATGAGCTTGATAGAAATACATTCTTCTTGTCTTCTGTTGCCCTGTTCCCCTTCAACAATATTCCAAACTTTTAATATTATCAGATGTGCTAGTCTCGGACATAATGCACATACTTCTGGACTCTTTCATAACTTTACTTAATACAGTGCACTAATTTTTGCGCTTATTAAAGGCTACACAGGGATGACTAGAGAACAAATGGAAGGATGCAGAAGCTTATCTCACTGGGTGTAAGACAGATACTGGCTACAGGAAAATTAGACCTTTAGAGAAGAGAGAACCACTTCAATGGATATCAAGAGCTCAGATAGAAACCCAGTTCTAAGCAAATAAGGGAAAGCAGAAAGGTGGAAGGAGTATATAGAGGGTCTATAAAGGGGCGGTGTTCTTCAGGACATTATTATAGAAATGGAAGAGAATGTAGACGAAGATATGATACTGCGTGAAGAGTTTGACAGAGTACTGAAAGACCTAAGTCAAAACAAGACCCTGGGAGTAGACAACATTCCATTAGAACTACTGACAGCCTTGGGAGAGCCAATCTTGACAAAACTCTACCATCTGGTGAGCAAGATGTGTGACAGGTGAAATACCCTCAGACTTCAAGAATATAATAATTCCAATCCCAAAGAAAGCAGGTGTTGACAGACGTGAAAATTACTGAACCATAAGTTTAATAAGTCACAGCTGCAAAATACTAACACTAATTCTTTAAACGAATGGAAAAACTGGTAGAAGCCGACCTTGGGGAAGATCAGTTTGGATTCCGTAGAAATATTGGAACACGTGAGGCAATACTGACCTTACGAATTATCTTAGAAGAAAGGTTAAGGAAAGGCAAACATACATTTCAAGCATTTGTACACTTAGGGAAAGCTTTTGACAATGTTGACTGGAATACTCTTACAAATTCTAAAGTTCGCAGGGGTAAAATACAGGGAGTGAAAGGTTATTTACAATTTGTACAGAAACAAGATGGCAGTTACAAGAATCGAGGGGGCATGAAAGGGAAGTAAAGGAAACAAAAGAAAAATTCTGAGCAGGTATTCAAATCAATGGAGAAGAAATAAAAACTGAGGTTCGCTGATGACATTGTAATTCTGTCAGACAGTGAAAGACCTGGAAGAGCAGCTGAATGGAATGGACAGTGTCTTGAAGGGAGGATACAGGATGAACATCAACAAAAGCAAAATGAGGGTAATGGAATGTAGTTCAATTAAATCGGGCGATGCTGAGGAATTAGATTAGGAAATGAGATGCTTCTAGTAGTAAATGAGTTTTGTTGTTTGGGGAGCAAAATAACTGATGATGGTTGAAGTAGAGAGGATATAAAATGTAGACTGGCAATGCAAGGAAAGTGTTTCTGAAGAAGAGAAATTTGTTAACATTGAGTATAGATTTGTCAGGAAGTCGTTTCTGAAAGTATTTGTATGGAGTGTGTCCATGTATGGAAGTGAAACATGGGCGATAAATAGTTTGGACAAGAAGAGAATAGAAGCTTTCAAAATGTGGTGCTACAGAAGAATGCTGAAGATTAGATGGGTAGATCACATAACTAATGAGGTATTGAATAGAATTGGGGAGAAGAGGAGTTTGTGGCAGAACTTGACCAGAAGAAGGGACTGGTTGGGAGGACATGTTCTGAGGCATCAAGGGATCACCAGTCTAGTATTGGAGGGCAGTGTGGAGGATAAAAATCGTAGAGGGAGACAGAGATCAATACACCAAGCGGATTCAGAAGGATGCAGGTAGCAGTTCGTACTGGGAGATGAAGCAGCTTGCACAGGATAGGGTAGCATGGAGAGCTGAATCAAACCAGTCTCAGGACTGAAGACCACAACAACAGTCTTCGTTTCACTGTTTCTGGATCATTCCCCCTCCTAGCTTTCTAGTTTACAAGACAGTTTCATCTGTTTAGTGAGCCATGGATTTATAGATGGTTTCTTAAAATTGTATTTGTTTCCAAATATACTCACAAAGGTTTCATGAAATAGGTTTAATTTCAAATTAGTGGAAGGTTCCCTGAACACCTCATACCAGTCTAACTGTTGGAAGCTTACCCTAAAATTTTAGATTGTTAAATCATTAATTGAATGCACCATTTTGGAAGACTGTTCTCCTTTACTGTATGAAGCTACATCATATACTGTAACTAGATATGCATCGTGATTGGACAGACCACTCTTAATAGGAAATGTTTTTGTTTGATTAAATTTATCTTGGCCTAAAAAAAAAACTTGTCAGTGTGCTGCTTTCCTGTACTACCCAAGTAGGAAAAGTAATAAGACTTCCAATTGAAAGAACCAAATAATACTTGGAGCTCAAACTTCATATCAATATCTTTCTGAAAATCTACCCTGAAATCCTCATAAATATTACTGACAGGAGCTGTCGTCGTCGTCGTCGTCGTCCCCGTCGTCGTCGTCGTCGTCGGAATGGTTTCATGCAGGTCTGCAAGTGACTCTATCCTCTGCAAGCTTCATCTCCCAGTACCTACTGCAGGCTACATCCTTCTGAGTCTAGTGTATTCATCTCTTAGTCTTCCTCTAAGAGTTTTACCCTCCACGCTGCCCTCCTGTACTAAATTTGTGATCCCTTGATGCCTCAGAACATGTCCTACCAACCAATCCCTTCTTCTGGTCAAGTTCTGCCACAAACTCCTCTTCTCCCCAATCCTATTCAACACCTCATTAGTTATGTTCTACCCATCTAATCTTCAGCATTCTTCTGTAGCACCACATTTCGAAAGCTCCTATTCTCTTCTTGTCCAAACTATTTATTGTCCATGTTTCACTTCCATACATGGCTACAATCCATACAAATACTTTCAGAAATGACTTCCTGACACTTAAATCTATACTCGATGTTGACAAATTTCTCTTCTTTAGAAATGCTTTCCTTGCCATTGCCAGTCTACATTTTATATCCTCTCTACTTCGACCATCATCAGTTATTTTGCTCCCCAAATAGCAAAACTCCTTTACTACTTTAAGTGTCTCATTTTCTAATGTAATTCCCTAAGCATCACCCGACTTAATTAGACTACTTTCCATTATCCTCGTTGTGCTTTTCTTGATGTTCATCTTATATCCTCCTCTCATGGCTTTTAATGCCTACTCCAAACTTCTCTTTTGTTTCCTTTAGTGCTTGCTCAATATACAGATTGAATGGGAACCTATACACTTCTACAATTACAAAAGTACAATTATTTAGTTAGATCTCTCTTGAGAGAGCTGTTCAATTGGGGTCGATCATACCACATGAAAGCAAGAACCAAACCAACATTTGTTTGTTTGCAGATGCTATTTTTACCAGGTCACACTAAATATTGTATGCCTGATCCCTATAAATACTGTTTCCCACCTCACCCAACAACAGATTCTGCTTTATAAAATGATTGCACAACGATCCTACATCCTCTATCATTTGGCTAAGACATGCACTGAGCTTGAAAAAATTAGTGACAAGGTACCTGTCACCTAATTTTTCCTTCAAGATCTGGCCCACACTTCTTCCATGGCTACTACATAAAAGAACTTCTCTCCTACATTTTCCTTTATTTGAGACAGTTGGTTTCCTAGTGAAAGTCTGTTGAGTGCTGAGTACACTTAAATCTACTTTTGCCTCTTTCTTAGTTGACTGAGAAAGCAAGGCAAATGTATTGATTGTGCCAATGGTGAAACTGTCAGATACTGTTCTTTCTGTGTCCCTGTTCATTGCTACCACTTCCCACCTGTCTTCATCCTCCTCTCCCCCCCCTCCCTCTCCATCCCCCCTCTTAACCTTGTCAGTTCCTCCCTAACATTATCCAGTTCAGCCTTAAGGGCTCTGATCTTCTCTTCCTGTTCAGCTATTTTCCTATCCCTTTAACATCCTCTGCAATACCATAGAAGAGACCCATTTACTTCCCCAATTCCCATGCTACTACATGCCTCCCATTGCAACCATCTGTCACAACAGCTGCACAGAACCCCAGAACTAACTTCCCTATGGCAGCTCAAGCACTTCTTGCTTGTGGCTGTTCAATATTTTTACAAAATTTATGTAGGTAATAACAGTAATATTTCTATTACAGATCACAAGAGTCAATAAAGTTATGTGGAACACTAATATACTATTATACTATTAACGTAGTAATGTACTTAAACTAATGTTATAAATCAAATCTGGTATACCTCAAAAATTAGGCCTAAGATAGTGTAAAGTATATATTGCACATAAACTATTTGAAAGGAAATAAGACCTTAAAACCTTTAATTCCTCAAGTAGATATGTAACTACTAAATGTATGTGTAATCAAAACAACCTAATTTCTTCACTTCATACTGAAGCAAATGTCTCAAATTTGTATGTAAAACTAAGACTAAAGTAAGTGAAAACTGGCACTTACATTCTGGTTTTTTTTCCTGGTAAATTCTTTGATATTAGTGATACCTCCAATAGATAATATGAAACCCTCTAGCTTCCTTACATGCTTAATTAAGTTATTATAGAATTAACTACTTACCTTCACAAGCTCAATATTGTGTGTGGTCTGTGTCAAGGCTGAGAGTGAAACTCAAACTCGAACCTGGATCTGGCTTTCTTGAACAATGTATTAAGAAGTCTTCTCAACAGGTTTCTTCTGCCATGTGGTAAATGATTAAGATGGAAAGTTGTAAAGTTCTGATAAGTAGTAGTAGAGAGAGAGAGAGAGAGAGAGAGAGAGAGAGAGAGAGAGAGAGTAAAATTCAAAATGGCTATGTGAAAGTGTCAAGTGGAATACTGAAAAGAAATAACACATTGTCACTTAAGTTTCTGAACTAGTTGGTTAGGAAAATACAGTAAATATGGCCTGGGAATGCTAATTGTAAACAAACATTTTCAGAAGCATGTATAAACAGTCCTGATTTGGGGCTGAGAGACATGGACTTCTAAAGTGAGAACCATTTGCAAATTAAGGCTTGCTTAGTGAAAACTGGAAAAGTGAACGATATTTACCTATCCAAAATTGCGTATAGGAGTGTATATAAATTGAATATGGTCTGCAGGACTTGGATGGACAGCACTGGATACTTTGTGCACTGAATTCTGTTTCGAAGAATTTCTCCACAAAGCAGATAAGTTCTTACATCTGACCATTGTATTCTGGGTCTCTAGCCTTGTCTGGAGACATCCCTTCAATGATAGTAACCAAACTTCTAGATTCATATAAAGGTTAGCAACCTCAACCGGAGCATACCTACAATATTTACTAATATTCTGGCCAGTGTGGATACTGTGAGTGTACTCAAACAGCCAGGAGAAGTAAACTTTGGCCTTGTTGTCTTCTGTAGGTATGGGGTAAGAGCTCTTCTTTTTGGTTATATAGAGATAAGACTGCAAAGATGTTCGGTAAAGTGTAGTGTACTATTAATGTAATGACATAGTTACATAATGTAAAATTGGACAGTAAATTCATGATTCTACTAATGCTGGTCATCGACCAAATTTTCAGGCACAACAGCTGAATATCACAGCAGCTTCAAGATCGATTGCCTTCAATAACCATAGAAATGTACTTTACCTGTTCGACAGAGTTGCAGAACCACTATTTTTACCAAAAGGAGAAGAGAATAAAATAGTGTTCAAACTTCCACCTGAGTACTTGGTAAGTGACAAATTTCATACCAAAAAGCAACAAATCTGTAATTACATGTAATTTACTGGTATGACAATTATCAGTTAGATATCTTTAGCAGGCAGTACTGAGAAACTGCAGTTAGAAGTGGAACGAGACTTGACAAACCTCATGGAATGGTTGACTGCAAAATTCTAATTTTTTTTAACTGTACATTCCCATAACACTCCTGGCCTCAACCTTTGTTAGTAACTTTTCTCACTCATTTCCTGTTCCCATTCCAGCACAGCCTTCATTCTACCAACACACCCAGTCTTTACTTGCCTCCTTTCTGCAAACACCCCCCCCCCCCCCCTGCCTCTCTCTTCACCTCATCCTTGTGTGCTCCCCAGCACCACTTCTCAGCCCCCACCCCTACCTTGCTATTCCTCTCTCCTCCCTGCCCCAGCCTCCTCATTACCCCCACCCAGTTGCCACTCCTATCGTGCACTGCTGCTGTTGCTTGCAGTGTGGCTTCAGCTGCCAGAGACTGCATGTGTGATCTATTTTCGACAAAGGCCTTGATGGCCAAAATCTTACATTGTGAAGGTGTTCCTGCTGTACCTATCTGTGGCCCAGCATAGCATCTCTGCTGTATGGTGAGAAGCAAAACTCCTTTTCATAGTATTGTCACATTCCATCTTAGATTTTCCATTGTTTAATTTTAGCTAAAACCGACTAGCAATCGGTGTGAAATAAGCAGATTGGAGGAGGAAAAATTGATACAGAATAAATAATAGGCAAGGCAGCACAATGGAAGACAAGGCATGGAAGAGTAAGCATAGATGAGAGATAACAAGCTGTAAATAACAGTAAGGTACAGTGAATGGTAATTGAACACCCATAGTTTTCATATGGGGAAAAGGTTGCACATAATTTTCACGCATTTTCTGATAAGGGATCAAGTATTCATGTGAATATAGATAGATGAAAACTAAAATTTCCAGCCAGGTAGCCCCATTAACATACTGACTGGAAACGCATGAGATTTTCATCAGATTAAATATTCTATTTAAAGTACATGCTCTGCTCATTTTATATTGACAAGAGTTGTCAACACATCAATGAACTGGAAGTGTGTTGTTTTGCCACTTAATTAATAAGTCTGACAAGTTAAAATGTTTCTAATCTTAATTTGGTGTTGAATACCAGCTACAGGAGAAGAGTTGTTGTATTAAGGTGGTCATTCCAAGGCAAATAACATGCCTGGATGTTAAGATTGTTGTACTAGCTCACACATTGAACATTTCTGAAATTCCTTCCTTAAAATTTACAGAATAAGTTAAATAAGTGGTAAACCTTTTTACCTCGGCATAAATGTTTCTCAAACAGCATCAAAAAGTTCATAAAATTTATTCATGAATGGTCTTTGTAGAGACAAGTCAGTTTAACTTGGTGAAATAGTTATCGAACTTACAGAAAGGTTGGGAAGATACTCATTACAAATAAGCAACAATACATAACTTTCCTGAAAAAAGTTAACATGTTACTATTTATAAATTGTATTGGTGATGTTTTTAAGAATGTCATATTTTTCACAAATGTTATTTCCTTAATAACTTATCATCAAAGAATGCAAATAAAAATTTCTATGCAGAATTTTCTAAAATTTGTCCTTCTTTCCAGACACCTCGTTACCAGTCAATAGTTTCAGAAATTACAGACAGATGGGGTGGAGTTCAAAATAGAATGGAAATTGATGTTAAGCCAATCACCTTGCCTGATCTTTCATATCCAATGACACTTAGCCGTAGAGAGAACTTTTCTCCTTTCCTGCCACATCACAGGAAAATGGCTTCAAGACTAGTGGAAACATTTCTTGGTAAGTGAAACTACTGAAGGTTGGTGACTGCATAGTTATACTCCTGAAGTGTCAAATGATTGGTGGATTCACAGTAAATGAAGTGGGAAATGGAGAATTGACTATTGATAAGTCAGTGATGCCAATATTTTAACAAAATTAAATTGCAGGCTTCAATTTTGTTGTAATAACCCGGAGAAAAATAATATTTAATATCATAAACAGAAAACATGCAAATTATATGTTGTGCAATTACTGGCCCAGTCCCTCATACCATCAAAGGATAACTATTAAATTTTCATAAAGAGCAATCTCACTGAAAATAAGCAAAATATAAAGCACTTCCATCTCTTTGACGGTACATACTGTCAACATGGGACCCAAGCCCTTTGCAGCACTACTTCCCTTTCTGTGCTGAAAGTCTTTCCCTATTCCCATGGGATGGTCCTCCTAGTGACAGTTATGCTTTGAACTTGTTTGTGTTCTGGACACTTATTTTCTTATTTTCTGGCCTTCAACTTATTATTCATAGTTTTATGGTCTCTTGAGATTGACTGGCTGCTGCTCCTCTGAATGATGGGGAGGGGGATCAGCTAGCACTTACTTCAGGGGTCAAATTATAGAATGACTTGTCCATTCTGAGAACGTTTCTTTTGAAGTCCTGTCAGATGACACTTTCCCACAGCTACAAGGTCTCTCTCAGCCACTGACCTTCGTTTTCGCTTTACAGCTATTGTAAACGGAGTTCAGTGGAAAGTGGCTACAGATACATTCTAGTGGCCACTTCCCAGTGGGGATCTGTCTCCCAACTCAGATAGTGGTTGAAAGAAGACCGTGAAGGTGGATGATGATTCAGAGAGCATATTGGTCGCTGTACAATTGACGGGCTATTTTTGAACAACATTTTAGTTTTCAGGGAACTGTCCACTTTCCAGTTTATCTGACTTGGCTTCCATACCTGAAAGACATATGAACAAAATCCAATCCCTTCATTGAATCATTTGAAATGACTTACAGGAAAAGCACAGAGAGCTGACAGATCCCGCCTAGGGTACTTGTTTGATCATGTTTAGATTAGGGCAGCATTGTCTCCGGATCAGTCCTTACTTCCTATCCAAAAAGGTTAGATGCTGTCCACCATGAGATCATTGGAATATTGACTGGGTCCTTCTGGACCAGCCCAGTGCAGATTGCACTCTAGATTTGGCTACATATCCTTTTGGCTTGACAGGCATTTAGTGCCGCAGTCCAACCATATTCTGAATATCTCTTAAGGGAATGGCCCCATATGAACAACCCACTTCGGATATGTGCCGCTGGCAGTCGAGGCTCTGTATCGGACATCTGAATACGTAGGCAGGGATGGAAAGCATTGCCACCTTGGTGTCTTCAGAGGCCTAGAGTGATTGTAACAACAAAAATTATGCAGCAACAATCTTCAAATTTTAGCTAAATTCAACCATGAGGATCTAAAATATGACATTTTCATCTTCAAGAAATACACCCCTAGACACAAAAAGCTTAGTAAACTAGAAAGTTTACTGTAATCTTCCCTCCTATTAAATTTTTCTTAGAAGAATATGCTTATTGTGGACAATAGCTGCAAGTAGGAAGGAGGGGGTGGATTACAATGCGTTATGAGAAAACTTCAACTTGTGATTAGATTTTTACAACTTTTCCTTGTATTTTAAGTATGTACCACAATTGTATCACTGTCTACACTGATGGCTCTGAGCAAGTGAATGTCCTCAATTGACCCACTGTTTTCCCTGACAGTGTTACCAAAGTAAATCTTCCGTAATAATTTGCAAATTATGATGTAGGGTTACATGGCATTACAGGTGATTCAGACATCATAGTACAAGGTTTCTTTTGTGTTCACTCTCATGCACTAAAAGTGCTTCACCAAATGTATCCAGTAGACCAGCTGATTCAATACATCTAAGCACCCTACAGTGGCTCCAACACAGTGGTAAGAATTTGATCTTGTGTGGGGTACTGATCAGGTAGCGGTATTGGGAAATGATATGGCCAACAGAGCGGCCAATGTAGCATGTCAAGATGGAATTGGCAATTAATGTCCCATCCTGTTGTGTGCAGTCTTCTCATTTTCTGAAAGCTGCATCATACATTAAAAGAAGGTGACAGAACAAACTGTAGTTGTTCAAATCGACCACACAGGCATGGTGGGCTTCATGTCAGTCTTGCCACTGGAAGGAGGTTCTGCTTACCAGGCTGTGCTTTGGATATAGCTCTTTACCACATGGCTTCCTCTTTTGGTGGGAGGATCCACCACTCTTGAGGTTTGTGGTGTAACACTTTCAGTTTACCATATTTTGACAGTGTGTCTCTTACATTCTGATATGATGGCTGCCATCAGTCTCACTGATATTGATTCCAGTGTTAAGTGTGGTGACATCCTGTGAATTGTCAGACCTCATCTCTAAATTGGTGGGGAAGGGAGGCAGACTTTAATATATTATAAACATGCTCTGCATGTTGGGACAGCCTTCATCTGACCCTGTGCCTTCTCAACAGGACACTGATCACCATGATGTTGGGTGTCCCTCACCTAAAATAACCACCACATCCACTGGCCTGGTAGTAATGTTGGTTCTGCTTCCCCCACACCCTCTTTGGGAGTTCAAACTCCCTATCCATAAGGGATGTCAGTCCCCAACCCCAGCAGGAGAAGTAATGCCATACTCCAACATCCCTTACCAAGAAGGTGTCCTTTAGGGTACTTTCTCTTAGACTAGGCTGACCTGCAACTGGATGCCAGCCAGTCAGTGGCTGATAGCCATAGGATGCTCTATGGGCACCAGTGTCCTGAAAATGTACATGGTATCTCTGTTACTGGTGATGTCTACATCCAGATGCCGTTGGAAAATATTTTCATTTTCAGCGTACTTGGGTCTTTCCATGTGAGAATTATCAGCCTGTGTTTAGTGTCCTCAAACAGTAGGTAGAGAGAATTCATTTACAGTTTAATTTAATACACGTCACCTGGAACCTTAGTTATTCATTCAGTGAGTTGGAATTCCTCAGTGCCCCAGCCCTGTGCCCTGAAAAGACTCCAGGACCATGCTAAAACACTTGGCAATGGGTCACCAACATCATATACTTGACATTTTCAACCATATCTGCACTGAAGGCAAGTTCTCATCTCAATAGTGAGAGGATGTGATAGTCTAGTACTGAAACTGGTTAACTCCCCTTGAGATTCCCCCCAGGGGATCCACAACTCTTTTGTGGATATGTGCGTAGCGAGCACGGGGCCCCGAGCTAATGTGGCCCTCCTTCCTTTCCGGGCTGCATACCTTCCCTTTCCGCATCCTTCCCCATCCCCTGTCTTCACCCCCCCCCCTCACCTCTGGCTGATTCCTTCACTTTCTCCCCCTCTGGGAGTATGGTTTGCGCCTACGTCCGGAGACGGACGCTTGTAAATGTACCGCATTCTTCTTCTTCCTTGCTTGTATGTCTTCTTCCTTCCTTTGTCCATCTCCTTTCCTTACCTCTTCTCTTTACCCTTTTCTCCGCTGCGGCGTTTGAGACCCCCTCTTCTTTCCTTTCCCTTTCTCTTTCTTCCTCCCTGTGCGTGTCTGAAGGCCGACCCACGCACTTCCATGCGTAGCCGGTGACGGGGTAACGCGTAATTCCCCGCCCCGGGTAGACAGGTAGGACACGTACGTACCCCCTGGTAAAGGCCAGGCCCAGGGAGGGGTGATTACCCGAGCTGATACCTTCCGAAAGTGCCGATTGGTCCCTCCGTCCGTTTGTCGGGAGGTGTGACCTGAGGTGTGAACAATCACCTAAGGCGGGTGTGCCCTCGGTGAGGGCCCCCACAAGGGAGGAGCGCGCCATCGGAGACGCCGGTAATCATGGGGGATTCTTCCGCAATGGTTTCCTCACCTTCCACTATGTCTGCTCACAAACGTAAGTTCACTGAGTCTCAGCCACAGACGGTTCTTCCATCGTTGCCACAGTTCCTTGTTGTTTCTCGGTTTGACGAAGGTCACGACTTTTCCACGGTCAACCCTTTCATTATTCAGAAAGGTGTCGACGCAATTGCGGGTCCTGTAAAGTCTTGTTCCAGACTACGGAATGGCACCCTGTTGTTGGAAACACACAGTGCCCTCCAGGCTCAAAAATTGCTGCGTACTTCTCTGCTCCACACCTTCCCTGTCCGGGTGGAACCGCACCGTACCTTAAATTCCTCGCGTGGAGTCGTTTATACACGCTCCCTCGATGGATTGTCTGACGCAGAAATTCAGCACTACCTGTCTGACCAGGGCGTCACCGCTGTTCATCGGGTTATGAAAAGGGTTGACTCGAACATCATTCCAACCCGCACTGTCTTCTTGACATTTGACAAAGTTCAACTCCCATCAAAAATCAAAGCAGGCTATGAGATAATTTCCGTTCGCCCTTATGTCCCGAACCCTACGCGTTGCTATCGATGTCAGCGGTTCAATCACACCAGCCAGTCCTGTTCCAATCCGGCCAAATGTGTTACGTGTGGCAGGGATGCCCATGAGGGTGCTTGTCCACCTCCATCCCCTCGCTGCATCAACTGTATGGGTGACCACGCTGCTTCCTCTCGAGATTGCCCTGTTTTTAAGGACGAAAAGCTGATCCAGGAAATAAGAGTGAAGGAAAAGGTGTCGACCTTTGCTGCTCGAAAGTTACTCGCCAGTCGACAGCCCACCGTGCCTCAGAAAGGAAAATACAGCGCTGTCCTTGCTTCTCCTCGGCCAACAAAGGAGGCGGCCACGCAGACTTGCGATCTCACATTTAGTACCACGGTCGTCAGATCGGCCAGCGCAAAGATCGCCCGTTCAACCTCACCTCTTTCGCCTGCCCACTCTATGGCTCACCCTTCGTCGGGTTCTGCTAAATCTCGAGCCCAAAAGTCAGACACCAAGTCTTCCAAAAAAGAGCATTCTCGTGAAGAGTTTTTACGTACTGCAACTTCACAACCATCGGTTCCTCCTTCATCTAAACATACCTCCAAGAAGGCTACGAAGAAACACAGTTCCTCTCCTTCTCCGCCAAGGCGTGTCCCATCTACAGCACCACCTGGCGGAAATCGCCCTCGGCCATCTTCTGTGTCGCCGAGGCGCACTGTTGGTGGCCGGTCAACTGGCCGATCGTTGATGGCAGGAGCTGCTCCTGACCAACCTATGGATCAGGATCTTCTGCCTTCGACTGAATGCCATTCCATCCTGTCGGTCGCAAGCTCTGAGCAGTCGTTGAGTTGACAGCAACCTTGGTGACGTTCCTCCATTTCTGTTCACCCTATGTCCATTATCCACTGGAATATCCGCGGCATTCGCGCCAATCGGGAGGAATTGTCGATCCTCTTACGATCCTACTCGCCGGTCATCTTCTGTCTTCAGGAAACAAAGCTGCGTCCCCATGACCGCTTTGTTCTCCCTCATTTTCAGTCCGTCCGATATGACCTCCCCTCTGTTGAAGGCACTCCAGCCCATGGAGGACTCATGATTCTGCTCCATGATACTCTCCATTATCACCCAATCCCCTTAAACACTTCCTTCCAAGCTGTCGCCGTCCGTCTTTCCCTTTCTGGATACACGTTCTCTCTTTGTACGGTATACATTCCATCGTCTACACCAATGGCACGAGCTGATCTCCTTCATCTTCTTGATCAGCTTCCACCCCCCTATTTGCTGGTTGGGGACTTCAATGCCCACCACCCGCTTTGGGGATCTCCACATCCTTGTCCACGTGGCTCACTATTGCTAGACGTCTTCCACCAAGCGGATCTAGTTTGCCTCAACACTGGGGTCCCCACATTTTTGTCTTCCTCCACGGCAAATTTATCCCATTTGGACCTTGCGGTCGGTACTGTTCCGCTAGCTCGGCGCTTCGAATGGTTCGCCCTTGATGATACACACTCGAGTGACCACTTTCCATGTGTTCTTCGACTGCAGCCTCAACTGCCATATATGCGCTCGCGACGCTGGAAGTTTGCCCAAGCCGATTGGACACTTTTTTCGTCTCTAGCGACATTCGATGACCGTCGCTTTCCCAGCGTCGACGATGAGGTCACACATTTTACCGACGTTATTCTCACAGCTGCGGAACGTTCAATACCACGCACCTCCGAATTGCCCCGGCGCCCTCCAGTCCCTTGGTGGAACGAGGCATGCCGTGCCGCAATACGTGAGCGGCGACGTGCTCTTCGCATTTTCCGTCACCATCCAACTTTGTCCAACTGTATCCGATATAAGCAGCTCCGTGCGCGATGCCGTCGCGTCATCCGCGATAGCAAGAAGGCAAGCTGGAAATTCTTTACTAGCTCATTTAACAACTTCACTCCCTCCTCGGAAGTTTGGAGTCGGCTTCGACGGTTCTCAGGCGCGCCTAGTTTCTCCCCGGTCTCTGGGCTCACTGTCGCGCATGATACCTTAGTGGACCCCGTCGCAATTTCTAACTCATTGGGTCAGCACTTTGCTGAGATTTCGAGCTCTTCAAATTACCCGCCGGCGTTTCTCCCGAAGAAACGTGCAGCGGAAGTGCGACATCTTGCTTTCTCCTCTCAAAATCGCGAAAGCTACAATACTGTGTTCTCCATGCGCGAACTCCAACATGCACTCTCTTCTTCTCGCTCCTCCGCCCCAGGACCGGATGGTATCCATGTCCAAATGTTGCTGCATTTATCAACCCATAGCCTGCGTTACCTCCTTCGCCTTTATAATCGAATTTGGACCGACAGTACCTTTCCCAGGCGATGGCGGGAAGCTATTGTCGTTCCCGTTCCGAAACCTGGAAAGGACAAACATCTCCCCTCTAGCTATCGCCCCATTTCTCTCACGAGTAGTGTCTGTAAGGTTTTGGAGCGTATGGTGAATTACCGTTTAGCTTGGTGGCTGGAGTCCCGCGGTCTTTTAACACCTGCCCAATGCGGATTCCGAAAGCATCGTTCTGCTGTTGACCATCTTGTTGCTCTCTCCACTTATATCATGAACAATTTTCTCCGGAAACGCCAAACGGTAGCAATATTTTTTGATCTGGAGAGAGCGTACGATACCTGTTGGAGGACAGGCATCCTCCGTACACTGTTCTCTTGGGGCTTTAGAGGCCGGCTGCCCCTTTTTCTTCGCGAATTTATGGCAGAGCGCACATTTAGGGTGCGGGTGAACACTACTCTCTCCCGTACTTTCTCCCAAGAAAACGGGGTACCCCAGGGCTCCGTGCTGAGTGTTGTAATGTTTGCCATCGCCATTAATCCAATTATGGATTGTCTCCTTCCTGATGTCTCGGGCTCCCTCTTTGTGGACGATTTTGCGATCTACTACAGCTCTCAACGGACTCGCCTTCTTGAAAGACGTCTTCAAGGATGTCTCGATCGCCTCCACTCGTGGAGCATTGAAACCGGCTTCCGTTTCTCACCCAGTAAGACCGTTTGTGTTAATTTTTGGCGACGTAAGGAGTTTCTTCCGCCCTCCTTACATCTAGGCCCTGTCAACCTTCCGTTTTCCGACGTCGCTAAATTCTTGGGTCTTATGTTTGACAGAAAACTGTGCTGGTCCTCCCACGTTTCCTATCTTTCGGCTCGCTGTCTGCGTTCCCTTAACACCCTCCGTGTCCTGAATGGTACCTCTTGGGGAGCGGACCGAGTGGTCCTTCTCCGCCTCTATCGCGCCTTAGTGCGCTCGAAATTGGATTATGGAAGCATAGTCTACTCCTCTGCTCGGCCGTCTATTCTTCGGCGACTCGACTCTATCCACCACCGTGGATTACGTTTAGTGTCTGGAGCTTTTTACACCAGCCCTGTGGAAAGCCTTTATGCTGAGACTGCTGAACCTCCGCTGTCCAATCGGCGGGCAGTCCTTCTGAGTCGTTATGCTAGCCATCTGTCTTCCATGCCTGCTAATCCAGCCCATAACCTTTTTTTCGACGCCTCCTTTGATGTCTGGTATTCAGGCCGCTCCTCCTCCCTACTACCCCCGGGAGTCCGCTTCCGTCAACTGCTCCATTCTCTTTCCTTCCGCTTTCCTAAAACCTTCTTGACAACTTGGGGTACAGCACCGCCTTGGCACCGTCCCCGGATCGACTTGCTCAGAGACCTATGTCAATTTCCCAAGGATGGTACCCCTACACTTGTTTACCGTCGGGCATTTGCTGCTCTATGTGCACAAATGACGGAAGCCACATTTATTTACACCGATGGCTCGAAAACATCGTTAGGTGTAGGGAGTGCCTATATTGTTGGCGACACCCCAAATCACTTTCGGCTTCCCGACCAGTGTTCGGTCTATACTGCGGAGCTTTACGCTGTTCTCCAGGCTGTCCACTACATCCGCCGCCATCAGCGGATACAGTACGTAATCTGCTCCGATTCTCTCAGCTCTCTCCTAAGTCTCCAAGCTCTTTACCCTGTGCACCCTCTGGTCCACCGGATTCAGGACTGTCTGCGCTTGCTCCACCTGGGGGGCGTCTCAGTGGCGTTCCTCTGGCTCCCGGGACACGCTGGTATCTGTGGAAATGAGGCGGCCGATATAGCGGCCAAGGCTGCAGTCTCTCTTCCTCGGCCAGCTCTTCAGTCTCTTCCGTTTACCGATCTACGGAGCGGTTTATGTCGCCAAGTCACTCATTTATGGCATGCGCATTGGTCAACACTTCCCCACAATAAATTGCGGGAAGTGAAAGCCCTTCCTTGCGCTTGGACCTCTTCCTCCCGAACGCGTCGTCGGGAGGAGGTAATTTTAGCTCGACTCCGGATAGGGCACTGTCTTTTTAGTCGTAGACATCTTTTAAGCGGTGATCCTCCCCCACTCTGTCCCCACTGCTCTCAGCTGTGGACGGTCAGACACCTTTTAATTGAATGCCCCTATTTTAATCCGTTACGCTCCCGTCTACAGCTATCGCCTGATCTATCGTCGATTTTAGCAGATGACACGCGCTCAGCTGACCGTGTTCTACAGTTTATTAGTGACAGTGAAATGACGTCAGTCATTTGAAGCTTTTTTTTGGGGGACAACCAACCCCTTTCTATAGTGGACTTTTAAGCATTCCTTCTGCCTTTAGTTTCTCAAATTTTCTGACTTTGTTTCCATTGCTGCTGATTTTAAATTTCGTTTTTTTCCTGTTTTCTACGTCACGGGCTGGGCGCTAATGACCATAGAAGTTTTGCGCCCTAAAACCACAAACAAAAAAAAAAAAAAAAAAAAAAAAAAAATCCCCTTGAGATTGACAGCTGTCACTCAATTAGCCTCACTAACATTCTCTAAGTGGCTCGAACGTATGTGACAATCCCTGTGTTGATACAGGGAGTCTTGGGGTCTTTCCACTTCATCTGTGGGTGGTTTTTGCTAAGGCCACTCTATTACTGACCATTTGATCTGCCTGGAGTCTGCTACTCAGTCAGTTTTTGCCCACTGTCAATATACTGTGACTGTCTTCAACTTGTGTAGTGCTCGTGACACCACACAGCATCACCACATACTCATTACTCTCCATGAGTGGGGTCTCTTGACCCAGCTCCACAATTCTGTCTGGAGCAGTTTCTCACCCTACTTCTTGTGTTCAGAGTGGTGCCACCCACAGTACTTGCTGTGTAAAAGTTACTCCAATTATTTTCTGGGTGGGCCTACTATCCCACAGTTACATTGCACATCCATACACAGTCCCTGATACACTTGCACAAGGAATAACTTATCTGAAACCTCAAGATGAAGCAGACACAGCAAAATATCGCCCATAACATGCCTATGAACAATATACAAAATATTAACTTCAGTCATTACACAGAAATTAATGACACATACAACACAGAACCAAATTATAAATGAAGAACAAAAAGGCTGCTGCAAAGGAGCACGAGGATGTAAAGAGCAACTGATAATAGATGCAGAGGTGGCATATCAAGCTAAAACTAAACAAAGGTCGTTGCACTATGCATACATGGATTACCAAAACACTTTTGATAGTGTACCCCACTCATGGTTGCTATGGATATTGGAAATATACAAAGTAGATCCTAAATTGATACAGTTCCTAAAGGTAGTAATGAAAAATTGGAAAACCACACTTAATATCCAAACAAATTCAAATATCACATCACAGCCAATACAGATTAAGCGTGGAATATACCAAGGAGACTCATTAAGTCCTTTCTGGTTCTGTCTTGTTCTGAACCCACTATCCAACATGCTAAATAATACAAATTATGGATATAATAGTACTGGAACATACCCACACAAAATCACACATCTGCTATACATGGATGATGTAAAACTACTGGCAGCAACAAATCAACAACTCAACCAATTACTAAAGATAACAGAAGTATTCAACAATGATATAAATATGGCTTTTGGAACAGACAATAGTAAGAAAAATAGCATAGTCAAGGAAAAACACACTAAAAGGGATTACATATTGGATAACTACAGCAGCTCCGTAGAAGCGATGGAAAAAACAGATGCCTATAAATATCTAGGATACAGACAAAAATAGGAATAGATAAAACAAATATTAAAGAACTAAGAAAAATATAGACAGACTAACAAAAATACTGAAAACAGAATTGACAGCAAGAAACAAGACAAAAGCTATAAATACTTATGCTATACCAATATTGACCTATTCATTTGGAGTAGTGAAATGGAGTAACACAGACCTACAAGCACTCAATACACTTACATGATCACAATGCCACAAATATAGATCACATACATTCAGCAACAGAAAGATTCACATCAAGCAGAAAAGGAGGAGGAAGGGATTTATCGACATAAAAAACCTACATTATGGACATGTAGACAATTTAAGAAAATTCTTTCTAGAATGATCAGAAACTAGCAAAATACACAAAGCAATCACTCATATAAATACATCGGCTATACCATTGCAATTTCATAACCACTTCTACAACCCATTAGACCACATAACATCAACAAATACGAAGAAAGTAAATTGGAAAAAGAAAACACTACATGGCAAGCACCCGTATCATCTAACACAGCCACACATCGATCAAGACGCATCCAACACATGGCTAAGAATAAGCAATATATACAGTGAGACGGAAGGATTCATGATTGCAATACAGGATCAAACAATAAACACCAGATATTACAGCAAGCAAATTATTAAAGATCCCAATACCACAACAGATAAATGCAGACTTTGCAAACAACAAATAGAAACAGTAGATCACATCACAAGTGGATGTACAATTCTAGCAAACACAGAATACCCCCAGAAGACATGACAATGCAGCAAAAATAATACATTAACAACTTGCCGTACAACATAAACTAATAAAACATGTTCCCACATGCAAGTATGCACCACAAAATGTACTGGAGAATGATGAATACAAATTATACTAGAACAGAACCATTATAACAGATAAAACACCACATAACAAACCTGACATACTCACCAATAAAAAGAAGAAATTAACACAACTAATCGAAATATCCATACCCAATACAACAAATATACAGAAGGAAACAGAAGAAAAAATTGAAAAATACATCCAACTGGCTAAGGAAGTAAAGGACATGTGGCATCAGGATAAAGTCGACATTATACCAATTATACTATCACCTACAGGAGTCATACCACACGATATCCACCAGTACATCAATGCAATACAGCTACATCCAAACGTATATATACAACTACAGAAATCTGTAATTATTGATACATGTTCAATTACCCGAAAGGTCCTAAATGCAATATAACATATACCGTACAGTTAAAAGGAAGTCACGCTTGATAAAGGTCTGCGTCACTTTCCATTTTTGACCAGACATAATGTCTGAGAAAAAGAAAGAATAATAATGGAAGTTGGGAATGGGAACAGTTGTGACAGCCTCTTCATTCATATTACAAGGGGTGATGTGGACAAGATCGTAGCTCAGACTTCCACCACTGGTGTTCACTTCAATGTTTGAAATGACGCAGTGAATGAAATGCTAACAGTGCTGTGAGAAAAGTAAATGTGGTACTAAAGATGGTGCTGATAATGGTTTTTGACAAGTAATAAGGTTTCTTTTTTGTGTAATGATTTGTTGGTCAGATCATAATACACTAACTAGCTTCGAATGAGAGTGGACAGAGGTGGTCATTAAAGATAAATACCTTAATGTGTGAATCAAGGCTCACTGAAGTACAAATTCCTCTGGGAACATGTAGAAGGGTGATTCATTTTTAACAAGTGAATTGAGGCACTCTCCCAAGAGTCAAGTTCCCTTCAAGGCATAAAATAATTGTGTAATAAAATATCATGGAATTATGGGCACTTCTTTAATGAACTTGAGGGGATTAGAGGTGAACTGCTAAAGATATCGGCTATGATGTTTCTTAGTATCATTTGTGACTGTGTCCACTTAAATTTAATAAATTTCCCAAGTAGAGTATATGGGAACAGTAACTAGGAAAAAGTAGATTTTACAATTGCAGTTGATCACCTTTTTGGAATCTGACTGGTCTGACTGGTCTGATATGGTCTGCCATAAATCCCTCTCCAGCACCACACTCTTCATATATACCTCTCCTCTCAGATTCTAAGCAGAACCAACTCATTCCACATCCTATCTGTTTTCAACATTTGTCTGTAGCACCACATCTTATCACTTCAGTTGTCTTCTCCAGTTTTCCCCACAGTCAATGTTCCACTACTATACAACACTGTGTTCCGAACATAAATTCACAGAAATTTATTCCACAAATTGAGGCCAATGTTTGATACTGGTAGACTTCTCTTGGCCAGAAATGACCTCCATGCCAGTCCTAGTCTTTCCATCTTCTTGCTCAGTCTGCCATGGGTTAATTTGCTGACTAGATAGCAGAATTCCTCAACTTAATCTACTTCATGACCCCCCCCCCCCCCTTCCCCCCAACCAATCTAGATGTTAACTTTCTCGCTGTTCACATTTCTGCTACTTCTTACTACTTCAGTCTCCTAGATTTACTCTCGCTACATATTCTGTGCTCATCAAACTGTTCATTCCATTGAGCACATTCTATAATTCTTCATTCATAGAGGACAGCAAAGCCTACAGTGAATCCTACCATTGATACCCTTTCACCTCAAGCTTTAATTCCACTCTTCACCCTTTCCTTCACTTCAGTGATTCAACAGCAAGGACAAAAAAATGAATCCCTGGCTTACACCTGCATCCCTGACATAGCACTTCATTCTTGGTCTTCCACTGTTGTTACTCCGTTGGCTTTTGTACGTGTTGGATAATTATAAATAATATCCCCCCCCCCATGGCTTATACCTATTTTTTGTAGAATTTCAAACATATTGCACAATCTGATATTGTCATTGATTTTGCTCAAGTAAATAAACCTGCTAATTTCTTAATCCTGGGTTCTCTAGTAATGAGGAAAAGATACATTAGATAGTGGGTACAGTGAGAGAATTTCCCAGTACTAGTCACAGAAAACTATGTTAACAAGTTGTTCTTCAGTTTGGTACATACTGTGAGCAAGTCAAGGCAGTGGTGCACGAGACGAATGGGGAGTCATAAAATAGTGGTGAAGATTTATAATCAATGGTCCACTTGTGATGCAGACTTACAGCTCATTTTGATATGCACAATTAGCAAGAATTCCGCAATATCCACACAGAAAACAATTTTTAAATGTTGCATAATATTCTATGATAGTTAACTTTAAAGCTGTTGAAAGCAATTGAATGATTGCTGCCAGCCATATAGGTGTTCAGTTGCAGACAGGCACAATGAAAAGTAATTCTGTGTCCATCTTCTGTAGACGTGAGTAGCAGTCTAGCTATTTCATAACTTTGTTTCACGGGTCCACAAATGCAAAAAAACCATGCTGTGCCAGAGATGTAAATCATATTAAACAATTACTTCCAGTCAATAACTAAGAATTAGTCAAACATCTATTGCCTCAACCAGGTACAGTGTATTTTTAAAGGTTGTGTCAGATATTTATAGTAGCCCTAGGAGACAAAATGGGGAATTTAACATGTGACATAAGTGAAGAGTACATATTGTGGGTTTATTGTTGTGAAATAATAGACATACAAAAATAGTCGGCTTAAATTTGGCTTCATGAAGAGCATCAACCAAAAATAATTGTTTTCTGAAGCACTTAAAGATTTAAATAATGCATTTTGATGTGCTGTTCCAAAGTGAAATGTCCTGAGAAATCTAAATCTAGATTCGAAACAACTGTAATTTAATACAGTGTGGTTCAGTAGTTACATATTAATTTGTTGTTAACTTTTTCATTTCAGGAATGCGGACATATGAAGATTTTCTTTCCTTGTCAGTCTATTGTCGTGATCGTATAAATCCATACATGTACACTTATGCATTGTCAATTGCAATGCTTCATCGTTCAGATACACATGAACTTCCTCTGCCACCTCTAACAGAAGTGTTTCCAGACAAGTATATGGATGGTGCAGTTTTTTCACAAGCTCGTCAGGAAGCAAATGTTGTCAGCAGTGAGAACAGGGTAAGAAAATAAGTAAATTAGTATTGTCACTGTCTTATGTAACTATCATTCACTGACAATGTAACACATGACCTTTTTGTAAAGTACACAAAAAACTTACTTTGCTCCACAACCCAAACAGTACCAAGTTAAAATACTGAGTTAAAAGAATTAAAATAAAGTAAGGGAAATGAAATAAGGTATTGGAAAAATTGGTGTCTGGTTTTCTCTTCTGTATTGTATAAATAACAAATCAAAAGTAACTGTTTTCAGGTAAAAACGTATGTGAACATCACTATCATTTATTTCCTTGGTTGAAGAGCTTCAAAATTATTGAAAAAACTTAAATATAAACCTTAAAAATCCCAATTTGTGCAATACTTGCATGATATGCACATAAACAAAAGTGAGTTTCTATGCACCACATGAGTCAGCTCTGGTGATAGCCTTCCCTTTGTTGTGTGTGTTGTTTCATCCAGGAATTCACATTGTTACAAATGTGTTGGTTAACCAATTACTTTAAAGAAAATTTCTCAGCATTCTGATATGCAGCAAAGTAAAACAGAATCAAGACTGCACTGGTAAAATCAGTTGGCCTTTAATTTGAACTTTCTTTGTGCAAATACAAAATATTTTTCATTTATTGCTATTCGAAATTTGAATATTATCCCAGTATATAATACTGACCTAAGATAATTACAATCAAGATAGATCCTGAAAAAATAAATGCTAAAGAAATTAAGCAGTTTATTTGAAACTGCAGCTACAATTAACAAGACAACTTGTATTGTGAAACAGTCTTCATATCTACAAAAAGTGAATACGAGAAAAGCTAACAACATTTATCTTAACTATGTTACACAGGATATGTAAAAAAATTAAATAAGTGATTCATAATGATAAATCACCAAGAATGAATAACATCCTTAAAGGTTATGGGCCTGTTGAGTAGTTAGAGCAACATATACAAAAAGGAACACATACCATGTGATAGTAATAACTGAAGAGGGACTAAAATCCAGAGCAACAATATTCTATAAATTAGGTTACTTACTAGCAAATAATTATAGCAGGCAATACCATAAAGGTGATCTGGAAATGTTATTAGCCTAGTAAAAACATGGCAGTTAATTTCTTGAGCACAGGACCAATAATCAGTCACAATGAGGTGTTGGGCTCCACATTAATGAGCTCAGTGAAGCATAAAGTGATAGGGTTGTCATCAAAATGGTGATGTAGTAATGTTTATGGATACTCAGTAGTGTAGTTGGACAGACCAGTGCTGATGGCTTAACTGTATGTGGTGATTCCATTAGAAATAGATTCAGATAGTAAACTTGAAACTCATTGATGTACTGGAAATTCAACGAGTTCTAGCCAACCCTGTGGAGTCTTTGATCATTGCTGTCCTGCTGTGGAGTAAAAAAGATACTGCCAAAATGGAAATAATCAGAAGTAGAAACATCTGCCAAGTTGGATTAAGCTCAGGCAGATTGTGAGAGATAAACCTGCTTTATACTCTGCACATTTTTAAGGAGAAATGCAATCAGGCAACAATCACTTTTAAAACTGAAATTGCTAACTACAGGAACTAAATAGATATAGAATACTCTGATAAGTAAAGCATCATGAGAGCTAACTAAAGTACTACGTAAGTCCCAAGGAGATGAACATAACACCTCACAGATGCTCCTTTGACAGGGTACACATCATGCTGATGCAGTGAATCATGGTCTCTACACTATCCCTTTATCATGCATTTTTTAGTTTTCGTGGTGTAATGACTGCTCCATTAAATTTTGCAATAGCGGCCACATAAATTCTGATGGTTGTAAAATTTTGGCTGTATGTCATTCAGATAGCTTCAGAGGGAGCCAAGACAGATGCTCCAGCTCACTCTAGTTTTATACTAGGCACTGTGCCACAGGGCCACAACACTTGCAGTTAGCTACAGAAGGACTGGAGACATTGATCGGCAGCAAAATAGTAAGATATGGACAAGTCAGTCATTCCACTCTGGGATATGGTTGTAACCACTAAAAGCTGTGCTTCAAGAATGTCTTCACAATTTTATTACAGGAACTTCCATATTAAAAGACCTACTTGAACTGAAGCTGTCGTTTCTTACTAAATTCGTCACAATGTGATGCTTCAGCTTGATGTGAAGATGTCACTTTGGGACATGCAGTGTATGGAAAAACACACACACACACACACACACACACACACACACACACACACACACACACACACACACACACACACACACACACAGATTTATGTTTATGTGCAAATAGCTGCCACTACCCTTCCCAGAGGAAGAGTGTTCTCACAAATTTGGTTCAGAGTGCACATCATTGCTGATGAGAGCAGTCTTCAGGATGAACTTCTGCACTTAAGTTTTCTGAGCCAATTGGTATTTTCCACAGCAGATACATATGGTGTTATGGATAAAATGAAAGGTGAACAGAAAGTTAATCTGTGGCTTTCCTGCAGTCTGTCTGATGCCTATCATCAGAAATATGACAGATTCTCAGTAAGCATGGACCAAGTGGTATTTCATCCTCCACTAAAGACAGAAGCACTCCTGGCTTGCATCAAATGTTTTGGTGCTCTGGAAGGCTTGGGTTAAAGAGATTCTCTGCAGATGTGGCCTTTCATACATCAGACTGAGAAACTGAATCTGTGAAAGGTGTGCAGAACACTGTAGGTACACCTGGCTTTTCAGCTATTGTGGCAGAGCAGTGTATTTACGCTGGTCATTGTAAGTTGTACAAATAAATCAACATTTTAGCACCCACTTTTCTTTTGGCACTCAGTGTGATGGGGAAAATTCAAATTTGCTTAATGAAGAATTAAATTAATAGTGATAGTGGCTTCAGTTCGGATAAATCAAGGAATCCAGCACTTTCTGCAAATGTACAAAGCATTTCCACAGTACAGCTTGCAGTGATACATAAACATCCCAGGAACTGTGCAGCCATAGCTAGAATTCCTGCATATCATACTTCCTTGATCAGTCATTGGTGCTTGTGTATCTGTGCATGAATGCACAGTGGCACAGTCTTAAGTATAAAAACATAGTGGTTACTGGAGCATCAATCTTCCAGCTCACTCTAAAGACATAGCCAAAATATTAGAAGAAACAGAATTAATGCAGCTATTCCTTTACTGCACATAGTATGCAGTGCTGTAGAATGTGTTCATACCCTTCATTTCTTAAACACAAGGTGACCACTTCAAAGCCATGAAAACCACCATACCCTCAGTACTTCCACTGCATTGCCACAGGGTATTCATTGCTTGAAATGACAAAATTCTGGTCATTCACTGCCCACAGGTGTCACTCTTTACAGCACCTAAAGTAATGTGTTGCATTGCTTGACCATTGTACCACATTCGTTTTAACTTTGTACAATCTTGTTAACTGCAGTAGCAATCTAGACCTTGAATGATTCTTCTGTTTATTTCATGAAATTTTTACAACCCTTAGCAATGCTAGATGTCAGATGTCTCTGTACATGAGGCCTGCTTGGTCTTGGTTTAGCTATGATTGTTCCTTTGAATTTACACTTCACAATCTCATCACCAGGTGACTTGGGCAGTTTTAGAAGGGCTGAAATACCCCTGTTAAATTTGCTATTTGGGTGACACCAAATGGCTAGCCTATGTTCGAAGTCACTAAGCTCACTTGACTGACCCATTCTGATGTTGGTGTGTTTCTGGTGACAACAATACTCATTGCCTTCTTTTGTACTAGCAAGTCAACCTCTCATGATGTTCAGTGGTCAATTAGACAATGTGTAGGGGTATCCGAATAATAATGATGATGATTATAAGCATCTATCATTATAAACTTCCAATTTACCAGTAAAACTATCATAAAAGATGAAACTTGTGACTCAATCCTTTGTACACTGCTTTTATGAATGACTTAACACAACCCTTTAACTATGGAAATGAGTTCTCTTGTCCTGTGGATAAATATGTTAATGGCAATAATGAAGTTTTGAAAATAGAATTGGCTGGATAAAAAGTAATTAAAAAGTGGTACAGGAGAAAACACAAAATTCATGGAAATGTGTGAATGTCAGGAGTCAGTTGCTCCTTCTAACAAGGTTGAAAGGAAAAGAGATAAAAGAAAGATTAGAAAGTTTTAAGAAATGGGAAGTTATGGAAAAGTTGCCCAGAGCATTGGGTCAAGGGAGATTTGCTGGGCGGGATGAGAAGATTGAGTCATCGCATCTGGTAAGTCTCGCTGACCTGGGGTTCTGTGAGACTTTCCTATAACTCTCCCATTTCCCAAAACTCGCAAGTAATTTCCCTTGATCCCTCTTCCTTCCCCTTCAACACACTGCAGAAACTACCACTGATTCGAAAAGCTTAAAAATTTCCGTAACTTCTGTGTTTCCTTCTGCAGTCACATAAGCAGATTCTTTATCAATCAAACTAAATTTTATTTAATGGTTGGAACTGTAGTGAGGATCTTTCATTACTAGAGCTGTAACAAACTTGCCAAAATACTTCAATGTGAATGTCAGTAAATATCAATTACTGAAATTTAAAATGAACAGTTCTCAACACACGAATGTCAATGTAA
The DNA here is from genome assembly GCF_023864345.2 of Schistocerca serialis cubense. Taxonomy (NCBI): domain Eukaryota; kingdom Metazoa; phylum Arthropoda; class Insecta; order Orthoptera; family Acrididae; genus Schistocerca; species Schistocerca serialis. Next base: position 20,963,160 of record NC_064646.1, read on the forward strand.
CTTCTCAACAACAGAAATTGGCAGCTGTAAATTAATAGGTGGTAACGTTGGTGGAAAATTTGTGAAGAAACCACATTATTGTATGTGGAAAAGACAGTAGTGTGTTATCTGCTTAGCCAGCTAGCAATGATAGTGCCCAGTGTTACCTTAAAAATAATATACTACAGGAAGATTTAACTTTGGGACTGAATCGGGCTGTGCAGCTGATGACTGCAGTAAAAAAAACCTTACAGAAAACAACAGAACTTGCACAAGGCTTTTTCACAGAGAATCTTCTCATGAAATTAATGAAAAACAAACAAAATTGAAACTGACAAATCCAAGCCCCTGCTTCAGTGGTTTGGTTTGACAAATTACCAAAGTGGAATGACGTTAAAAATTTGGTGTTACCGTTTCTAATAGAACACATTCTAATATGAAGTTGTTGAATTTTAAGACACTGATTGTGATAATGGAACAGTATATGAGCTGTAAAGTAATAAATCTATAAAATAGATATGACTAAAAATTGTAGTATATTACATAATTTGTAAATGAAATTACTGTAATACCTTAATTTCTTATGTTTGCAAAAGCAGTTGTCATAACTCTGTGTGAAGACATTTTATTTAAATCTTTAGTCTTCAAAAAAGGTATTGGGAAGTGATGACTTATTTACAAATAAATCTCATTCAATATCTGTTATTTGGTTAATGATTTATATATCCAGAGGATCATGATATACCTATTATCACACAACACATGCAGAATTACATTATGCACCCTAAACAGCTTACTACCATCATAACCGGATCCTTTCTCAGTGATCTAGAAATTATTGTATTTCACTCACTACATTAAACAGTAAATGTCTGAGGCTATCACTCAATTTTAGTAAATGACTATCATACGATAAGAAGCTAATTCCATATTAACTTTGCATCCCTGCCTAATGAATCAAGCAGAGACTTTAATCTGCCACAAATGTTCCTGACCAGTTCTCCATGTATACAAAATAAAGTTAATGTATGCTAAGATAAGTGAAACAAACATCAAAATTTATCCTGCTTGCTATTCCTAGAAAACTTTGAAAGCATATTGTGAGTTAACAAGTATTTCTCTCTCATTTAAATACATGGCCGAAAGAGGCAGCTTTCCTGTCATCCAGGAACCTCCGCCACAAAGAGCGCAGATTCACCATGAGATGAGGAAAGTCCACAGGCAGTTACTGTGATCAATGGGGCCAGGCTAATCAGCCCAAGTGCTGTAGTGTGCAAGTGAGACAGGCCCTACATCATAGGGAAACCCAGGGTAGCATAGCAGTGATCAATATTGCGGACCTGAGATCTGCCATAAAGGGAAAAATTAATGAAAACTATTCAATTCTGTAGTAATTCAGGGAATTAAGCCACACTTATTTTATTCTACCATCCTCTATAAATTTTCATGGTGATCCCAATAAAACTTGAATATTGATCATATCTATAATAGTTCAGGATTTACTGTTACAATGAAATTAACTGGTTTTCTAAAAGACCTGAACGCTAAAATCTGAAAGCTTTGGTCGATCTTAACTACAGACATTTCATATAGAAGCGTGTCATTAACATGACAAATGTTGTAAATATCAACTCTGTAAATTTGTCTAAAAGATATAGTAAATTTACTATATCACTACTTACAGTTGAGCATCAGATCATTTCACCCACACAACACATTGAATGATGCCAGCATGACACCTTACTGAATCATTAGGTAACAGAATATTTGTCGTAAAGTTTAGTGCATAAGTTACTTTTGTTCTTTATTTATCAGAAAGCACATTGGTGCAAGACTACGGGCTGTGACATTCAAAGTTCAGAAGGAAATTGTATTGATGTTATGTAAAAGAATTTAACGTTTATTATGTAATGCATACTATTGTTACTTTATTTGGAATGTGAAAGTGGTGAAGCTTTGATTATTTAAATATGTTAAAATGTAAAATAATGTAGAATAAGCTGTAGCCAATCGGATGGACAGCTTCAGTAAAGGGAACTGCCCTAGTGAGTTGATGAGTGAGGATATTAGACTTGCAGGAAATGCAGCCAGGGACGCGCAGAGGAACAGTGTGGCTGGAGGCGGCAACGTAGACGGTGCTGCAGCAAACAAGAAAGTGGACAGTTCTGGTCTAGACACCAAAGGGAACAGTTCGAATAGACATGCAAAAGCAGACATTTCTTTAGGTAACTAGGAAGTGAAAGGGCTTAGCAAAGTTCACTTTGTGTGATACCACGGGACTTAGTCTCCAAGAGGTGAGCAGCTGTGCACCTGGTGTGAACTCTAACTTTTCATGTAAATATTGAGATGGAGTATTGAACTCGTAATTCTCAATGAGATGGTGAATGATCGAACTGTGTCAAATGGATATGTGCTAGAGGGCAATAGTAATTCTAAATATGACAACTTTCACAATTAGAATAAACATTACTCTAACCAAATTGCAACTTTGTGGCCTACATCACTTATGGGTCATAGAGTTCCTGATATTATTATTATTATTATTATTATTATTATTATTATTATTATTATCTTTCCTTTCTCAGACCTTAGGTCTGGTTCGGAATGAAAGTGACGCGGACCTTGATCAAGCATCACTTCCTTTTAACTGTACGGTATATGTTACATTGCGTTTAAGAACTTTCGGGTAATTGAACATGTATCAATAATTACGGATTTCTGAAGTTGTATATATAAGTTTGGATGTAGCTGTATTGCATTGATGTACTGGTGGATATTGCGTGGTATGACTCCTGTAGTTGAAAGTATAATTGGTATAATGTCAACTTTATCCTGATGCCACATGTCCTTTACTTCCTGATGCCACATGTCCTTGACTTCCTCAGCCAGTTGGATGTATTTTTCAATTTTTTCTCCTGTTTTCTTCTGTATAATTGCTGTATTGGGTATGGATATTTCAATTAGTTGTGTTAATTTCTTCTTTTTATTGGTGAGTATGATGTCAGGTTTGTTATGTGGTGGTGTTTTATCTGTTATAATGGTTCTGTTCCAGTATATTTTGTATTCATCATTCTCCAGTACATTTTGTGGTGCATACTTGTATGTGGGAACGTGTTGTTTTATTAGTTTATGTTGTATGGCAAGTTGTTGATGTATTATTTTTGCTACATTGTCATGTCTTCTGGGGTATTCTGTATTTGCTAGTATTGTACATCCGCTTGTGATGTGATCTACTGTTTCTATTTGTTGTTTCCAAAGTCTGCATTTATCTGTTGTGGTATTGGGATCATTAATAATATGCTTGCTGTAATATCTGGTGTTTATTGTTTGATCCTGTATTGCAATCATGAATCCTTCCGTCTCACTGTATATATTGCCTCTTCTTAGCCATGTGTTGGATGCGTCTTGATCGATGTGTGGCTGTGTTAGATGATACGGTGCTTGCCATGTAGTGTTTTCTTTTTCCAATTTACTTTCTTTGTATCTGTTGATGTTATGTGATCTAAAGGGTTGTAGAGGTGGTTATGAAATTGTAGTGGTGTAGCCGATGTATTTATGTGGGTGATTGCTTTGTGTATTTTGCTAGTTTCTGCTCGTTCTAGAAAGAATTTTCTTAAATTGTCTACCTGTCCATAATGTAGGTTTTTTATGTCGATAAATCCCCTTCCTCCTTCCTTTCTGCTTAATGTGAATCTTTCTGTTGCTGAATGTATGTGATGTATTCTATATTTGTGGCATTGTGATCGTGTAAGTGTATTGAGTGCTTGTAGGTCTGTGTTACTCCATTTCACTACTCCAAATGAGTAGGTCAATATTGGTATAGCATAGGTATTTATAGCCTTTGTCTTGTTTCTTGCTGTCAATTCTGTTTTCAGTATTTTTGTTAGTCTTTGTCTATATTTTTCTTTTAGCTCTTCTTTAATATTTGTATTATCTATTCCTATTTTTTGTCTGTATCCTAGATATTTATAGGCATCTGTTTTTTCCATCGCTTCTATGCAGTCGCTGTGGTTATCTAGTATGTAATCTTCTTGTTTAGTGTGTTTCCCTTGACTATGCTATTTTTCTTACATTTGTCTGTTCCAAAAGCCATATTTATATCATTGCAGAATATTTCTGTTATCTTCAGTAATTGGTTGAGTTGTTGATTTGTTGCTGCCAGTAGTTTTAGATCATCCATGTATAGCAAATGTGTGATTTTGTGTGGGTATGTTCTAGTAATATTGTATCCATAATTTGTATTATTTAGCATGTTGGATAGTGGGTTCAGGGCAAGGCAAAACCACATAGGACTTAATGAGTCTCCTTGGTATATTCCACGCTTAATCTGTATTGGCTGTGATGTGATATTTGAATTTGTTTGGATATTAAGTGTGGTTTTCCAATTTTTCATTACTACCTTTAGGAACTGTATCAATTTAGGATCTACTTTGTATATTTCCAATATTTGTAGTAACCATGAGTGGGGTACACTATCAAAAGCTTTTTGGTAATCAATGTATGCGTAGTGTAGTGACCTTTGTTTAGTTTTAGCCTGATATGTCACCTCTGTATCTATTACTAGTTGCTCTTTACATCCTCGTGCTCCTTTGCAACAGCCTTTTTGTTCTTCATTGATAATTTTGTTCTGTGTTGTATGTGTCATTAATTTCTGTGTAATGACTGAAGTTAATATTTTGTATATTGTTGGTAGGCATGTTATGGGGCGATATTTAGCTGGGTTTGCTGTGTCTGCTTGATCTTTAGGTTTCAGATATGTAATTCCATGTGTAAGTGCATCAGGGAATGTGTATGGGTCTGCAATGTAACTGTTAAATAATTTTTATAATTTTTTATAATTTTATAATTTTTTATAATTTTTCCCACGTGGAATGTTTCCTTCCATTATATTGTTATCTAATTTAGTTAGATGTGAATGTGTTGAGGTGAACTTCTTTAGCCAGAAATTTGCTATTTTATCTCTTCCAGGGGCTTTCCAATTGTGAGTAGAATTAATTGCTTGGGTGACTTCATGTTGCAAAACTATCACTTCAGGCATTTGTGGTATCACCTTGTATGTGTCTGTTTCTGCTTGTATCCACCGTGCATGCCTGTTATGTTGTACCGGGTTTGACCATATGCTGCTCCAGAAGTGTTCCATGTCTGTTATGTTTGGTGGATTGTCTATTTTTATGTGTGTGTTATCTATTGTTTGGTAAAACTTCTTTTGGTTGGTGTTGAATGTTTGGTTTTGTTTCCTTCTATTTTCACTTTTTTTTGTATCTTCTAAGTCGTTTGGCCCAAGCTTGTAATTTCTGCTTCTTTTCGTCCAACTGCTCTATTGCTTCTTGTTGTGAGATTTTATCTAACCTTTTTCCTTTTTTGTCTGATATTTCATTTCTTATAAATTGTGTTAGCTGTCCGATGTCTTTTCTCAGTTTTTCTATTCTGATCTGTAGCCTGTGTTGCCATGCTGGTGTTGTGGGTTTCTTCTGTGTGTTGGTTCGTTCTGATCTGTCTAGTGTGTATATTTAGTGTAGTGAGTGCTCCTACATAAACCAGTAATTGTAACTCTTCCATAGTTGTATTTTCATTTATTTTGTTGTGTATGATTGTGTTGATAGTTTTTATTGTTGTTTCGACTTGTGGGCTATTTGGTGGTCTATGCAAGAATGGTCTAATGTCTGTATTTGTGTCTTTGTATTCTATATATGTCAACTGAAATTTTTCTTCTATATCTAACATGTGTGTCACTTCATGTTCTATTTGTGCCTGTGTTGGTGAATGTCTTAAGATTTCTTTTTCCTCTGATTGTTTAATTGATGCGTGTTGTTCTTTGTTTGTTTGCTCTGGGATGTTTGAGTCCATTACTGTATTTTCTTCTTCTTCTTCTAATTGCACATTATTTTGTTCCAGTATTTCTTGTACTTGTTGTTTGATGTTTTCTAATTCTGACTGGGGTATCCTGTTATTTTTTATTATTACACGAATCTGATCAGCTAGACGTTGTTCTGTTAAAAATTTTAATTCTGGGTATCTGGTAATAAATGTTGTGTATACTTGTGATCTGTATCCAGTTGTGTTGGTTCCTAGGTTTGTTGCTTGGTAATAACAGAACATGAGGTGTCGATTGACTTCATCTGACCATCTCATCCTCTGTCTTTGTTTTCCTTCTAGGGTGGTTGCAGGAAGCATATCCTGCAAAACACCTCTATTTGGATTTAAATCATTTTCTGTGTGGCTAGTAGTGTCGTTACCATTGTGGGCGGGCATAGGGTTCAAGCGTCGTCCCCGACCATGACGGCGCTTTTCCGAGGCTTCTTTAGTTCTGTCCTGAACAAAGTAATCACACTAAAAGGGGGGTTAGCCCTATTAGTGGTTTGTTCTTTTCGTCGCCTTTTACGACTGGCAGAACATACCGGAGGCCTATTCTTTTCCCGGGCCTCCACGGGGTTTATTATTATTATTATTATTATTATTATTATTATTATTATTATTATTATTATTACTGTTATAATATATTACATTAACTTTGCTTTCTGCAAACATGCCATCAGCCAGACAATTTAACCAAAGGGTCACAAGTGTCTAATTTATGGTGTGTAATGTGACATGTGCGGTAAAACTCCTAGACGAGTTTGAGCCAAGACATTTTGACAAAGAGAAACTGCATGTGAGCCCGAACATCTTTAGCATGTTAGCTTGCAATTTTGGTAGCACTTTAACACAGTTCATTGTAAACACATCACAGGACTGTACATCGACTCATTCTTAAAGTGTAAACAGTGTAAGTAGTCCAGTTCCTTGGTCTTGGGCAAAGAGCATTATTTAAAAAACTGTCAAATGCATTTTCTTAAGTAATGTTGAAAATCTGACAGAGTAGTCAATTACAATGAAATAATTGTTACTGGAGAGCAGCCATATTGGGAAAGCATTGGTTATGGTGGCTTCCTTGTTTACGGAATACATTAATCAGCTGAGTTCCCTTGTATTTTTAGCAGTATTGTGCCTTGTTTGATGCCACCTACTCATTCCTTGCATTGCTCCAAATGTGATTGAGGTCCCAGTAATGTCACCATGTAAATTGATTACTATATGTAGATTTTAATTCTGTCCTATTTCTAGCTTCCAATCATAATTCCACTGGATTACACTGCTTCTGATCTGGAGCCAGAGCACCGTGTTGCATACTTTCGGGAGGATATAGGCATAAATTTACTGCACTGGCAATGGCATCTTTATTACCCATTCTCTGGCATGATGGAAATTGTCAAGAAAGATCGTCGAGGTGAACTGTTCTATTATTTTCATCAACAGATCATAGCAAGGTTTGTATTTCTTAACTGAACTTGTTAGTGATGTATCAAGAAAAGCTTCACAATTGACTTCATTGTACCTTCATTTCATTTTGTGAATCAAGATAATAAATTTACGCCCTTCCTTTGTTTAGTTAGATTTTGGTACTGAGAATATCCCTTGTGATGTCGGAGCATATCAAAGTATATGGAGAAGACACACACTTGGTTAAACTATTTCTTTTGTTTACAGAGAAAGCAAGTGGTTCTGGAGAAACTAGTGATAACAATGATACTGACTTACAATTTTCTCATTAAAATGAGTTAAAACAGCCTGAGAAAGTTAAACAAAGTTAAATTTCATCTTCCAGGTACAACTTTGAGCGGCTGAGCAACAAGCTTGCTCGTGTAAAACGCTTACTGAATTGGCACGAACCAGTGGAGGAAGGCTACTTTCCAAAACTTGATAATATCGTTTCCAGCAGAGTTTGGCCCCCAAGGAATTCATTTACGACTCTACGGGTAAGATTGCCTAATACAGCAATAGTAGCATACCTGTGGTGATGGATTTTTGTTTTACTGCTATGTCTGTTGATCCCAGTAGCACCAGAGTTACTAGAATCTGGAATGAGTCAGTGTTTTTGAAGAGTGGTACCAATCAACAGTTCTTTAATAAACAAGGTTAATAACACAAGGAATCATCATTAATATTTAAGCATATGCTGATACATTCATATTAGTAATACCTTACACTTAAAAACTAATAAACCATTTATGACAATAAACTCTTGGATGTGCATGCTCATTTACACTAAAAGTTTACTAACTGAGCAGAATCTATTTACTGTGGGTTACTCTATCAATTGGCTTTGTCAGCTGGCAGTTTCCATAACTGCAGCAACACACCAAAGTTTACCATTCTCTCCATTGTGCCACAGACGGCGATCTAATTGGACAAATAGGAATGGGGGTGCGCAATCATAACTTAAGACATGATACTCAGTGGCATGAGATACTTCTTCCTGCTTTGAGGGTAGGACAGACCAGTATTTCATAACTTCCAATCGGAAACCCTATTCACAATGTCGTATTCCTCTGGCATGCTGAACAGGGGACTACTCGATGTGCAATTGTGACAGTGGGTCGAGGCCAATGCTACTGTACGTCTCCAATTAGTGTTCAGATGTAGAGCTGCCAGCTTCAGTACACTTAGTGATATGCTTTCAAAGAGACAATACAGAAAGAAATCTGGGGACCTGGTGGGCCAATTAATAGGTATAAGTTTTAATTTAATTTCTAGGAAATGTGGTCATGTGCACAAGACTTATTATCTAAAAAAACTAAAATTTGGAAATTTTTGGCAGGGAAGAAAAATAATTTACTTATCAAACCAGACATGGACCACTTAAGCCATGTGAAGACATACCTTGAAAGGTGCACTCTCCTGCTAAAAACTACTCAAGTCAGTAAAGGAAGTAATTAAAAATGGCTGTGTTGATAGTTCCAATGTCTTATCTTTCCATTTAACCTAATATCCCATTGAAATAAAATAAAACTACAAAAAAAATAGGTGTCCAGTATTCTTGTGAGTGGAAGATAATTGGACTGTGTACTTCAATCACTGTTTCCTGGGACTGGTAGTATAGACTTGTTTTCACTGCTGTATTGTACACTCCTTTGCACTTGTTTGGGTTGGAAAAAAGCTGACAATAACATGGATGTTTGATGATGCGTACTGCATGCATTTTTCATTCAGTGTTCTCTAGTCACATGTGGTTGGCATTATTAGAGATATGGCCTAACAATCTTCTTTAATGACCCCTCTGGAACATTAAAGTTTCCTCTACAATTTTATGTAGTAAATAAATTGCCCACATAATCTGTGTGCAGCGATTCTCCATGCTTTATAGATGCGTGTGGAATAGTTGAGGCTGTAATCACATGTGCACATAAAGTCAATAAAAAATTCTGCATAGACTTTAGGGACAAAGAAACAAGGTACAAAAAACTTACTGGTTGTCACTTCAGAGTGCAAGGAAGAAACAAGAAATATTTATTTTACTGATGTAATACACAGCTAAAGATATATCTTTGTGCTACAGTGTATTTGTCCTAGCTGCTGCAGAACTACACCAAAGCAAGGAAATTTATGAAAAACGGTTTAAAAGGAATAAATTATTTATAAGGTGTTAATGAAAAAAATGGGACTGAACACAATTACTAATGGGAGTCCTAGACATGGTGGGAACATATGCTTTCTGCAGTTATTCTGCAATGTTTCCAATGATGCAGGGTGGGTAATTGTGCTTTCATTAATGAGATGTCTAATTCTTGCAGGACATAAACAGAGAACTAGATCAAATTAAGTTTGATATCCAGGATTTAGAGCGTTGGAGGGACCGCATCTTTGAAGCTATCCACAGTGGATCTGTTATAAATGTGAGTATTTGCTAATAGTTAATGGATATGTGATGAAGAATGTACAAATATTTGGTTATCTCTCTCTCTCTCTCTCTCTCTCTCTCTCTCTCTCTCTCTCTCTCTGACCTGGTAAATTCACATGAGTTTAAGCCTTTGCTTGTCATTCATTAGTGACATTAGAAATTGGAAAGTCTGCATGTAGCAGTATTAACAGCTGGTGTATAACATTGAATCATACTAATAATGTACAATGTATAAAAAATTAGGACATAAACTTTCACTCAATGTCCATACAACACAAATTGCATTTGCAATGGTGCCATGATCACGAAGTATGCAATACTGATGGTGTTACACTATGTCGAGTAATTAGTTCTACACCGTGCACAATAGTCCCTAGTGTCAAGCAGTGGCCTGTGCAAATGTTAAATAATTCCCTAGTTTTGGAGGGGGTGCACAACTGTTGTTCCCAGTGTCCAGACAGTGGGAGCAATCGAGTTGGAGATCATGTCGGAGCTGCTGGTAGTGGTGCTGATGGCATGCTGGTACGTTAGACGTACCGCATCTTCATGTTACCTCCTGTGTGACAGTATCTTGGTGCCACTTATCAACTGCACAATGATTGACAAATACCATGTGTGTCTATCGTGAACTCTGTATTACAATGCTCCAATGGCCAGCAAAAGCCCCAGATCTGGCCCTGATAGAATATATGGGGGGCCAGCGTGGTTATCAGCACCATCCCAGTCCCCAGTATTCAGGGTACCAAGCAAGAGTTAGAACAGCTGTGTGCCATATTGCCTCATGAGAAGAAAAACAGCTTTGAGCCCCTTCCCAACTGAATCAGTGCTCACATGCATCCTGGCCAGAGGATGGGTGCAATATCATACTGCCAAGTTGATCGGAAATTTGACTCTATTTTGTAATCACTGAAGCAACATCACACACCTTTTCAACCCAAGAATTTCCTCTTTCTCTTCTGAGTGCTTCACTTCTTGCCAAATGATACATATATATTTTTCAAAACTAAAATTGCAATCAATATGAAAATTGTGCATATGCCATTAAGCAAGAAACGTCAAAATTAAACTTTCTCAGGAACTGCTTAATCACACAGGATGCGTTCTTGTTATCATTTGCTTTGGATACAGAAAACAGAATAATTTTCTTAATTAAGAATGAATGTTAAACTGTATTTGCTAATTCATTTAGTATCCCCCCCCCCAATGTAAATGATCAGCTGCCTGCGCCAGATGCATGTTGAGCTACCTTCATGCACATCTGATGGTACAGACTTTATGCTCCCTGTAGAGTGAGTCACATGGAGCGTATAAATTTCCCCTCACTGGGTTCTGTACCACTTTTCTAAAGTCACAATCAGCCCACAAAGTGCTCCCACCAACAGTATAGTGCAACAGTGTTGTCATGCCAGGCAAATACTAAAGTAGCAGTGGAAGACATTCTCATTTGTGCAGTTGTTACCCTTTCCCTAGTGTTAATTTTGGGGTCACCATGGACCCAGCATTTCTTCAATGCCAGCAGGAACTGTTACGCTTATGGTGGCAACAGCAGGAGCAGATACAGGTACTGGTGTGCAAGAATGTGGAATTGCTTCATGTCCTTAACCTGCCAGTGGTGGGCCAGATGATCTCTTGCAGACCAGGTAAGACTGCTTTGTCCAGCAGTGCAGGTTTGAAGAAGTCCTGAGATACTTCTCTTAGACCAGTTTTGTTGGTTCCTGATGTGATATTATGGACACTAAACCAATATTGTGTTGAAGTTAGAGCACCACAGGCTCTCTAGCTGCAGTATGTGGTCTAGATTGCCAATAATCATGCTCCCCTGCAAGTGTGATTTTTGAATGACAGAAATGTTGTTCACTTCTGTTCACTCACTAATTGTGGATGTGATAGTCTGCTTATCACTAAGTCCAAGGTTCAGACCAGGCTGTTGACCACATTGGACCCTTCTGTAGCCAACATTGATCTGATTATCAACTCTAATTAGCTGACGACAGTAGTAAGGGAGGCCGATAAATGGGAGGGAGGGTTGCCAGTGGTCTGTGCAGATTTCATGTGTCTGTCTGTCTGTCAGTCATCCGATAGACTGTGGCCACTGTTAATGGCAGTTGGCATGCTGAGAGTAAGTCGCCAGATGCCCCTGAGGTTTCACTGGACAGTGGGGATGTCCTTCCCACTCGGAGCAGATCACCCCACCATGTTTCACTGAAGTTTATGGTGCGGTGGCCCATTGAGTTTAAAGTAGATTTGGGAGAGACGCTAAGCCTCGTTACTTGAGGTGTGTGTACAGGCTCAGTGCTCAGAATTGCAACAGCTGTTGTCAGGTTGGGGCTTACAATAAATGGTGTGTTCATTCACAGGGGCAATTCTCCATCTGTGCACATTATAAGAAAGTGGAATGGCTGCTCAAATTGTTAGTGGTAAATTCGCTGTTGCCAAAAACTGTTCTTGGTTCAGAGACAGTTGTCTTTGTGAAAAATGTGTTGAGTCGCTAAATACACAACTTGGACTCCATATCCATTCATAAGGCCTCCTGTTTGAGAGTACTTTTGGACAGGCTGAAAATTTAGGCATTCTGCTCTTCAGCTGTCAACACTTACTAAATATTGTTGCCCTCCCCCATTCACTTTGCCATGTGTGAAAAGGTGAAAGTAGAAATTTGGCAGGGTTAAGCCTTAATTACTGCTATTATCTAAAGTCAGTGGGCCTCCCCCTTCGGTGATGTTTAAAGACAGATAGTACCATGTGACTGCAGCAATTTTAAACAGACGGTCAATGCACAACGTCCTGGATTTGTATCCAATTCCACAGGTGGTGGTGTGACTGGAGTTGTTGGGAAATAAGTATGCAGTGACTTCTGCCATGTCTACTCAAAGTTGCTGTTGGATTGTCGCAATGACTCTTAGTAATAAATATCCCCTTTGGGCTTCACTAGTTAAATTACTAGCCTTTCAGAACTTTGTCTGCACCGAAAATTGACAGAATTTGGAGCAGATTATTACAGATATTATCTGTTGCATCGGTTACCTTGACATCTTAACCAGCCCTACAAGAGCAGCATTCCCTTCATTGCAGTTGAAAAACAGTCTTCTCTCCTCAAAGGTGTGCCTCTTGTACATTTTTTACAATGGATGCCCACACAAAACCTAAATCAACATGCCAGTGCCCAAGAACTTGAAGGATCTCCGGTGTTCTGTATTATCCACAGTTAGGTGCCCCCCCCCCCCCCCCCCCCCTCTTGGCTATGTACATCTACCATCCTCTAAATTGGTATTGCTAGATGGGCTTCACGTTCATCTGGTCTGCAGATTGATCAATGGGATTTTCAGTCCCTCAAGCAGTGTTCATGCTCTGCTCCCTGTCTCACTACTTTTACACAGTGAAACTTTACCCCTGGCCTGTGACGTTCCATTATGGCACAGATGCAATTCTGTCTGACAGAAACCTGTATGGCACCAAACAGCCCATCGCCTATGCATCAGACATTTTCTGCCATGCAGTGAAATTACTCAGAAGAGGAAAACGAAGCACTAGCTGTTAGTTTGAGAGTTAAAAAATCCCCCGTTGTCTTGCCCGTGGATGACGTTCCCCCTAATCCCTGACAAAGCCACTGGTGTCTTTGAATCTCATTCCAAGCTGTCCGACAGGACTGCCCACAAACTGCAGAGGTAGTTCCTCTTTCTCAGTAATTTTTGCTATCATTATTAAGACTCCACTGCTCAGCATTCTCATGGCTTCATGTGGGGCCTCAGGTAGAGTTCGACTGGCAGGAGGCTCTGTGTTCATGCTGAAGACTTTCTGAAAACCCAGTCAGATTTTCTGTTCACAGTATGTGTTATAACCACTGCAGTTGCTGACCCACGTTTCTGGAAAATTGTCCAGATGTGTTGGCCAGACTGCATCTCTCCTGCTGTGGATCACCCTCTCCCCTCCCTGCCCATGATGGACTAAACAATGTCAAGATCATCATGCTTGCCACATAGGAGCAATGCTGTCGAGTCATCTCCCAGTTGTTGCATGCACTGCAGTTGTTGGGTGCTCTGGGAATGGCTTAAGTGAAGGTACTGTGCTACTTCAGGTCTACTGATCTGCAGTAGATCAAAACATAGAATGTCTGATGTGGGTTTGTGCACAGAAGCAGACTGTGGAGCCATTAGTTTCCTCCTTAGCTGGTCCTGGAGCATCCTAGGGCAAAGTGCATGTTGATTTTCTGGATCTGTTTCGGGCAGCATGTAGTTGTTGATGATAGATGCAGTATTAAATTTCTTGTATGTAATAAAGCTGTCTTCCACATCAACTGCTATTGATAACTATTCTTGGCATTGTTGTATCTGCTCTGGAGCCTTGTCCAATAACAGTAGGCAACTTGTCATTGGCGTTTGAAGATTTTTCACATTCAAAATCATGTCGGACATGGAACTTGATGTGTTACATGAAACAGGGAGAAAGAAAACTGCCCCACTTCCTGCAGCTTCTTAAATGGAGGTGGAGTACTTCTTGTGTACGTTAGACACAAATTAAGTGGCCCGTGTCTGCCTCTTCCCATCATGGGACATTGTTCAGTTGTCTACGTACCAGGTGATGCTGGTCAGTGTGTGCAGTCTGGTATAACATTTACATGGGTGAAAGCTGTGTGCTCCTGGGTTTGTTGTACTCGGATGCCACACACCACCACGGCACATGGAGTACCCATCCTCGGGATGCCATGAGGTCTGGTCATTGAGCTGGTGGTAGGGATGACTTCCAGGTGTTAGTGTGGGCCGCAAAGATTGGCAATTTGTGGATGACAATAGGGAGCAGCTTAGCGATTGTGCAAATCAGTAATGCCCATGCACTGTTGGAATGTCACTGCCACAGTCTTCTGGTCCTGGATGACAGGGTTGGTAACACTGTTGTTCCAGGTGCTAGTTAAACTTAAAGCAGCATGCCTCACAGTTTCTGTGCCCCTTGCTGTCACCTGCAGACTTGAAGCCCCAGTGAGGTTTGCACCTACGCTGCTGAAGTAGTCCATAACACAACCCCAGGGGTCCACAACTCTTTTGTGGACACGTGCGTAGCGAGCACGGGACCCCGAGCTAATGTGGCCCTCCTTCCTTTCCGGGCTGCATACCTTCCCTTCCCTTTCCGCATCCCTCCCCGTCCCCCATCTTCGCCCCCCCCCCTCACCTCTGACTATTTCCTTCCCTTTCTCCCCCTCTGGGAGTATGGTTTGTGCCTACGTCCGGAGACGGACGCTCGAAACTTTTCCAACTTACTTGCTTTCTACACTTACAAGTCCTCGTCCTTCCTCTGTCCTTCTCTTTTCCTTCCCTCTTCTCCTTGCCCTTTTCTCTGCTGCGGCGTTTGAGACCCCCTCTTCTTTCCTTTCCCTTTCTCTTTTTTCCTCCCTGTGCATGTCTGAAGGCCGACCCACGCACTTCCATGCGTAGCCGGTGACGGGGTAACGCGTAATTCCCCGCCCCGGGTAGACAGGTAGGACACGTACGTACCCCCTGGTAACGGCCAGGCCCAGGGAGGGGTGATTACCCGAGTTGATACCTTCCGAAAGTGCCGATTGGTCCCTCCGTCCGTTTGTAGGGAGGTGTGACCTGAGGTGTGAACAATCACCTAAGGCGGGTGTGCCCTCGGTGAGGGCCCCCACAAGGGAGGAGCGCGCCATCGGAGACGCCGGTAATCATGGGGGATTCTTCCGCAATGGTTTCCTCACCTTCCACTATGTCTGCTCACAAACGTAAGTTCACTGAGTCTCAGCCACAGACGGTTCTTCCATCGTTACCACAGTTCCTTGTTGTTTCTCGGTCTGACGAAGGTCACGACTTTTCCACGGTCAACCCTTTCATTATTCAGAAAGGTGTCGACGCAATTGCGGGTCCCGTAAAGTCTTGTTCCAGATTACGGAATGGTACCCTGTTGTTAGAAACACACAGTGCCCTCCAGGCTCAAAAATTGCTGCGTACTTCTCTGCTCCACACCTTCCCTGTCCGGGTGGAACCGCACCGTACCTTAAATTCCTCGCGTGGAGTCGTTTATACACGCTCCCTCGATGGATTGTCTGACGAAGAAATTCAGCACTACCTGTCTGACCAGGGCGTCACCGCTGTTCATCGGGTTATGAAAAGGGTTGACTCGAACATCATTCCGACCCGCACTGTCTTCTTGACATTTGACAAAGTTCAACTCCCATCAAAAATCAAAGCAGGCTATGAGATAATTTCCGTTCGCCCTTATGTCCCAAACCCTACGCGTTGCTATCGATGTCAGCGGTTCAATCACACCAGCCAGTCCTGTTCCAATCCGGCCAAATGTGTTACATGTGGCAAGGATGCCCATGAGGGTGCTTGTCCACCTCCATCCCCTCACTGCATCAACTGTTTGGGTGACCACGCTGCTTCCTCTCGAGATTGCCCCGTTTTTAAGGACGAAAAGCTGATCCAGGAAATAAGAGTGAAGGAAAAGGTGTCGACCTTTGCTGCTCGAAAGTTACTCGCCAGTCGCCAGCCCACCGTGCCTCAGAAAGGAAAATACAGCGCTGTCCTTGCTTCTCCTCGGTCAACAAAGGAGGCGGCCACGCAGACTTGCGACCTCACATTTAGTACCACGGTCGTCAGATCGGCCAGCGCAAAGATCGCCCGTTCAACCTCACCACTTTCACCTGCCCACTCTATGGCTCACCCTTCGTCGGGTTCTGCTAAATCTCGAGCCCAAAAGTCAGACGCCAAGTCTTCAAAAAAAGAGCATTCTCGTGAAGAGTTTTTACGTACTACAACTTCACAACCATCGGTTCCTCCTTCATCTAAACATACCTCCAAGAAGGCTACGAAGAAACACAGTTCCTCTCCTTCTCTGCCAAGGCGTGTCCCATCTACAGCACCTCCTGGCGGAAATCGCCCTCGGCCATCTTCTGTGTCGCCGAGGCGCACTGTTGGTGGCCGGTCAACTGGCCGATCGTTGGTGGCAGGAGCTGCTCCTGACCAACCTATGGATCAGGATCTTCTGCCTTCGACTGAATGCCATTCCATGCTGTCGGTCGCAAGCTCTGAGCAGTCGTTGAGTTGACAGCACCCTTGGTCACGTTCCTCCCTTTTCTGTTCACCCAATGTCCATTATCCACTGGAATATCCGCGGCATTCGCGCCAATCGGGAGGAATTGTCGATCCTCTTACGATCCTACTCGCCGGTCATCTTCTGTCTTCAGGAAACAAAGCTGCGTCCCCATGACCGCTTTGTTCTCCCTCATTTTCAGTCCGTCCGATATGACCTCCCCTCTGTTGAAGGCACTCCAGCCCATGGAGGACTCATGATTCTGCTCCATGATACTCTCCATTATCACCCAATCCCCTTAAACACTTCCTTCCAAGCTGTCGCCGTCCGTCTTTCCCTTTCTGGGTACACGTTCTCTCTTTGTACGGTATACATTCCATCGTCTACACCCATGGCACGAGCTGATCTCCTTCATCTTCTTGATCAGCTTCCACCCCCCTATTTGTTGGTTGGGGACTTCAATGCCCACCACCCGCTTTGGGGATCTCCACATCCTTGTCCACGTGGCTCACTATTGCTAGACGTCTTCCACCAAGCGGATCTAGTCTGCCTCAACACTGGGGTCCCCACATTTTTATCTGCCTCCACGGCAAATTTATCCCATTTGGACCTTGCGGTTGGAACTGTTCCGCTAGCTCGGCGCTTCGAATGGTTCGCCATTGATGATACACACTCGAGTGACCACTTTCCATGTGTTCTTCGACTGCAGCCTCAACTGCCATATATGCGCTCGCGACGCTGGAAGTTTGCCCAAGCCGATTGGACACTTTTTTCGTCTCTAGCGACATTCGATGACCGTCGCTTTCCCAGCGTCGACGATGAGGTCACACATTTTACCGACGTTATTCTCACAGCTGCGGAACATTCAATACCACGCACCTCCGAATTGCCCCGGCGCCCTCCAGTTCCTTGGTGGAACGAGGCATGCCGTGACGCAATACGTGAGCGGCGACGTGCTCTTCGCATTTTCCGTCACCATCCAACTTTGACGAACTGTATCCGATATAAGCAGCTCCGTGCGCGATGCCGTCACGTCATCCGCGATAGCAAGAAGGCAAGCTGGAAATTCTTTATTAGCTCATTTAACACCTTCACTCCCTCCTCGGAAGTTTGGAGTCGGCTTCGACGGTTCTCAGGCGCGCCTAGTTTCTCCCCGGTCTCTGGGCTCACTGTCGCGCATGATACCTTAGTGGACCCCGTCACAATTTCTAACTCATTGGGTCAGCACTTTGCTGAGATTTCGAGCTCTTCAAATTACCCACCAGCGTTTCTCCCCAAGAAACGTGCAGCGGAAGTGCGACATCTTGATTTCTCCTCTCAAAATCGCGAAAGCTACAATACTGTTTTCTCCATGCGCGAACTCCAACATGCACTCTCTTCTTCTCGTTCCTCCGCCCCAGGACCGGATGGTATCCATGTCCAAATGTTGCTGCATTTATCAACCCATAGCCTGCGTTACCTCCTTCGCCTTTATAATCGAATTTGGACCGACAGTACCTTTCCCAGGCAATGGCGGGAAGCTATTGTCGTTCCCGTTCTGAAACCTGGAAAGGACAAACATCTCCCCTCTAGCTATCGTCCCATTTCTCTCACGAGTAGTGTCTGTAAGGTTTTGGAGCGTATGGTGAATTACCGTTTAGCTTGGTGGCTGGAGTCCCGCAGTCTTTTAACACCAGCCCAATGCGGATTCCGAAAGCATCGTTCTGCTGTTGACCATCTTGTTGCTCTCTCCACTTATATCATGAACAATTTTCTCCGGAAACGCCAAACGGTAGCAATATTTTTTGATCTGGAGAGAGCGTACGATACCTGTTGGAGGACAGGCATCCTCCGCACACTGTTCTCTTGGGGCTTTAGAGGCCGGCTGCCCCTTTTTCTTCGCGAATTTATGGCAGAGCGCACATTTAGGGTGCGGGTGAACACTACTCTCTCCCGTACTTTCTCCCAAGAAAACGGGGTACCCCAGGGCTCCGTGCTGAGTGTTGTACTGTTTGCCATCGCCATTAATCCAATTATGGATTGTCTCCTTCCTGATGTCTCGGGCTCCCTCTTTGTGGACGATTTTGCGATCTACTACAGCTCTCAACGGACCAGCCTTCTTGAAAGACGTCTTCAAGGATGTCTCGATCGCCTCCACTCGTGGAGCATCGAAACCGGCTTCCGTTTCTCACCCAGTAAGACCGTTTGTGTTAATTTTTGGCGACGTAAGGAGTTTCTTCCGCCCTCCTTACATCTAGGTCCTGTCAACCTTCCGTTTTCCGACGTCGCTAAATTCTTGGGTCTTATGTTTGACAGAAAACTGTGCTGGTCCTCCCACGTTTCCTATCTTTCGGCTCGCTGTCTGCGTTCCCTTAACACCCTCCGTGTCCTGAATGGTACCTCTTGGGGAGCGGACCGAGTGGTCCTTCTCCGCCTCTATCGCGCCTTAGTGCGCTCGAAATTGGATTATGGAAGCATAGTCTACTCCTCTGCTCGGCCGTCTATTCTTCGGAGTCTCGACTCTATCCACCACCGTGGATTACGTTTAGTGTCTGGAGCTTTTTACACCAGCCCTGTGGAAAGCCTTTATGCTGAGACTGCTGAACCTCCGCTGTCCAATCGGCGGGCAGTCCTTCTGAGTCGTTATGCTAGCCATCTGTCTTCCATGCCTGCTAATCCAGCCCATAACCTTTTTTTCGACGCCTCCTTTGATGTCTGGTATGCAGGCCGCTCCTCCTCCCTACTACCCCCGGGAGTCCACTTCCGTCAACTGCTCCATTCTCTTTCCTTCCGCTTTCCTAAAACCTTCTTGACAACTTGGGGTACAGCACCGCCTTGGCTCCGTCCCCGGATCGACTTGCTAAGAGACCTATGTCAATTTCCCAAGGATGGTACCCCTACACTTGTTTACCGTCGGGCATTTGCTGCTCTATGTGCACAAATGACGGAAGCCACATTTATTTACACCGATGGCTCGAAAACATCGTTAGGTGTAGGGAGTGCCTATATTGTTGGCGACACCCCAAATCACTTTCGGCTTCCCGACCAGTGTTCGGTTTATACTGCGGAGCTTTACGCTGTTCTCCAGGCTGTCCACTACATCCGCCGCCATCAGCGGATACAGTACGTAATCTGCTCAGATTCTCTCAGCTCTCTCCTAAGTCTCCAAGCTCTTTACCCTGTGCACCCTCTGGTCCACCGGATTCAGGACTGTCTGCGCTTGCTCCACCTGGGGGGCGTCTCAGTGGCGTTCCTCTGGCTCCCGGGACACGCTGGTATCTGTGGAAATGAGGCGGCCGATATAGCGGCCAAGGCTGCAGTCTCTCTTCCTCGGCCAGCTCTTCAGTCTCTTCCGTTTACCGATATACGGAGCGGTTTATGTCGCCAAGTTACTCATTTATGGCATGCGCATTGGTCAACACTTCCCCACAATAAATTGCGGGAAGTGAAAGCCCTTCCTTGCGCTTGGACCTCTTCCTCCCGAACGCGTCGTCGGGAGGAGGTAATTTTAGCTCGACTCCGGATAGGGCACTGTCTTTTTAGTCATCGACATCTTTTAAGCGGTGATCCTCCCCCACTCTGTCCCCACTGCTCTCAGCTGTGGACGGTCAGACACCTTTTAATTGAATGCCCATATTTTAATCCGTTACGCTCCCGTCTACAGCTCTCGCCTGATCTATCGTCGATTTTAGCAGATGACACGCGCTCAGCTGACCGCGTTCTACAGTTTATTAGTGACAGTGAAATGACGTCAGTCATTTGAAGCTTTTTTTTGGGGACAACCAACCCCTTTCTATAGTGGACTTTTAAGCATTCCTTCTGCCTTTAGTTTCTCAAATTTTCTGACTTTGTTTCCATTGCTGCTGATGTTAAATTTCGTTTTTTTTTTCCTGTTTTCTACGTCACGGGCTGGGCGCTAATGACCATAGAAGTTTTGCGCCCTAAAAAACCACAAACAAAAAAAAACACAACCATTTTGTTGTTGTTGTTCTTGTCTTCAGTCTTAACACTGGTTTGATGCATCTCTCCATCCCACTCTATCCTGTGCAAGCTGCTTCGTCTCCCAGTACGTACTGCAGCCTACATCCTTCTGAATCTGCTTAGTGTATTCATCTCTTAATATCCCTCTACGATTTTTTACTCTCCACACTGCCCTCCAATACTAAATCGGTGATACCTTGATGCCTGAAAAACATGTCCTACCAACCAATCCCTTCTTCTAGTCAAGTTGTGCCACAAACTCCTCTTCTCCCCAATCCTATTCAATACCTCCTCATTAGTTATGTGATCTATCCATCTAATCTTCAGTGTTTTTCTGTAGCACCACATTTCTAAAGCTTCTATTCTCGTCTTGTCCAAACTATTAATCGTCCATGTTTCACTTCCATAAGTGGCTACACTCAATACAAATACTTTCAGAAGGACTTACTGACACACATCTATACTCGATGTTAACAAATTTCTCTTCTTCAGAAACACATCCCTTGCCATTGCCAGTCTACATTTTATATCCTCTCTACTTCGACCATCATCAGTTATTTTGCTCCCCAAATAGCAAAACTCCTTTACTACTTAGTGTCTCATTTCCTAATCTAATTCCCTCAGCATCACCCGAGTTAATTCAACTACATTCCATTATCTTCGTTTTGCTTTTGTTGATGTTCACCTTATATCCTCCTTTCAAGGCACTGGCTATTCCGTTAAACAGCTCTTCCAAGTCCTTTGCTGTCTGACAGAATTACAATGTCATCGGCGAACCTCAGTTTTTATTTCTTCTCCATGGATTTGAATACCTACTAAGAATTTTTCTTTTGACGTCTTTACTGCTTGCTCATTATACAGATTGAGTAACATTGGGGAGAGGCTACAACCCTGTCTCACTCCCTTTTCCGACCACTGCTTCCCTTTCATACCCTTAGACTCTTATAACTGCCATCTGGTTTCTGTACAACTTGTAAATAGCCTTTTGCTCCCTGTATTTTACACCTGCCACCTTCAGAATTTGAGAGTATTCCAGTCAGCCTTGTCAAAAGTATTTCTCTAAATCTGAAAATGCTAGAAACTTATATTTGCCTTTCCTCAATTTATCTTCAAAAATAAGTCGTAGGATCAGTATTGCCTCAAGTGTTCCCACATTTCTACGGAATCCAAACTGGTCTTCCCTGAGGCCAGCTTCTACCAGTTTCCCATTTGTCTGTAAAGAATTTGTTAGTATTTTGCAGCCGTGGCTTATTAAACTGATACTTCAGTAATTTTCACATCTGTCAAAAACTCCTTTCTTTAGGATTGGAATTCTTATATTCTTCTTAAAGTCTGAGGGTATTTCGCCTGTCGCGTACATCTTGCTCACCAGATGATAGAGTTTTGTCAGGGCTGTCTGTAGTTCTAATTGAATGTTGTGTACTCCCAGGGCCTTGTTTAGACTTGTGTCTTTAAATGCTGTCACTCTCTTCACACAGTATCATATCTCCCATTTTATCTTCATCTACATCCTCTTCCATTTCCATTATATTGTCCTCAAGTACATCACACTTGTATAGACCCTCTATGTACTCTTTCCACCTTTCTGCTTTCCCTTCTCTGCTTGGAACTGGGTTTCCATCTGAGCTCTTGATATCCATACAAGTGGTTCTCTTTTCTCCAAAGGTCTCTTTAATTTTCCTGTAGGCAGTATCTATCTTACCTCTAGTGAGAGAAGCCTCTACATCTTTACATTTGTCCTCTAGCCATCCCTGCTTAGCCATTTTGCGCTTCTTGTTGGTCTCATTTTTGAAACATTTGTAATCCTTTCTGGCAGCTTCATTTACTGGATTTTTATATTTTCTCCTTTCATCAATTAAATTCAGTATCTCTTCTGTTACCCAAGGATTTCTACTAGCCCTTGTCTTTTTACCAACTCGATCCTCTGCTGCCTTCACTACTTCATCCCTCAGAGCTACCCATTCTTCTTCTACTGTATTTCTCTCCCCATTCCTGTCAATTGTTCCCTTATGCTCTCCTTTAAACTCCGTGAAACCTCTGGATTAGTCAGATTATCCAGGTCCCATCTCCTTAAATTGCCACCTTTTTGCAGTTTCTTCAGTTTTAATCTACAGTTCATAACCAATAGATTGTGGTCAGAGTCCACATCTGCCCCTGGAAATGTCTTAAAATTTAAAACCTGGTTCCTAAATCTCTATCTTACCATTACTGTATATAATCGATCTGAAACCATTTAATTAGGCAATGACAATTAGTACTTAGCTTTGATTCTTGACACTGAAGATTCAATCTCTATGCACTGCAGTTTGCTCCACGTGATAATTGGAATCCTGTATCTGACATATTGCCAGGCAATTGTTTGTTAATAAATGTCAAGTGAAATGATCTAGCTGAAACACAATTTATTCTTGAAAACATAATCACAAATGTTAAACAGAGCTTGATAAAACCTGGGAAAACAGTGGGATGCCAGTGCTGTTGCCAATGGCATAATGTGGGTTACAGTGATGGAAGTACAAATTAAAACACTGGTTAAAGCGTTAATTAAAAACTATAAATTGAGTTGTTTTCCAAAAGTAGTTACAGAACTTAGACTTCTAAAATGTTAATCATTTTAGAATAAAGAAGCTGAAGTAATATGGTTCACATAACCACAACATGGAAAAACCACCTAGCAACAATGTTGGCTTTAAAAATTGAAACAACTTCTAAATTAAAAGTTGGATTTTGTTGCTAACATGTTTTGTAGGTCTTTTCATCAAATAGAACAGTAATAACGATAGTTTCCCTGTACCAATATTACAAGTGGGGGTTTGTGTTTATTTACATGTGTTGATATGTCTTTGAATAAGTTGGCCCATATTGCTGCTTCTCAAAGCAGATATATTTCGAACCAGCCTGTTCATACAACTGCCCCCCATCCCTCCTTCTGCGCATGCAAATCAGTGGACCCCCATTTCCTCAGCATCTGTGCCCTTTTGCTTTTTCACTGAAACAGGTAATGTTTGCATTGACTTCTTCGGTGGC
Source organism: Schistocerca serialis cubense (assembly GCF_023864345.2). Classification (NCBI taxonomy): domain Eukaryota; kingdom Metazoa; phylum Arthropoda; class Insecta; order Orthoptera; family Acrididae; genus Schistocerca; species Schistocerca serialis. The sequence goes on from NC_064646.1 coordinate 20,986,882, forward strand.
CAAACTGCTGCCATGTTCTTCAGTCCTGTGCTGGAGGTTGTGACCAGGAACGGGTAATTGTCAGCCCTACATGGCCTTAACAAGTAAGGACTTTGGTATGCCTACCAGTGGATGAATGCAGATGAGCTGGCTTGAGCAACACAGTGGAATAGTACAGAAACGCGTCATGGAAGGTGCTTGTGATGTGTAGTATGGCCAGACATGCTCATCGAAGTTTACCTGGGGATAGTCATGAGCAGAGCAGGCCAGTGCTTATGCTGAGTTCAACTGTTCAAGACATCACCTTGAACATGAACATGTGTTTGTGCCTAGTGTTTGGTCCACAACTGCCCATGCTAGCTGTGCACAAGCTATCCCTATGTCCCTGAAGGTGCATGGTGTTTTGCCACTCACAGATTGACTTGCATAATTAGTATTAGTTCCCTCTTGTGGATTTTGATTTCTCAGTCATTGTAGAGCCATTTGGCCCCATGAAGTGCCTGCGCTGATAGTGCAGTGTAGTGCATGCCAGTGTAGATACTAAAATAGAACTTGATGGAAAACGTTACTTTTTGTTTCAGTAACAAAAAGATTAACATACTGTAAACATAGATATTACATTCTTGTCATGTACTTAAACAGTAAATTGATGCTTGTCAAAATAAATCTTACACATATTAATACAGCCAATTATTTTTATACATTATTTTACAGCTCTTAAACATCTAAAATTTGCTGAGTGAACACACTTTTCAATTAAGAATTATTTTAGTTTTGGATTTAAGTTGCTTTTTTATTACTGTTTCTTCATGGGCTCTGGCAGTTAATTATGCCATATTGGTTCATTAGTATATGGGCTTTGGTCTGTCACTTTTAGTGTTATTGTTTGTCCGTAGTAATTTTCTGTGGACCTGGTGTTGTGGTCAGATATGTCACTACATTTAGTTACTGCAGTTTTCTGGGAGACAAAGTAATTAAGTTATAAAGATAAGAGTATATGGTGAAGTACTTGTGTTGTCTGAAAACATCACAGCAAGACTCTCTATTATAGACTAGTCCATGTATAATCCTTAACCTCTTTTTTGTAGCAACAGTACTCTATTAAGGTGAATGTCTGCAGCACAACCCCATATTTCTATACAGTAGCTAAGATAGGGATAGATTGTCCCATAATTCAGTTTTAAGTGTGTGGGTGGGCACCATTTTGGATAGTTGGCTAAGATACAGCCCATTTCTGACTTTTTACATACAGCATTAATGTGGCTAATCCACCGGAGGTTTGAGTCCAGGTGGACCCTAGAAATTTGCACTCATTTGCTTCCTCTGCCACTATGCCCCATACCTCATTTAAGCAAGAGTGGTGTGAGCTGCCAGTTGTAAATATTGCCATCTGGGATTTATTTACATTGACCTTTAATCCTTGTACATGAAAATATGACCTTAATTTTAGTATTCTGAAAATTTCAGTTCCTCACAATCTTTATCATGAAATAAAACTGAGGTGTCATCAGCATTTACAATGTGCAAGTTAATGGGGTGTACAATGTCATTAATTTACGCTAAAAAAGAGGAAAGGTCCAAGAATTGAGCCTTGAATGACTCCGTGTCACTCACTTGTGGATTCGAAAGTTATGGTGGTGTTGTTAATTTGACGTGTAAGTTTGGTACACTGTTTCAAATTCACCAGGTAGTCATATAGAAGTTTCATTGGTGGATCACTGATACTGTACGCCCACAGTTTTAAGAGTTCATGGTTTACTGAATCAAAAGCTTTGCTCAGGTCAAGGAATATTCCGGCTGTCTGCATACCCTGTTCTATATTTGCTATATACTTCATGGAAAAAAACTGGTAACAGCAGTGGCCATGCTTAGGTCTTTGCTAAACCCATGCTGCGATTCGGTAAGCATTTTGTATCTTGAGAAAAATGTTGAGTTGTGATAGGATAACTGTTGCAGATATTTTACTGAAGGTAAGGATTAGTGATACCAGTCTATTATTTGAAACTACTTCTTTACTTCCTTCATATGGATTGGCTGAATTACACTTATTTTGAAGGCATTTGGTATATGTTTTCATTAATACTAAAACTGATAAGATATGTAAGGGGTTTAGTTATTTCATTGGCACATCCCTTTAACACCACACTTGAGATACCATCCCATCCAGATGGATGCTTGGTCTTCAGCTTTTGTATTGTTACACATTTCCTGTTGATACACCTCCATAAATTAGTTCTATACCTTCTGTGACATCATTTGGTGTGTCAGCCTGTAGATCTATAATAAGGGCTGGTTGGTCAAAAGGAGAGTTAAAATGCTTAATGAACAAATTACATACTTCATATGGATTTTCTACTAGCTGGCTCTTGTCTAATGCTAACTGGTTCACTCTGTCCCTTGCTGGTGGCATAACAATTTTTGATTAGTATGTAGGATGCCTTACTTACATTGCCTGAATGCTCTATTGCATCACTGTTTACCCATTTCCTCAAGTGTAAAATGTCTGTCTTACGTATTTTTGGCTTGATATGACTTTTCCTTTCATATATGTAGCTTTCTCTCCTTATATACAGTCAAGATCATATATATTCTGCCATAATCAGCCTAGGGGTAAGTTTCAGCCTAGTATTACTCTCTAAAGCCAACAGTTGGTTCATACACTAATTATTTCTTTGAGAGGGCAGCAGCAGTCAAAGTGCTTCAGCACTGTTCTATAATCCCCCAGGGGGCTCGCCACTCATTGGTGGGCTCGTGCTAGGCTACTATGGGGTCCCAGTCATTGCAGCATCTGTTTTCCCTTCCGTGCTGCATCTCTCTTCTCCTGCTATTATGATGATGATTCTGAGCTGATGTGCAAGCAGTTACACCTTTGTTTGTCACTCATTTTTCCTTTCTTTACTTCCCTTCTCTTGAGTCTGCTTCAGCGTAAAAGGATCCTCTTCATTCTTCTTCCTCCCTCTGTGCCCATGTGTCTGACACGTAACAGGTTACTGGGTAAGATGTAATTCCCAGCCCAGGTCGGCAGGTAGGGTTTGTACATACCTCCTGGCACAGGCTGGGTCCATGGAAGGGTGATTGCCTGAACTGCAATCTACCCAAATTGCCGATTGTTCACACCCCCAAACACTTGACAGAAGGACCAATCACCTAAGGCTGGTGCCCCCTTGCGAAGAGGGGCCCCAGTTGGAAGGAGCATGCCATCGGAGACACTAGCAATCATTGCAAATGTCCTCATGATGCATCAATCGTCTTCCCACTCCCCTTCTACAAAATGTTAACGCAATGAGGCTAATGATTTAGACCTACTTCCTGCTGTACCACAGTTCCTCGTGGTCTCACGTACTGAAAATGGTCAGTTCTTCACCCCGGTAAATCTGTTTATTTTTCAGAAAGGTGTAGATGCAATTTATGGCCCTGTGAAATCCTGCTCCAGTTCACAGAATGGCATTTTCCTTCTGGAGACCACTTCTGATTCTCAAGCTCGACAATTGCTTGCTGCCTCACCTCTCCATTGTTACCTAGTTCATGTCTAGGCCTGCAGAACTTTGAAATCCTTCTGTGGTGTAATTTACACCAGGCTGCTTGATGGTCTGAGGCTGAAACACAATCTTAACTTCCTGATCAGGGTGTCATTGACATTCATCATGTAATGAAAAGGGTAGAGTCTTCCTTAGTGCCCACCTGCACTCTCTCTCACCTTTAATAAAGTGTTGCTTCCATCCAATCTCAAAGCAGGCTATGAAATCATCGTCCAACCACACATTCTGAACCCGATGTGCTGCTACCAGTGTCATTGTTTCATCCACACTAGAATGACTTGACACCCAACCAAATGTCATCTGTTATAGGAGTGTTCAAGAGGGCGATCGTCCATCACCACCTCCTCCCTGCTGTACCAACTGCAATGGCAGCCATGCCGCCACCTCTCAAGAATGTCCAGTGTTTCTTCATGAGCAGGCTGTTAGAGATCTGCATAAAGGAAAAGGTGCCTTATCCATTTGCTTGCAAGTTACTGGCGAGTCGCAAACTGTTCTCCCATCAGGTACCTATAGATCTGTTCTTGTTACCCCCTTGCTCCATGAAGGACACAGCCACGCAGACATACAATTTCCAATTCAGCTCTGAGGTTGTGAAATCGCCCAGTGTCAGGATAGCATAATACCTGAGTGTTCTTCTACCGGAAAAGCCCAAAGAAATCCTCCAAAGGCAAGCAGTCTTCTCCTTTGCCACCATGAAGATCCTCTTCGATGGTGTCTGGACATGATACCTTAGCCCAGCCAGTCTCCATATTGCCAGTGCGCACCAACATCCGTTTCTCAGCGGTGGGTTCCAGACTGACCACACAAGCAAGCTGATGCTTCTGTAGACCCCATGGAGCAGGATCCTCCTCCTTCTGTGCCCTGTAGCAGCACCTCTTCCCCAACAGCCGCCGAGGTGACAGTCCCACGTCTCTTCATTGTGACTCTCCTCCAATGGAATATTTGCGGCCTTCAGTCCCATAAGGATGATTTATGGCTGTTTTTAATGTAGCAGTGTCCCCTTGCACTCTGCCTTCAAGAAACAATTGCGTCCTTAAGACTGCTTTGAGCTTTCACATTTTTTACTGATTGGTTTTGATCTTCCCCCTGAAGTCCCCATTGCCTCATATGGGGGGTGTCATGCTGTTCATACAGGATGACACTGTCAGCCAATCTCGCTGACTACCTGTCCTCAAGCTGTTGCAATTCTCCTTTTCCTCCCCTGCCTGACTTTTTTCCCCCTCTGTACCATTTATGTCCCTACATCATTTGCTGTTGCCAGGTCATACTTCTTAAAACTTACTGGGCAGCTACCTCACCAATTTTTGTTACTTGGTGACGTTAATGCACATAATCCCCTTTGGGGCTCTCCCAGGACCCTCTTAAGTGACTTTCTTAACTAACTTAACCTCTTCTGCCTTAATACTGGAGCACCCACTTCCCTTTCGGACTCCTCGCACACCTATTCCCCTGCACTTTCCAGCTTGCCCATCATCTTGAGTGGTCCGTTCTTCCTGACATCTACTCAAGCAATAATTTCCAGTGTGCTATCAATTTGCTGACCCCTACCCCACCTGCATGCACACCTAAATGGCAGCTTCATGGGGCTGACTGGCAGCTTTACTCCTCCCTGGTGACCTTTGAAGAACAAGATTTCCCCAGCTGTGATGACAAGGTAGAATATCTCACAAAAGTTATCCTTACTGCTACAGAATGTTCCATCCGCCGCACTTCCTCTTGACCACGTTGTGACCCACTCCCTTGCTGGACTGAGGCATGCCACGATGCAAATCACACATGTAGATGTGCTGTCTGCGTTTTTAACGGCATTCATTATAAATAGATTAGTGAAAAGTGTCATCCTGTTCTTCAGGATAGCAAGAGCCAGCTGGATTTCATTAATTAGTTGAACTGTTTTGAAACAACACCTTTCTCTGTTGTGTAGGCAAATCTCCAATGGCCCTCTGGCACAAAGATCCATTCCCCAATTTCTGGCCTGACAGTCACTGGCGATGTGATCGTGGATTCTATTGCAATTTCAAACACCTTGGGCCGCCATTTTGCAGAAGTTTTGAGTTCTTCGCACTATCACCCTGCCTTCCTCCATCAGAAATGAGTGGAGGCCGCTGGGGTGATAACCTTCTCTCCTTCGAATCATCAGTGCTACAGTGTCACCCTTTACTATGACTAAGCTAGATCCTGCTCTGTTCATCCAGATCCTCCACCCCAGGGCCAGACGCCATCGACATTCAGATGTCGCAACACCTTTCCCTTGCGGGCAAGAATTTTCTGCTTAACGTGTACAACTGCATTTAGGCAGAGGGCACATTTCGTGGATGCTGGCATGAAGCCATTGTCATACCCGTACCTAAGCCCGGTAAGGACAAAACCTTTCTTCTAGCTTCAGCCCCTTCTCTCTTACCAGCTGTGTTTGAAAGGTGATAGAACACATGATCTATGCCTGGTTGGCGTGGTGGCTAGAGTCTAGACATCTACTAATGAATGCACAGTGTGGATTTAGACTGCAGTGTTCTGCAGTTGACCATCTCATTAATTTGTCCATCCATGTCATGAATGGCTTTCTGCAGAAATCAGACTATGGCTGTTTTTGATTTGGAGAAGGCCTATGACATATGCTGGAGAACTAGTATCCTCCATACTCTGTACACGTGGGGCTTCCGTGGCCACCTGCCGTTTCCTTCAGGCATTTTTACAAGACAGAGTTTTCAAGGAGCATGTGGGTTTTGCCTTGTTGGATACCTTTATCCAGGGAAATGGTGTGCCTGAGGGTTCTGTCCAGAGAATCGTCATCCTTGGTATTGCCATACAGCCCTCTCCCCCCATTCATGGCCTGTCTTCCACCAGATGTCTCCAGATCTCTTTTTGTTGACAATTTTGCCATCTATTGCAGTTCTCCCCAGACCTGTCTCACAGAGCAGCGTCTTCGATCTGCTTGATCACCTTTACTCCTGGAGCATCGACAATGGCTTTAGCTATCAGGTGGCACAAATGGTTTCTCCCACCATCTGTTCACCTTGGGCCTGTTGCCATTCCGTTTCCAGAAACTGCGTAATTTCTGGGGCTCATGCTCAATAGGAAACACTCTTGATTTTTCCCATGTGTCTGACGTGGCAGCCCGATATACAGTCCCTCAACCTCCTATGTATAATCACTGGTACTTCGTGGGGGTGCCGAGGGAACTACCCTCCTCAGTTTGCACCGGTCCTTGCCCATTTGAAACTAGATGATGGGTGCCTTGTTCATGTGTCTGCTCGCCCATCCCTCTTACGCTCCCTCAACATTCATGTCATCCGTTTGGCCACAGGTGCCTTCTACACTAGCCTGGTTTAGTCTGTATGCTGAAGCTGCTGAACTGCTACTGTCCTACTGCCGTGACTTTCTCCTCAGCAGGTATGCGTGCCATTTGTCTGCTATGCTTGGTCACCTCTCCTATGCCGCCTCCTTTGACAATTCCTTTGATCGTCAGTATGGGGCTTGTCCCTCTTCTGCTACATCCTGGAGTCCACTTTCGCCACTTGCTACAGTGGCTTAACTTCACACAACCTGCAACTTTCCCAGTGGTTGTGAACCCTTCACCTTGGCTTCCTGTTGACCTGGGCCTTCATACGCTTCCTAGGGACACTGCTCCAACCTCGGTTTATCACCTTAAGTTTCATGACCTTCACATGGAACTTTGTGATACTACCTTTGTATACACTGATGGCTCTTGGACTGACTGTGGGGTTGGGTGTGCCTTAATCATTGGCACCTATGTCTTTTGATAATGGCTTCTGGCACACTGCTCTGAATTTACAGCCGAGCTCTTCACCTTGTATCAGGCCACGGAGTACATCCAGCAATACAGCTTCCCATTTACGTCCTCTACTCGGACTCACTCAGTACCTTCCAAAGTCCATGTGCGCTGTACACTGCTCATCCCTTAGTGCAGCAAGTCCAGGAAAACTGTCAGCTGCTCACCTTTGGTGGAGCCATTGTAATGTTTCAGAGAGTCTCTGGTCATGTCAGTGTGCCAGGAAATGCGGCTGCTGATGCTGCTGCCAAGGCTGCAGTCTTTGTACCTCGGCCCTCAAGTACCTGTATTACCTCTGACAATACCTGTGTTGCTGTCTGTCAGGAGGTGGTGTCCATTTGGCATCACCAATGTGTATTGGGCACTGCCTTTTTAGCCATTGTCATTTGCTAAGTAGGGCTACCCCTCCACTTTGTTCACATCGTGCCCCTCTGTCCCAGGGGCCACCCTTCCTCCTCCTCCTCCTCCTCCTCCTCCTCCTCCTCCTCCTCCTCCTCCTCCTCCTCCCGCCGCTGCCCGAGAAGCGATCCTCTTCTCAGGCGTCCATCGGGAAACGTTCCGGACCCCAGCTTCCGAAGTCCGGCGTTCCAAAATGGACCCCGCGCGTGAGGACCTTCTTCGGGCCCAGCCCACCATCCCTGTGCCTCCTCGGACTGACAAGAAGGCCTCTAAGAAGAAGTCTCTATCCCCCTCTCCACCCCGGCGCATTTCGGCTGACGCTCCATCTGTGAGTCGCTGCTCCCGGCCGTCCTCAGTTTCGCCGGGACGCTATGCTGCCAGGTGCTCAGCTGGCCTCTCATCGGCAAAAGATGCTGCCCCTCCTACACAACCAGGGACAGCGGCTGCAGCTGGCGACGACTCGATGGAACAGGATCCATCTCCCGCCGGTTGTAGCGTTGTTCCCTCGAAACATGGCCCTCCGCGGCCGTTGAGGTGACCAGCTCTTCCCGTCTCATTCCCTCTTTTGACTAGCGATGGCCTTGTTACATTGGAACATAAGAGGTATTCGATCTAATCGGGAGGAATTACAACTGTTCCTCCGCCTGCACTGTCCGCTTGTCCTTGGTCTCCAGGAAACCAAGTTGCGCCCGACTGACCATATTGCCTTTACCCACTATACCTCGGAGCGGTATGACCTCACCCCTGTGGACGGTATCCCTGCTCATGGCGGGGTCATGTTGCTCGTTCGGGACGATGTCTATTACCATCCCATCCCATTGACCACCCCACTCCAAGCAATAGCTGTCGGTATTACTCTTTCTGCTTTTACTTTTTCAGTTTGTACCATCTACACTCCATCGTCATCTGCTGTTAGTCGGGCTGACATGATGCACCTGATAGTTCAGCTTCCCCCGCCGTTTTTATTGTTTGGCGACTTCAATGCCCATCATCCCCTTTGGGGCTCTCCTGCATCCTGTCAAAGAGGCTCACTCTTGGCGGATGTCTTCAACCATCTCAATCTTGTCTGCCTCAATACTGGTGTCCCGACTTTCCTCTCGGACTCTACTCATACCTACTCCCACTTGGACCTCTCGATCTGCTCTACCACTCTTGCCCGTCGGTTCGAGTGGTATGTCCTTTCTGACACCTATTTGAGCAACCACTTCCCCTGTGTCGTTCGTCTCCTGCACCACACCCCATCCCCACGTCCTTCGAGCTTTAACATACCGAAAGCTGACTGGGGACTCTACTCCTCCCTGGCGACCTTTCCGGACCACGATTTTCTCAGTTCTGACAGTCAGGTCGAATACCTCATGGCTGTTATCATCAATGCTCCCGAACGTTCCATTCCTCGTACTACCTCTTCTTCACGTCGCGTTTCCGTCCCCTGGTGGAACGAGGCCTGTAGAGACGCTATCCGTGCTCGACGACGTGCTTTACGCACCTTTCGCCGCCATCCTACGTTGGCGAATTGTATTGGATACAAACGACTCGGAGCGCAATGCCGTAGAGTCGTCAAAGACAGCAAAAAAGCTTGTTGGGTCTCTTTCAACAGCTCCTTTAACAGTTTTACTCCCTCTTCTGTCGTATGGGGTGGCCTGCGCCGGCTGTCGGGCATTAAGGCCCACTCCTCGGTACCTGGCCTGACCTCGGGTAATGAGGTCCTTGTCAATCCTGTGGCTGTCTCCAACGCCTTCGGCCGGTTTTTCGCAGAGGTTTCAAGCTCCGCCCATTACCACCCTGCCTTCCTTCCCAGGAAAGAGGCAGAAGAGGCTCAGCGACCTTCCTTCCACTCGCTGAATCTGGAAACTTATAATGCCCCATTTACTATGCGGGAACTCGAACGTGCGCTTGCACTGTCCCGGTCCTCTGCTCCGGGGCCAGATGCCATTCACGTTCAGATGCTTGCACACCTTTCTCCGGCGGTCAAAAGCTTCCTTCTTCATACCTACAATCGCGTCTGGACCGAAGGTCATGTCCCTGTGCGATGGCGTGACACCGTCGTTGTTCCTATACCCAAACCCGGGAAGGATAGACACCTTCCTTCTAGTTACCGCCCCATTTCTCTTACAAGCTGTGTCTGTAAGGTGATGGAGTGCATGGTTCATGCTAGGTTAGTTTGGATCCTTGAATCTCGACAGCTACTTACCAATGTCCAATGCGGCTTTCGTCGCCGCCGCTCCGCTGTTGACCACCTTGTGACCTTGTCGACATTCATCATGAACAACTTTTTGCGAAGGCGCCAAACGGTAGCCGTGTTCTTCGATTTGGAGAAGGCTTATGATACCTGTTGGAGAGCAGGTATCCTCCGCACTATGCACAGGTGGGGCCTACGCGGTCGCCTGCCCCTTTTTATTGATTCCTTTTTAACGGATCGAAAGTTTAGGATACGTGTGGGTTCCGTATTGTCCGATGTCTTCCTCCAGGAGAACGGAGTGCCTCAGGGCTCCGTCTTGAGCGTAGCCCTTTTTGCCATCGCGATCAATCCAATTATGGATTGCATTCCACCTAATGTCTCAGGCTCTCTCTTTGTCAATGACTTCGTGATCTACTGCAGTGCCCAGAGAACATGCCTCCCGGAGCGCTGCCTTCAGCGTTGTCTAGACAGTCTATACTCGTGGAGCGTGGCAAATGGCTTCCGGTTCTCTGAAGAGAAGACGGTTTGTATCAACTTCTGGCGATATAAAGCGTTCCTTCCGCCATCCTTACATCTCGGTCCCGTTGTTCTCCCATTCGTGGAAACAACAAAGTTTCTAGGGCTCACGTTGGACAGGAAACTGTGTTGGTCTCCGCATGTCTTATTTGACGGCCCGTTGTACACGTTCACTTAATGTCCTCAGAGTTCTTAGTGGTTCATCTTGGGGAGCGGATCGCACTGTCCTGCTTCGCTTGTATCGGTCCATAGTCCGATCGAAGCTGGATTATGGGAGCTTCGTCTACTCATCTGCTCGGCCATCCCTCTCGCCGTCTCAAGTCCATCCACCATTGGGGGTTACGTCTTGCGACCGGAGCCTTCTACACTAGTCCTGTCGAGAGTCTTTATGCTGAAGCTGCCGAATTACCATTAACCTACCGGCGCGACGTACTGCTGTGTCGGTATGCCTGCTGGCTGTTGTCTATGCCCGACCACCCCTCTTACCAGTCCTTCTTCGCCGATTCTCTCGACCGTCAGTATGGGTTGTATGTCTCTGCCCTGCTGCCCCCCCGGAGTCCGCTTCCGTCGCCTGCTTCGACAATTGGATTTTGCCCTCCCTGCCACCTTCAGAGAGGGTGAGAGCCTGACACCACCTTGGCTCCAGGCTCCGGTTCATATTTATCTCGACCTCAGCTCACTCCCGAAGGAGGGTACTCCGGCTGCAGTGCATTGCTCATGGTTTGTCGAACTTCGTGCTCAACTTGCCGGTCACACCTTTATTTACACCGATGGCTCCAAAACTGACGATGGTGTCGGCTGTGCCTTTGTCGTCAGGGCCGCCACCTTTAAATACCGGCTCCTCGACCAATGTTAAAGCTTTACGGCCGAGCTTTTTGCTCTCCATCAGGCCATTCAGTATGCCCGCCGCCACCGCCATTCATCGTATGTACTCTGCTCTGACTCACTCAGTGCTCTTCAGAGCCTTGGAGCTCCCTTGATTCAACGGATACAGCAGTCCCTCCATTCTTTCACTGATGATGGTTCTCCGGTCAGCTTTCTGTGGGTTCCTGGACATATAGGAGTGCCTGGGAATGAGGCTGCAGATGCTGCATCCAAGGCTGCAGTCCTCCTGCCTCGGCCAGCCTCCCATTGTGTCCCGTCATCTGACGTTCGTGGGGATGTCTGTAAGAGGCTTGTCGTTGTGGTGGGATGCTTGGTCATCCCTCCAAGGAAACAAGCTCCGGGCAGTAAAACCGCTCCCAACTGCTTGGACAACCTCCTCCCGACCTTCTCGGCGAGAGGTGGTCCTTCTGACCAGGTTGCGGATTGGGCATTGCCGGTTTAGCCACCGCTACCTGCTCTCCGGTGACCCAGCCCCGCAGTGCCCTTGTGGTCAGGCATTAACAGTGTGCCATGTTTCATTGTCGTGTCCCCGCTTTAGTCAATCTCGTGTTGTCCTGTCCCTGCCATCTACTTTACCGGATATTTTAGCTGATGACATTCCAGCAGCTGCTCGTGTTCTGCGTTTTATAACTTTGACTGGCATGTCCAAAGACATCTAACCTTTTTCCTTATTTCATCTGCATCTTTGTCAGGTCTTTCTGGTGTCCCCCCTCCCCTTGAGTTTTACTAGATTCCATGTGCTCTAACAACAGTGACTGGGCGCTAATGACCTCAGTAGTTGAGCGCCCTTAAACCCCACCAAAAAAAAAATGCCACTTCATTGATTGCCTCTTTGTCGCTGGTGAAAAATGGAGCCCTGTTTCATCACCTGTCATAATTCTTCCAAGAAATTCATCTCCACCATTCTCATACTGTTCCAAAAGTTTGCTGCATACTGTTTTTCTTGTTTCTTTGAGAGCCACTGTCAACATCCTGGGAACCCACCTGACACTAACCCTTTTTAACACTGACACTTTCAGTATTCTGCAAACACTTTCTTCCCCTATCCCAATGTAGCGTGACAATTCGTTCACTGTGATGCGTCTGTCAGCAGTCACCAATTCGTTAGCTCTCTGCACATTGTCTGGAGAGTGTGCAGTACGAGGCCTGCCACTGCGAGGACAATGATCAATATTGCCATGCCCGCTTTAATCACTTAACGTGCTTGCCCCCTGAGTAACTGTACTGCGATAAACAGCAGCATCTCCATACACATTTTCAACCTCTTGTGGATGTATCCCAATGTCTCATTGACAGCACAGGAATTCTAGGACAGCACGTTGCTTTTGACAAATGTCAAGAGTAGCAGCCATCTTGAAGACATCCTATGACGGTGTCACTCACGGGAACAGGCTGAACTAAGTTTGAAAACAAGTGGGAAAAATGTATCTACACACTGGAAAACTTTCACACACGCAGAACGAAAACTGTATTTTTTAAAAAATAGTGATTTCTTTTGGAGTGACCCTCATACTAAGAGGTGTGGTGAATTCTCATCCACAGATTCGTACAGCAGATTTTTATTCCTCAGATACTGCACATTTCGATGAATTATCCTAAATGGTACTGATATCTTAAGACACTGTGAATTGGTATTCTGAATCAGTTGAATTATCGCCAGAGTCTTTAACACTGCACTGTAATGACAATTTACTGTCTTCAAAGTCAGTTCCTTTGGCATGTGACCAGGATTCTCTCCAATCCAAGGGGTTTAGTTCAGCAAAATCGTGTTGCTTGAAATTGAGCCTAAAAAACTTGTTGATTATAATCTAAAATGACGGGGTCCATGGTTTTATGCAGCTCTTTACAGAGTTAAATTATCTGGTTCACTAACTTGAGCTTTCCATTTCTGTTCAAGTCTGTGCCAGGTATGTTCATGTTTCAGTTCATGTCTAGCAAGTGCACATGATTTGGTTTTTTACATAGTTTCTACAGTTCTAAATTACAGCACCTTACTTCTGTAGTAACACAAGACCACTGGAGGAGAGTGGTACTGGTAGGTTTGTAAGTTAACATTCGTGTTGTACAGTTTTGGCAATAACATCCTATAAACTGAGTGCTTACTTGCTCTTGTTTTTGTGAACACCATTGGTGCCACCAATGATTAAAACATAGTTATCTTTTTTTCAGATTGTTTCTGATAAATTCTTGGCTACAGCATGTAATGTAGCTCCTGGTTTAACTTAAGCAAATACAGAATACTCATTGTGTACAGCTTCATGGAGGGGAGCTGAAAGGCTTTTTCCGTGGCTGTCGGCATACAGTAAATTTTTTTTTTTTTTTTTTTTTTTTTCTTTTTTTTGTGCTTCAAGGTGTCAGAATTTTCCTGTTACGACCTTTATTGGAGGATTAATTATATTTACTTTAGCTTACACTATTCGTTGTTTCGCTGGATGAATCTGGTGCTGAAAACTTATTTGATGTAACTGGTGCACTGCTTCTAGTGCTTTGTTTTGGTTTTCTATTTTCTTGATAGTTTAGTGTTCCGTTTTTGGGCTTTACTGCAGTCCACATAAATTTATTTGTAGTCTTGACATATTCTGAGTTCGATATTACATTTTTCATCATAACACCTTTTTTGGTTTGCAAATCACGCTTAACAATATCAATAAGACTGTTTTTGTGACTACTTTTCACTACTGTTCCACTGTTTTCACTACACCACTTTTTTCACTTAGTTTTTGTTTTCTTGTTTTAGGAAGGCTGTTCCTTTCTTGAGGGTTTAAATATCCCTTCATCATGCATTTTTTACATGCCGATTTATTTGTTCAAGACATAGTAATGTTTTACTTTCCCTTTTCTTAGGAAAAAAAGCAAATTGTTGAACTGACAGAAACTGATGGAATAGATATTCTTGGTAACATCGTAGATGCAAGCATACTGTCTATCAACCCCAATCTGTACGGCGATCTACACAACCTTGGCCATGTTATGATGGGATTCTGCCATGATCCTGATGCCAGACATCTCGTAAGTGCAAATTCTGCTTATTAAGAACCTTGTATTGTAAATTCTTCTGCATGCAAAGTAAATTGTACTGTATGTATAAAAACATATTTTGTGGCATAGACTGGAATGCATATTGATCAGAAAAAACTGGCTAAAATATCTTACAAAATATAAGCTTTGCAATGTCATGCATACAAGATTATAAATTGGAAGCTAATGCACACACTTAATAATATTGTCAGTGTCAAACAAGAAAAAAAATTTCACCAGTAGGGGATAAACTGTATCAAATTAGGGAGATTTTCTTTATAAATTTAATTTCCATTAAAGGTAATTCCTGTAGGTTGTATAATTTTATTCACTTCTCACTAATAAATCTCCCATGACAGGAAACATTTGGGGTCATTGCTGATCCAGCAACGACAATGAGGGATCCTATATTCTACAGGTGGCATGCTTTCATAGATGGCATCTTCCAGGAGCACAAGAAGGTTCTTCCTAGGTACACTGTCCAGCAGGTATGGTACAATTTGATTGCCTGAAATACATACTGTTTTTACAGGTCTTGACCAATGTAAATCATCAGTTCAAATAATAGTGATCTAATAATGTTCTGACTCTCACAATTATGTTTTTCTAATTTTTTAAAAAAAAATTTGAACAGTAAGCCAAACAGAGACCCTGAATTGTTGACTTAACAAGCAATGCTAATGCACAAAGTACACAGGATTACCAAATAGAGATTTATGGAGTATAACATTTACAACAAAGATGATTTTTTAAGGAGGGTATTTTAAAAAGGGATGCAGGTCAAAATCTGCCATATTGGTTTAAAAGAACAAATACATGTACCTAATGAAGCATCTGTCAGAAAAAAAATTATATTAACTATAGTTTGGTGTTGCAGGCACAAGAACTTCACAAGGTGCACAGTTAAATGTTAATGCTCCAACTGCAGTTTTGCTCAAGAAACATTAATTCCATAAAGTAATAGCTAATAGAAAAAAATTATCCTCTACCTATTCAAGAGTCCAGAAATGTCCAAGAATGAACAGGGTGCTCTTATGTCAATCAGGAACTGGTTAAACATTACTGTCACTGTGTAATAGGTAAAATACCAAATGCATTTGCAATTGAAATATCTGAAGGTTAAAATCAGACAGATACGTTCAGGAAAGATGTTGTGTATTGGGTTGGTGTAAGAGTTCGTTGTATTTGTCCATAAACTTAATAAAAGCAGATACACATATGACTTCAGTCATCAGTAATAGTGTCTCCTTTACTGGTCACAATGATCTACCAATGCTGAGAACTTTTATTCCATGACTGTAGAAATTGAGTGTTCTTGTAGTGAAACATTTGAGCCATGTTTGGAGCACATTTCCATTTGGAAAGGAATTTCCTTGGACTTTCTTTAAATAGAGAACAAAATGGTGAAAATGTGAGGGCACAAGATCAGGTGAATAAGGGGGCTGTGGAATGACTTCGCATACAGTCACCTGTACAATGTCATGTCAGAGTAGCAGAATGTTGGTGGGAGTTACTGTGGAGTAGCATCACTTCATGCAATCCTCCTGATCACTATTTTTGGATAGCATTTGGAAGGAACACAGATTGTTAACAATAAATGTGGGCAGTAGTAGTTAAATTTCAGGAAAGCAATTTGTAGTAAGACACTATCGCTGTTCCACCAGATGCATAACATTATCTTTCATGGGTGCACACAGGTTCATGTACAGGAAGTTGCTGTTCTGTTTGGGCTCAATCATTTCTTTCCTTGTTTCATGTTAGCATAAAGACACAATTTCTCATTGTCAGTAATAAAAGGCAGGAATGGTTGCTGCTGCAGCTGCTGTCAATGAGCTGACTGAGGAGGAGCAAGCAGAGATGCACATGTCCAGCCACTGAGTTTTTGTTTTCATTGGTACACATACACCAGATTTTTTTATACCTTCCCCATTGCATGCAAATGTCACTGATAGTAAAATGGCCAGTTACTCACATTGGCCAGTTCTGGACTTCACCGACATGTCATGACATTGTATTAATGAATCTGAAAGATTTCATAAAACCCAAAAGGTCTTCCCTAATAGTCACAAATGTCAACATGCACATCCTTAAAATCGGAACAGTTTTTCTTGCTAGGCTATCAAATGGTGTGATTGCCATGTGTCGTGCAAATGTTCCTGGTTGCCTCTGTTGCTGTCACCCCTTCACTGCACTCGGAACTCTTGACTTGAATAAGCCATGAAGACAAAAAGGTACCAACTGGCTGCTGTCATCCTCAGCCCACAGGCATCACTAGATGCAGATATGGACGAGCATGTGGTCAGCACATGGCTCACAGCCATAAGTCAATCTGAGACTGGAGTTGATACTTCTCAGTCAAGTAGCTCCTCAGTGTGCCTCACAAGGGCTGAGTGCATCCTGCTTGCTAACGGTGCTCGGCAGACTGGATGGTCACCTGTCCAGCTAGAATAGTGCTTAACTACAGTGATCTCAAGGAACTGGTGTCCTTGCTGCAGCAAGGCTGTTGGCCTATTGCACTCAAACAGAACAAGAGCTCAAAATTGCTCAATTTCTCCACTTCATGCTCCACTTTCTAGCATCCACAGCTCTTAACTATCTCCATATGACAAAATATGTAAACCCAAATAGAAACGGTGAGCTACAAATTGAAAATGGCAGTTTACAAATAAGCCCATAGCAACCAGAACATCAACAAATGCTATCAACTTATGCACCTACCTAATTCAACCAAAAATTCACTTCATCAAAACACTTAGAAAATAAATTCATATAGAATAAAACTACCTTGGGGAATGCCAGAAACTGGTTTAGTTTCACTTGAAGACTTATCATCAATAACACTATGTTAACATTTGTATTTATTTAGTTAGCACAAATAACTTAGTGGTTTCAGTGATTATAAATTGAGGTGCCAAACAGAAGCTGAGAAACATATACATGAAAACAAAGAATCTGGAATGTCTGCTGCTATAGGTAGCAAACATACAAAAGAAAAAAACCCAACAATACAGAAAGTAAGAGATAAAGTGGGGCTTAATGTCTTCCTAGACCTGTCATTTATTACCACCTCTTAAAGTCTTTCGTTCTTCCACTTTTATCTGTCTGCAAAGGCTTCATTCTTTTATGGAACAAGTACTACTCTAGTCTAATCTATGGTGTATTGTTCAGTTACTGTGTGTGTGTGTGTGTGTGTGTGTGTGTGTGTGTGTGTGTGTCAGACATTTTGTCTGAAGGTATAGAGAGTAAGGTCTGTAGTTTCCAACTTTGTTGGAAACATGTTGCAGTGAAACTATTATTTTATTGAATTATTTTTTCAGCTAAGCTTTGATTATGTTCATGTTACTGGTGTTGAAGTCATATCAGAGAAAGCTCCAAAGAATGAATTTGTCACATACTGGCAGCAAAATGATATAGATCTTTCACGGGGACTTGACTTTGCACCACGAGGTCCAGTGTTCGTTCGTTTCACACATTTGCAGCATGCACCATTTGTGATTAAGATACAAGTACGTATAAATCATCTACTAAATTTTACAATTTGCTATTCAATGAAAACAAACTAACATAAGTGATACTTGTAGGTTGAAAATAAAGGACCTCAAAGACCAGGAACTGTGAGAATTTTCATGGCACCAAAGTACGATGAAAGAGGTCTTCCAATGTTGTTAAGAGACCAGAGATCCCTCTTCATTGAAATTGACAAGTTCTCTGTGCAGTGTAAGTATTTACTCTCATAAGCAGCATGTATATTAAGGCTTTTTCAAAGTCTCATCATTATGGCAAAAATGCTGGATGAAAATATGTAAAGATCTCCATAAAAGATACCATCATGAGGCAATTCCCTTGTCACAAAATTCCTCCAAAACAAATTTTGGTAGTTATGCTCAGTGGGCTGTAACTCAAAGCCCAGTCTGTGAGCAAAAACTGGATTGGTTACATCAGCAAATACTTTACTTAGTTGCACTTGAGTGTTGCATTGAAAATACATGATGCAATAGTTTTGTGGAATGAATGAAGAAAAATACAAAAATAGACCTTTTGTCTGTACACAGCTATTACAGCTGTAATGTACCCGCTCTGTTATTGTTTTCTGTTTTTTTTTTTGTTATTGTTTTTTGTTATTGTAGTTGTAGAGATATGAAATTATTGTAGCAGTTTGCTTAGTCAGCCGTAATTCGGAATTTTTTGACATTAAATGGAGCCCGAAGCTTGAGTAACAGATACTTCGCGTGAAGTGTGATTTGCGGCATAAACAAAAATTAATTGTGGAGATGCAATCCACAGAATATTAACAGAAAAGCTTTAGAACAATGCGCACGACTGACTAGACACATTCAGAGGGTACGTACATTCTTGTACGAGTGGTTGTGATCTGATGAAAGATCTGTCTTAAATTTTTTTCTGTAAAATAATTATGTTGTAACACTCGGAGACTGCGAACGTACAATCAGGGTAGAGGCACGTACTTCCTATCATTCCCCGTGGCCTGGGTAAAAAAATTGCAATTATTTAAATTTAAGAATATTTCTTTTCCAATCACTCCTATTTTTATACCAAAAGGAAGATTGCAGGTTCTGAATGTCTTGGCAAAAACGCACCGAAATTAATCTTAGCGGCCACCAAAGTAAAGTAGTGAGAACAATCGTGTACCTCTATTGCTGAGCAGCGCCGTTGTAAAGTTGGTCGCCTCCATCTAATATTCGCCTTGTCGAATTAACAGAATAATTTGTACTCCATTGGTATGGGATTTAGGCTTGATCTTGACAGAAATTAGAAAACACATTTTTCATCATTTGACACCTTCATTTAACACACACAGACATGAAACTATACAGTACATCTTTATGCCAGCACATCAGAACAAGAAGGTAGTTAATACTAGAAGTATGAAAGCATCTCGAAATTAGTCCTTTGTCTCTCAATGATAAAGTTTACCGGAGTAGTCCTCTGGTATGACAGTCAAACAAATTTTCTTCTTGTATCTTTGAGATTAAATTACATCATTTTTTTAGTTCCTTTTCATGGCTTATAAATCAAAACTGCAAAGAGTACGTTTCAACTATACTATAAAAATCTTAAGACTGGTTTCCATAGTTGAAATCTTAAAACTTCATGTTTTTAGCTTATTCTTCCTTAACCCTGCTACATTCTTCAGGTATTAAGTTAACGTAGTGTTAAAAGATGGAAGGTACACTTCCAAGTGACTGCAGCTTGGATTTTGGTGTGAATGTGAAAAATTATTTCATTGTGGAAGGATAAGCTGTGTATCAAACATCAATTCTTGAAGTTTCCATAAAGATATGCTGTGAAATACCTTAACAAAAATTATTCTGCTAGTTCAGCAATTTAACAGGTGTTAAACAATTTAAGATATTTTACTTCAAATCTCATCTACTAAAAGAAGCCAGTATTACATTCACCACCATGTAATAATAATGAATTTATAATGTATTGTCTACTTCCAGTGTATAATACTCCATTGCGTCTTATCTATAAATCCAATTGTAAATGTTTTCTCACTTAAATTCAGTGGTAAATTCCCTTTTCCAGTAAAGAGTGGTAGCAACATCATACAGCGCCGTTCAGATGAATCATCAGTAACAATACCATTTGAGAGAACATTCCGCAATTTGACTGGAGTAGGAGAGTCTCAACAGGTGGCGGAATATACCTATTGTGGCTGTGGATGGCCACAACACATGTTGATACCAAAGGGGCGCCAAGGGGGCCTACCTGCTGAGTTCTTTGTCATGGTATCAGATGGTAGTATAGACAAGGTGAGTTTTCTTCTGCCAGCTGTTTGAATTGCCCATTTCCAGCAAAAATTGCTATAAAAGATTTCTCGTAAATTATGCACAAGGTGGAAAATTCATTGACAATAGTTTGTCAAACAATAGCAGTGCTTAAAGGTTAGTAATTCCCCATAATTATTTGATGGACATCCTATCTGAAAGGCGAAACCATGTGGTGCCTACATCTCAGATATGCTGGCCACTGAATGGGGTTCCAGTTTCTTGTCATTTGATATGGAAAAAGTATTCACATCATATTTACTGCGGTTTGTAATTAAAGTGACAATCACTTCAGATTCTTTTAAGGATGTTCTCATGAGCATTTAAAGTGCTCATAACGAAGTGCCTGCTTAAGTTTTTCAACCAATTTGTCTATGAAGTACCGTAAAATTTCCTATTGTGGTTGATAATTTTCATAATGCATGTACTGGATCACTTAGAGGTTATTAAAATTATAAACAGTATCACCTGCTTAAAATGTGTTCATACATTGCAGACTTGGTATATTAGTTTAATTACAGATAATACTTGCACACAATTTTTCAGCCAGATCACCCTAATAGTCTGCTGTAGCATTAAGGGCTCTACAAAGTGTTTCATATGGCTTTGTACAAAATGTCATGGTTTTCAGCTGCTACATAGTTTGGTGGATATAATGAGGCACTACTTACATTAACACACACCTTGAATATACTTATCACTACCTTACATGTGGAACATACAGTTCAAATTGTCATTGCTTCCAGGTTGAACAACCCCCTCCGGAACAAAATTGTCGTGCAGCTCATAGTTACTGTGGATTGCACAAGCGTCTCTACCCAGATCGCCGCAGCATGGGCTACCCCTTTGACCGCGTGCCAAGAGATGGTGTAAATACTTTACGTGAGTTCATGACACCAAACATGGGCTTAATTGATGTGAAAATAAGGCATTATGAAACCACTGTAGGCCCAGGGCCTGGAAATGTTCCTGTGCTGCCTCCTAATCTGAGCCAATTATGATCTTTATTATTTATTATTAGTATTTTATATTCATGACTTACTGCAGATGCCTTATATACTCCTACAAAAATTTTGGATAAAAACTTTTCCATGTATAATTTTAATAAACAAAATTTCAACATTACTATTTGTTATTTTTATAAAGTTAGTAATAATGAAAACTCTTCCAACAAAATTAAGGCATTTTTTCGCAGAAAAAGTGGCACAAATTATTTACCAGAAAGTAAATTCTAACCTAAGCAACAGGAAATAAAGTTAAGGATAAGGTACAAAACACATAGTGGCACTGCAAGCATGACAACAGTGGAGAACTTTTGACCTTAAATGAACTAAAGTTTGGTGCTTACTTTTTGCAAAAGATAGGAGCAAATATCTATTACTGAATTTTCAGGTTATGTCTTGATGCACAACAAATTAAATTAGTAATAGTAAGGGATGAAAACTAACGAGCATCTAGAGAAAAGTTTCCATATTCTCATGAATCTGATAAAGCATCTAGAAAGGTTGTGCTACCCTCGCCCAATAGGTATGCAAATTGACATACTTAATCTAAAAGATACACTGAAATGTGACTATAAGGTTAGCTGTCATAGTTCATATGTGGATTTAAACAATAGAAAGCCCTGTAGATAGATTACATCAGTTCACAGTTCACACGAACATCGTAGATCATTTACAAAAAGGCATGACACAACATGACCCAGTTTGGGAAATTGGAAACAACCTGTTTTCCATTGAATGAAGCAATACCAGGATGAAATACTTAAATTGGCTGCAAGATTGATGAACAACTAAGTTCATTCAACTCGCACAGTATGAGCAACTGATAAATCTGCATTTACTGAAATGAACACAACTTGCACACACATTTGATACTTCAGTTTCATGCACACAATCTGAAATTGTCACAATTGTTACATTGATGAAAAGTGACTCGGGCTACAATGGGGTTTCTAAGTTATTGCAATGTCACAGACTCAAGGCATTTTGTGGCAATTTATAAATGCAAGAAATATTTCTCATGTTCACTTCTGGAAAAGATTTTATACACACAATGCATGGTGGTGTAAATGAAGTCCTGATACAACAACAAAAAATACAAATTACCCCACTGAGTAGTCTGTGAACAATGATTGCCTTAACAGTACACAGCATTGTCTCAACAGTTATCTAGTCAGAATGCATAAGCAACATTTATACAGAAATTTTTTTAGTACAAATTAGTATTTTGCAACACGGCATTCGATTGCTAAAGCTGTAAAAATCTAGTTTTGGACCTGATATGTTGCATATGTAACAGCATTCAGTAACAAACATTATTAAGGAACTAAAGAGTAAAATTCCACTCAAAAGGAGCCTCCGGCAAGGTTTGATGCTGGTACTAACCATATTCACATATGTAATGACAAACCAATGGCTTTCACTATATATAATGTCTTTCTGCTCCCGGGATTGGAATGACTCCTTACCCTCTCCCTTAAAACCCACTTCCTTTCGTCTTTCCCTCTCCTTCCCTCTTTCCTGATGAGGCAACAGTTTGTTGCTAAAGCTTGAATTTTGTGTGTTTGTTTGTGTGTCTATCGACGTGCCAGCGCTTTAGTTTGGTAAGTCACATCATATATATATAGCGATAAAGGATGTAACATGGTATATTCCAAGTGATATGTGAAAGAAGAAGAAATGATCCGGTTGGAAAGAGTGACATTTACACCTTCCTAAGCCTGCCATATCCACTTTCAAAACACTTCTGTAGAAGTCAACTAGTGGGCACGGACAGGAGGAAAAAGAGGAAATTCCTGAAACTAAGTAGACAGCTTTTGTACAAGGAAGCATTTTGTAATTTTGCAGATTTTTGAAAAGACTAAATTTGTTGGGCTTCCAACCTGACAAAACTCTGAAGGAACATGGTATCGGCATTAGAATCTTTGCAGTTACTAGATAAATATTAAATGCCACAGAATTAAGTCCATGGAAGAAATTTAACATTTGCAATGTTAAGAAGTGATTGATAAAAGGTAAGGGGGACGATCCATATTTTTGAATGGCAGCTAAAGATATATGGATGGGATATGAGCACACATCAAGAGATGCTAGAGCACTTGTAAAATGTGCCTCATGAAGCACTTCAGACTTTACCTCTCTGGTTCACACATGGATCTTAAAACTTGATACTCCTTGCCCTTTCTGTGCTTCATTGCTTAATGATCCTACAATGTTCTGGTCCCAGATGTCTTTTCCTGCTATTACAAAAAGATCGATATGCAGAAATACCATTAACTGTGGCTTTAATTTGTATATTAAGAATGAATGAAAGTGAGCACTTGGGGTCTTCAAAGACCTCAACTATACAGGATTAGTTATCTTTGATGGAAAAGTTGTTCAGTGCAGAGGGTAAGAAGATTCTTCATATGTGGGATATTGCCAATGTCAATGAATGCATTTTTGACTGAATCGCAACAAATACTTACACTCACGTTGCGAACAGAGGGGAAGCAGTGGTAATGGAAGAGGCGGCTAAGGAAGATGTCATTCATGGTAATAAGTAATGACATGACAGATTTCACTGGAAAAATGAAACACTTGGGTATAAAGAGCCTCCAATTAAGTACCAAACTACATCTTATCTGGGGTAAACCTGTTCCTAAAGTGGCATCCCTAGTTCAAAACTTAATTACCCAGAAATATCTGTTGTGGTTATGGAAACAGAAGTGCTTGGCAGTGTAAAAGTAGAATGAAAATAAGGTATACTATTAGTACACCTGTGGTATGGAATGATCTAAATTTTTCATATTTTCTGGAGCTTCGAGATCAGGGTGGGAGGACTCGAGGGAACAGTGGAATGAGAAATATGGCAGGCCTATTTTCATTGCGCTATGCACCTAAAAAGATTTCAAGCTATTGTTTGTTGCCACAGATTAGACAAGATTAGACACTGCAGTGCAGTGCAGCGACACTAACATATAAGAATTTTGTTGGCACATCAAACCACCCCGAAAGTAACTGCATAGATGAAGGGTAAACCACAACGTCTTTAACTGGATGATCACCCACGAAGTCACTAGGTGGCATGCACTGTCCATGTTGTGACAGTTGTTGAGCTGCTGCACTTGACAGTGGTCATTTTGAGCTGGGTGTAAATATTTGTTCACTTTTAATCAAACCTGCATTATTTACACTTGTATATGCACAAGGACAGTTAATAGGCTGTGTGGCCCTAGCACAGAAAGACACCAGTAGATGTGTTGTTCCAAAGACAATGTGGGCTGGCACACGAAGTCCGGTAATGATGAAGAGAAGCAAAAAATAACTCGTGAACATACGATGACGATGTTGGGGTCACCACTATGGTTATCACATATTATGGGGTGGTAATTACACACTTAGATGTCATTTATACATTTATTTAGCACTGAAGTAAGTCAAAACATCATGGCAGTACAAAAGTTGCATGCCAGGAGAATAGAACAAATTTAGTACAAAGATGCTAGAGTCCAAAGACATGGCGTTTTGTGCCAGAGGTGCCACAGGTATGAGTAAGAGCCTAACGGATACAGTGCACCTGTAAATTGCCAACCCACCAGCAAAATACACTGTGTTCTGTGTGTCCAAGACATCCAGACAAAAAATAAAAAAAATAGTAAAAACTGTAAGATTTGTTTGCAGTTCCCATTATGACCAGGCTGTGTTGCGCTTAGAAATGGTCATACCAACACAAGCCACTTATTTTTATGAAAGTACAATGAAATGAATATCCTTAGCTGCGTACAGATGTTATGTCAATGGGGACAGTTGAAAATGTGTGACCTGACCAGGACTCGAATCCGGGATCTCCTGCTTCCATGACAGATGCTCTATCCGAGCCACCAAGGACACAGAGGATAGTGCTAATGCAGGGACTTATTGCTGGCACACGTCCCGTGAGACCCACATTCGCAACTTATTGTCCCGCACTATATTCCTTGTGCCTCTGTCCATCATACTCATTACTCGCTGCTTTACTGCCGATTCCCGTAAGAGTTCGGGCACTGTTTGTGCATCATAAAAACCACGTCCTGAGAATACTTAATATGTAAGAATAACAGCATGTTTTAAAAGAAGCAATGGGAAACAATGTTACAAAATATACAACTCTGAATTTTCTTCCAAACATAAAACAGACTTTTCCTTGATATTTATGGTCTACTAATACACAGCATAGAATATAACATAACGTTGTAATAAAGAATCTCTAACAAGACCAAACAAGTGCCCCTGGAACATGACATAGCACTTGGCCATTCAAGGCCTCAGTTCAAGTACTTTAATGAATATGCCCAGTGGAAGGTTAAGCATGCTCCAGATATCAGTTTACCATGCCACTGTCTTAGGCTTGTAGAAAGGGTCAATAGGCTGAGTCGTAAAGGGAGATCTGGCCTTCTGCACGCAGCCAATAACACATGTGGAATCTAGTATATCAATTATTAGGTCACATTAAGGAAAGGATAGTTGCTACTCATCATATAGCAGAGATGATGTGTTGCAGAGACAACAGAAAGTGTGTAGAAAATAAGCTTTCAGACAACAAGACCTATGTTAGAAATAGAAAACTAACCCGGAATCTCCACTATATGGTGAGTAGCAACTGTCCATTTCATAATGATGTTACATCCCATCCTGGATTTTCCATTGTTTATTTATCAGGCCACGCTGTTCCAGTGGAAGTCTTTACTATTGCCTGGAGCCTCTGACATAACAATGACACTTGATGCAATGTTGTTATGCCACAACACAAATGCTGTGGCATATTACTCATAAAAGCGAAACGAGGATAATGGAATGTAGTCGAATTAAGTCGGGAGATGCTGAGGGAATTAGATTAGGAAATGAGACACTTAAAGTAGTAAAGGAGTTTTGCTATTTGGGGAGCAAAATAACTGATGATGGTTGAAGTAGAGAGGATATAAAATGTAGACTGGCAATGGCAAGGAAAGCGTTTCTGAAGAAGAGAAATTTGTTAACATCGAGTATAGATTGAAGTGTCAGGAAGTCCTTCCTGAAAGTATTTGTATGGAGTGTAGCCATGTATGGAAGTGAAACATGGACGATAAATAGTTTAGACAAAAAGAGAATAGAAGCTTTCGAAATGTGGTGCTACAGAAGAATGCTGAAGATTAGATGGGTAGATCATACAACTAATGAGGAGGTAGTGAATAGGATTGGGGAGAAGAGAAGTTTCACAATGTGACTAGAAGAAGGGATTGATTGATAGGACATGTTCTTCGGCATCAAGGGATCACCAATTTAGTATTGGAGGGCAGCGTTGAGGGTAAAAATCATAGATGGAGACCAAGAGATGAATGCACAAAGCAGATTCAGAAGGATGTAGGTTGCAGTAGGTACTGGGAGATGAAGCAGCTTGCACAGGATAGAGTGGGATGGAGAGCTGCATCAAACCAGTCTCAGGACTGAAGATAACTACTACTACTACTACTACTACTACTACTACTCACTTTACTACTTAGATTCAATACACAGTTTCACAGATAAAAATAAGGTGACATAACCGAGTACTATGTAAATTGATGACATAAATAGTAGTTAAGATTGTAATTAAAAAAACAAAACAGATGTGGAATTAGAATAATGTAGCCTGTATATTCTTTCTAAGTATGTTATCAATTAAAGTAGGACTATAACAATTACAACATGTAATTGCTTTAATTATTTTAATTCATTTTCAGAATCTGATTAATATTATAATATAGACAGCAGACAGTACAGCATGGAGTGGAAGGCTGTACGTTTGTGTTTTACAGTACGCTGAGAAATGGCACGTACTGCTGCCTGTAGAAGTAGTATCCGGTTTATCTTAGATAAATGTTTCGCTTACTAATGACAATTCATACAGAAACATCAGGAAGAATAGGTTTCCACATCACAACTGAAATGATAAATAAATGGTGGTCACATTTTTAGACTGATCCCTATTTGGGGGCTATAATGAAGGGCTGTCTCCACCTCGCAGTGGCACTTCATTGATCAGGATTCTCAAAGGACTGCTGAACATTTTCAGGCTGTTCTACCCCTTCCTGAAGTTAACCTTTCATTGGGTCTACCTCTTATTAGTTTATTTTTCTATGAAGTATTTTTGACCTGCTCAGTTATATTTTTGGAATACTTTCTCTTCACACTCCCAAAGGTTACTTGAGTAGTTTTGCACACTTCTTGAAACCTTGTCTTTGACACTCAAAAATGTATACCTTACAGCCAGATCTCTTGGCTGCTTTTTTAACCCCTCAATACACTCCACCCCATATCAAATCTTACTACCCATAGTCAGTCTCTTTATAATTTGCCACCCCTGTTACTAAA
Source organism: Schistocerca serialis cubense (assembly GCF_023864345.2). Lineage (NCBI taxonomy): Eukaryota > Metazoa > Arthropoda > Insecta > Orthoptera > Acrididae > Schistocerca > Schistocerca serialis. Next base: position 21,014,331 of record NC_064646.1, read on the forward strand.
GTCTGTATTTGTATCTACTTCTGTTGTGCATCATATGTTGCATGCTGTTTCTATAATCCCATTACATCAAAGCAATTTGTGAAGTTCAGAAAGAAAATTTTTGGGTTGGTTCCATTATGAATTTATACATTGTACTTGAAGGATATAAGTGGACACCTGCATTCATTTTGAGTGGACTGGTAACTGCAGTGTGGCAAATAAGATTTTGAATCACTTGGACAGACACTTCAACTCCTGAAAGTGGTGTGTTGCAGAATTCTGGCAAGGGATGATGCAGGTGCTTAAGAATTTTCAAGCTGTGAGCTCATGACAAAGCAGTAGAAAACTTTGCAAGATGTCACAGTGGTTTGGTATTGTGTGAATTACCTATAGTTAATTTCTGCACTGAATTGACACCTGACAAAGAACCACAGAATCTTAAGATACACTTGTAAATTAATTTGAATGCATATTGATATTGTGTGACCCTAGTAGTGAACCCCAAGCTGGTAACTTACGGTAAAAGAATAAATAACATGAACAGCCCCATAAACATAACCAAAATTATTAAACAAACAAGGAATGTTCTCTACTGAAATGAGTGAGGTTATTCATTGAAACAACTGATTATTGCAATAGAAAAATGCATGGAGTATGCTGATCCAACTTAATGACTGAAAAGAAACACCAATGTAGTAAAACACCTAAAAATCATAATTATGTCAAAGGTAATGAATAGGTGGCAATGTTCACATAAAGAATTGGAATTCTCTATGCAATGCCTCCATCTGACAGTTTGAACAGTAAACCTATCTGACTGACTGTTTTTGAACTACCAAACTTTAAGGATGTACTACATATATTAAGTGAACAGCTGCCGCTGCAAGTTGAAAGAACATGGTGCTGAGATTGTAAAGCAACACAGAAACTTCCCTATGTGATGGAGCTGCAAATATGCTCACCACAAACTGCTGCCATTGTGATTACATCCTGTGCTCAGTGCTGTGAAAATCTGGAGTCCGCGACCAGGGCTCCAGCCCTCAGATTCAGACATTGGACCCAGCCTTGATCTCCACTGCTGGATGAACTCTGTGATGAGCACACCATGCTGTACCCACATGAAATCTTTAGATTGGTGCCCATGCATGAACTCCTAAAAAACATTCCATGTGGACCACCCAAAAAAAAGTCCCTCAAGCTTCCAATTGCAAGTGGCATGATGTTCTTCACACAAATTGCATAAGCAAAAGTCTGCACACTGCCTCATTCCAAGAGATGGGCAAAAGTCCCTCCCACAATAGAGTGGCTTGCCACCAATAGTTACTTACACCCTGGATGCATCTTCCGATGTCGCCGCCTGATACCCCAATCATGACACTTATTTTCAGTCCTCACAGGAAATCACTTGGCATGGGAAGCAAAAGATTTCAAGAAAATACTCTGGCTGTATTGGTGACAAACTGTCAGGCACCCAGCAGCATGTGATTCTCTCTGAGGAGAAGTCTTTCACAACACCAGCAGATAAGATTCCCTGAAAAAGGTCCTTGGCCATCTGGTTTGCAAATATCTGCAGATTTCAAAAAAAGTTCTCTCCCAACAGGAAAGTTATGAGGGTGCTGGCCCACCCCGTAGGGGGACCTCAAAAATCATAAAAACAGTCTGGATAGCATTGGAAACAATATGCCATCCTGCATAAACAGTAGGACACCACTGGTCACTTCGCGAGTCCCCGTCTTGGTCGTTGTGCAAGCCTCACTACATAAGTAAAATAAGCCACCAGCTCTTGTCCACACTCTACCATTCTACCTAGAGCTGGTAGCTTCTGCCTTCCCAGATTTCTGGCCCTACAGTAAAACTACAAGCAGTGCATCTCTCCCCCACATGGCGGCAGCAGCACAAAAAGATCACAAAATCTTAGTCAAAAGGTGGGAAGACCTATCACCTCAAATTACTCTGTACAATTATAGGCCACAGCACACGGTATGTGTCATCCTCTTTCATTAAATGTCATAACAATAATAAATCTGAAAGGAAGAGCCCTTAGCACTTACTGTCTTTCTACCTGGGAGCAGTGCTTTACAAATATTTGCTGGATGAGATGTTAGTGTGTGCAAATTTGATGAGGCATTTCCACTTTTCGAAAGTTGCAAATGGATCCTACTGTCAATCTAGTCTGGTATTCCATAACTCCACCTTGGGTAGCTAGTGTCAGATAATCTAGGCCAGACCTCCATGGCCTCGCAAGTGGGCACAAGCATATCTCAATGTGAAATAGGGTGCCAAAAATGACTGAGGTGGAATTTTCACCAGATGCATGCTTACCAACATTTAATGTACACACGTGAGCATGCAAATCCAATTAAATTTACCTTCAAAACCCCAGTGACAACTTTGAATATGAAAAATATGCACAATATTTATCTATTTTGGTTAGAAACAAAATAATTCATTTCTAGTAAGTGTTTGATGTCTTTTGATCAATGCTTGGTATGATCTGTTATATACTTTTTAATTAACGTTCACTAGTTGGCTCACAGTTACGAAAGATACTGTAGTTACATGCACATTATTAGGATAGAATGGCGTGGTAGGGAGGAGATGATACTTGGCAGCCAATAGGAAACTGGGCTTGAACATTAAGACAGGAGATAAGTTTTATGTTAGACTCCGAGAAAGGAGGAACTTTTGTGCTGAGGCTTGAAGAGCACCAGTGGAACTTTGTGCTGGGCCTTTTAATGGTGAGCAGCTGTCTCCAGGATGCAAGTAGTAAACTCAGTGACTGATTTTTGGGTGGCAAGTGTCCACAGAGGAGTCAAGTTTTGGGTCTTTGTACATTTTGCAACTCTTGGACTTTTTCTACAAGTGTGAACTTGACAGGCTTTAAAGTTTTGTAGGGAAGTTGGTCAACATAAAATAACAGAGTGAACGCTTAATTATATACTACTGGAGATACTTTTGAACCTGGTTTGTGAATTTGCCTGTTTGGTAAAGTTTACTAGAGTCACTAGTACAGTTGCATTTTTAATGAATAAGCAATTCAAGAAAAGTGGAGTCGTTAGCTTATTTCTTTTAAACATCTCCAGTTACATTCTTTTATTTAAATCACTGTTATTAAGTCTGCATAATAATCAGTGTAAATTTGTGATAACTGTAAATAGGAACTCTTTTGCAGTGGTGTGCGATTGATCACTGCACTACGTCTGATGAACCACAATAGGGTAAAATCGATTGTGCATTTAAGTTCCCCTGTAAAGAAAAGTTTATCAAAACAGGGAGATAGCTAGCATACTATAGCACTAGAACAGTGCCTCCGATTTTGATTGTTGGTTACATAACTACAAGTTTCTCCACCTAAAAGTGTTTTCTGGTTTCAGAGGGCTGGAAGGCTAATTCTAATCTGTGGATAAGGATGGAAATGGGTGTGCTCAGTGTGTAAGCATTTTCAACTGAAGTGCAGATGTTATATGAATGGTGGTGTGGGCAATCAAAATGCTTCCATTCTGATGGGGTGCAATTCACAGGCAGGCTAATGCTACTACGAGGGTCACTCCAAAAGAAATGCACACTATTTTTGTAAAAATACTGTTTTCATTCTGCATGTGTGAAAGTTTTACAGTGTGTAGATACATCCTTCCCACTTGTTTTCAAACTTAGTTCAACCTGTTCCCATGAGCGGCGCCATCACAGCATGTCTTCAAAATGTCTGCTACACTTGACGTTTGTCAGAAGCAACGTGCTGTCATAGAATTCCTGTGCTGTGAAAATGAAAATGAGACAGTGGGAAACATCCACAAGAGGTTGAAAAGGTGTATGAAGATGCTGCTGTTGATTGCAGTACAGTTACTCAGGGGGCAAGCAGGTTAAGTGATGAAAGCGGGCATGGCAATATTGAGGATTGTACTCGCAGCAGCAGACCTCGTACTGCACACACACCCCAGACAATGTGCAGAGAGTTAATGAATTGGTGACTACTGATAGACGCATCACACTGAATGAATTATCACACTACGTTGGAATAGGGGAAGGAAGTGTTTCCAGAATACTGAAATTGTTGGCATTGAAAAATGTTGTGCCAGGTGGGTTCCCAGGATGTTGACAGTGACTCACAAAGAAACAAGAAAAAGTTACACAGTGAACTTTTGGAACAGCACGAGAATGGTGGAGATGAATTTCTTGGAAGAATTGTGACAGGTGATGAAACATGGCTCCATCATTTTTCACCAGGGACGAAGAGACAATCAAAGGAGTGGCATCATGCAAATTCACCCAACAAAAATTTCAAAATCACACCTTCTGCTGGAAAAATTACGGCTATAGTGTTTTTCGATTCCAAAGGACTCTTGCTTGTGGACATCATGCCAAGTGGAACCACCATAAATTCTGATGCATATGTGATGACACTGAAGAAACTTCAAGCTTGACTGAGTCATGTTCGACAACATCGGCAAAAGCAGGATGTTTTGCTGCTGCATGAGACAATGCACGGCCACATGTCAGACAAAAGACCATGGAAATGATCACAAAACTTGGGTGGACAACACTGAAACACTCGCCTTACAGTCCTAACATGGCTCCATGTGACTATCATCTCTTTGGGAAACTGAAAGACTCTCTTCATGGAACAAGGTTTGAAGATGATGACTCCCTTGTGCACGCTGCCAAACAGTGGCTCCAGCAGGTTGGTCCAGAATTTTACCATGCGGGTATACAGGCACTGGATCCAAGATGGCGTAAGGCAGTTGAGAGGGACGGAAGTTATGTGGAGAACTGAAAATATTGTTCCTAAAGGATGTATCTACACACTGTAAAACTTTCAAACATGTAGAATAAAAGATGGATTAAAAAAATATAGTGTGCATTTCTTTTGGAGTGACACTCATATCGATACAAGGTGGGCTGTTATGGGCTTGGTTTTCCTAACTAAAAGCTTTTGTCTTGGGTGTTTACCATAGAGAAACCCGATATAGTGTCTGGAGATTATAGTATCTACATTTAGTGAGGAGAATTTGAAAGACATTGTGACACTCAACAGGATATGGATTAATGCAGTTTACATGCTGATGAAATGATGGATGGATCGAATAGCACAAAGGCATGTGTCCACTAGCAAGTAACTTCTACAGGCACTTGTGAGGTGCTTACATTAGAAGTAGTTTCACAAGTTTACCTCTGTAAGTCAATTTCAGGGACTTGCTGAAAGTACTTACAGAAGTGTTTCCATTAGAGTTGTGTTGTGAGACAGGCAAGTGGAAGTTTAGAGTGTAATGGTTAAAAAGAGAGGAATCACAACTATTAAGAAACAAATAGATGTATGGGTGAAGAAATGGTTGCAGAGATCAGTTATCAAGAAACACTACTGAATGGGAAAAAACTGAACTTCACAGCAAAATATTGCATCAAGAACAGTTTAGATTTAGTTAAGAAGTTAACAACAGATGGTAAGATATGGACAAACGCAAAATTAGTCTCTTTTGATGTACACAGTTTGCTCTCAGTATTCCCGTGAAAGATTATAATTACAGATAGTGTGACAATAATTGTATTTACACAACATTAATCTGGAAGAGCAGATGAATTCTGTTTAATGAGAATTATTCCTGCTCTGAAGGGAGATATTATAAACAAGCAGATGGTCTGGCAAAGGGTTCATCCTTACCCCCCCTCACTCACAGAAGTGTTCATGGAGAAGTGGAAGACTGATGTTCATAAGGGTGAACCATTGGCATAACAAATTGTTTGTTGGTACATATATGTCGACGACATTCTCTGTATGTAGAAAGATTTCATTAGATAACTCCACTAGGTCATGGAAAACATAAATCAGTGGCAAACTAGCATAAAGGTTGGTACGGATTTGGGAGTCATGGCAATAATGTCCTAGAAATATGTTTACCGATGGAAAATAACAATCCTAAAGTTAAAATTTACTGAAAAGACTCCTTTACTGACATATTCATCCCATCTTCTTCTCAACAAATGTGCAGCATTTCACCTGCTTTCTAATCCCATGTCCCAAGAAGGCTATAACCAATAACTCAGTACTATAAAACCAATAGCCACAAATAATGAAACTGATTCCAACACTATTGGCAAAATTCTCAATAAAAAACTGAAGCAGCAGTCCAGCCCCCTACTGTACCCAATCAACAATACAAATAGATTGAAAAGAAAACGGTGCAGTTTGTTTTGTAGGTAAACCTCCAAGTAGGATAAGCAACATTTTAAAAGCAGCGGGTTTCTCTGTGCTTTTCTGTGTCCAACAGACAGTAGGTAGATGTCTCTTCAATTCAAGAGATAAACAACCAGACATAATAAGAAGTGGGGTTTATACGATCATCTGCTGAGAGTGTCAGTGTTGCTATGTTGGACAGACTTGGAGGTCAGTCTGCACTAGGCTCAGAGAACACCAGAGAAATTGGAGATTAAAGAAGCCAGAAATATCCTTTGCTGAACACTGTGTAAATGAATGCCGCAATTATACATAATAGTTACAAAAGTCTTACACATAGAGGGAAAGGGTGCAAAGCTCACTGAGTTTCAAATTTTAGAAATTAAGAAATATATACATGTATCCCCACATTACTGAATGAACAAATTATACTTGCTTATTCACCCGTTTTAAACAATACTGTAACCCCCTACATAGAAGAACCTTGGTGCCTTCACTCAGATAACAAAAAATTCCTTTCCTGTTCATAGCTCTACTATAATATAGGTTTTGTCGTAGTTATCATAAATGCGTTTGTATTAAATCTTGCAAATCCATATGTAATTTTGTCAAAATTGTCAACAGAGTTAGCTTTTACAGTTTGGTGTGTGTGTGGTTTGAGGTTTTCGGGCGCTAAACAGCGTGGTCATCAGCGTTTTACAGTTTAACTCAAGAATCAATAAATTGAAAAAGTTATCTTTGCCTGTTCTCATCTTTGGCTTCACTTATGTACTAGAAAATGGGCTTCTAAGCCAAAACATAGGTTTTACTGTAATAATAAAGTTTGTGAAACAAGGCTAAGGAGGTGTTATGTTTAGTTAGTACACAATTAGAAGACTTAACTCAGATTAAGAACTTCCTGAGAAGGTCATATGCTAGTTTTGAACATATCTTGTCCATTGTGCAATCAAATATTTGAAAAATAGGATATAAAAATGAAGTAAGATATACCACCAAGAAACGCCTTTTTAATTACTGTTCAACTTTTGCCAACAGTTTTTATCACAGATGCATTTCATTTAAGTTAATATTTTAAAAAATCTCCTAAAATTTAGAGATAAATGTACTGCCATTCTACTTCTCCTCCTGGTGAAACAAAATAATCAATAAATTAATTTCATACTTGGCTGTGGTGGCCAACTGTACATGTTTAGGGGGTTCCAGTGGTACACTTGTTTGGCCCATCTGTCTTTGCACCATTGTCCTTTTCGACACTTAACATTTTCATACTGGTATTGAAAACACACAACTTCCAGCAACTTTTTAAGATCAGCAAGTACTTGAGAAAGATGCAATAAACTGTTTCCACTAACTTGCACTGGCTATTTCTGCATGTTGATGAAACTTGAGGAAGTTAACTTGCTGGGAATGTTTCCACGTCCACCTCGCAGAAGCTTACTTGTTAGTAGACATGCACGTTTAAGAACAATAAAAGCACTGTTAGAGAATGATGGCATGATAACATTCTCATTCCTGCTGCCGCAGCTCATGTCTGTATCCTGAAACACTTATTGCAGTTTCACTCCAGAAAGTTAGGTTGGTATCATGAAGAAATGTGTTTCAAGAGTTTTCATAGAGTGGGTTTCTAATTTTCTGCTGTAAAATATCCTTCCAGTCGCAGTAGCTGACTAAGTGCCAGAGCTCTCAATTGTATTACATAAAAATCTGACAAAGCAGTGGTGGGAAGTAGATATTTTATTTTAGAGAGAAAAGAGTGCTCATGTGAGAAAAGATGTGGTGTTAGTAAATGGAGGCAATGGGACTTGTAACTCTTTATCAGCTAAATGCTCCACATTACCAGGTCTATGAACTGCCCATGGGAAAGTGCACAACATAACCAGGCTTCATCAACCCCATGATCATTTCACTCTGACTGAACATGTGTGAGTCCATGTGAAAAGTAATGGACCAAGAAACTGTAGAAGAAAGTGTATTGATTAAAATGCCAGTGAATCTACTGTCAACATTACCACAAAAGGATTAATCTCGAGTTGTGAGCCTAGAAAGCAAGGAGATATTGTTCGTGGAGATTTTGGAGCACGAGATAAAATAGATGGTCATGCTGTGACTCAGGTTAACAACTGTGGAGACATGGATTGGAGACAATTTGTGGCAAAAGAGACTGAAAAGATTGTCAAGTTGTGAACCAAGAAGCCAGTGATGCTTCCACGGATTCCTCGAAGTTTGCTAGTATAAGAGATTAGTAATGTAAGTGGATGGATAAAAAAGTTTACTTACCAAGCAGTAGCAGAAGAGCATACATATGAAGGTGTCGAAATTTGTAAGATTTTGGAGCCAGTGGAAGGAAAGTTTTTCCCTCTCATCCCATCTGGTAAGTCTTCCCTGACCCAGAATTTAGGCAACTATTCTGAACTCTCCCCATTTCCAGTATTTACCCTTCACCCATCTTCCTTTCCCTGCAGCCCTTGTGCCAGGAGGAGGAGCCACTGGTTCTGAAAGCATGCAAATTTCAATACTTTTACATGTGTGTTCTCCTGATGGCACTTGGTGAGTAGATTTTTTTATCCATCCAGTCTATACTAGTACATAAAGACAAGATGTAGTTTAATGTCATCAAAAATCTCGAAAAGTTGTAAAATGATTTGGCTCAGATTTTTACACGATACTCCAATAAACGTTTGGGCGGACATATGCCTGCATATTTTGTATGTATACAGGGTGTTACAAAAAGGTACCGCCAAACATTCCTCACACACTTCAAATATTTGTATTTTGTTTAATCGAAATAAACGAATTGCGAAATATTCTTCAAATTGATAAATAAACTTATTCCATCTCTAACTTCCATTCTGGCTACTTTATACAAAAGCAAGTACACACCGACATATGTCACCTGAATCGTTGTTGCAACCATGGAGGTAAAAATTCTACCTCCATGGTTGCAACATAACTTTGCCACAGTCCGTTTGTACTAGGTTTTACTCTCTCAATCATTCTCAGGCACTCACACGGCAAAATATAATCAAATAATAATTTTGACCAATCTTTGTATTACGTAACGCACAGTGACTAAAGCTTTAGAAATAAAATTCCTGTTAATTGACTTTTATGCACTGATAACTTTGGAATGGCTTCAAATGATAATGAAAGGCAATCTGTTATTGTTCCTAACTTGGTTTTAAAAAAACAAGCGTAGGTTTTTGAGGTTTTAGGTAATTCTCTTTATCTCCAAAACTATAATAAATAAAAATCTGAAATTTTCACAGCATCATTCCATTAACAACAAAACGCTGTGTACCAAATTTGAACAAAAGCGGATAATAACTAATATGGATTATTTAGATTGGTGGAGTGTATGAATCTTCGTATCGATTGAATGTTACGCTATGCAGATCTCACTGCAGGCAGCGTCAGCTGTGCTGTGAGCAAAGTGAAAAAAAGAAACAAAAAAACAAAAACAATAAATAGCACATAGCCATTCTGCAGCCACTGCACTAGATGGCTGCGTGCCTTACTGCAACGAATGTCATCTCGTAGTAACTTGATGCGCTACAACCTGAATCTCAAAGCGCTAAAGTGTCATTTCAAACGATATCCTCTCATAATTAGAAAACTATTAACAGTAATTTACCCTACATTACTCTGAAATTCCTAGTGGAACTGTTAAAGATAAGCAACTGTCACATTAATAATGACTTTAAAATGACGTTACATCAGGCGGCATGGTTTCGACTTCAACAAACGACACTCTTAAAATACATTTTTTTCACTCTCACGTTATCGTGTGTTGTTGTGAGTATATGGAAATTAATAGTGAACTTAAAGAAAACGAAGCCGATCATGGTCGAGCACGTCGGAAAAAGTCTTTGGATATTACGTGTTGTACATCGGTAATAACACACTTCAGCTGTCGAATAAACATTTATTTAAGCACAGAACAAGGCGAATACAACATGGCTGTAAAAACGTAGCGTGTTGAGAAGACATAGACAAAAGTAAGTAAAAGATCCTCTGGTCCTGAGATAACGGGGTTTTACGCCAGAGGCGGCACAGAGACACCCCCCCCCCCCCACCCCCCCCCCCCCCCCCCCGTCGGCTGTGCGGAGCATGGCAGAGGGAAGCTTTCACACTTGAACATAAAATCTCTTCGAGCCAGCGCGGCGGTTGAAGGCGGCTTCCAGCGCGAGAAGTGTGTGCCTCAGAAGTAGTGGTGGGGAGCTCATGAATGAGTCGTTCAAATGAACGCTTCACTCCAGTGAAGTGTGAACTAACCACTCAAGTTCAATGAACTGGTACTTCAAACTCTCCACAGATAGCACACTCCACACTTTTTTTCTAGTTCGTTCACTCACTCTCTTCCCCTCTCCCTCTCCCACTACATTGGCGCTACGTCACTCATTCTCCCTTCACTTCAGTCCTCCCTCCACTGCCTGTCGACGAATCGCGCGGTGAAATACACCTACAACAACAGTTGCTCTTTGCTTTCCCATCACCTAATTCGGCGAAGAAACCCCAAATTTCACTACTTCTACGCGATCGCGAGTTGCTAGCCATTGTATAAGCGTGAACACACAAAAATTGCTTTCCGAATAAAATAAAGAGGGATTTTACCTGAAATCGTACCAATGACTACAGGTGACAGTTTACGTTTTGAATTTAGAGGGTTATTATTCTCAACAAAAATAAAATCTACAGGAAAACTTCTGAATAATTACTTAACGTAGGTATATAGACTTTGTGACAGTGGTAAACATACTCATTCTATTTTGGATTAAATTTTAAAAGGAACATAAAATTGGACTTAATTTCGTTGGTAGCCCTAGTTTTCAGTCCATAAACACAACTAATAAGGTTTCACTTGGCAGATGAAGACTCTTTTTGGCGCTTCATGAAAAAATGTCGAGCAAGGTTAAACGTAATACCTTCTTTATATGTGACAGGCTTCTCTATTTATCTTTCCTTTGTCCCCTTCGACCATGCTGTATTTAAGTTACCTCAGACGCTGTAAGACGCAAAACGTTACGTGGACGTTACTTCATAGTTCGGCCATCTGTTGGTAAAATTATGAAGTATTACGAAGCTTTATAGTACGAGCGAGGCGAAGCGAGCGTAGCCGCGGCTGAGCGGCGAACTGGACAACTTCCCCAGGCTTCCGTACTTCATGAATGAACTACTTCATTTGAACGCTTCACGGCAAAGAGTGAAATGAATGAAGTACTTCACGGGAATGAACGAGTTCGACCCATCTCTACTCAGAAGCCACGCCGACAGTGTCACGTGCATTAGACTGCTGCGCAGGCGGTGGAGCGTCGCTGGAGGTCACGCCGGTGTCATCAGCGGGCGAGGCGGCGGCCATGGCAGGCAGACCGGAGTCGACGGAAGGCGGTTCGGCGAGGGACCACGCCAGTTTTAATCGGTTAACTGAAACCACATTCGGTCGTCCACTGACAAGGGAACGTCCCCAACGCACCCCCCTCAGATTTAGTTATAAATTGGCACAGTGGGTAGGCCTTGAAAAACTGAACACAGATCAATCGAGAAAACAGGACGAAGTTGTGTGGAACTATGAAAAAAATAAGCAAAATATACAAACTGAGTAGTCCATGCGCAAGACAGACATCAAGGGTAATGTGAGCTCGGGAGTGCCGTGGTCCCGTGGTCAGCGTGAGCAGCTACGTAACGAGAGGTCCTTGGTTCAAGCCTTCCCTCGAGTGAAAAGTTTACTTTCTTTATTTTCGCAAAGTTATGATCTGCCCGTTCGTTCATTGACGTCTCTGTTCACTGCAATAAGTTTAGTGTCTGTGTTTTGCGACCGCACCGCAAAACCGTGCGATTAGTAGACGAAAGGACGTGCCTCTCCAACGGGAGCCGAAAACATTTGATCCCACGGTCATAGGTCAACCGACTCCTCCACAGGAAAACACGTCTGAAATATTCTATACGACACTGGTGACGGCATGTGCGTCACATGACAGGAATATGTTGTCGACCCACCTAACTTGTACACTTGGCGAATGGGTAAAAAGATTCTTCTACCTTGCCCAATTTAGGTTTTCTCGTGACTGTGATAATCACTCCCAAAAAAGTGGTGAAAACATAAGAGTTTGTCACATAAACTGCAACAAATGAATGCAACAGTTTCACAGTAGTACAGTTTTCCCTGTGCTCTGTCAAAACATATGTTTTTAACGTTTTCAAATTTTTCCCCGTGTGTAGACCGTCAAATCCATCGGACGGACGGACGCACAGATAACTATCTGAAAATAAAAAAGTAAACTTTTCACTCGAGGGAAGACTTGAACCAAAGACCTCTCGTTCCGCAGCTGCTTACGCTAACCACGGGACCATGGCGCTCCTGAGCTCGCACTCTCCTTGATGTTACCTTTCTAGCGCATGGACTACTCAGTTTGTATATTTTGCTTATTTTTTTCATACTTCCACACAACTTCTTCCTGTTTTCTCTATTGATCTGTGTTCAGTTTTTCAAGGCCTATCCATTGTGTCAACTTGTAGCTAAATCTGATGGCTGTGCGATGGGAGGTTCCATTGTGAGAAGTATCATGAAAGTATTCGCTCCGCGGCACAAGACCCGAGTAAGGAGGTTGCAAGGCCGCATGTGAGGAGTCGTCGCGCAGCATTAAGAACTCGCATGATGCCAGGTCTCTGTGGACAAACACCATGAGGCAGGAGTGGTCGAAGGCAGGCGACATGCGTGCGCACTTGTTCTACAGGGCCGGCAGGTCGATTTCAGCAGTCAGGGGTGCATCGTCGATGGATTCAGCTGGCAGGAAGAGGGGTTCTCCATATAAGGCCTCCGCCAGCGAAGCATTCAGGTCGTCCTTGTGGGCGGAACGGATGCCGAGTAAGACCCAAGCAAGTGCCTCGGACAAAAGCTCACCGCGGCACATGAGAGCAGCTTTTAGAGTTCGGTGCCATCGTTCAACCAGGCCGTTCGCCTGTTGGTGATAGGCCGTAGTGTGGAATTTTGCTACTCTGCGCAGCTCGAGCGAAAAGTGTGGACTCGAATTGCCGTCCCTGATCCATAGTTGTAAGTAGGCTGTGTACCCAGGATCTGATCTAGGGGGGGGGGGGGGGGGGTCATACTAGTCTCAAGAAACAAGGACTCGAGAGAACATACAGCACTTCTTATTAAATAAAACAGTAAACCAGTGAAAAACTGCTTTTAATAAACATTTTAAATACAAGAATGCACTTGTACAATCTGAGAAAACATGCAGCATTTCTTATTAAATAAAACAGTAAACTAGTGAAAAGCTGCGAATATCTTCTGGGGGGGGGGGGGCAGCTGCCCCCCCCCCCCCCCTGCTCTTGCTGGGTATGCCCATGGGCTGTTTAGGTTTTTATGTTGGTAACACCAAGTAGCGCTATGTATGAAAAATCACTGACTGTGCTGTGTGCAGTCTGTGGCTGGTTTGCATTGTTGGAATATTTGCTATTGTAGTGTTGGGCAGTTGGGTGTGAACAGCGCGTAGCGTTACGCATTTGGGGGTTAGCCGCCAGCAGTGGTGAATGTGGGGAGAGAGATGGCAGAATTTTGAGAGAGGATGATCTGGACGTGTGTCCGTCAGAAAGCGTCAATTTTTAATACTGGATATCATGAACTGATATATATCACTTGATCACTGTATCACATGATCACTTTTGAACACTGTTAAGGTAAATACATTGTTTGTTCTCTACCAAAATCTTTCATTTGCTAACTATGCCTCTCAGTAGTTAGTGCCTTCAGTAGTTAGAATCCTTTATTTAGCTGGCAGTATTGACGCTCGCTGTATTGCAGTAGTTCGAGTAACTAAGATTTTTGTGATGTAAGTGATTTATGAAAGGTATAGGTTATTGTTAGTCAGGGCCATTCTTTTGTAGGGATTATTGAAAGTCAGATTGCGTTGCACTAAAAATATTGTGTGTCAGTTTAGTGTTTATTGTAATAAGTAAAGAGAAAAATGTCTGAGTACGTTCAGTTCTGCTCAGCTGTTTGAAAATCAAATAACGTAAGAGGTTTATCAGCACAGTAATTCGTTAATTTTTTTGAGGGGACGTTTCATAGTAAGTAAAAGGGGCAGCCAAATCTCGCTGCCCACGCCGATAGGAAAGCGCGAGCTATGGTCACTGCCGATATGTTGACAAGAGGGTTTGCCTCGACCCAACAGGTTTTGCGGTCGATCATAGACAATATGTATTTGTACCCTTTAGAAGGACGGAGAGGACCAACCACATCAATGTGCACGTGCCGAAGGCGACCCCTGGGGACGTCGAACTGTCCTAAATGAGGCTGCACGTGTCTGCCCACTTTACTACCTTGGCAAGGGACACACGCGTGGGTCCACGAGTGGCAATCATGCCTCACGCCGGGCCATACGAAATGTTCAGTGACTAGTCTCGCCGTTGCCCACGTTACAGGGTGGGCCAGGTTGTCTGAAGCGTCGAAGATCCCGCGCCGAAGACCAGACGGCACCAAGGGGCGGGGGGAGCCCATAGAAACGTCGCACAGGACTGGGGTCGTTGACCCGTGCAATACAACAGGTTTGACAGCGAGCGAAGACTTGTTGTCCGAAACCAACACTGTGTATCTGCATCTTCAGTCCGGAGTCGGGCGAGGTCGTGTAACTTCAAGGGTGCAGAGACCACCGAGATACAAGGTACATAGTCATCTACAAAATTTTCCGCACCGCAGATGTAACAAGCATCCGAGGAATGTTTGCAAACATAGTCCATGTGCTGGAAGTGTCGCGACAGGAGATCCTTCGTCGGGCTGCATATTGCGTCAATGAGAGGTTTGTGGTCCGAGTAGATAGTGAAAGGACTCCCCTCCGGGCCATTCCGAAAGTGTTTGACTGCCTCATAAACTGCGAGAAGCTCGCGGTCGAAGGCCGACCACTTACACTGACTCCTGGTTAGGTTTTTTGAAAAGAAATGGAGCGGCTGAGTGGAGTCCACGGTGTGCTTTTGTAAGACAGCACCCACATCTGACTCGGTAGTGTCGGTCGTAATAGAGATACCAGCCTTGGGGTTTGGATGGGCTAGAGTGATCGCTTTCGCGATCGCAGTTTTCAGATAATCAAATGCATCGAGCATGGGCTTAGTCCAGTCCACCTTTCGCTACTCTGTGGTATTTTTACTGGATAGGCGTCGGTGAGGGCCGATTGGACAGAGGCAGCCCGAGGAATATGGCGTCGATAAAAGTTTACCATGCCCAGAAAACGACAGAGTTGAGCATAATCCTCAGGAAGAGGCAGTGCGAGAATAGTTTCGACACGAGGATCTGTCAGCCGAGACCGTATAGCCAAGGAAAGTAACAGATGTAGAACATATTTGAGATTTGTCGTGGTTGATCACCACACCGTTGGCCGCGAGAGGCAAACGAACTGCATCAAGGTGAAACTGGTGCTCCTCGGCAAACAGGTAAAATTCTGGATGTCATTCAAATAAGCGAAAGTGAAAGGCAGAGGTAGCAAAATGGAATCAATGAAGCGTTGTCACGTCTGCACAGCATTTTTCAAGCTATAAGGCATACAACAATATTCAAATAGGCTGAAGCTTGTGATGATGGCCATCTTCGGAATATCTGGCAGGTGCAATATAGATTTGGTGATATGCCTTCGAACAATCTAAGACAGAGAAGAACTTTGAGCCATGCAGAAATTGTGTGAAACCCTGGATATGAGGAACGGAGTAGTTATAGGTCGCCTTAAACACACAAATTTAATATATTCAATTTAGTTACGATTGCCATTCTTTTAAGTCTAAAGGCTGTAGGCCACCACATTGTAGCACATTGTTAAGATTTTGCCCAAGCAACTGCTTGGTGGCGACGCTCTCCAGTGTCAGCCAGCAGTGAACGCGAGATTCCTCTCCCACGATCCCTATTGGCGACACACAGCAGCTGCTTAATGGGGGGCTGGTTGTCAACAGGTCACATTCCTCAGAAACAATCAACATCTGCTGAAGAGACGACCCTACTCGACACATAGGCCTTGACGAACTATCCTTGAATATCACAAGAAAAAATCACAATGAGAAATACGAAATATGATGGACGTTCAGCAAGTAATACAACACATATTTTTCTGAAAGCAGGTTAGGTTTATTCAGGATTCTAATTTAGCAAATTATTCCTCACTCTTTTGGCTACAAAACCCTACTTTATCAATATAAACTCCGTCCAATGCGACGGTCTTATGCCACCTTACCGGGAAGGCCTGTATGCCCGCATGTTACTACTTTAGTGGTCAACGTTGCAGTCAACGGTTCCAGCATCAATAGCCTTCCCATCATTCACGTTCTGCTTCCTGCGGAGTGCACCCTTTATTGGGCCAAGTAGATGGAAGGTGGAAGGTGCAGTGTCTGGGATGTACGGTGGATCAGGAAGAACAGCCCAATGAGGTTTGGTGAGCTCCTCTCAGGTGCGCAGACTTGCGCGAGCCTCTGAAGTGACCGAGAGCGGGCGACGTCTGGATACACGACACTCCACCAGCAAGCGGCAACATCGGACGGTACTTCCCAGGCGTCCTGCGTGCGACTGACCTCTCCCGCTACAAGACGCCTACTAGAGCTGACCAAATGTTTCTACAAAATGGCGCTCCTAAACCGAAGAGAGTAAAGCAACCAAATTCTCAATGGAGAGAAGTCTTCCGAAGTAAGAGTGATTTCGGGTGTGCCGCAGTGGAGTGTCGTGGGACCGTTGCTGTTCGCAATATACGTAAATGACCTTGTGGATGACATCGGAAGTTCACTGAGGCTTTTTGCGGATGGTGCTGTGATATATCGAGAGGTTGTAACAATGGAAAATTGTACTGAAATGCAGGAGGATCTGCAGCGAATTGACGCATGGTGCAGGAAATGGCAATTGAATCTCAATGTAGACAAGTGTAATGTGCTGCGAATACATAGAAAGAAAGATCCCTTATCATTTAGCTACAAAATAGCAGGTCAGCAACTGGAAGCAGTTAATTCCATAAATTATCTGGGAGTACGCATTAGGAGTGATTTAAAATGGAATGATCATATAAAGTTGATCGTCGGTAAAGCAGATGCCTGACTGACATTCATTGGAAGAATCCTAAGGAAATGCAATCCGAAAACAAAGGAAGTAGGTTACAGTACGTTTGTTCGCCCACTGCTTGAATACTGCTCACCAGTGTGGGATCCATACCAGATAGGGTTGATAGAAGAGATAGAGAAAATCCAACGGAGAGCAGCGCGCTTCGTTACAGGATGATTTAGTAGCGGGGAAAGCGTTATGGAGATGATAGATAAACTCCAGTGGAAGACTCTGCAGGACAGACGCTCAGTAGCTCGGTACGGGCTTTTGTTGAAGTTTCTAGAACATACCTTCACCGAGGAGTCAAGCAGTATATTGCTCCCTCCTACGTATATCTCGCGAAGAGGCGATGAGGATAAAATCAGAGAGATTAGAGCCCACACAGAGGCATACCGACAATCCTTCTTTCCACGAACAATACGAGACTGGAATAAAAGGGAGAACCGTTAGAGGTACTCAAGATATCCTCCGCCACACACCGTCAGGGGCTTGTGGAGTATGGATGTAGATGTAGAATTAGCTTTCCTTTGAAAAATTATGCGATAAAGGAGCGCTGACCTTGAAATTTACGAAGGGAGGAATCTTCATGGTGAATTTCATAATTTGTATCATCAGCTATGAAGATCAGCAGACAAATTCTTCGAATGTATATGGATGAGCAGAGACGTTCGACTATGTCATCAATAAATAAAGACGAAAGTTTCTTGCGTAACCAAGAACTTTACCGCATGGTGTAACGATAGCGCCTTCGGCTGCTAACCGGGACTGTCGTTCGGTCCTGGGATCGATCCCATTCAGTTCTTGTATTCTAACTGATTCGGCTACAACCCTGTCACCAATCGTATGTACTAACTTTCATCTGTACTGTTTACACTGCGTCTCAAAGTATTTGTACGGTCTTGCCAAAGTACATGATATTCAAGAGTATATTCACCTGCCTCAGTATAACACACACGTTAAATTCCTAATACAACACAATTAACAACCATGAAATTCTACTGATATTTGACTGTTGGGAACCTAATTTGTCAGCAATCATAGTTAAGGCTAAACGTTTCTATTAATCTAAATAGTCTGCATTGATAAAGCACACAACATTATTGAAAAGAGGGTCCAACATTTTGTGAAATGATTTGTCTGAAAGTGAGATATGAAACATATTGGAGAAACATTTGATGCATATCATTTTCGGTACATGATTTCTAACGTCATTTCGCCGGCCACTGTGGAAGAGCGGTTCTACGCGCTTCAGTCCAGAGCCGCACTGCTGCTACGGTCGCAGGTTCGAATCTTGCCTCCTTAGGTTAGTTAGGTTTAAGTGGTTCTAAGTCTAGGGGACAGATAACCTCTGATGTTAAGTTCCATACTGCTTAGAGCCATTTGAGTCTAACGTCATTTAAAGGCACATAAAATGTTTCTCTGGTGCATTTTATTTCTTTTAGGCAATCATTGCACAAATTATTTGACCGATTCCTTTCATTTAATGGCACATAAAATGTTTCTCTGATGCATTTTATTTCTTTTAGGCAAATCATTGCACATATTATTTGACCGATTCCTTTCATTTTTTTATTTTGAAGTTTTATTCAGTTAGCACGTTCTTAGCACATCATTTGACTTCTTCTTTTCTCGAAATTCCTAAATTTAGTACTTGACCGAGAAAGTTCAAAGAAGGGCAACGCGTTTTGTATTATCCAGAAATAGGGGAAAGAGCGTGACGGATATGATACTGGACTTGAGGTGGATGTCATTAAAACAAAGGGGTTTTTCGTTGCGGCGGGATTATCTCACAAAATTTCAACTATCAACTTTCTTCTCCAAAGGGAAATTATTTTGTTGATGCCGACTAACATAGGGAGAAACGATCATCATAATAAAATAATTGATATCAGAGTTTGCATGGAAAGACATAGGTATTCGTTTTTTCCGCGCGCTATTCTAGAGGGGGAAAATAGGGAATTATTGTGAAGGTGGTTCGAGGAACCCTTTGCCAGGCACTTCAGTGTGATTTGCAGGATAGCCCTGTAGATGCAGATGAAGATTCAAATGAAGCCATTTTCAGGTTTAAATATCACACCAATATATCTTTTTATCTACAAGGTGGCTAGGTCTAGAACACATGAACACCCAGACAATTTTTAGCAGAGTTGTTACAGAAACAATCACCAGAAATGTTGACTGACCGCTTCTCTGCCTCAGAGGATGAGCAGCTTATTGAGCTGGTTTCCGAAAAGCAAATTTTGTGGAATATGGCAGACGCAGAGTGGAAAAATCAAATGAAAAAGGACTTAATTTGGGCAGAAATGGGAAGAAAAATGAAGAAACAAGTAAGTACACATGTTTTGTATTATGTCGAATGTAATACATTTATAATTATATTCCTACTAATTTTTTAACCATGAGTTGGAAGTTGGTATTGTGATCAGTCCATTGAAGTAATCAGTGAATCCGCTTCTCACAGTGAGCCCCTCAGCTTTGGCGTAACTACCAACTCCTGCCAAGGGTATCAAGTTGTCCTTGGGCAGTTCATTAATTTCTGATAGATCTGCAACCCCTCCCCCCCCCCCCCCCCCCCCCCCCCCCCCCCGCCGTCCGTGAACCATGGACCTTGCCGTTGGTGGGGAGGCTTGTGTGCCTCAGCGATACAGATAGCCGTATCGTAGGTGCAACCACAATGGAGGGGTATCTGTTGAGAGGCCAGACAAATGCGTGGTTCCTGAAGAGGGGCAGCAGCCTTTTCAGTAGTTGCAGGGGCAACAGTCTGGATGATAGACTGATCTGGCCTTGCTGTACTGGTACTGCGAACGGCTGAAAGCAAGGGGAAACTACAGCCGTAATTTTTCCTGAGGGCATGCAGCTTTACTGTATGGTTAAATCATGATGGCGTCCTCTTGGGTAAAATATTCCGGAGGTAAAATAGTCGCCCATTCGTATCTCCGGGTGGGACTACTCAAGAGGATGTCGTTATCAGGAGAAAAAAAACCGGCGTTCTACAGATCGGGGCGTGGAATGTCAGATCCCTTAATTGGGCAGGTAAGTTAGAAAATTTAAAAAGGGAAATGGATAGGTTAAAGTTAGATATAGTGGGAATTAGTGAAGTTCGGTGGCAGGAGGAACAAGACTTTTGGTCAGGCGAATACAGGATCATAAATACAAAATCAAATAGGGCTAATGCAGGAGTAGCTTTAATAATGAATAGGAAAATAGGAGTGTGGGTAAGCTACTACAAACAGCATAGTGAACGCATTATTGTGGCCAAGATAGACACGAAGCCCACGCCTACTACAGTAGTACAAGTTTATATGCCAACTAGCTCTGCAGATGATGACGAAATTGAAGAAATGTATAATGAAATAAAAGAAATTATTCAGATAGTGAAGGAAGACGAAAATTTAATAGTGATGGGTGACTGGAATTCGGTAGTAGGAAAAGGGAGAGAAGGAAACGTAGTAGGTGAGTATGGATTGGGGCTAAGAAATGAAAGAGGAAGCCGCCTGGTAGAATTTTACACAGAGCATGACTTAATCATAGCTAACACTTGGTTCAAGAATCATAAAAGAAGGCTGTATACATGGAAGAAGCATGGAGATACTGACAGGTTTCAGATAGATTATGTAATGGTAAGACAGAGATTTAGGAACTAGGTTTTAAATTGTAAGACATTTCCAGGGGCAGATGTGGACTATGACCACAATCTATTGGTTAAGAACTGTAGATTAAAACTGAAGAAACTGCAAAACCGTGGGAATTTAAGGAGATGGGACCTGGATAAACTGACTAAGCCAGAGGCTGTACAGAGTTTCAGGGAGAGCATAAGGGAACAATTGACAGGAATAGGGGAAAGAAATACAGTAGACGAAGAATGGGTAGCTCTGAGGGATGAAGTAGTGAAGGCAGCAGAGGACCAAGTAGGTAAAAAGATAAGGGCTAGTAGAACTCCTTGGGTAACAGAAGAAATATTGAATTTAATAGATGAAAGGAGAAAATATAAAAATGCAGTAAATGAAGCAGGCAAAAAGGAATACAAACGTCTCAAAAATGAGATCGACAGGAAGTGCAAAATGGCTACGCAGGGATGGCTAGAGGACAAATGTAAGGATGTAGAGGCTTATCTCACTAGGGGTAAGATAGATACTGCCACTTGTATGAATATCAAGAGCTCAGATGGAAACCCAGTTCTAAGCAAAGAAGGGGAAGCAGATAGGTGGAAGGAGTATATAGAGGGTCTATACAAGGGCGATGTACTTGAGGACAATATTATGGAAATGGAAGAGGATGTAGATGAAGATGAAACGGTAGATACGATACTGCGTGAAGAGTTGGACAGAGCACTGAAAGATCTGAGTCGAAACAAGGCCCGGGAGTAGACAACATTCCATTAGAACTACTGACGGCCGTGGGAGAGCCAGTCCTGACAAAACTCTACCATCTGGTGAGCAAGATGTATGAGACAGGCAAAATACCCTCAGAGTTCAAGAAGAATATAATAATTCCAATCCCAAAGAAAGTTGGTATTGACAGATGTGAAAATTACCGAACAATCAGTTTAATAAGCCACAGCTGCAAAATATTAACGCGAAATCTTTACAGACGAATGGAAAAACTAGTAGAAGCTGACCTCTGGGAAGATCAGTTTGGATTCCGTAGATATATTGGAACACGTGTGGCAATACTGACCCTACGACTTATCTTAGAAAATAGATTAAGGAAAGGCAAACCTACGTTTCTAGCATTTGTAGACTTCGAGAAAGCGTTTGACAATGTTGACTGGAATACTCTTCCAAATTCTGAAGGTGTCAGGGGTAAAATACTGGGAGCGAAAGGCTATTTACAATTTGTACAGAAACCAGATGGCAGTTATAAGAGTCGAGGGACGTGAAAGGGAAGCAGTGGTTGGGAAGGGAGTGAGACAGGGTTATAGCCTATCCTCGATGTTATTCAATCTTTATATTGAGCAAGCAGTGAAGGAAATAAAAGAAAAATTCGGAGTAGGTATTAAAATCCATGGAGAAGTAATAAAAACTTTGAGGTTTGGCGATGGCATTGTAATTCTGTCAGAGAGAGCAAAGGACTTGGAAGAGCAGTTGAACGGAATGGGTAGTGTCTTGAAACGAGGATATAAGATGAACATCAACAGAAGCAAAACGAGGATAATGGAATGTAGTCGAATTAAATCAGGTGATGCTGAGGGAATTAGATTAGGAAATGAGACACTTTAAGTAGTAAAGGAGTTTTGCTATTTGGGGAGCAAAATAACTGACGATGGTCGAAGTAGAGAGGATATAAAATGTAGACTGGCAATGGCAAGGAATGCGTTTCTGAAGAAGAGAAATTTGTTAACATCGAATATAGATTTAAATGTCAGGAAGTCATTTTTGAAAGTATTTGTATGGAGTGTGGCCATGTATGAAAGTGAAACATGGACGATAAATAGTTTAGACAAGAAGAGAATAGAAGCTTTGGAAATGTGGTGCTACAGAAGAATGCTGAAGATTAGATGGGTAGATCACATAACTATGAGGATGTATTGAATAGGATTGGGGAGAAGTTTGTGGCACAACTTGACTAGAAGAAGGGATCGGTTGGTAGGACATGTTCCGAGGTATCAAGGGATCACCAGTTTAGTATTGGAGGGCAGCGTGGAGGGTAAAAATAGTAGAGGGAGACCAAGAGATGAATGCACTAAGCAGATTCAAAAGGATGTAAGTTGCAGTAGGTACTGGGAGATGAAGAAGCTTGCACAGGATAGAGTAGCATGGAGAGCTGCACCAAACCAGTCTCAGGACTGAAGACCACAGTGGTTTGCTTAACTGGTAATTGATGTTTCTTTTACGTGCATTTTCTAGCATTTGTTGTTTGCATTACGGTTTCATCATTTATTCGTCTAATCTGGAGGCCTTGTCGCAAAGTATGACATACGGCAACAGCTTGTTTAATTGTGGCAATACCTGTGGCGGCGGGATAATTGATTCATTTTTTAATTAATTTCCCTATTTCCGATTTATTGAATATTCCGGCGTCTCCCTCTGTGCCATAAGAGCATATGTCAAGGCAAGAAACTAGTAGTTCCCATCCACCATGGCAAGGAGAACTACTGAAAAGTAGCCTTTGTAACTAATACAGACTTCCTGTTTTGTTAAGTGCTAAAATCATAAGGTGTTTACCATGAAGCCCAGCAATAGCATTAGGAAATATCCGTATCCAGAATTCTTCTGCCTTCCTCCCCCAGTCTATCTGGTCAGGAGCAGGTAAAAATTTAGGTAACAGTGCTTGTTCAAGTGCCTCGAGAACATGGGCACAAATGTAATTATTGCACAAACTGAAAGGCGATGTGAGAATTGTAGAGATTCCCCAGTTGCAAGATACCTGAAAAAATTATGGGAGTAAATTACTCTGTATGAAAAGTAAGCAGTTAAATTTGAAACTGACGCAAAATTCAATACATAACAACATTTTTGAATATGAATAACAATGTTAACATTATAAATAAAACGTGTTTAGACGTAGTTTAACTGTTCGCTCTTTGTAAGATTTTTAACAGTTCCGATTTGAAATCCGAGATCATGACATCTTGGGTTGTTGGGTGTTCTGCCGGATATCAGCGTCGTACTTGCACAATATTTCGGTCACGTAGCTCGTAACCTTCATCAGGTGCGACCTGTGACTGCTCCTCGAGTGGACCTGGTCCAGTATTTATGCCTATGGCCTTCCCCCTCCACCAACGGCTGCAGGCGCTTCCTCTGTGGTCCGCGCCCATTCCCTGCGACCTGCTGGAGCGTTGCTGCTCCGTTTTCCGTCCGCTGCCGTTCTAGGTGTTCCCTCTGCGGTCCGCGCCCACCAAACCCGCTCCTGGAGGTTTCATCTACGGTCTGGGGTACCAAGCGTTCCCCCCTGCGGTCCGCGCCCGCTCACCACGACCTGTTGGAGCGTTGCCGCTCCGTTTTTCGTCCGCTGCGGCTCTGGATGTTCCCTCTGCGGTCCGCACCCACCAGTCCTACTTCTGGGTGTTCCATCTTCGGTCTGGTGCGCCTGGCAGTCCGTCAGGGGCTCGTTTTCCATTCCCATGTCTCTGTTTCTTCTGTTTGTGTAGTGTTGCAGCTGGCCCCGTTGCTCCTTTAACAATTCCAGAGCCGGATCCCAGGCTCTGCTTAGCTGGTACCCTGTCACGGTTCATAAGATCGTCAGCCATTTTAATTTCTATCGATTCTCTGATAACACTGTCCCAAAATCTGGGTGTTTGTGCTAGAATCTTGGTATCCTCATACTTCATGGCATGATCTAGTTCTAGACAGTGTTCAGCAATGGCTGACTTAGTCACCTGTCTTAATCTAGTGTGCCTTTGATGTTCTTTGCACCTGATCTCCACAGTTCTTGTCGTCTGGCCAATGTAGGACATGCCACATAGACTAGGTATATTGTAAATCCCTGGTTTTCGTAACCCCAGGTCGTCTTTGACACTCCCCAGCAGTCCCCCGATCTTGTTGGATGGACAGAAAACACACTTGATATTGTGTTTACGGAGGATCCTACTGATTCTGGCAGAAATAGAGCCAGCATAGGGCAGATATGCCACCTTCTTTGTTTCATCTTGGTCTTCTTCAGGAACCTGTGGTATAGTGGCTGGTTGCAGTGCCCTCTCAATTTGTCTGTCCGTGTATCCATTCTTGGAGAAAACTGTTTTGAGACGTTCTATCTCTATAGGTAGATTCTCTTGGTCTGACAGGACACGTGCTCTGTGGACCAAAGTCTTCAGAACCCCATTCTTCTGTGCAGGGTGGTGACAGCTGCTGGCCTGCAGATATAAATCAGTGTGTGTTGGTTCTCGGTACACACTGTGGCCAATTGATCCATCTGCTTTCCTCTGGACTAGAACATCCAGAAATGGCAGCTGGCCAATCTTCTCCAGTTACATGGTGAACTTGATATTAGGGTGGCATGAGTTAAGATGTTCAAGAAACTCATTCAGCCTGTCCATCCCATGTGGCCAGATCACGATGGTGTCATCCACATAATTAAAGAAGCATGTGGGTTTAAATGTGGCTGTCTCCAATGCCCTCTCCTCAAAACTCTCCATAAACATGTTGGCAACCACAGGGGACAGTGGGCTGCCCATAGCTACAACTTCGGCTTCTGTACAGGAAATACGTGGATGTCAGTGTATGACTGAACAGGTCCAACAGAGCATCGTCAAATTTCTCTGCAATCAGTTCTAGTGAGTCCTTCAGTGGGACCCTGGTGAACAGCAATACCACATCAAAGCTAACCATGATGTCCGATCGGTGATGTGCAGTTGCTTGAGGCGTTGCAGGAAATCTTCTGAGTTGCGGATGTGGTGAATACATTTGCCCACATATGGAGACAGGAGACCTTTCAAGTACTTGGCTGTTGTGTACGTAGGTGCCCCAATATTACTGACAATTGGACGTAGGGGCACGCCCTCCTTGTGTATTTTAGTCTAGGTGGCACTGGCGCTTTTTCCCATAGTTGTCTGATGATCTTATCGGGCATCCCTGTTTCCTTCAAGAAAGCACTAGTCTTCTTGGCCACCTTGTCCGTGGGGTCACACTCCAGAATTCTGTATGCAGGGTCCTCCAGAAGTTGGCGTACTTTCTCATCATACTCCACCCGCTGTAAGATGACTGTGGAGTTCCCTTTGTCTGCTGGCAGTACCACAATGCTGTTGTCTTCCCGGAGTTTCTTGAGTGCAACCTCTCCTCGGTTGTGATGTTCGATTTCGGCGGCCTGGCCTTGGTGAGGGCCCTGCAGGTCTCTCGGCGGACTTCCTCTGCCACATTAGGAGAAAATGTGGCTGCAACTTGCTCTACTGCACTGACGAAACCTGAAATGGGTACGTTTCTAGGGGTTGTAGCAAAGTTGAGACCCTTGCTGAGTACCTTTAAGGTTGTATCATCAAACTGTATGCCACACAGATTCATCACAGTGCGTGTCTCTTCCATCTGCTGTGCTCTCTTACTCATGCGGTCAAACTTTGCAGATTGACAAGATGAGGCATTCCTTTTAGCACACTCAGCTAAAGACCAGGAGGCACGGTCTACCCATTCCAAATCTTCTCTTGTTAAGGAGGCTGCCATGTACAGATGAATGTGTAACAGCTCCATGGCCACAACATCTAACCTGTGGCGCATATCTCGAATCCTCTCTCTCACCAGTGCCATGCTGGCTCTGCGTTTTATCTTGTTCGCCGCTCTGGAGTTGATGTGATGTTTAATTCTGGAAAATACTGGTACTACTTCTCCATCTCGACACCTCAGCAAACAACTGAGAGAACTCAGCATCTTCCCTTTCTTCTGCCAAAGCTTGTCCAGCTTCTTGATATTCTGATACATCTCCTCCCTGTAGAGACTTTTGATGTAACTCTTCAGGCTTTCCCGGCGATCTAATGACATCTTGGGTTGTCGGGCGTTCTGCCGGATATCAGCGTCGTACTTGCACGATATTTCGGTCACGTAGCTCGTAACCTTCATCAGGTGCGACTTGAGACTGCTCCTCAAGTGAACTGTGACACAGGGTACCAGCTATGGGCAGCCCACTGTCCCCTGTGGTTGCCAACATGTTTATGGAGAGTTTTGAGGAGAGGGCATTGGAGACAGCCGCATTTAAACCCACATGCTTCTTTAGGTATGTGGATGACACCTTCGTGATCTGGCCACATGGGATGGACAGGCTCAATGAGTTTCTTGAACATCTTAACTCATGCCACCCAAATATCAAGTTCACCATGGAACTGGAGAAGAATGGCCAGCTGCCATTTCTGGATGTTCTAGTGCAGAAAAAAGCAGATGGGTCAATTGGCCACAGTGTGTACCGAAAACCAACACACACTGATTTATATCTGCAGGCCAGCAGCTGTCACCACCCTGCACAGAAGAATGGGGTTCTGAAGACTTTGGTCCACAGAGCACGTGTCCTGTCAGACCAAGAGAATCTACCTATAGAGATAGAACGTCTCAAAACAGTTTTCTCCAAGAATGGATACACGGACAGACAAATTGAGTGGGCACTTCAACCAGCCACTATACCACAGGTTCCTGAAGAAGACCAAGATGAAACAAAGAAGGTGGCATATCTGCCCTATGCTGGCTCTATTTCTGCCAGAATCAGTAGGATCCTCCGTAAACACAATATCAAGTGTGTTTTCTGTCCATCCAACAAGATCGGGGGACTGCTGGGGAGTGTCAAAGACGACCTGGGGTTACGAAAACCAGGGATTTACAATATACCTAGTCTATGTGGCATGTCCTACATTGGCCAGACGACAAGAACTGTGGAGATCAGGTGCAAAGAACATCAAAGGCACACTAGATTAAGACAGGTGACTAAGTCAGCCATTGCTGAACACTGTCTAGAACTAGATCATGCCATGAAGTATGAGGATACCAAGATTCTAGCACAAACACCCAGATTTTGGGACAGTGTTATCAGAGAATCGATAGAAATTAAAATGGCTGACGATCTTATGAACCGTGACAGGGTACCAGCTAAGCAGAGCCTGGGATCCGGCTCTGGAATTGTTAAAGGAGCAACGGGGCCAGCTGCAACACTACACAAACAGAAGAAACAGAGACATGGGGATGGAAAACGAGCCCCTGACGGACTGCCAGGCGCACCAGACCGAAGATGGAACACCCAGAAGTGGGACTGGTGGGTGCGGACCGCAGAGGGAACATCCAGAGCCGCAGCGGACGAAAAACGGAGCGGCAACGCTCCAACAGGTCGTGGTGAGCGGGCGCGGACCGCAGGGGGAACGCATGGTACCCCAGACCGTAGATGAAACCCCCAGGAGCGGGTTTGGTGGGCGCGGACCGCAGAGGGAACACCTAGAACCACAGCGGACGGAAAACGGAGCAGCAACGCTCCAGCAGGTCGCAGGGAATGGGCGCGGACCACAGAGGAAGCGCCTGCAGCCGTTGGTGGAGGGGGAAGGCCATAGGCATAAATACTGGACCAGGTCCACTCGAGGAGCAGTCTCAGGTCGCACCTGATGAAGGTTACGAGCTACGTGACCGAAATATCGTGCAAGTACGACGCTGATATCCGGCAGAACACCCAACAACCCAAGATGTCATGATCTCGGATTTCAAATCGGAACTGTTAAAAATCTTACAAAGAGCGAACAGTTAAACTACGTCTAAACACGTTTTATTTATAATGTTAACATTGTTATTCATATTCAAAAATGTTGTTATGTATTGAATTTTGCGTCAGTTTCAAATTTAACTGCTTACTTTTCATACAGAGTAATTTACTCCCATAATTTTTTCAGGTATCTTGCAACTGGGGAATCTCTACAATTCTCACATCGCCTTTCAGTTTGTGCAATAATTACATTTGTGCCCATGTTCTCGAGGCACTTGAACAAGCACTGTTACCTAAATATTTATCTGGTCGAGATCCAATGACTGTTAGCAGCATATGGAATCGGTGAGTTCAGGAGGGTAATACGGAACGCCGTGCTGGATCCCAACGGCCTCGTATCACTAGCAGTCGAGATGACAGGCATCTTATCCGCATGGCTGTAACGGATCGTGCAGCCACGTCTCGATCCCTGAGTCAACAGATGGGGACGTTTGCAAGAAAAAAACCATCTGCACGAACAGTTGGACGACGTTTGCAGCAGCATAGACTATCAGCTCGGAGACCATGGCTGCGGTTACCCTTGACGATGCATAAAAGACAGGAGCGCCTGCGATGGTGTACTCAATGACGAACCTGGGTGCACGAATAGCAAAACGCCATTTTTTCGGATGAATCGAGGTTCTGTTTACAGCATCATGATGGTCGCATCCGTGTTTGGCGACATTGCGGTGAACGCACATTTGAAGCGCGTATTCGTCATCGCCATACTGGCGTATCACCCAGCGTGATGGTATGGGGTGCCATTGGTTACACGTCTCGGTCACCTCTTGTTCGCATTGACTGCACTTTGAACAGTTGGCGTTACGTTTCAGATATGTTACGACCCGTGTCTCTACCCTTGATCCGATCCCTGCGAAACCCAACCTTTCAGCAGGATAATGCACGACCGCATGTTGCAGGTCCTGTACCGGCCTTTCGGGATACAGAAAATGTTCGACTGCTGCCCTGGCCAGCACATTCTCCAGATCTCTCACCAATTGAAAACGTCTGGTCAATGGTGGCCGTGCAAGTGGCTCGTCACAATACGTCAGTCACTACTCTTGATGAACTGTGGTATCGTGTTGAAGCTGCATGGGCAGCTGTACCTGTACATGCCATCCAAGCCCTGTTTGACTCAATGCCCAGGCGTATCAAGGCCGTTATTACGGCCAGAGGTGGTTGTTCTGTGTACTGATTTCTCAGCATCTTTGCACCGAAACTGAGTGAAAGTGTAATCACAAGTCAGTTCTAGTATAATATATTTGTCCAATGAATGCCCGTTTATCATCTGCATTTCTTCTTGGTGCAGCAATTTTAATGGCCAGTAGTGTAGCATGGAGGATGTAAGAAAAACGTTTTAGAACGTCAGTGCGGAATATATGGAGTCTAATAACGTGGAACAGGCAACAGTCTATGAATACAGCCACCAACCAGAGGATGATTCCACAGCTTCATTTGGTAATGCTGAAAGGACCATTCAAATACCTAACAGCTCTCTTCCACTTTTCCATAGATCCGCAGCAAGGAAAACAAAAGTTGTGAGTAACAGTGTGCTACAGGAACCCGTTAAAGAAAGATGTGAAGATCGACAGACGTTTTCTAAAATTATCAACAAGCTAATGGACCTGCAACTGAGGACGAAACTGATTTGTTAAGCAAATCCATGGCACCAACAGTAAATTAAAAAAAAAAATTAGATCCGACCTTATATGCGAAGCCAAAGCTATATCTGCAATATTGTGATGAACATAGACCATAAATCAGAGAGATCAAGTCTATGGCAACAACTCAACGTTTAGGTACGTAAACAGCAGACTTCCTGCTTCTATCCGTAGTGTTAACAGTGAGCAAGGCCCTGTGAACTGCGACAATAATGTTACGGCTTCAAACTTTGATACCTATAATAAGTGAAACATGCTTTCTATATTATGCCATGTAGTATTAATTTCTCTCTTTCTGCTGCAATAAATTTTCTTCAAACTACAGTGTCAATATTTTTGTCCCAATTGCTGCTGTCGGAAACAGTACAAACCACATGTATATATCTAACAGAAATTCGGCGAATTTGCATTTATCCTACTGGGACAATGGCAAAGCAGTGCAAAGTGTATTATAACAATCGATATTACTGAAATAATGGCACAGCCATAGATTTAACAATTATAACTACATCATATAGCCCAATAAGTTACATTAACGTTAATTATTATTGAGAAACTTACCTTAATGTAACTGCGAGTTTTTCTGCTGGTGCGAGATTTTCTGCTGGTGTAATCGGTATTGTCACTCAAATGGTGCAAATGGCTCCGAGCACTATGGGACTTAACATCTGAGGTCATCAGTCCCCTAGAACTTACAACTACTTAAACCTAACTAACCTAAGGACATCACCCATATCCATGCCCGAGACAGAATTCGAACCTGAAGCGCCTAGAACCGCTCGGCCACTCCGGCCGGCTTTTGTCACTCAGTTACAGGAATTACTTCTCAGTTTATCTTCAATTGACGAAAGAAGATAATGAAACTGGTTGGGTTGTGAATCTGAAAAATGCCTTAAACTTCTCCTCATCGCCGAGTAAATGTTTTTTTTAACTAAAATTTTTTATGCTTCTTCTTCTTCGCTATGCAAGAACATTTGTCTCAATGATTTGCGCTTCCTGAGAACTCTTTTCAGTAACATACAGTCTTCTTCCTCTTCCCTAACTTCCATGTACTCTCGGAGTGCCCCAATTTACTTTTTTTTTTTTTTTTTTTTTTTGCCCGAGCACTGCGCAGCTACTGCCCCGGGCCTTGCAGAAAGCTCCTCGCAGCACGCAGGAAATAACGTCGCGCCAATGAACGCACGAAACTGCTCTCGTCTGGGAGTAACTATAGCACCCACCGACTTCCAACAAACTGTAAAAATTATTTCAAACCTTTCCGAAACATTTTCTCGCTTTCACCCCCACAAAAAATGTAACGGGAAAAAGTTTGTCGCTTAGTACATTTTGGACATTGGTTTGGTATAAGTTCCGCGTCAGACGTTACATTTTAATTTATTGCTTCATTATTACCGACTCTATTGGCCAGAACTTTTGCAGACGGCCGGCCGCTGTGGCCAAGCGGTTCTAGGCGCTTCAGTTCGGAACCGCGCGACCGCAACGGTCGCAGGTTCGAATCCTACCTCGGGAATGGATGTGTGTGATGTCCTTAGGTTAGTTACGTTTAAGTAGTTATAAGCTCTCGGGGACTGATGACCTCAGATGTTAAGTCCCATAATGCTCAGAGCGTTTGCAGGCCTTATCGACATATACTACTGAGGGCTACTATAAAGTTATGTTGTTGTACGACACTTAGTTTGGGAGATATGGCGTGTTAAATATCGCGAAAAATCAACTCTTCTTAAAATCTTAGATATTAATCTATTTCAGTAGTACAAAATTTTCATTGAGTTTAAAAAAAGGTATCAGGAGGTAGCTTTCGAATCGCTCCATCAGGTGCAGTTACCAAATTGTAAAAAAGTTCCTTTTTTTAGGTTGTGACACGCACCGCTCCGCGCCTAGGAAAACGTTTCACGCAGCGCCCTGCGACCCGCATCGCACAGCGAAAGACGCAAGCGTATCCCGCAGCACGCTGCGACAAATTCCCGCGGCTAGGAAAACGTGGATTACGTGACTTGCAAATAGCGCTCCGAGCGCGCCGTTTGTAGCGCTGCAAGCGCACGTTAGTGGCACTACAAGCTCTGTTCAAGTTGTGCAAATTTGTATTGCACTGGCCATGGATATAGAAACTGATTTCATTCTGACTTTACTGGGAAGAATAGACGTCGAAATAGAAGAATCTGGGTCTATCGTCTGATTTTAAAAAGACTTAATCCTGTATTTTTTCGCATCTTACTTGATGTTTTTCAGCAACATGTTTGTAACTTTTTTCTTATTATCGTATGTCGAAAAATTCATTTCAAGATGTTTTGGATGGAATCAGCGTGATTTGAAGAAAACACACAGCCATGAAACACACAATTTCACCAGAAGATCTGTATTAATGTTTGACCTGTGCATTCCCGTGTCCAGCGTCACGTTCTATGGCGGAACACAGCCTACCCGTTCGACATTTCAATAGGCCTGCGCTATCGACAAAGCCGCCCACGACTCGTCCTTTGGAAGGGTTTGCATTTGCGCGTTTGAAATAGTGGTGCGGCTGAGGCGCAGTCTGAGCGCTACCATTATCTTGCTTGTACAGGCATGAGTGAGCCACTTTTTGTGGTCGCCAGTCACAGTCAAGCAGAGGACCGAGGCGGCCGGCAGTGGCACCGTTTAGTGGCTGTGGCTGCACGTGAAGCAGCTCATAGCAGCGCGCAGTCACACACTGCAGCATTCGTCAACTGCAGCGTTGTTAAGAAGCAGATGTATCGCCTAAATGCTGGGTATCCTGTGTTCGATAAATTTCTGCTTCAACATGAGCTGTAAACGGCATCGAAAAACCAACAACAAGTATTAGAAGTAAGTTTCCTGGTTATTTTCACCGTTAACGAATAGAAAATACGTTATAAAGTCCATTTAAGGAGCATCCATCCACTCAATACCATACTTCTGTTTCTCTTACTGACTGCCGTAAAAATCTACGATATTTTGCTCATTTACACTACTGGCCATTAAAATTGCTACACCACGAAGATGACGTGCTATAGACGCGAAATTTAACCGACGGGAAGAAGATGCTGTGATATGCAAATTATTAGCTTTTCAGAGCATTCACACAAGGTTGGCGCCGGTGGCGACGCCTACAAGGTGGTGACATGAGGAAAGTTTCCAACTGATTTCTCATACACAAACAGCAGTTGACCGGCGTTGCCTGGTGAAACGTTGTTGTGATACCCAGTGTAAGGAGGAGAAATGCGTACCATCAGGTTTCCGACTTTGATAAAGGTCGGATTGTAGCCTATCGCGATTGCGGTTTATCGTATCGCGACATTACTGCTCGCGTTGGTCGAGATCCAATGACTGTTAGCAGAATATGGAATCGGTGGGTTCAGGAGGGAAGTACGAAACGCCGTGCTGGATCTCAACGGCTTCGTATCACTAGCAGTCGAGATGACAGGCATCTTATCCGCATGGCTGTAACGGATCGTGCAGCCACGTCTCGATCCCTGAGTCAACAGATGGGGACGTTTGCAAGACAACAGCCATCTGCACGAACAGTTGGACGACGTTTGCAGCAGCATAGACTATCAGCTCGGAGACTATGGCTGCGGTTACCCTTGACGATGCATCAAAGACAGGAGCGCCAGATGGTGTACTCAACGACGAACCTGGGTTTGCAAAACGCCATTTTCTCGGATGAATCCAGGTTCTGTTTACAGCATCATGATGGTCGCATCCGTGTTTGGCGACATCGCGGTGAGCGCACATTGGAAGCGCGTATTCGTCATCGCCATACTGGCGTATCACCCGGCGTGATGGTATGGGGTGCCATTGGTTACACGTCTCGGTCACCTCTTGTTCGCATTGACGGCACTTTGAACAGTGGACGTTACGTTTCAGATATGTTACGACCCGTGGCTCCACCCTTGATCCGATCCCTGCGAAACCCTACATTTCAACAGGATAATGCACGACCGCATGTTGCAGGTCCTGTACGGGCCTTTCTTGATACAGAAAATGTTCGACTGCTGCCCTGGCCAGATCTCTCACCAACTGAAAACGTCTGGTCAATGGTGGCCGTGCAACTGGCTCGTCACAATACGTCAGTCACTACTCTTGATGAACTGTGGTATCGGGTTGAAGCTGCGTGGGCAGCTGTACCTGTACATGCCATCCAAGCCCTGTTTGACTGAATGCCCCGGCGTATCAAGGCCGTTATTACGGCCAGAGGTGGTTGTTCTGGGTACTGACTTCTCAGGATCCGTGCACCCAAATTGCGTGAAAATGTAGTCACATGTCAGTTCTAGTATAATATATTTGTCCAATGAATACCCCTTCATCATCTGCATTTCTTCTTGGTGTAACAATTTTAATGGCCAGTAGTGTAGTACCAGTAAGTGTTTTATTTCAAATTCATAGCAACAAAAATAAATGAAAATACTATTTTGATTTGTATCGTTATTTGATCTGTATTCAAGAAATGAGCTCTTGATCCCAACTGTCTCTAAATGTTAATGTGGTAGTACCACAATTCATAACTGAAGTACGAAACTTATTATGTTAATCGTTGTCATATTTAACAGAGAAGAAGTACATCTCATTTTTCATGTAATTTATACTTCCAAGCCTCCATCCTGAGTCTTACTGTATGCCCTCGACCAGCTGCTACAAACTCGAGAGGCTGATTGCCACCTCATGGTTGCATCACATGAAGTATGCCGTCGTAAACGTCAATAATTTTAGGTAAATTCTGGCAAGAGACCTATGAACTGCCTTAGCATTTCTACATTCTTTATCATGTATAGATCTGTTGTGATAATTTTGCTGCCTCAAGCCAGGGCCATGCTCGTGAAAATGACCAAAATTTGAAAAAAATTCTTCGACTATAGAAAAGAGCATTTCCTGCTGATTTAAAAATGTATAGTTCATGGGCATTCTCATTTTCTGTTCGTTATAATATTGAGATTGAACGTAATGTTGCACAGGGGCCAAGCCCATCCTGTCAGTTTGAAGAGCTTCAGAATACGAGATGCATTATTTTGCTCTTCGTTTTTTCCGTCGTTAGTTAAGGTTAGTTAACACAGGTGTATTTTAGAAGGCACTGATTCCCAGAACCAAAGTACAGGCATGTCTAGAAGGCTATCGTTTGATTGTAAAAATATCTGGGAAAATGTGATTTTGGAATTTTATATGTGTGTGATTTTGTAGTTATTGTGTGTTGGTTTGTTTCTGTGTGTGTGTTTCCTGTGCTACAAATACCGAGAGTAAAGAAATTTTGCCACAAACGAAAGTTTCACGGCAAACAGTTCCAAACACAACCGAATAATAGACATCAGTTGTTTCAGAAGTCGCCCATGGAAACTGTGGCTACTGGCAGTGCTTCTAGACGTAACCTTTCGCTTTCTGAATGTAATAAGAACAAGCCTAGTAGTATTGTGAGCAGCAATAACAACAGAAATGTTACTGTGAATCTAAATATGCTGTCAAGACTTTTCAGTGCTGTGAAATGTAAGTACTGCAATTGTGAAGATAGTACTGACCTTTCTGAGGGCATTTCAGCAAGGAAGGGTCTTTCACGTCGGTTAGTGATTGTCTGTAACTCGTGTAAGATGCACTGTGATACTATGACATCGCCAATAACTGACAGTCGGCATTACAATGGAGTGTAAATATTCAGCTTGCTTATGCAATGCAATGTATTGGAAGGGGAAGAGAGCTCCCCAGATTTCTTGTGCAGTGATGGATTTGCCTCCACCTCCACTGAGGTTTGCCAGATATAATAAATTAATATATAATGCTTTATGTGGTGTAAGTCAACATTCAATGAAAAGAGCAGCAGAAGAAGCAGTAGCCTTGTCTGGGAATACTGACATTGTAGCAGCATTTGATGGATCTTGCCAGAAGAGAGGTCATACGTTTTAGAAGATCTGAGGTCAGTCGTGGTGTGATGTATGTAGGCTACTTTTGGGATGGAGATTGTAAAGGACACATTACTGTTATTAATGACAGACCATATGGGGACTCTCTGATAGAAAAGCATGAATGGGTTGGGCATGTATAAAAAAGAATGGAAGCTCGGCTGAGAAAATTATGTAAAGACCTCGGTGGAAAAAAAACTGTCAGATGGGAAACACATAGGTGGTCCAGATCGCCTTACAAAAAGTTCTTTGACTCAATATTATGGACTAGCAATAAGGAGAAATGTAGGAGATTTGGAGAACATGAGATGAGCTGTTTGGGCAACATGGTTTCACAGAGTGTCAACAGATGAAACCCCACAGCATGGTTAGTGTCCAAAAGGGGAAGATTCGTGGTGCAAATACTGATTGAGCATTGCTACGGCATACAATATACCCACAAGCATTCATTACCACTCGTTGTAATGGAGGTAATTAGGCCTATATATAGGATTCTGGCAAATAAAAATCTACTTAGGAAATGTATGCATGGTCTCTCTCAGAATGCAAATGAAAGCATCAACAGCTGTATTTGTTGGGCTGATAGAGCTAAAGATTGGTGTAATGGATGTAATAATAACATTCAATGATGGTGCAATTTCAAGGATCAATGTAATGAAGAAATTGAACATCCAGGCGGGAATGAATATGGCTTCAGCTCTAACTGCTACTGATAAGCAGCAGGTAACCGAAGCAGTGACAGCGGCAGAAGCTGCTACCAAGGAGTCAAGGATAAAGAAAAGAACGAAGAGAAAGAGTATGGAGGATAAGGAAACAGGAGGACAACTAGAGTATGCAGCTGGAATGTTCTAAATGAGCAAAGTGGTAAGTTAATAAATCTGTAAATCTTCTTTTGCGATTTACGGAAAACTTGAATTTCCATCATTCAGGTACACTTTTCTCCTAAATGACTAAAGTTAAACTCACAAAAATTTGGTACAGATATTTGGAATGACCTCCCTTGCCTATTATTTACTGAAAAATTTATAACATGAGGATGACGTCTGCGATATTTGAGCTACATTTTTAAATACTTTTGTTTAGTAAAATAAATTACTTGTCTTTTTCACAGATCAGCATTGCGGAAGGAAACTGGAAGCACAAAACACTTACGTCAATGTTGTCTGTACTCTGACTCTTTTTCCAAGATGTGCAGTCAGTGGTTCCAAACACAACGGTAACGCAGTAAAATAGTGTTCCGTTTTTTATACTGTTTTAAATATTATTGTCAGTACCAAAATATAATAAATATCTCAATGATTTTTCGGGAAATGCTTTGACTAATGACCCTAATTATGAGTAAGAATTTTGAGCTATTTCTCATTTATAGATCAATTGCACTATGAGGGTGAAATAAAGCTAAACATGCAGTCCGTTTGGGGGTGTGTCCCCTTAATAAGCGCCGGTTGGGTACTTTCGAAATCGACATTTCTACAAAACCTTTCGACATGTTTTTAGTTTGTTAGTTAGTTACGTGTTCCATTGATCAACCTCACGGTAACCGTTATGATGTGGAACGTGTCAAGTGCATAAGAAATGCGCACATGAATCGAGGGTTATTTTTTTAAAGCTTAAAATTTTTGTTATCTACCCCATTCCGTTAAATGGCACAAAATGCATATATTATACCTATAGATTTATTTATTCCTATTCAAGAATTCATCTATGGTATAGAAGGTGTTATCAAGGAGATATGATTTAAATTTATTTCTAAAAGTATTACTGCTGTCTGTCACACATTTTACTTCAAGTCTCTGAGCACTATGGGACTCAACTGCTGTGGTCATAAGTCCCCTAGAACTTAGATCTAATTAAACCTAACTAACCTAAGGACATCACACACATCCATGCCCGAGGCAGGATTCGAACCTGCGACCGTAGCAGCCCCGCGGTTCCGGACTGCGCGCCTAGAACCACTAGACCACTGCGGCCGGCCATTTTACTTCATCTGGTAATTTATCGAAAAGTTTTACAGCAGCACTGCGCCAAAGATAGGTAAAGTAGAGGAGAGTGTAAGTCTTTCTTTCTTCTGGTATCATAATCATGAATGTCACTGTTGTTTTAAACTGGTCCATGTTACTAGTGAGTGAATGTACTTTGAAGGTATTGTAAGCATTCCTAACCTTTTAAACAGATGCCTACAAGATGTGCGACTATGAGCCGCACACATTATTCTAACCACTTTCTTTTGAGCAGTGAACACTTTTTGGCTAAGTGTTGAGTTACCCCAAAATATTATTCCGTATGACATCAGAGAGTGAAACTATGTTAGCTTGCTAATTTCTATATCCTCAAAATTAGCAATTATTCCGATTGCAAAAGTTGCTGAACCTAGTAGCTTTAGGAGATCCAAAATATGAATTTTGCAATTAAGATTTTCATCTATATGTGCACCCAGAAACGTAGTATGCTCTACCCACCAGTTGCACAAAACTGCAGCGTTCTAGTAAAAACTTTCTCGCCAGTGTCTGACACACGTGCTGCAGCGATGGTATTAAAACAAGTCTGTTTTCAAATTTTACTCGTAGGGAAGATTGGCAGTGCTGTTAATGCCGCTCATGTGAGCCGCTACCAAAGCGTTTATTTTTACAGATGACTTTACTGTATTTTGTGTCCTCAGGTCAGGCAAACAATATTATAACCGGTTTTAAATTCTTATAAAGTAATCAGCAGATGATCTGTTTATAAAAAAAGAAAAATGGGAAGACAGTAAAAAATTGGGAAACTGCTTGTAGAAATTCAGCAACCGGTCACTTTGCGTTGGATGCTCTAGAAAGGAAGGTCAGTATTCACTAACATGACAGGAAATCCCATCTGAAGCAAAAAACTCCATTTGAGCACCTTGAATAGTTAAAACACATTTCATCTTCTTATCACTGTCTTCATTAACTTTATAATATTAGACAAAACATAGTTAGCTTTTGACTTTTGGATAAACTGTGATTTCAGAATTTGGGAAATGCGACATTCAATATGTGACATCCTCAAAAGCTCTGTCTCCTATGCAAAAATGTTCACACTTTTTCACAATAGATACACAGTAGCAAATATTAAACGTCCTTCTCCCATCACCGACTTTCTGAAACTCTACAAGAGCCTCTGGTGCCAGCAGAACATACACTGAAGCGCCAAAGAAACTGTTATAGGCATACGTATTCAAATACATACATATGTAAACAGGCAGAATACGGCGTTGCGGTCGGCAACGCGTATATGAGACAACAAGTGTCTGACGCAGTTGTTAGATCGGTTACTGCTGCTACAATGGCAGGTTATCAAGATTTAAGACAGTTTGAAGGTGGTGTTACAGCGGCGCACGAGCAATGGGACACAGCATCTCCGAGGAGGCAATGAAGTGGGCATTTTCCCGTTTTACCCTGAATATCAGGAGTCGTTGCAGCCGGAAGAAGAACAACAACGACTGAAAAGAATCGTTCAACGTGACAGAAGTGCAACCCTTTCGCAAATTGCTGCAGATTTCAATTCTGGGCCATGAACAAATGTCAGCGTGCGAACCATTCAACGAAACAACATCGATATGGGTTTTCGGAACCAAAGGCCTGCTTGTATATCCTTGATGACTGCAAGACACAAAGCTTTGCGCCTCACCTGGGCCCATCAACACCGACGTTGGACTGTTGATGACTGGAAATATTTGGCTGGTCAGGCAAGTATCGTTTCAAATTGTATCGAGTGGATGGACGTGTACGGGTATGAAGACATCGTCATGAATACATGAATCCTGTGTGGCAGCAGGGGACTGCTGAAACTGGCAGCGGCTCTGTAATCGTGTGGGGCGTGTGCAGTTGGAGTGTTATGGGATTCCTGATACATCCAAATACGACTCTGACAGGTGACACATACGCAAGCATCCTGTCTGGTCACCTGCATCAATTCGTGTCTATTGTGCATTACGACGGACTTGAGCAATTCCAACAGGACAATGCGACTTTCCACACGTCGATAATTGCTGCAGAGTGGCTCCAGCAACAGTCTTCTGAGTTTAAACACTTCCGCTCTCTGCCAAATTCCCCAGGCATGAACACTATTGAGCATAACTGGGATGTCTTGCAAAATACTGTTGAGAAGGATCTCCACCCACTCGCACTCTTACTGATTTACGAACCGCACTGCAGGATTCATGGTGCCAATTCCCTCCAGCACTACTTTAGACATTAATCGAGTTCATGCCACTTCCGCGTGCTCACGGGGGCCCTACACGATATTAGGCAGGTGTACCAGTTTCCTTGGCTCTTCAGTGTATTAAGGGTATAGCACTTCCGTAAGTGATATGTTATTGTGAGTAACAATTCCATCAGGGTGTTTCAACCCTTGTAAAGCTGCCCAAGTCAGCCGTCGGTGATGTGACTGAAGTGGGAAAGTGAAGGTACAACCGCAGTAAAACCGAGACCAGGCAGCCCTCATGTACCGATGGACTGGAACTATTGACCATTGCGAAGGATGATTATAAAGTATCTCATGAAATCAGTGGGAGGAATCACTTGTCACGTTATAAGTGCTACTAGTAGCACAGCTAGCAGAAAGACTGTGTGTAGGAAACTAAAAAGAATTGGTTACAATGGTCGAGCAACTTCTCATAAGCCAAAAATTTCTAAGTGACGCTTGAGGTGATGTAAAGAGTGACACCACTAGACAGTGGATGAGTGGAAACGAGCGACATGGAGTGATGAACCATTTTATACCATGTAACAATCCGATGGATGGGTTTCGGTTTGTCGATTGATTGCGGAATGTGACCTGCCATCTTGTGCAGCGCTAACAGTAAAGTATGGATGAGGTGGCATTATGGTACGAGGGTGGTTTTCGCAGTTAAAGAGTGTGGCCCCATTATTGCGCTTAAGAAAACGTTAAATCAGAAGGATAAAAATAAATTTTACAGCATTGTGTTCTGCATACTCTAGTATGACAATGCACCCTGTCCTAAAGTAGCATGTCAGGTAAAGAAAGGTTTGTGGACCGTAATATTCCTGAAATGGAATAGCCAAATGTAATATCTTTTGGAAGAGGTAAACGCCAACTTCGCACCAGACCCCAGCGCCCAACATTACTAGCCCCTCTGGTTTTAGAAAGGGGAAAGGGGGGGGGGGGGTGCGGCCCTACTGACATCATCCAAGATGGCGGCCGTGACGTCAGCTGATGACGCGAGTACCATTATCCAAGATGGCGGCTTTTGGTGTGAAAGTGCCACACCCTCTAGTGTGAAGTTTGAATTTTGGCGGGAAATTGAATTATATGCTTCTACGGGTCCCCAGGCCCCTCTTTCAGACTTTTTTTGCATGATGGCACGTCATCCTCTTGGAAAATGGGAGGGAATTTTGAATTTGGAGGTAATTTCACTCTATGAACTCACTCCTGCAGCAGAGGGGACTTAGTATGGTGTTGCCACCATTAGAGGCTGCTCATGATGTCACTCAATTCAAATATAAATTGTTGAAATTTGTTGAAATTTATCTAAATTTGTTATCTACCTCCAGCATTAGTGGCGTAGGGTGGTGTTATCAGCACAAGAGACTCTGATATCAATGTTTGTTGAGCTGGCGGTGTGGAAGGAGCATTAGGAAATGCTGATGCCAGACAGGGGGAGTTTTAATAGCTGCACTCATTCAGCCAAAGAGTGTATCCACATCCACAGCTCACTGCAAGAATGGAAGCGAGCATTAATAATTGAAGATATGAATTGAAGAAAACGATCCTGCAAATAAATGCTTTTCATTAAAGATGCATTACACAACACATGGAAACATCTGTCTCTGCTGCAATGGTCTGCCATTTCTAAAACCTACGTATAAGCTCCCACCACACAATAGACAACTGCCTCTGATCCAAAAAACTGAACTAGTTCGCGAGTTCACCGCTAGAAGGCGCTGCAATAGGTCACGTGATCGTTCAGTCCATAGGAGCACAGCATCATGACATCACGTGTTTTTCCCAACTGTAGGTGTGCCTGAGCCTCCTCAATTTCTCCCCCCCCCCCCGCAGTGGGGCGGATGGGGGGAAATTGGCGGGAATAGGAATCAGCCTGTTCTCAGCTGCTGGAGAGAGGAAGGAGTCTATTTATTTTTGGAACAAATTATTTAGGTACAGATTTCACATAGTTTATTTATTATTCTGATCCAAAACACTCACCCTGATGTGCTTGAGACCACAATATACAGTTTACAGACCTGGAAAGTAACTGTAAATAATCCAGTACACTGATATAGCCCGCATCTCGTGGTCGTGCGGTAGCGTTCTCGCTTCCCACGCCCGGGTTCCCGGGTTCGATTCCCGGCGGGGTCAGGGATTTTCTCTGCCTCGTGATGGCTGGGTGTTGTGTGCTGTCCTTAGGTTAGTTAGGTTTAATTAGTTCTAAGTTCTAGGGGACTGATGACCATAGATGTTAAGTCCCATAGTGCTCAGAGCCATTTGAACCATTTGAACACTGATATACAGAGATGCAAACAACTCGTAAATTACGTAAATAATCCAATACAAGAATACAGACGTTGAAACTACTTGTAGATCACCGAAAGAATGCATGTAAACACGCTCACACCGATTAAACACCCGAAAACAATGCAGTGTACAAACACTTAGTGCACATAAAAAAAGCGCGAAGTATCAGCGTCTCGTACCTTGATTCTACTGGATGGAAATCCTAAGTGCACCCCTAAAACATGAAAACTGTCCAGATGTGGTAGAGGAAGTTTAGCTTAGTGTACTTGATTTATTTTGCTGAGAAACTGACTCAAATATCGATCCTAATTACGGAATTAACCACAAATATCGGTCTAATTACAAAACTACATGTGTAGTGCTGCACAAGGATGGCTTGAAATCGTAATACACCTCAAAAACTGACTATACCATACAATGGGTGCTATCCTGCTAGGAATAAATTTAGCAATACCACTCGAAACTGACCCAAATATCGATCCTAATTACATAATTAATCACTAAGATCGGTCTTAACTACACAACTATATGCTTATCACTGCACAAGCACGGCATAAAATCGCAATATAGTGTAAAAGCTGACGACACCATCCAACTGGTCTTATCCTGCTGGGAAAAAATTTCTTAATACCACTCGAAACCAATAACAGAAACACTCAAACCCCACCATACACCTATAAGCTAGAGGGGGGAAGAGTCTGGAGTGTAAGGTACAATCTTTATTCTTTTTGGTGGGAAATACGTTCAACTGACTAGATGCTGGTGTTGGACAGAATGGAGTTTAAAAAAAGTGTATTACCTGCAAGCATATAGCATCTATCGCCGTTTGACGTCAGAGTTCACTACACACGCCTACTAAAAGTCACTCTACAGCCCAGCTAGCCAAAGCCAATACGTGCATCACAGCTGGTGGAAAAAATGCATCACAGTTCTAGTTACACTTCGAAATTGACGTGAAAAAAAAACAGCCCTCTTACTGAACTGGTCATAATGCATCTCATGTACTGGGGAAAAGACTGCATTGGAACGTGCATTCTCCTCCATGTTCAGTCACAAGCTGCTGAAAATCCACTCTACGGGATGTAAGGACAGAGGGAGGCAGCTACTCATCCGACAGCCTCTTGGCTTGTGCTGGCCATAATCCGCCAACACAAAAGCAAGTACAGAGATAAAAGGGCGGCTTTCCCAAATGAATCTTGGTTGTCTAAAGCATAGTGGCGCAGCCGCCCCTAATGGTTAGGAGGCGCCACTGCGACAACGGGCTGTCACATACTAGACAAGCCCTCAACGCCTCCAATAGGCCTCTCGTTCTGGGATGGAAAACACTTTTTTTTTTTTTTTTTTAACAACACGTAGGATGCTCCAGGAGGGACCAGACGAGAGCCACAGTCTCCTAGAGACCTCACCTGCCGTTCTGCGAGG
Organism: Schistocerca serialis cubense; assembly: GCF_023864345.2. Lineage (NCBI taxonomy): Eukaryota > Metazoa > Arthropoda > Insecta > Orthoptera > Acrididae > Schistocerca > Schistocerca serialis. The sequence goes on from NC_064646.1 coordinate 21,058,134, forward strand.
GCTTATTTAACATCACCTCGACTCCTATAATAAAGCAACTACTAACAAAAGGAAAAAAAAATTCGTGTCGATAATAAATGTCCTCTTTCCACCAAAATTGACAAAGGTCAGTTTCATTTAGTTTTATGAGCAAAATCGATATAGCTTTTCATGTTCAACTGAGAAACTTATCCCATCTGCGAAGACATTTACATGGAAACTCGAAAAAGAAAATAGAGGAAACTGTTATTTCCATTCACGAATACCGATGTCGGTGATGTAGCAGATTCCAAATCAACCCTATAATTTAAAAAATCACATAGGATGTTTCTCATATCTAGAGAACCAGCAAAGGTGTATTCCACCTGCTAGTGTACACACTACAGTATATTTTCTCTCAACTAAATAAAGATGGAAATGTGAAGAAGCAGTCAACCGAACAATTTTACAAGGTAGGGAATAATGGCCCGGCGTAAACACACGTCCACATTGAATCTTCTAGAATTTCCACTTGACCACGAAAACAGTCCAACAGAAATGAAGTATTAGTTCGCTATTCGGCCGTCTAGAGGACTACATAATTAAGTCAACTACATTCCTGCATTGCAAAAGGCATCTTCATTGGGACGGCCTCTGCCGTTGTCAGGAAACGTGAATCATTCCCGCCACAGGCCACGCATAGTGACAATCATCCTACGAAATCAGTCACATATATATTTGATCGCTATACTTACAATTAAATGTCACGATTGTGGTTTCAGTTGAATGACATCCGGCAGTGACCGAAGTATCGGAAATACACCCTGCTGGTGGATGTGACTCTGGAAATAGAAATATCTGTACCATTCTTATGACCTGACATACTCTTCCCTTTGCTGTCACAGTGTTCCACGTCAAATCCATACCTTCCTTACCACTGGGCATAGTCGTCTCCTTTGCACATGTCAAAATACAAACACATACTTTATAAACCTGATGCTCATGGCGTACCTAGCACACATCCCCACTACGAAGTATAATACGTCGTCAGTAACTGATTGCTGGCGATTCGAAATAATACTGACCGAAAATCAATGATTGGTGGGCATGTCTCATAAGTAACACTATGTCTTAGAAAGAGAGGCGTAATCGTCTTAAAAACCGTAAGATGTAAAAAAAAGCAACCATATTACCATCACTAGAGGTCAAGGTTGTACAGGTGCATACAAGTATCCACGTTAAAAGTTTTACTGGCATTATAAATCGAGAAACGGCATTACCTCTTAATGAAGTAGTTCTGTATTTTTCAGACAAATACCGTGACACTGAATATAGACGGTGATCGCCAAAGCGTATAGTATCAGACCAAACTCGTGATAAAATTACCGAATTTAGAAAGTGATTCGGCTAAGGAACGTGGTATGAAATTGGTATTTGCTACTCCCTCACGCCGCCGCCCCTCTCCAGTATTTGCAACGCATTATGTCTCGGAGCCACGTCACAGGTTGAGAGATACATCGACTGGGCTGTAGACGGTGGTTGATTCAGAAGGATTACAAACAGTAGATGGTGTGCTGATTGAGGTTGTAAGAAATGTACACTAGATTTTCAGATCTCTAGCACTACGTTATCCACTAGAAATGCTGTGTGGGATTTGGATCAAGTCTCCCCATTCAAGCACATACCTGTGTTGGATCCTATGTAGAATTCCTTTAATGATTACAGCCACTAGTGAATCATATTTCCGGCACTCTCATATCTGGAAACGAGTCACCTTTCCCAAACCTATATGTTACAGTAAAATTACAACCTCGTTTCAGGTAGTCCTTAGGCACTGTGGAAATGCTGCCATTTCTGCAGCTTTACGCAAGTTATCTTACCAATTTAAGTCGGAACTGAGTAGAACACAAAGAAAACTGTATCTATCACCTATTGCAACCCATGTAGAAACAGGCTGAGCTGTGTTACTGCGACAGGACTGTCTTTTGACCATTCGATAGAAACAGGAACACGGACGACGAGGATTTTCGCTACTGCACTGTGGTGCATCCTCAGACTACATATAAGTACTACAGATCAGTGTCCCTCAGGGCCCATTCACATTTATGACCACAAGATACTATCTGATAATGCATATAGTTGTGTAGTTAGGATCGACCTTTGGGATTAATTACATAATTAGGATCGACTTTTGGGATTAATTACATAATTAGGATCGATATTTGGGTCAGTTTCGATTGGTATTGCGAAATTTTTTCCCAGCTGGATGAAATCAGTTGGATGGCATAATTATTTTTTGTTCTGCATTGCGATTTATAGCCGTCATTGTGTAGCTGTGTAATTAGGGCCGATGTCTGTGATTAAAGATGTAATTAGGATCGATATTTGCGTGAGTTTCGAGTAGTATTGCTAATTTTTTTCCTAGCAGGATAGCACCAGTTGTATGGTATAGTTAGTTTTTGAGCTGTATTGCGATTTCAAACCGTCCTTGTGCAAGTGTAGGTGTGTAATTAGACCGATATTTGTAATTAATTATGTACTTAGGATCGACTTTTGAGTCAAGTTTCAGAGAAAAATAAATAAAGTACACTAAGCTAACATTCCTCTCCCACATCTGGACAGTTTCCATTTGTTACGGGGTACACTTAGGCTTTCCATCCAGTAGAATCAGCGTACGAGATGCTGATACTTCGCGTTTTTTTGGTTTTTTGTTTTTTTTTTTACGTGCACTGGTTTCGGGCGTTTAATCGGTGTGAGCGTGTTTGCATGCATTCTTTCGGTGATCTACAAGTAGTTTGCACGTCAGTATGCTGTGTATTGGATTATTTTGGTAATTTGCGAGTTGTTTGTGCCTCTGTACATCAGTGTATTGCATTATTTACGGTTAGTTTCCAGGTCTGTCAACTGTATATTGCGGTCTCAAGCACATCAGGGTGAGTGTTTTGTATCAGTATGATAAATGAACTATGTGAAATCTGTACCTAAATAATTTGTTCCAAAAATAAATAGACTCCTTCCTCTCTCCAGCAGCTGAGAACAGGCTGATTCCTGTTCCCGCCAATTTTCCCCCATCCGCCCCACTGCGGGGGGGGGGGGGGGGGGGGGGGGCATGAGGAGGCTCAGGCACACGTGCAGCTGTGAAAAACACGTGACGATAGGACTGACCTGCATGATCACATGGCCTATTGCAGTGCCGTCTAGTGGTGAACTCCCAAACTAGGTCAATTGTTTGGTCTGGTGGATCAGAGGCAGTTGCCTCTTGTGTGATAGGAGCTTATACGTAGGTTTTAGAAATGACAGACAATTCCAGCAGAGACAGATGTTTCTATACGTTGTGTAATGCATCTTTAATGAAAAACATTTATTTGCAGGACCATATTCTTCCCCTTCATATGTTCAATTATTAATGCTCGGTTCCATTCTTCATGCAGCGAGCTGTGGATGCACTCGTTGACTGAATAAATGCATGTAATACAGCTATTAAAACTCCCCCTGCCTGGCATCAGTATTTCTTCATGCTCCTTCCACACTGACAGCTCTACAGGCACTGATATCACAGCCTCTTGTGGCGATAACACCACACTAAGCCACTACAGCTGAAGGTAGGTAACAAATTTAGACAAATTTCAACAAATTATATTCGAATTCAGTGAGCAGCCTCTAATGGGGGCAACACCATACTAACTCCCCTCAGCTGCAGCTGTAAGCTCATAGAGTGAAATTCTCTCAAAAATTCGAAATTCCCGCCAATTTTCCAAGAGAATGACATGCCATCACGCAAAAAAGCCTGAAAGAGGGGGCAGGGCACCCATAGAAGCACATAATTCAATTTCCCACCTAAATTCAAATTTCCCCAGGGGGGCGTGGCAGGGGGCTTGGCACTTCCGCGCCAAAATTCAAACTCCCCCCCCAGGGGGCTAGGAGCTTTGCTGCCAAAAGCCGCCGTCTTGGATAATGGAACTTGCGTCATCAGCTTACGTCACGGCCGCTATATTGGATAATGGTATTCGTGTCATTAGCTGACGTCACGGCCGCCATTCTGGATGGTGGTATTCGGGTCATCAGCTGACGTCAAGCGACGTTACGGCCGCCATCTTGGATGACGTCAGTGGTTCTGCACCCCCTTGTCCCCCTAATGGTTTCGGCTCTTGAGCAAGAATGGGCTGCAATTTCACCGCGGATACTCAGTCACTTCATTGCAATGTTACAGATCATTAGACCGTTAACTGTAGGGAAATCCTCCTTAAAACCCGCAGCATAGGGGCATCCAACATCGTAGTTTTATGTGGGTACATGGTATGTAGTACAGGTTTGACATGACGTAGGCAGAATATCTCGACAACAGCAACATGTGATGACAGGATGCATTGTCATGAGGGAAAAAGATCTCCATTGCATAACGTATCTCATTGTGTCATAAATACAGCAGATCGTACAACACACATCAGTGTTTAAACTGTTACAAGTACGCTGGTCTCAGTGACCTCCACGGGGACGCACATTTATATTTTGCATAAAAAGAAGGTACAAAAGTTGGCAATCACAAAGAAAATAAAAAATGCCTGACGAACCTAAAGATGTATTTCACCCTTCTAAACGTTATGCCGTCAGCACGCGGTACGGTTAGCTAATGTTGACGTGGCGCTCAATGAGTTTTGTGACGTCATTTCCTGCTATTTCTCGTCGAGAAGCCATTTCGTCACATGAAACACACAATAAGTTCTGCGATATTTCAGCAACGTGCAGCACGAAGTGGAACCAGTAAAGCAAGAACGCTCCCTACGTAACAAGCAGAAAGCAAGACGCCGTACTATACTTGGGTTCAGCAAAAGCCCATATTCGATGGGTTTTATGTTACACGCTGCACCGTATGAATAAATACTGTTTTTAAGTACCAGCACGTTGAATGTCTCTAGATGAATCGTTATTGGGAGGAGTTGCAATAAAATGACTGGAAAATTCATACTGGTGCCAAAAGAATTTTCGTTTTTGTTACTTTCGCGTTATATCTCGTGCGTAATCAGAGTGAGCTGTTTTAAAGCAACGCCACATTTATGACTCCTGAAAACATGTAGTTCTTAATATGATTTATTATACACTCCTGGAAATGGAAAAAAGAACACATTGACACCGGTGTGTCAGACCCACCATACTTGCTCCGGACACTGCGAGAGGGCTGTACAAGCAATGATCACACGCACGGCACAGCGGACACACCAGGAACCGCGGTGTTGGCCGTCGAATGGCGCTAGCTGCGCAGCATTTGTGCACCGCCGCCGTCAGTGTCAGCCAGTTTGCCGTGGCATACGGAGCTCCATCGCAGTCTTTAACACTGGTAGCATGCCGCGACAGCGTGGACGTGAACCGTATGTGCAGTTGACGGACTTTGAGCGAGGGCGTATAGTGGGCATGCGGGAGGCCGGGTGGACGTACCTCCGAATTGCTCAACACGTGGGGCGTGAGGTCTCCACAGTACATCGATGTTGTCGCCAGTGGTCGGCGGAAGGTGCACGTGCCCGTCGACCTGGGACCGGACCGCAGCGACGCACGGATGCACGCCAAGACCGTAGGATCCTACGCAGTGCCGTAGGGGACCGCACCGCCACTTCCCAGCAAATTAGGGACACTGTTGCTCCTGGGGTATCGGCGAGGACCATTCGCAACCGTCTCCATGAAGCTGGGCTACGGTCCCGCACACCGTTAGGCCGTCTTCCGCTCACGCCCCAACATCGTGCAGCCCGCCTCCAGTGGTGTCGCGACAGGCGTGAATGGAGGGACGAATGGAGACGTGTCGTCTTCAGCGATGAGAGTCGCTTCTGCCTTGGTGCCAATGATGGTCGTATGCGTGTTTGGCGCCGTGCAGGTGAGCGCCACAATCAGGACTGCATACGACCGAGGCACACAGGGCCAACACCCGGCATCATGGTGTGGTGAGCGATCTCCTACACTGGCCGTACACCACTGGTGATCGTCGAGGGGACACTGAATAGTGCACGGTACATCCAAACCGTCATCGAACCCATCGTTCTACCATTCCTAGACCGGCAAGGAAACTTGCTGTTCCAAAAGGACAATGCACGTCCGCATGTATCCCGTGCCACCCAACATGCTCTAGAAGGTGTAAGTCAACTACCCTGGCCAGCAAGATCTCCGGATCTGTCCCCCATTGAGCATGTTTGGGACTGGATGAAGCGTCGTCTCACGCGGTCTGCACGTCCAGCACGAACGCTGGTCCAACTGAGGCGCCAGGTGGAAATGGCATGGCAAGCCGTTCCACAGGACTACATCCAGCATCTCTACGATCGTCTCCATGGGAGAATAGCAGCCTGCATTGCTGGGAAAGGTGGATATACACTGTACTAGTGCCGACATTGTGCATGCTCTGTTGCCTGTGTCTATGTGCCTGTGGTTCTGTCAGTGTGATCATGTGATGTATCTGACCCCAGGAATGTGTCAATAAAGTTTCCCCTTCCTGGGACAATGAATTCACGGTGTTCTTATTTCAATTTCCAGGAGTGTATAACTGAGAATCTATAACAATGTGGAAAATAAAATAAAAAAGAGGAAACTGCCGGTGCATGTCAGCTTAGCTGCCTGGTACGTTAGCTCCGCATGTTTGGTACGAGGGCTGGTCGCCCTCCTGTAAAAAAAAAAGTAAAAAAAAAACGGAGTACAGGAATCTACAATCAATTCGAACGGATGTAAATAACGCCCGTCCAGACCAAATGCAACCAACAATACCGAAAACAATAAAAAAAAGAAGCGTAGTTGGCTGAGGCACTGCATGATGAAACGAGCAGTAGGGTGGACACGGGTTCGCGTCCCGCAATAACCACTTCTTTTTTTCACGTTCGCGTTTTCGAAAAGGTTATGGGAGTTTCAAATGAAATTAATAAAAATAATTTCTGCAATATTTGATGTTAAGTAAATATGAGTGCTCTTTCTGTCAGAAGTGTGTGTGTGTGTGTGAACTTTTATAAGCTGTCTTTCTCGAGTGGACATGTACCTTCCGGTTTTGTCTTATGACACGTTCATGGATATTAAAATTTTTATTTATGTATATCACAGAGACAACAACATGAATAGCGTACGGCCAGGAAACGAAATGTTCGTTGTAATAGAGCTAAGTTAGGAATTCTGTTCTCATCCATTTTTGTGAACGAACTGTATGGTTTTCCAGCGAAATAAATCCGACAACCGCCGATGGAGAGCGCTGAGAGCGCAAAGTCACGTCAACCAGCTCGTATCGTGTGCAGACAGCGCTGTGTCCGTGACGTGGGATATCTCGCCTGCACTCACGTCAACGTTAGCTGCATCGTCCCTTGTGCCGACGCCTTTAGTAAGGAACGGAAACATTTCGACGAGGAGTGTAAATTCGTTAACAAATGAGTCTGCATAATATTTTTTAAACATTAATGTTCTATGAGAGGTTGACTGTCGCCACGAACACAGACATTACAATGTATTTCCACTTTATTTCCTCTTATGGAAGAGGGTCCGATTATCATGGATTCCCAACATCAGATAGTAGGATTTCCTTTCTTATAAATGGTTCAAATGGCTCTAAGCACTATGGGACTTAACACCTGAGGTCATCAGTCCCCTAGACTTAGAACTACTTAAACCTAACTAACCTAAGGAGAACACACACATCCATGCCCGAGGCAGGGTTCGAACCTGCGACAGTAGCAGCAGCGCGGTTCCGGACTGAAGCGCGTAGGACCGCTCGGTCACAGCGGCCGGCCCTTTCTTATAACTGCTGCACTCTGCCGGAGTATGCATGACATGCTTTGTCTTCTCCTACGCGGCCATTTTAAGTTTGCTTGCAGAAAGAATATCACGTGCTAGCTTATTGAGAGGTGTTGTGAGAAGGTAGCTGAGAAATATTTTGCTGCGTTCAGTGTACCTGAGAACATCAATTAAATGTAAGCATTTATCGTCTGCTGTTTTATGTGGTCATTCGAAATAACTGTTTGAATTCTAATTTATTGAATACATAACGCAGTTTCCTTTCTATGCGTATTTGTCTTCGTGATCCGGAGGGTTGTCATTATCGGATAGTTAGGAATATCGGATGTCCAGTATTAGACTTCGATTAATTGTCTTATACTGGCAGCTTTATTTTATAGAGGTCACCTTTAAAAAATGCGAAGAAGTAGAAACAATGGAATAAGCAGTGCACGATGGAAGCTATAACTGCAGTTAACGAAAAAAGATGGAGTATTTCAAAGCTTTGAAAGTGTTCAATGTGCCAAAATCAACTATTGAAGACTATGTAAGACGTAAATCAAAGTACATAACTAATTTAAAAAATATGAAGCTTCGACAAAGTATATCCTAGGAGATGAAATGGAAGCAGAGTTGGGTACTGCGACGTCGTGGATTAAGATCTTCCAATATCAGGCAACTAACTTTTCAATTGCTGTGAGAAACTGTATGAGTCCGCTTCCACTCTCAAGAGGAGAGCCGGGGAAAAATGGTTCCGAGATTTTTTGAAGCGACGTCCATCTCTCAGCTTGAGAACACCGGAATCAGTGTCGCCAGCTATAGCGAAACGCTTTTCCAAGGGAAGGGTGAACTTGTTTTTCAACAGACTAAAGCTGGAGATGGAAAAAGTTAATTTCAATCCAGCAGAAGTGATTAATGTGGACGAAACTGGAACAACTGTTGTTCAGAGTCGACGGTCGATAATAATTACTTTTAAAGGGTAGAAACACGCTGGAAGTCGTATCTTTTCAGGAGAGAGAGGCTCTTGAGGCAGTGGTTTACTGGTTGAATGTGGCCAATACGTTCGTTCCGGCTTTGACAGTCTTCCCTCGGGAGAACACGAAGGCTGTGCTGCTGGACCATTGTCTCCCAGGAACTATAGCTAGCTGTCGTCCTTCTTGATGCATTCAGATCCATATCTGCACGGAGGGTTTCATCATTTCTTGGAGTATACAAAGCCGACTGCAGAAAGTTAAGGTGTTCTCATCTTGGATGGGCATTCCTCCTACACAAGGAACCTCCGTGTCACCCGCCTAGCACTACAGCATTATTAATGTTATTGTTGTTTATCTACCGACATATAAAACCCACAAGTTGAAGCATTTGGACATGTCCTTCACGGCTCAGTTTAAATTGCACTATAGTCAAACTGAAGACTCTTGGATGCCTGAACAACCATTCAGAGCTTTAGCTTCCTCTCAGGTAGGTGAACCGCTAGGAAATCCTTATTCTAAATGTACGACCCTTGAGATTTGTCTGAAAGTGTTTGTCATGTGGCATAATTCCCTTCAACAGGCATGTCCAGCCATATCTTTACTGCTCATTAATTTGTTTCCGTTAGAAAAAGACAGTGACGTTGCTTTTGAGGTGAGTGTACTAGAAGGAAGAAGTGCTAGCAGTTCCAAATTCGTCCACCACCAAGAGCAGGTCAGTCTAATAGCACCAACATAGTTGGACGACCTTTCTCTGCAGCAGCTACGACAGTAACCTCCCCATTCGAAATGGCACTTGAAAAAAAAAAAAAGAAACTACAAAGAAATGGCGAACCGAGAAAGAGTAGCAAGAGCTGGCAACCCTAGGTCTGTCGTCGTAATCGTCATCCAAGACTGTTGCAACTGCTGTCCCTAAAGCATCCACAACAATCAACCAGCAAAACAGGCGACAATAAAACAAAGGAAGCCGTAGCTCGTCTATCTCTTAATATGAGGACGATTGGTCTTAACTGACGACGAGAAAAGTGCGGATGAAGAATGCATCTATTGTAATCATCCCTGTCGCTTAGACAAAAGTGGGGAACAATAGATGCACTGTACCAAATACATGTATCTTAGATGGACTCATGAACTGTGTTCTGATGTCGAAAAGAAGAGTTGGTGTTTACGATTTATGCCAATAATTTATATTTTGTACTTTGAGCGTTTTGTAATTTGGCCTAATTGTTTTAATTTAGTGAAAAACAATGAAAGTACTGTTCAGAAACATGAAACAATTATTTTTAGATATGTAAAGTAGGACTACTCAGGACGACGTCGTTATGAGGAGAAACAAAACTGACGTTCTACGGATCGGACCGTGGAATGTCAGATTTCTTAATCGCGCAGGTAGATCATAAAACTCGGAAAGGGAAATGGATAGATTAAAGTCAGATATAGTGGGAATTAGTGAAGTTCGGTGGCAGGGAGAACAAGATTTCTGGTCGGGTGCATACAGGGTTATAAATACAAAATCAAATGACGGTAACGCAGGAGTAGGTTTAATAATGAATAAAAAATAGAAACGCGAGTAAGCTGCTACGAACAGCGTATTGGACGCATTATTGTAACCAAGACAGACACGAAGCCCATGCCTACCACAGTACAAGTTTATATGCCAACTAGCTCCGCAGATGATGAAGAGATTGAATAAATATATGATGAAATAAAAGAAATTATTCAGGTAGTTAAGGGAGGCGACAATTTAGCAGTCATGGGGGACTGGAATGCGACTGTAGGAAAAGAAAAGGACAAGTAGTAGCTGAATAATCACTGGGAGTAAGGAATGAAAGGGGAAGCCGCCTGGTAGGATTTTGCACATAGAGCCACTTAATCATAGCTACCACTTGGTTCAAGAATCATGAAAGAAGGTTGTATACGTGGAAGAGGCCTGGAGACACTGGAAGATTTCAGAGTATGTAGAGGGTCTATACAATGGTAAGACAGAGATTTAGGTACCAGGTTTTAAATTGTAAGACATTTCCGATGACAGATGTGGATTCTGACTACAATTTATTCGTTGTGAACTGTACATTGAAACTGAAGAAACTGCAAAAAGGTGGGAATTTAAGGAGATGGGATCTGGATAAACTGAAAGAACCAGACGTTGTACAGAGTTCCAGGGAGAGCATAAGGGAACAATTGACAGGAATTGGGGAAAGAAATACAGTTGAAGAAGAATGGGTAGCTTTGAGGGATGATATAATGAAGGCAGCAGAGGATCAAGTAGGTAAAAAGACGAGGGCTAGTAGAGATTCTTGGGTAATACAAGAAATATTGAATTTAATTGATGAAAGGAGAAAAAATAAAAATGCAGTAAATGAAACAGGCAAAAAGGAATACAAACGTCTCAAAAATGAGATCGACAGGGAAGTGCAAAATGGCTAAGCAGGAATGGCTAGAGGACAAATGTAAGGATGTAGAGGCTTATCTCACTAGAGATAAGATAGATACTGCCTACAGGAAAATTAGAGACCTTTGGAGAAAAGAGAACCACTTGTACTAGTATCAAGAGTTCGGATGGAATCCCAGTTCTGAGTAAAGAAGGGAAAGCAGAAAGTTGGAAAGAGTATGTAGAGGGTCTATACAATGGCGATGTACTGGAAGGCAGTAGTATGGAAATGGAAGAGGACGTAGATGGAGATGAAATGGGAGATATGATACTGCGAGAAGAGTTTGACATAGCACTGAAGTGACTAAGTCGAAACAAGACCCTGGAAGTAGACAACATACCATTAGAATTACTGATAGCCTCGGGAGAGCCAGTCATGACAAAACTCTTCCATCTGGTGAGCAAGATGTATGAGACAGACAAAATACCCTCAGACTTCAGGAAGAATATAATAATTCCAATCCCAAAGAAAGCAGGTGTTGACGGGTGTGAAAATTACCGAAATATCTCTGGTGTCGGAAGGCGCGGAAGTTGAATGTGCGCCAGAGGGTATGGACCTGGATACCCACCAGGGGTTTCTGTGCACCGCCTGTGGCGTGAGCCTCGCCGTGCGAGTGCGCCACTCTCTGTACCACATGAAGTCCGTGGACAATCGCGTTTCCCGTGGCCTCGTATTTAGGCAGCCACATGGAGCTATCGCGGCAGTCTGGTACTACCTGTAGTTCACGTGTGCATCTCGGCTGTACTGGGTTCCAGTTCAGTGTGTTGAGATATACGAGGTGCGACAATAAAGTAACATCTTTGCAAGATGTGGCAACCCTGCAGGCTTGCATAGGCACAATATCTTTGACCTTGGTCTGTAAGCTGCTTGTAGTTCAAGCAGCACATCGATGTGAATTGTGCTGTAATAAGTTAACTCGTGTTTGTGTCTCTCGTCATGGTAACAGAACCGCATAATATTGCGCAATGATGTGCCATATCTTTTTGCGTTAAATTGGGCGAAAACGCGGCGACAACTTACGGTAAGCTTCAGACGGCTTTTAGAGATGAGGCCAGAAATGGTACCATCAATGGCAGAAGCGCTGGAAAAAGTGTGTGCAATCAGAAGGGAACTACTTTGAAGGAGACAACACTAAATTCGATTAAAACAGTAAGTAACATTTTTTTCACGTCAGCCTCATTACTTTATTGTCGCACCTTGTATACAGATGTTGTTTGGAGTGTTCCTACATTGTTGTTGTCTCGCTATGTTTATCACCTCAGTTCTTGCTTGCTTGCCTCATGTTGTGTCCTTGTCTGTCGTTGTGTGTGTCATCCGCTACTGTCTTATTCGTCTGTCCTGTCTGTTCCATGTTAGCGATACCTCCAGCGGGTCCCCTGCCTGGTGGCCTCGTGTCTCCATTCTCTGCCATGCACTGCTCTTTGGTCACTCACGGCTATAACATGCGACAAGGTAAAAGGTTCGGTAGCATGAAAGCTAAGTTGGTCTGTCTCCTGGAGCAACAGCAGCAGCTCATGTAGCAGCAGCAGCAGCGCCAGTTAGGCATCTTATAGCAATCCTTGCAGGTGGTGATGGACGAAGTCACGACACGGGAAGTTCTACCGCACCAGCTCCCGGGTGTCCTGGTTCCCCACGTTTGCAGTCGTTTCCGGCCTTTAACGGCGCTAAGGAAGACAGAAACATACTTGCATCGTCTGAAACAACATTACACACCCTTTCAGGTCACGGATGACTCCCTACAGCGGTCTTTATTCTTGTCCTGAGCGTCACCAGACACGTTCTTTCTGCTCCGCAAGTTAGCACCATTGTCAGACCGTGGCTCTCTCCTCTAACGAGAAATGTGTGCTGCTGACTAACTACTATTCCCAGCAATATCACATCGTGGCGTCTCGGCTTGAGTTCCACCAGAGCCCGGATTCTTGGGTCACATACTTGCAGGGTCTCAGCTGTAAATTCGACTTCACTTGCACCAATCAGCCTTGCAAGGCGTCGTATGCGGACCTCTTGATTCGTGATCTTGTCGTTCAACTGGCACCCGATCCGGAGGTCCGCACAGCTGCGTTGAGCCCCGATAACCCCTTACTGTAAGACATTCTGTCCTTAGCCCACTCCTTTGAAATCTCACAAGTGGCGAACCAGTGTCACATGGTGAGGCTACAGGTTGCAGCAGTAGAGTCCTCCCTACAGGCGCCTCCCTCGCGCCGTCGGCGTGGTGCAGCCCACAGAGGGCAACATCATTGAGATTTCTCCTTGACCGATGTCTCTATGACTTCAGAGGAACCGGTCGTCCTTTATCGGCGGTCACTTCCGTCTTGCCCGCAGTGCTTTTCCGCCCATTCTCACGCAGACTGTCCCTATCGCTGGAAGATATGCACGCACTGTCAGAGACATGGCCATCTCTGATCTGTCTGTTGTAGCAGCTCAACTCGCTCCCTCCCCCACCCACGGCCGATACCGTGCACTTGCTGCAATCAGTCGTCCCACTGGACGCCCCATTTATGTGGAAGATGTTCCACACACCCTGCATTTTTAACGTGGACGCTCATTTCCAGGTCGAAACGGGGGACACTGTCTCCTTCATCAATCTGGTGACATATAGGTGCCTGGGTTCCCCAGAGCTGTCTCCCATCCCTCAGTGATTGGCCACGGATGGTGACGGTCCTATCGCCCTCCGTAGGCAGTTCTTGATCCCGGCTCGGTTCCCCAGCTCCTGACCCTATTGATGGTTGACCATCCCTCGGCGTCAAACATTTTTGGACTCGATGCTTTCACACTGTTTGGCTTTTCGATTTCTGACGAAGTTAAGGTCGTTTCCACTACCATCTTGTTCCAGCACCTCGACGATCTGTGCTTGGCCTGTGCCTCTCTCTTTCAGTCTGACTTAGAGTGTGCTTCGGACTTCCAGGCGCACATTGCTCTCTGGCCAGATTCTCAGTCATGATTCTTCCAGGCTCGACCATTTCCGTTGGCCTTACATCCAGCAGTCAGGCAACAGCTGGGTCGACTACAGGCTGCTGGCATCATTGAGCCCGTGAAAAGGACTGCTTGGGCAATCCCGTTGGTGGTGATTAGGAAACCCAGTGGCTCCCTTCGCCTATGTGGGGGTTTCAGAGTTACAATCAGTGCACAGTTCCTGGATGAAACTTATCCCATTCCTCAGCAGGAAGACCTTTTCGCCAAACACGCACATGATGAATGCTTCTCTAAGATCGACCTGGTGGAGGCTTCCCACCAATTATGCTTAGATGAGGGATTCCAGAACATCGGTGACATCAACATGCCTTTCGGATTATATAAGTGCCTCCAATTTGGTATTTCCTCGGCATGGGCCATTTTCCAGAGGTACCTGGGGCAGCTCACATAGACCATCCTGGCTTGTCTCAATTATCTTCATGACATCTTGGTCACCAGCCACATACACCACAAGCATTTGCAAAACTTCGGTACCTTATTTCATGCCCTGCAGGCTGCAGGCTTACGCTGTCAGATGGACAAGTGTAATTTCTTTTGACCAGAAGTGGAATTCCTGGGGCACTGGCTCAGTAAAGACGGCACTCGTCCATTGGATCACAAGGTCATGGCCATCAATTCCCTTCTCTGCATCAAGGATTTATCTGACCTCCAGGTTTCTTTTGGGCAAGGTTAATTACTACTTAAAGTTTTTACCCCAAGCTGCTGCTGATGCACAGACTCTCAATCACTTGCACCACAAAGGGGCGCCTTTCAACTAGACTCCTGCCTTTGATCAAGCTTTTCTCCTCTTGAAAACAATGCTGAAGTCCGCCCCTTGCGCCATACGCTGGTGGCCGAGCGGTTCTAGGTGCTTCTGTCTGGAAACGCGCGACCGCTATGGTCGCAGGTTCGAATCCTGCCTCGGGCTTGGATGTGTGTGATGTGTTTAAGTAGTTCTAAGTTCAAGGGGACTGATGACCTGAGATGTTAGGTCCCTTAGTGCTCAGAGACATTTGAACCATTTTCCGCCCCTTGCCTGACTCCCTTCTCTCCAGATTGTTCCTTGGTTGTGGCAGCCGATGCTTCAGCCAATGGTACTGGGGCAGTCCTGGCTCACAGGAATGCCGATGGCTCAGAACAGCCTAAAGCGTATGCATCCAAGATGCTGTCCCCAGCACAGAGCAATTATTCCCAGATTGGGAAAGAGGCTCTGGCGATGGTGTTAGCCATTCAAAAGTTTCACATCTACCTGTTTGGGACAAAGTTCACTCTCCTCACTGATCACAAGCCTTTGGTTATCCCATTCGGCCCACACACCCACCTCTCAGAGTGAACTGCTCAACGTCTCCAGCACTGGGCACTGTTGTTACGCAATTACACTTATATTACCTGATATATGGCCACGTCTAAATACACCAACGCAGATGCTCTGTCATGTCTCCCCTCGGGCTCTGATCCCGACTTCGACCAGCAGGAACTCCTCTGCTTTCACTTTGATATGACACCCCAAGGTACACTGGACAGATTTCCCGACATGGCTGCACAGGTCGCCTCTGCCACACGCCAGGACGCCATTCTGCAGCAGGTTCCCCGCTATGTGACCTATGGCTGGCGCACCTATCTGACTTAACGTTTGAAAACTGAATTCACCCCATGGCGGCACCTCTGACACAGGCTCTTAGTTGTAGAAGGTGTCCTTCTGTTGGCTGCAGAGGAGGACGCCCATCAGGTGATCAGCCCACCCGATTTGCGCCACCACATCCTATGCTTGCTACACTGTGGACACTGGGTGATGTCCTTTATGAAGGTGCTGGCTCGCCAGCATGTGAACTGGCCCTGCATCGATGGCAACATGGAATGCTTTGTCCTTGGGTGTACAGTGTATGTGTATCACCAGGCCAGCCCTTCACAGTCATTTGCACCCTGGCCCATGCCTCACCAGTCCTGGGACCACATCCATCTCGGTTTTGTGGGCCTGTTCTTAGGTTCAATGTGGTTACTAATTGTGGATGCACACTCCAGATACCGATATGTGGTGCACATGGCATCCACAACGACTGATGCCACACTCACGGCCTTGGCTCAGGTTCTCGCCATTGAAGGCCTGTCTCATACCTTGGTCTCTGATAATGGCCCCCAATTCATGACAGCCTCCTTCCATGCATTCTGTGAGGCCAATGGTATCAAACACATCCGCACCCCTCTGTTCTATCCGTCCTCCAATGACACAGCAGAACGACAAGGTCAGGACTTTCAAACAACAGCTGACTAAAGCAGTCGAATCCTCTGCCACTACGTCGGCCCTCACCTTACTCCTGAGCACTTATAGCACCATGCCGATTGATGGCCATAGTATGCCCAAACGCCTTCATGGGTGGCAGACACAGACCCTGCTCCATCTGTTGACGCCGTCATCTTCTGAGCAGTCGTGCGACTCCACACTGAAGCGCCTAGAACCGCTCGGCCACGACGGCCGGCTCGTGTTGTGTGCTGGACGGTCATAGTGCCCAGCGTCCCTTACTTGTCCGTCTGTCGTCTGTCCTGTCTGTTCGTTGTTAGTGATACCTCCAGCAGCTGCCCCCCCCCCCCCCCCCCCTGGCAGCTTCGCGTCTCCATTCTCTGACATGCACCAGTCACCAGTCGCTTGTGGCTATAACACTATAAGTTTAATAAGTCACGGTTGCAAAAATACTAACATGAATTCTTTACAGACGAATGGAATAAATGGTAGAAGCCGACCTCAGGGAAAATCATTTTGGATTCCGGAGAAATGTTGAAACATGCAAGGCAATACTGACCCTATGGCTCGAGCGGCTCCTCCCGTCGGAGATTCGAGTTCTCCCTCGGGCATGGGTGTTTGTGTTGTCCTTGTGCATAAGCTTAGGGACTGATGTCCTCAGCAGTTTGGTCCCATAGTGCTTACCACAAATTTCCAATTTTTTGACCCTATGGAATATCTCAGAAGGTAGGTTAAGGAAAGGCAAACCTACGTTTCTAGCACTTGTAGACTTAGAGAAAGTGTAAGAGGTCCGAGCAGATGTAATTTCCATGTATTGCTCATGCGCTGCCTGCGATACGCAAGGTCACTGACCAGAGAGCAGTGTTGACTGCAGTAGAAACTGTGTAGCTGTAGCAGAAAGTTGTCGCTAGTCTGGAGTCTGCTCTGGTCTGGTATGGTGTATTGTGTTGGCTGGCCCGGTCGTGGTGCAGCGATGCCGGAGCCTGAGTATTATTGTATAATGTAAAAAGCAGCCTCGCGCATATGTAGTAATGTTATCTCAAATCCCATGTAAATGTTTAAAAAAAACTCGTAATAATAATCTTTCTCATAAAAAGTAACTTTTAACAACCATTCATTTCAATTTAAAGAATTTACTAATTTATCCCATCCATGATCATCCCGATTGTCGCAAAAAAAAAAAAAAAAAAAAATGTTGATTCCTTTCATAAATGACAGATGCATGTATCGGCCAGCATTGCACAGAGCTGTGCCGGAAAAAATTATTGTAATAGCAGATATATCCGGCGACTTCATTGAGGTAAGAATTTTTTATTCAGAATGATCTTTCAGGGCCATGACGCAGCACTGCTGTCGTCCAAAATTTACCAGGTTAAATTCACAGTGAATTATTGAAAAGTCATAAATGAGCGATAATTTAATTGAGAGGTTAGTTAAATTGTTTTATTACCAGGTTACTGAATTTAATTTTTTATTGGGATGTTATACTGAATGTGAATGACATAATTATAATTTTTTACTGTTGAGAGGTTTAGGAATTTTTCTGTTGTGAGGTTACGCTAAATGTGAATGAATTTTGAGCTTAGATTAAATCAGAAAGAATTTTGTGAGGAGGTTAATGTAAAAAATAAAAATTGTGGGGAGGTTACGCAGTGAAAGAATTTTGTCTTGAGGTTACACTAAATTAGAATCATATTCATATTATTTATTTAAATTTTGTGGGGAGGTTACACTTGGCGACAACCGGCCAGGATCGTATTTCTTTGTGAATCTCTGAGAAGTAGTCATATATCTGCTCTTATTTACTTAAATGTAGTTTGCATCTGGCGCAACGCATTTACTAATTTGTCACGCTTTCTTTCACAGATCATCGGCAATTTATTGCTCTTTGTTGTAATTGTGTTTGTTCCATTTTTGCTTTGTCTTTGTATCATTTTTGTGCTTAATTTTGATTTGTGAAAAATGCCGCGAAAAACTGTTAACAGTACATCGCGATGTGCAATTAGTGAAATAGCCAACTCGAATAATTTGACCGATAATACTTGCGACGCTCAGTGTAATAGCGATAACCCTCTAATTACTGATAATCAGTGCGTACCGACCACTAGTAATGATTTTGATCCTAATGATGAACAAACAAATTCAATTATGTCCACAGTAAATGTAATAATCGATGACGCGGCACATTCCGTTACAATGAACGCTGTCCAGTTTGACATGCCTGATTTGGAAAATTTACGTAACTAACAGATAATTGTTTCTAACGAAGGTGAACAATATTCACAAAACACGTCAGATTTATTTGATTCCGAGGTAGTGATCCACAGTGCACATCCAACTGGCAAACCTTCACACAGTACAGAGAATAGAGCCGCTAATTTTGGCTGGGATCAAGTTATGGCATTATTGCTACAACTTAATGAAAATCTCAAACAACAAATTAATGAAAGTTTCAAACAGCGGAATGAAATACTAGATAACCATTTCAAACAACTTAATGAAAATTTCGACAACCATTTCAAACAACTTACTGAATCGTGCAAACAACTTAATGAAAGTTTCAAATAGTCGAATGAAAAACACGACAACCTTAACGAACAGAACAAACAACTTAGTGAACAGATTACAGCCGTTACCGTGCAATGTCATGATACTAAAGAACAATTACGTGAGGAAAGTAAGGCTTGTGCTAGGAACAGTAGTGAAGAAATTAGATCTGTTGCACAAGAATTAAGTAGTACACGTGTAGCCACAACGAAATTATTTAGAGATGAAAGTAGTGCAGTCGCTGAACAATGTTTTGAAAAAGCAACACAGTTACGCGACGAGTTTATGTCAGAAGAACTTTCATACACGCTGGATGCGGAAGTCGATACGAGATTTGAACAACAGAACAGCCAAATTGACGAACGTTTTAAAATGACAGAACCTGTTCACACATTCAGAGATGGTAATTTTGATTATAAGCACTTTCTATCCGTGAGAAAATTTAAGGTATTTAAAAATGACAGAACACAGATTCACGCTTTGGACTGGATACAACAATTTACTTTTGAATTTTCACCGGCGTTGCCTGTAATGCAGAAATTAAAATTTATCTGCAGCGCGTAATTGACCTCAGGGGATTCATTACACTTCGATGAATATGTGCCGTAGCGTGCACAGGGCCCCGAGCCGTAGTAGTGCTATTTCATCTATAGTTTTCTGCACTGCTGCCTTCTCTTTTACTATCCTTTATATCTATCAAAACAGCTCTTCAACTATCGATCTATCTAGAATTAAGAATGAGTAAAGAAAACCTGATATGACAAATTTTACCGAAAGTGACAGTTTTCTTTAGACACTCCCGAAGCGACAAAAACTACCACCGTAATTTTAATGAAAGACAGAAGTGTAATCATCAGTATGTACAAAATTTTCAGCTATCGCAACCACATTTTGGTAACAATAGAGGTTTTTCCCAACAACAGCAACAAAACCAACCGGTTAGCATACCTAACCAACAATTTAATGTGCAAGGTCAACCAAGCTTTAATGTTTCGCCGCCTACACGTATAGCGTCGGCTCCGCCAAATAGTAACGCACAGCAACAAGGAAATAACTACGTACAGAAAACACACCATTTCAACTCATATCGCAATGCACCGTATAGAAATGACTATCATGACAGACGTAAAAGTAATGAGCACAATTTTCAGCGTACGTTTAATAACAGACGGTCTTACCAGCAGCAAAATCATCCGCAAAAACAGATTATCATGAATGAACCAGACAGTCGGTATCATCCCGAACCTAATGCGTCAGGAAGAAATAACAGAACAGTACAAATAGTCGAAATGCCACAGCATCCTCCCGCGAATAACGGCACGTCAGAGAGAATTTGACTAGATACAGTACAGGTTGCATCTGCCAGCAACGCAAGCAATACTTTTGACACACAGAATCTTGTTCACAAAAATG
Source organism: Schistocerca serialis cubense (assembly GCF_023864345.2). Taxonomy (NCBI): domain Eukaryota; kingdom Metazoa; phylum Arthropoda; class Insecta; order Orthoptera; family Acrididae; genus Schistocerca; species Schistocerca serialis. The sequence continues at coordinate 21,078,374 of NC_064646.1, forward strand.
TTATTACTTTTGAAGACATCCGAGACACTCTTTTGCAGGAAAAATCAGTTATTCAAAAAACCATTTCACACTCTGTCATTGAAGTAAAGATTGGATCATCCAAATTTTTAGCAGTAATCGATTCTGGATCACCTAAGTCAGTTATAAATGAGGAAACTTTCAACGAATGTAACAAAGAGAATACCTATCCTACGTTACCATTAGGAAAAACTAAAGTAAAAGGAGCAGTATCTGGTAAAGGAGAAGATGTAAAGTTACAGACATACTTATCGTTTTGTTTTGCAGGTCATACGTTACACTCAAAATTTTGGATTGTTCTCTTATTGACAACAGACGTTATTTTAGGTACGAATTTTTTGGTGCAATACGACGCAATTATTGACTTTCAAAATTCCTATTTAATGTTAAATTATGAAAATGTACAACTGGCATTAGAATTTCAGCACTCTTTATCTGCAGAAGAACAAACAATTAATCGGTCAGAGGTCATTTCGGCATCACGTAACACGGACTGTCATTCCACATTGTTCACAGATACGTACGTACACAACTATAATACTCCAGACGAAGCCGACTATGACGTTATACAGATGATTTCTGATAAAGTTAAATAGAGCAATGCAAATACAGACGACGGACGTACTCAACTACACAAAATTCTTTTACAGCAAGCTCCAGTTTTTGACAACGTCCCTGGTACTATGTCCGGATTTATGTATGAATTTCAAGTTAAACAGCACGACACATTTAAAGCCAAACATTATCCCATTCCGTATATTCACAGAGAACAAGTTAAGAAAGAATTGCAAGCTATGCTTGACCAAGGAATTCTTGAACCGGCAGTTAGTCCGTACATAAACCCGCTCCATATTGTTAAGAAAAAGGATGGTTCACTTCGCCTCGTACTTGATTCGCGCCACATCAATGACATTATTATTAATGAAACAGATCGCCCTCAAACACTAGAAGAACTTCTACAGAAATTTCATGGTACTGCTATTTATTCCACATTAGATTTAAAATCGGGATTTTGGCAAATTCAGCTCCATCCGAACTACAGAAAGTACACAGCTTTTCTCTGTTTTGGTGACTGTTACCAGTTTTGCAAATTACCGTTCGGTTTAACTATTTCTTCAGCAGCATTTATTTGCGGTTTGAATACTATACTTCCAACAGAATTAAAAGACAGAATCACAACGTACGTAGACGGCATTCTTATTGCAGAAGCTAACTGGTCTGAACACAATTTGATTCTTGAACAACTGTTACAAACTTTTCGTGTGCAAGGACTCACAGTTAATCTCAGTAAATCGCACTTTGGCAAAACTTCTATAAAATTTCTTGGACATGCAATTTCAGCAGAAGGCATTGCTCCTGACACGGAAAAACTTCAAGCTTTACGTTACATTACTGTACCTACGACGAAGAAACAACTACGCAGCTTTTTGGGTTTAATTAACTTTTTTCGTAAATTTATTGATTACTCTGCTTTAGACACCCCTAGATTATGTCAATTGACGGGTAAAAACACTATTTGGTCCTGGGATAGCCAAGCGCAGTCTGAATTTGTCAATCTGAAACAAGCTTTGTTGAATGCACCACTTTTATCACATCCAGATCTTACTAGAAATTTTTCCATTGCCACCGACAGTTCTAACACCGCTTTAGGCGTTCAGGAAATTGAAGAAGATGGTTCTATAGTAATTAAAAATATCACCTTTGCGAGTCGCATTCTGTCACCTGCTGAACGCAATTATTCTGTTACAGAACTTGAAACATTATGTGTTGTATGGGCATTTACGAGATTCAGGCATTTTCCTTATGGAAGACATACTACCGTTTACACAGATCATAGAGCTATCCAGTTTTTACTTTCAGCAAAATTTACACATGACAGGTTAAGCAGATGGAAACTTTATTTACAGGAATTTAATTTTACAATTGTTCACATTCTCGGTACACAAAATGTTGTAGCAGACGCACTATCCCGTTCTCTCAGCAACAATCAGCAAGACATCGCAACCAACTTCTGCCAAGCAAATTTTAGCGTCATGTATATTCAACAAGTTGCATTCGAAAATTTTATTTTGGCATCATTACGAGACATAGCGCAAGAGCAGAGCAAAGACAACGTGTGGAAAGAAATTAAACACCTTTGGCAAGACAGGAATAATGTTACCATTAGAAACCATTACACTGTACGCAATAATATTCTGTTTCGCCGTTCTCACCCTGATAGCAACAATTGGTTACTATGTATTCCTCACGAGCTTGTTACCAAATTAATTTGGTATACTCATTTAAGTTACGCACATTACGGAGCCAGAAAATGTTTTCTTATACTGAGACAGAACTGTTATTTTGCCAACATGGAGAAACGTATTCGACGAGTTTTAGCGTCATGTAAAATCTGCCAGAAAGCTAAGTCAGACACGACTTCACATATTCCACCGTTACATCCCATTGTACCTGTTAAATTGAGACACATAGCCGCTGTAGACATTTTTGGTCCGATTCTCAGAACTAATAGAGGTTTTTGTTACATCTTTGTCGCTATTGAACTCACTTCGAAATTTGTAACCTTCACACCGTTACGCAAAGCTACTGCTAAAACTATTTCGAAAGTATTTGTAAAACATTTTTTATTTCATGTAGGGCATGTATTGAAAGTAATTTCCGACAATGGACCACAGTTTCGATCTGCTATATGGACACGTATGTTACGAACAAGAAACATTTCTCCGATCTATATATCCAAGTATCACGCTTCTTCGAACCTTTGTGAACGACTAATGAAAGAAATTGGTAAACTATGTAGAATATACTGCTATAAAAAACATATTGATTGGGATACACACATACTGTCATTCCAGGATGTAATTAACTCCATACCAAATGAATCTACTATGTTATCTCCGACTGTTATACTGAAAAATGTTGAACCACCTAACAAAATTAAAGAATTAGTATCCTTTCCTACATCTCGTCGACTAAGACACCATGAAATAATTGACATTGCGCTGAACAACATCAAACGTGCCGCAGAGCGCCGGAGAAGACAGCAAAAACAGGTTTGTACACGCCGTGACTTTCACATTGGACAGAAGATATTAGTACGCACACATTATTTATCCAACAGAGGAAAGAGTAGATGCAGTAAATCTGAGCTTCTATATGCAGGTCCATACAGAATTCGCAGCATTCCTCACCCCAATGTAGTACACGTCGAAACTTTGAGAACCAGAAAAAGTAAAGGCAATCACCATGTCTCCAATATTAAACCCTTTATTGAATGAACATACTTTATGATTTATTGCACTGTAATGCCATTTCCTGATTTTTATATGACCACTTATGCAATTATATTTATATGAATACTTACTGATGATTATCGTATTTTTTTCTTGGCAAGTGTCCGGCAAGGTAAGGTTAGCAGGTCGCTTTTTTTGTCGTTACACATTAGTCCGTGCACATTTTTCTAGATAAACTTACATATTTTATGACCAATTATGCAATTCTATCTAGTGACATATTAATTTTATCAAATTCTTTCTCCATTAAAGTCTTCAACTCTCGCCTCTATCAACTACACAACATACAAGCTGAACACAAAGAAAGTCATTTCTTGTCGCTATATATCAGACCGTGCACATTTTCCATTTTTCGTGTATGTATGATTGTTTTCCTGTTTTGTTTGTATGCACTACGAAATCTTTAAGATATAACAAACACCAGTTGACTTTGACATTTTGCCTTATGACATCTCAACATCGTGACTATTTTACATTTTTTGTTTTTTTGCTACTACATTATGATACTCTGTGTACATTTTTTGCACTTGAAAACTGTATATGTTTTTGACATAATACGTTTTCTGTCATGCTATGCTGTACGCTTAATTGTATCACTAGAAACAAGTTTTTATTTAATGGGTATATGATTTAAATTCAAGATATTAATCCTTATTCATCATTTTCTGAAAGCAATAACGTGTAAAAGAAATACCACAGTGGATTACTATGAAATGGGAATTTGACCTTCGAAATGAACGAAAAAAATGGAATACCTTGTGATGAAGAGTAAATGGATCAGAATTAACAAGCATTAACAAGAATATACTATACACATCGTATGATAGCAGTCTTAACTAATTATTTTTCTTTCAGAATACGAGGTGGTTGATGCAGACTGTCAGACAGAACTACACATCCTAGTTTTAGTGATGAAATATGCTAGAAATAAGAAACTCTATACTATGAATAGTTGTATGAAGTAAATGGTAATATGAATAATGAAGTGACTTTTTTGCAGATGATAATGAATGATGATGAATAGTTATATGAAGAATATGCTAATATGAATAATGAGGTTTTTCTTTGCAGCTGATGATAGTGATGAAGTTATGGTAATATGAATAATGAAGTTTTTCTTTGCAGATGAGGATAATGATGACTGTTAGTTAAGAGATGCTATGTAGTTATTTAAGTATTTGTTGCAGTTCGTTTTGACAGTATGTCTTATATCGCATGGTATAATGACTGAATGTTTTGGAAAGGACAGCTAGAGTACATACATATTGAGTACACGTTTCATTACCTGTTAATTCGAAGTTCACTACTTTTCATCATAATATGCGTTTCTTCTTTCAGCTTAATAATCCATTTTGTATTTTTTCCAGGAGAAGCTATTCGTGAAATTAATGTGCTATAAGCAGTTAGTTATTAAACCTGTTCTAGTACCTGCATTTTTTTTACCCATTTGTGTGTGTCATTCATGAATGTGATCATATATACTCTACTTGTTCATAACCTTGCTACAGCTGACTCATGACAAATGACATTATTAATCGTTATTTGCATCAATAAGTCAAAAGCAAATATTTTCATGCCCCAGCAATTAATTATCGATCCTAACGCAATGCATTGCTGGCACAAAAAAATGTATTACCAGTCCCAAATAATGCTATTAGTTTAAGAGATATTTATAGTACTAAATATAATGCAGATTTGTCAGATGTATTGAATCAATTATATCTATGTATTATTGGACCATGGACCTTGAGTAATAGTTACAGTGTGTTACATTTTAAATATGTCCTATGTCACTTGAATGATGAGTTCTGAGTAATACTGAATGATGTTTTATAGCCACAGACCTCGAGTAATAGTTACATAGTGTTACATTTAAATATGTCCTATGTCACTTGAATGATGAGTTCTGAGTAATACTGAATGATGTTTTGTAATAATGTATAAATGCTATGCCAATAATTTCTATAAATAATATTTTTATTATACTCTACAAATGCTATGCCAATAATTAACTCTCATTTTGAATGATGACTTCTGAGTAATACTGAATGATGTTTTCTAACCATGGACCTTGAGTAATAGTTGCAGTATGTTGCATTTTGGATGTGTCCTATGTCACTTGAATGATGACTTCTGAATAATACTGAATAATGTTTTATAAAACTATATGAATACTTTGTAACTGGCCAATGAATGCCACTGTTTCTTATATTTTAAATTTGTCTTATGTCACTTACATGCTATTATATATGAATACCAGTAGCTTAATGCTACACTCATTAACTCTTGTTTTGAATGATCACTTCTGAATAATGCATAAAAATGGTTTGTAACTGGCCAATGAGTGCCAATGATTACTATAACTAGATGAATTATGTTAATGCTATGCCATTAATTAACTCTTGTTTTGAATGATGACTTCTGAACAATGCATAAATATGGTTTGTAACTGGTCAATGAGTACCAATATTTAATGTAATCAGATGACTTATGAATGATGTTCTGTAATACTCCATACATAGTACAGAAATGTTTAGTAACTAGGCAATGAGTACCAACAATTACTCAAATCGGTTGATAGACTGGTGTAATTCTCTATGATGACTAGCATAAGACTTATAGTCCTTCACCTTCTGACCTAATTACCAGAAATTACTGCAATATCCGTTTGTCCTGTCCATCCTCATGATCATGGAGCACTATATTTGGATTTTGCACTAATTCTACATTGGTAAAAACTATCGACTCTGCAGGAGTGTGGTGTTGACACATCATGCTGTCCACCACCTTGCACGATGGAGATGTTATTATGGTCCCACTGTTTGGTGCACTTAATTTACTGCCAAAATGATAACATTGAATATTAATACGACATTTCAGTGTCTTGGCTACACTGATTAATACTTCTGGGAAGAGAACTTCAGATTGTCTCACTTGGTGTTGTGCTTCTGTAGAAAGATATGGACTTTCAGTGCAGCTACGTGCAACCTACTGTGCTACAACCATGATGCAATCCTTCCCCTTCCTTTCCTAGTTCTTGTAAAATGGTAGAGACATATACAGTGCGTGCGCACTTTATGTCATTTATTAATATGTTTTGTACTCATTGCGTATACTAGTTCTTGTAAAATGGGAAAAAAGTATATACAGCGCATGTGCACTTTATGCCATTTGTTAATGTGTTTTGTACTCATTGTGTATACATTTTGTCATTGCTTGATATGTTCTGTACTCAGTGCATGTGCACTCTATTTCATTTCATGTTCTGCACTTATATATATGTATATACTCTGTGACTGTAAACTTAGTTAATTAAGTAGATTTTAGAAAAATTTGTTGCTCATGGCAAGTCCAATTGACTCACAATCGCTGCCAAATTTTTGCCCCCCCCCCCCCCCCCCCCAGTGCAGGGTTATGAAAGAGGTCCGAGCAGATGTAATTTCGATGTATTGCTCATGCGCTGCCTGCGATATGCAAGGTCTCTGACCAGAGAACAGTGTTGACTGCAGTAGGAACTGTGTAGCTGTAGCAGAAAGTTGTTGCTAGTCTGGAGTCTGCTCTGGTCTGGTATGGTGTATCGTGTTGGCTGGCCCGGTTGTGGTGCAGCGATGCCGGAGCCTGAGTATTATTGTATAAGGTAAAAAGCAGCCTCGCACATATGTAGTAATGTTATCTCAAATCCCAAGTAAATGTTTTAAAAAAACTCGTAATAATAATCTTTCTCATAAAAAGTAACTTCTAACAACTATTTATTTCAATTTAAAGAATTTACTAATTTCTCCCATCCATGATCATCCCAACTGTTGCAAAAAAAAATTAGTTGCTTCCTTTCATAAATGACAGATATATCGGCCAGCATTGCACAGAGCTGTGCCGGAAAAATTTATTGTAAGAACAGAAATATCCGGTGACTTCATTGAGGTAAGAATTTTTCCTTTTTTTTATTCAGAATGATCTTTCAGGGCCATGACGCAGCACTGCTGTCGTCCAAAATTTACCAGGTTAAATTCACAGTGAATTATTGAAAAGTCATAAATGAGCGACAATTTAATTGAGAGGTTAGTTACATTGTTTTATTACCAGGTTACTGAATTTATTTTTTTATTGGGATGTTATACTGAATGTGAGCGACGTAATTATAATTTTTTACTGTTGAGAGGTTTAGGAATTTTTCTGTTGTGAGGTTACGCTAAATGTGAATGAATTTTGAGCTTAGATTATATCAGAAAGAATTTTGTGTGGAGGTTAATGTAAAAAAAAAAAATTGTGGGGAGGTTACACTGTGAAAGAATTTTGTCTTGAGGTTACACTAAATTAGAATCATATTCATATTATTTATTTAAATTTTGTGGGGAGGTTACAAAAGCTTTTGACAATGTTGATTGGAGTACTCTCTTTCAAACTCTGAAGGTGGCAGTATTAAAATACAGGAAACGAAACGCTATTTACAATTTGTACAGAAACCAGATGGCAGTTATAACGGTCGAGGAGCATGAAAGGTAAGCAGTGGTTGAGAAGGGAGTGAGACAGTGTTGTAGCCTATCCTCGATGTTATTCAATCTGTATATTGAGCAAGCAAACAAATCAAGGAAACAAAAGAAAAAATGGAAAAGGAATTAAAATCCATGGAGAAGAAATAAAAACTTTGAGGTATGCCGACGATATTGTGACTCTGTCAGCGACAGCAAAGGAGCTGTAAAAGCAGCTGAACGTAATGGAGAGTGTCTTGAAAGGAGGAGATAGGATGAACACCAACTAATGCAAAACGAGGATAATGGAATGTAGTCGAATGAAATCAGATGATTTTGAGGATACTAGTTTAGGGAATAAGACAATTAAAGTAGTAAATGAGTTCTCCTATTTGGGGAGCAAAATAACTGATGATGGACGAAATAGAGAGGATGTAAAATGTAGACTGGCTATGGCAAGAAAAGCGTTTCTGAAGAAGAGAAATTTGTTAACATTGAGCATAGATTTAAGTGTCAGGAAGTCTTTTCTGAAAGTATTTGTATGGCGTGTAGCCATGTATGGAAGTGAAACATGGACGATAAACAGTTTAGACAAAAAGAGAATATAATGTTTCGAAATGTGGTGCTACAGAAGAATGCTGAAATTTGATAGGTAGGTCATGTACCTAATGAGGAGGTACTGAACAGAAATGGGGAGATGAGGAATTTGTGTCACAACTTGAGTAGAAGAAAGGATCGGTTGGCAGGATACATTCTGAGCCGTCAAGGATCATCAGTTTAGTATTTAGTACTGGAGGGAAGTGTGGATGATAAAAATCGTAGAGGGACACCAGAAGGATGCAGGCTGCACTAATTATTTGAAGATGAAGAGGCTTGCAAAGGATAAAGTAGGGTGGAGAGCTGCATGAAACCAGGCTCTGGAATGAAGACCATAACAAGAACAAAGTGCATTGTAATGAATAATACCAATTTTTAAATTAATGATTGTCAACTATCCAACGTCAGGCACCCTAAAAAATTCATTTATATACACATTTTATAACATTCGACATTTTTAAAAAGAAATATTTCAAATTAATAAATGTTTTTTCTGTATCATTCTTCTATAATGTTTCAAACATTTATTAATAGGGTCTGTTGATGAGCACTAATAGAACGAAATGTTATTAAAGTCAGTTCATGAAAAGCTTCTGATATTTGGGACCTCTCCCCTAAATTGTAGAGATCTGAGTGAACAGTTCACCTCTTGCAGTAATTATCTGTTTTTCAACATGTCCCATTCGAGAGTATTAGCATGTTCACTGCGAAGTGGATACCTCCACAGAGCCTTAAGTACATAAATCTCACATAGGCAACCAAGTCATCCAAGTAAGGTAAACTTCAAGCCCTTAAAAGTGGCAATAAATTTCATACACGCATTGTGTGATGTGAGATATAGTGAGTACTTATTACGTAAACATAATGGCCCCAACGCACTTTCGTCGATAAAAATCTTTTTTCCGTAACGAAAACATAAGAAATTCTGCATTTACCTTACTAAACGTGCTCAGAGCAGATCAGACTGTACTCGACGGATGCACCAAACATAACTAGACTCTAACTTTATAGCCATACGTCTTGCCATACAGAGTGTTCGTTGTGAGTAGGAAGACCCACACTATCTTGTCACACAGTTGCAAATTGCACGTGGACAGTCATGGCTTTTGTACTGGTAATGTTAACAGTCCTTCAGAGCAAGCTCTGCGCTGAGTTTATCCTCGAAATTTCTATAAGAAATACAGAGCACAATCATGTCTGATCATGACAAAATAGCATACCATTGGGAAATAGATCACAACTACGGTTGATCACATTGCACACACATAACAACAACAAAGAATGTAATTACCTTGGCTACTGTATCCTAATTAAGTTTAGAGCGCAGGTTACCTATCAAAATGTGTAGTCCAGCTAAACAACATGTGGAGTCCCTGACTACTAACATAAAATATGTTATTCGAAGATGAAGAAAATAAAACATGAACGATAAGACTATTCTAAGCAAAAAAATCACATAAAGTCACATTAGGAAACTACATACAGTTGTGAGACAAGACTCATACCTCCATGTTTGTTTATTTGTAGAATGGTTTCACGTCCCAGTGCAGATATAAACTTCATATTCTCCCTGCATCGGGAACGATAAGGAGATATGATCCTAGGTAGTGGGTTCATTTCATCTCAAATCGCCCCATCCTCACGAATTGCTAGTTTATGTCTTCTTAGCAATAAGAGAAGACGTAGGATGGTTGCAATCCAGGATTAAGTCAGCGACTTTATAGTCATGAAGTTCAGTGTCTTTCTTCTCAAAGTAAGATGTCCTTTCGTTCACAGATAAGTTTATAAAAATCTGTCTTACTTTATCTGCTTGAGACTGTTTGTCTCACAGTAGCTTTTGAATGAGTTTACACCTTTCGTTATCCGCTGGGCTGTCAAACAGCAATTCATGTGGTGTGTAAGCAGTTGTCATGTTTGGCAAATTATTCACTGTTCACTGTTCCAGATGGTCTCACCATTTAGTCTGTACATGATCTCACACCAAGTACATACACAAAAACTGAGACAGCTTGCGAAAACATCTTGCTACAGGATTCCCTTCAGAGTGGTATTTCGATATCAATATTTGTCTAACCCCTTTGTTCCAGAGAATTCTCTCCCCTTGACTCTCTCTCACAAATTATGTGCCATTGTCAGAGAGCACCACAGGCTCGCAAACTCTCGGAAACATATCAGCCTGGGAGACTTACTCATCACTTGCTGAACACATCATACAATGGTCTCTTGTGGGAAACTTCAGCCTTGGATAATGAAACGTGAAGTTGTTGTTGGCTTTTGTTTTCTGACAACTCAAGCAAGTCTTGACTATCTGTTGAACACTGGGTCACATGTTAGGAAAGTAGCAATACTCACTGAGTTTGCTTGCACAATTTAGTACTCCAAAATAAGCCCAGTTAAAGTGCATGAGCCAAGTCAGTTTCTCTATTGATTGATGAGGAATACACATTTACCATTGCTCACTATTCGGACTACTCCAATAGTACAAGACATCGTCTTGTAACAAATAGTGGGATGTGAGGTGGACAGGATTACCATCTAAAAGTTTCTGTTTTATGCCATGGCAGGTACGATCAATGTCTTACAGAACCAACATATTTCTGCCAAGATCGAGAAAATATCGCCTGTGTATTCCGACGTGATGGAGAGAAATGTGTAAGTAAATTATAATTTATTTCTGAAGCAGGGCTTTGCTTCTGTTAGTCTAGGAGAAGACTTTATTCCCTTTAATTTAATATAAAACTCTAAAAAAGTAGAATGGTTACTGACAACTGGACAGAATTACACTAACTGCTAGACTGAAATATAGGTGCAAGTTTTAAAATCACAAACGCAACTACAAGTAATTTTTCCAGAAATCAAATTTATTGTCCATTCAACACATGTTATAGTTTTCTGCTTGATCAATATAAGCCATTGTGCAACGATGAAAGATTTGAGGATTCAGTGGTGGAATAACAACATACCATAAATTTAATAAATCAGTGAACTAGTTGTAAAACACCCGATTTTGTTCACAGCTACAAATTAAGATAAAATATCCTTACTCAAGGAGAGCTATCTGACACATCAATGTACTGTTCTGCAGCTCGATTAGATATTGAATTGAAATAACGATTCCACAGACTGCTGTGGCACACTGCAAAATATCAGTGTCCAAACTGATCCCGAATAATGCTGTCATTCGACTGTGCCAGAAAGTAAGTCGAAAATTGCACGAAGTTCTTCAGAGTCCACATAGAACGCGAAATATTTTCAAACACCCAAGCCTCGTGGCTAGGCCACTGCTCAAAACGATCGTCTCCCAGCCCAAACTCACGAGGCTGTGACGGACAGTCAGATCCTGAGAGACAGACCACCTCAGATAGACCGACCACGAGGAACCTCACCTCAGCCCTTTTAGTATCAGTCACCACCTCCAGAATCTAATTTCTTCTCTCTTAGCGTCTCAGCGTCTCCCACCCCTATGACGTCGTACCGTGACGTGATCACCAGTATAAGTCTACAACTTTTTATACAGACATTTAATTGAAATTCCGATTGCGCCATTATCTGCACACACACACACACACACACACACACACACACACACACACACACGCACACACACACACACATCAATAACCAAAACTGAGAAGCGATATTGTGATCGTTTCTCAGTTTTGGTTATTGATAACTTGATACCAGTGTCTGAGTTTAATTTGTACTGCACTGAAGATGATCACTATGTGATCGAAAATCGATTCTGCTATCAATAAAACATGAATATTACGGCCAACGCTGACCTTCCTTTTAATTAAATTCCAGTTGCTCAACGGCTAAAGGTATTTGTAAACCGCAGTGTAACTAGGAGATTTCTACTGTTAAGACTCAGTGCAGAATTTGCTGCTATGAAGTTTAAGATAGAACTGAAAAGTTTTTCAACTGGCGTTCCGAATCCAGGGGAGTTGGTTTGTGAATTTTATTTTTCCCCTTCAGATTTTTATACCTCTCGTCATCGTACAGATCCGTGTAGTCCATGTAACAATATTTAAAAAACGGTTTAGTTATAAGTCCAATAATGAAATAGGAAAATAGATAAAATGCTAATAACTAAAATTAAAATAACAAACAAATGTTGTTCGTACGTCCGTTGTTTATAGTTGTTTCAGTAGTCCACTTCTAACAAATCACTCCTTCTCGTGGCAACAATTGGAGTTGACTGTGTAATTATTTGGCTTGGCTAATATAATGCCATGAGTCCCACGTTAATTATTCTTTCTAATAATATTGTAATATTATTCGGCTTGGATAATACAGAATCGACAGCCAACCAACTCCGACAACGAAAGTTCAGGTATACATGCCGATGTCGCAAGATGAAGGTGGAGAGATAGAGAAACGATGTGAGAATACTGAACGGGTAATTCAGTACGTAAAGGGAGATGAAAATATAATTGTCTTGAGAGATTGGAATGCGTTTGTTGGCGAAGGAGCAGAAGAAAGGGTTATGGGAGAATATGGATTTGGTGTTAGGAATAAGAGAGAGAAGAAAGATTAATTGAATTCTCCAATAAATTTCAGCTAGTAATAGCGGATACTCACAAGAGGAGGAGATATACTTGGAAAAGACCAAGAGATACGGGAAGTTTTCTGTTAGATTCCATCATGGTCATGTAGAGATTTGGAAATCTGTGGATTGTAAGGCATGCTCAGGAGCAGATATAAACTCAGATCACAATTTAGTAGTGACGAAGAGTAGGCTGAAGCTTGAGAGATCAGTCAGGGAGAATCAATGCCCGAAGAAGTGGGATATGGAAGTACTAAGGAATCAGGACGTACGCTTGAAGTTATTTGAGGCTATAGATACTGCGATAAGGAATAGCTCACTGCCATTTCAGCTGAAGAGGAATGGGCTTCTTTGAAAAGGGAAATCACAGAAGTTGGAATGAAAACCGTCTTTACGAAGAAGGTAACTGTGAAGAAACCAGGGTGACAGAAGAAAAATTATTCAGTTGATCGATGAAAGAAGGCAGTACAAAAATGTTCAAGGAAATTGTGGAATACAGAAACATAAGTCACTTAGGAATGAAATAAATAGGAAGTGTACTGAAGCAAGGGGGAAATGGCTGCATGAAAAATGTGAAGAAATCGAAAAAGAAATCATTGTCGGAAGGACTAACTCTGCATATAGGAAAGTCAAACCAACCTCCGCTGAACCTAAAAGCACGGCTGGTAAAATTAAAAGTGTAGTGGGAATTCCACTTTTAAATGCTGAGAAAAGAGCGGATGGCTGGAAAGAATGCATTGCAGGCCTCTATGAGAGGAAGGACTCGGCAGATGAAGAGATAGAAGAAACAAGCAGGCGATCCGGTGTTAGAAACAGAATTTAATAGAGCTCTGTGAGACTTAAAACTAAATAAGAAAGAAGAGATAGACAACATTACATCAGAATTCCTAAAATCACTGGGAGAAGTGGCAACAAAACGAGTACTCACGTTAGTGTGTAGAATCTATGAGGCTGGCGATGTACCACCTGACTTTCGGAAAAACATCATCCACACATTTCCGAAGACCGCAAGAGCCGACAAGCGCGAGAATTATCGTAGAATCCGCGTAACAGCCCATGCATCGAAATTGCTGACAAGAATAATATACAGAAGAATGCAGAAGAGAACATAAGGTGACAACCACTTTGGCTTTAGGCAAGGTAAACGTACCAGAGAGACAATTCTGACGTTGCTATTGATAATGGAAGCAAGACTAAAGACACTAAATTAAGACGCGTTCACAGGATTTGTCGACCAGCAAAAAGCGTTCGACAATGTAAAATGGTGGAAGATGTTCGAAATTCTGCGAAAAATAAAGGTAACCTACAGGAAAAGAACGACAGTATACAATAGGCACAAGAACGAATAGGGAATAATAAGAGTGGAAGACCAAGTACGAAGTGCTCGGATTAGAAAGGGTGTAAGACAGGGATGTAGTTTTCGCCCATACTGCTCAATCTATATATTGAAGAAGCAATGCCGAAAATGAAAGGTTCAAGAGTGGAATTATAACTCGAGGTGAAAGGATATCAGCTATAAGATTCTTTGATGACATTATCCCAAGTGAAAAGGAAGAATTACGGGATCTGTTGAAGGGAATGAACAGTGTAACGAGTGGAGAATATGGACAAAGTAAAGCGAATAAAAAGAAAGTCTTGGGAAGTAGTAGAAATGAGAACAGCGAGAAACTGAACATCAGGATTGGGGGTCACGAAGTAGATGAAGCTAAGGAATTCTGCTACATAGGCAGCAAGATAATCCATGACGAACAGAGCAACGAGGACATAAAAAGTAGACTAGCACTGGCAAAAAGGGCATTCCTAGCCAAGAGAAGTCTATTAGAATCAAAAATACGACTTAATTTAAGCGAAATTTATTTTTAAATGTACGTTTGGAGCACAGAATTGTATGGTACTGAAACATGGACTGTGTGAAAACCTGAACAGAAGAGAATCAAAGCATTTTAGATGTGGTGCTACGGACGAATTTTGAAAATTAGGTGTACTGATAAGGTAAGGTAAGAGGAGGTTCTGCGCAGGATCGGAGAGGAAAGGAATATCTGGAAAACACCTACAAGAAGGGACATCTGTTAAAACATCAGGGAATAACTTCCATGGTACTAGAGGGAGCAGTACGTGGTAAAAAGAAAAAAAAATCAGAGAAAGACAAAGATTAGAATATATCCAAGAAGTAATCGAGGACGTAGTTTGCAAGTGCTAATCCGAGATGGAGACGTTGGCACAGGAGAAGAATTCGTGCCAGGAGTCCCACATTAATTATTCTTTCAAACAACTGATTACCATGGCGCCTCTTCGCTTGGGGTGTGGAAGGTGTAGCAGGATAGAAGAAAACTGTCTTCTACTTCCGTTATTGTGTTGCCGATTAATCTGACTGTGAAATCCTAAAGTGATTAACAGAGATTTAATGGAGGAAAAATTGTTTATACTTTTTTGATTTTTTGTTGCTCCGAGCACGAAACTTAACACAGCTCCGATAATGAACTCAAAACAGTTATAGATAGGTTTGACCTTAGTATCTATTTCCGCAATAATATTAAAATGCTTACGCCTCTTGTAATGGTCAATTATTGTACACTCCTGGAAATTGAAATAAGAACACCGTGAATTCATTGTCCCAGGAAGGGGAAACTTTATTGACACATTCCTGGGGTCAGATACATCACATGATCACACTGACAGAACCACAGGCACATAGACACAGGCAACAGAGCATGCACAATTTCGGCACTAGTACAGTGTATATCCACCTTTCGCAGCAATGCAGGCTGCTATTCTCCCATGGAGACGATCGTAGAGATGCTGGATGTAGTCCTGTGGAACGGCTTGCCATGCCATTTCCACCTGGCGCCTCAGTTGGACCAGCGTTCGTGCTGGACGTGCAGACCGCGTGAGACGACGCTTCATCCAGTCCCAAACATGCTCAATGGGGGACAGATCCGGAGATCTTGCTGGCCAGGGTAGTTGACTTACACCTTCTAGAGCACGTTGGGTGGCACGGGATACATGCGGACGTGCATTGTCCTGTTGGAACAGCAAGTTCCCTTGCCGGTCTAGGAATGGTAGAACGATGGGTTCGATGACGGTTTGGATGTACCGTGCACTATTCAGTATCCCCTCGACGATCACCAGTGGTGTACGGCCAGTGTAGGAGATCCCTCCTCACACCATGATGCCGGGTGTTGGCCCTGTGTGCCTCGGTCGTATGCAGTCCTGATTGTGGCGCTCACCTGCACGGCGCCAAACACGCATACGACCATCATTGGCACCAAGGCAGAAGCGACTCTCATCGCTGAAGACGACACGTCTCCATTCGTCCCTCCATTCACGCCTGTCGCGACACCACTGGAAGCGGGCTGCACGATGTTGGGGCGTGAGCGGAAGACGGCCTAACGGTGTGCGGGACTGTAGCCCAGCTTCATGGAGACGGTTGCGAATGGTCCTCGCCGATACCCCAGGAGCAACAGTGTCCCTAATTTGCTGGGAAGTGGCGGTGCGGTCCCCTACGACACTGCGTAGGATCCTACGGTCTTGGCGTGCATCCGTGCGTCGCTGCGGTCCGGTCCCAGGTCGACGGGCACGTGCACCTTCCGCCGACCACTGGCGACAACATCGATGTACTGTGGAGACCTCACGCCCCACGTGTTGAGCAATTCGGCGGTACGTCCACCCGGCCTCCCGCATGCCCACTATACGCCCTCGCTCAAAGTCCGTCAAATGCACATACGGTTCACGTCCACGCTGTCGCGGCCTGCTACCAGTGTTAAAGACTGCGATGGAGCTCCGTATGCCACGGCAAACTGGCTGACACTGACGGCGGCGGTGCACAAATGCTGCGCAGCTAGCGCCATTCGACGGCCAACACCGCGGTTCCTGGTGTGTCCGCTGTGCCGTGCGTGTGATCATTGCTTGTACAGCCCTCTCGCAGTGTCCCGAGCAAGTATGGTGGGTCTGACACACCGGTGTCAATGTGTTCTTTTTTCCATTTCCAGGAGTGTATATTGCGGAACGCGTCACAAAAGTGTGTATCTGAACGGGCTAATGAACGCGAACTGTTCTTTCTGGTGTCGTTTTCGTCTCCATAAAGAGGGGGCATTTGAACATCCTCAGAGTAAAAATATATCGTTGCCTCACTGCAGAGCGTAGAGGAAAGAAACTTCAAATGATTCAGTAAAAACATGAAACTTTCAACGACGGAGGCGTAAAAGTAAACTGGGATACAGCACATTTCCTGCATCTTGTGCCTCAGCTGAGAGAAGCTTTTCAGCCCTGACAAGGATAAAGAACTCTATAAGTAGTTCACAAACTTAATAACTGCTTGAAAACATGTTTGTTATCAACCGGAAAGGATCTCATGAGCCAGGTGAAGCCTGAAATTCTGAGATTTATTACCTAGTGATCAACTAATTCACCCAAAAGAAGAGGAGGATCCAGCTTTATTACACATAATCTAATTTCATATTTAAAATGCTATTTTATTCTTTTGTAACTGTTTACCTTAACGAAAATTTCAGTACAAGCAACTGACCGCCACATTCAACTATCTCTACAATTTTGTCGGTACACTTCCAACTTGTGTGTAGCCAGTCTAAGAAAAGACGTAAAAGGGTAGGGGAGAGAGGCATTTTAAATGTCGGCTGATTGTCTCTGACTACATGTCGCTTCCTGTCCTGCTCTTGGATAAGAAACTTCCAACCTACAGAGAAATTCTTCCGTCACTATGAACGTTGTAACGTCGGACTGTTGTCGTATTGTAGCTTTTGTGCCAACACTGACTGTATTAATATGCTGGGACGGGTGGGAGAGTTTCAGACAAGTGACAGTGGAATTTTAGCGTGAGTAATATACATTCTTAAATACAAACAAAACCTGAGACAGCCTCTCCATTACGGGAGCCACTAATCCACAATCCCTGATTATTAGTGTATTAGCCCTTCTACACAAGAGAAATTACTTGAAATATAAAAGTATTGAAGAAATAGAGAAGTTAACTGCGAAGAAACCTTGGTTAACAGAAGAAATATTTCAAATGTTCGACGAAAGAAGGAAGCACAAAAATGCTCAGGGAAATACAGGAATACAGCAATATAAATCACATAGGAATGAAATAAATGGGAAGTACATGAAAGCCAAGGTAAATGGCTCCACCAGGAAAAATGTGAAGAAATCGAAAAAGAACTGATCGTCGGAAGGACTGACTCAGCATACAGAAAATAAAAAGCAAGAGTGGTAACAACTGTTAAACGTAGAGGAGAGAGGGAATGGGTGGAAAGAGTACATTGACGGCCAGTATGGGGGGGGGGAGAACTTACCTGACGACGCGATAGAAGAAGATTCGGGAGCCGATAAGGACGGCGTATGGGATCGAGTATTAAAGTCAGAAGAGCTCTGTTAGTCTTTAGTTAAAATAAAGCAGAAGGGATAGGTAACATTCCGTCGGAATTCCAAACGTCCTTAGAGAAGTGGCTACCAAACGACCATTCAAGTTGGTTTGTAGAATATACGAGACAGACGACGTACCAACTGTCTTTCGGGAAATCATTCACACGATTCCGTAGGTAGCAAGGGCCGATAACTGCGAGAACTGTCGCACTGTTAGGTTAACAGCTTATGCTCACAGCCTGCTGACATGAATAATACACAGAAAAATGGAAAAGAAAATTGAAGATCTGTTAGTTGACGGTCAGTTTCACTTTAGGAAAGGTAAAGCTGATAATGGGAGCAAGACTGAAAAAAAACAAGAGACGTTCATAAGATCTGTTGAGATAGATAAAGCAAGCGACAATGTACAATTGAACAAGATGTTCTAAATTCTGTGAAAAATGCGCATAAGCAGTAGGGAAATACTGGTAATATGCAGTATTTACAAGAACCAAGGAACAATACAAATAGGCGACCAAGAACGAAGTGGTCGAATTAAAAAGGGCATAAGACAGGGATGCAGTCTTTCGTCCCTACTGTTCAATTTATACATCGAAGAAGCAGTTACACAAATGAAAGAAAGGGTCAAGGGTGGCATTTAAATGCAGGATGGGAGCAGGTCAGTGATAACATTGCTATCCTGGGTGAAAGTGAAGAAGAACTTCAGCATATGTTGAGTGGAATGAACAGTCTAATGTGTATAGAATATGGATAGAGAGTAAATCGAAGAAAGACAAAAGTAATAAGACGTAGCAAAAATGAAAACAGCGAGAAATTTAACGTCAGGACTGATGGTCACGAAGTAGGTGAAGTTAAAGAATTCTGTTACGTAGGCAGCAAAACAACCAATGGCGGACGGAGAAAGGAAGCAGAATAGAATTGGCAAAAACGGCATTCCTGACAAAGAGGAGGCCTTAATTTTACGACGACATTTCTGAGCATGTCCATTCGTACATTTTGTATGGTAGTGAACAGTGGGAAAACAGGAACAGAAGAGAACCGAAGCGTTTGATATGTGGTGCTGTAGCAGAATCTTGAAAATTGTGTGGTCTGATAAGACAAGAAATGGAGAAGTTCTCTGTAGAATCGGTGAAGTAAGCAACAGGATGATATGTATTGAGACTTGAGGGAGTAATCTCCATGGAACTAGAGAGAGTTATAGAGGGTAAAAACTGTTGAGACGGAGACCAGACCACATCCAAAAAGTAATTGAAGACGTAGGTTGGCGCAGGAGAGGAATTCATTGCGGGGCGCATCAAAGCAGTCAGAAGACTGACGACTCAAAAAAGAAAAAATAAGTTGGTTTGCTCCAGTACATAGCGTGTTAAACGAAGTGAGCCAAGACGACAGCAGATAAAATAACTACCACGCTTACTTAATAAACGTAAACGAGATACGTAGTAGGCTGTAACTTGATTTTTATTTGCTCTTGTGACTAGCCAATTTCGACTACTTGTCATTGTCAAGCACTTGTAAAACCAGCATGGAAAAGCACTACATTGCCTGCATGCATCGCATGTTACACACTTCACATTAAGATAAAACATTACTACACAAATGGTAATGCACCTGGTACCATGCAATTGCAAGAAATTTTCCATGTTGGTTTTACAAGCGCTTGACGATGACAGGTAGCCGAAATTAGTTAATTGCACGATTAAATAAAAATAAGGTTACAGCTACTAAGGACCATGTTTACGTTTATTCGGCATCTGGAGGCAGTGGATCACCACAAACACAAAATTTGGCTGCAAGTCGTAGCGTCAACCTCAGGAATGCGTGTGACCTCTACTCGAGCGCCGGCCGATGCCCTATAGAACGTGACGCAACGTAATGAACTGCAAGTCTGGACTCTGCCAGTGTGCCTAACAGGTAATGGAGGTCAGAGCGTCATGTTACGTAGCATGGCGGCAGACTGCTGCGTCTGGGTTCATGTTGACAAAGAACGATGTAAGACAGGGTAAACGAACGAGTATCGAAACAGATGAATGAGATGAAGAGAGTGAGATGGAGCGCAGTTCTCCGTGTAGTTTCCTAATCTGGATTGTGTACCTCTCTCTGTAGCATATGTACAGTCCAAATTGCCAACTCTGTAGGGAACATGCACTGATCTCACCCTGTCAAAATGGTTCAAATGGCTCTGAGCACTATGCGACTCAACATGTGAGGTCATCAGTCCGCTTGAACTTAGAACTACTTAAACCTAACTAACCTAAGGACATCACACACATTAATGCCCGAGGCAGGATTCGAACCTGCGACCGTAGCAGTCGCGCGGTTCCGGACTGCAGAACCTAGAACCGCTCGGCCACCACGGCCTGTCTACCCCTGTCACCTCTTTATGGAAGGAGCGAAGAATTTCTTATCCCTAGGTTTCAAATCTCTTTGTGGTGCCAAGACACGGAGATAAACGTCTCTCTATACAGTCGTGCGGACCACGAACAAAAACTGAAAGGAAATGGTGTTTCCTAACGGTCACTGCTGTATCGAAATTTTTAATAATACTGAGCTTGATAATCACATAATTATTCTGACGTCACTGACTGATAGTCCACTCCTTCCACCACACGTTGGTGGTTTCAGAATTACGCGCACAGCTGATTTTGAGGGAGAGATATGCATATTAAGTTAACGCACTTGCTTAACACATTCGAGACGATGCCCGAATCTCAGTTCTGCACTGGCGTAGTTACTTTACAGGACTGATGATATCGCTGTCACTGGAATCATCCTCGGAACCATAAAAACATTGTCTCAAACAGTCATCAGGTTCTTTGTTCTCGCTAGAAACATGTGAATGATCATCGTCTCAAACCTCCAAAGATATTTGAAATTGTTCGTTTCCTTCCGTTTTATAAATAGGGCCATCTCTAAAATCAGGAGTAGCTACACTGTACACCCACACTGATGTGACCACCTGTCAAAAGCCTGAATAACCACCTTTAGCAGCGCTGCCCGCTGAGAGGCGTGCAACAAAAGAGTCACTGAGGTCTTGGAGGTACGGACAGGGATGTGGAGCCCTGCCGACTCCAATATCAAGGCCAGCAGCGCCAGGTTTCTCAGTTGAGGACCCACGGCACGAACTTCCCGATAAAGGTGGCCCCACAGATGCTTGATCTGGTTTAAATCCTAGAAGTTTTGTGTCCAGGAGAGTACAGTAAACTTGTGCTGGTGCTCTTCCAACCACGCACGTCCACTGCGACCTGTGTGGCACATTCTGTTATCCTACTTGTAGATGCCATCGTGTCGAGGAGAAAAAACTGCATGTAGGGGTGGGCGGCATGGTTCCTAAGGAAAGATACATACTTGTGTTGATCCACAGTGCCCTGCTGAATGATGACATCACCCAGAGAATGCCACGAAAACATTTCCAGGCCGGAACGCTTCCTCCTCCGTCCTGGCCTCTTTGCTTTCGGGTGTTTCTTGCCGTGCACGCCACAGGCCATTTGACCAACGGAGCAGAAAACACTATAAATCTGTAAAGGCCGCCTGTCGCCAATCAGTGGACGTCCAGCTGCAGTATTGGCGCGCGAATTCAGCCTTCATCGCCGGTTAACAGCGGTCAGCATGACTGCATGAGCCAGATAGACTGAAATATGCTATTGTTATACCTTTGCATAAAAAAGGGGAGAGAACTGATGTCAACAATTACCGTCCAATCTCCCTTCTAACAGCTTTATCCAAAATTTTTGAGAAAGTAATGTATTCAAGAGTAGCTTCACATATCTGTAAAAATGAAGTACTAACAAAATGTCAGTTTGGTTTCTGGAAAGGTTTTTCAACAGAAAATGCCATATATGCTTTCACCAATCAAATTTTGAATGACCTGAATAACCGAACACCACCCATTGGGATTTTTTGTGATCTCTCAAAGGCTTTTGATTGTGTAAATCATGAAATTCTGCTAGACAAGCTCAAGTATTGTGGCATGAGTGGGACAGTTCAAAAATGGTTTAATTCGTACCTAACTGGAAGAGTGCAGAAAGTTGAAATAAGCAGTTCTCATAATATGCAAAGATCAGCACATTCCTCAAACTGGGGAACTATCAAGAATGGAGTTCCACAAGGGTCGGTCTTGGGTCCTTTGTTGTTCTTAATATATATCAATGACTTGCCATTCTATATTCATGAAGAGGCAAAGTTAGTTCTCTTTGCTGATGATACAAGTATAGTAATCACACCTGACAGACAAGAATTAACTGATGAAATTGTCAATAATGTCTTTCAGAAAATTACTAAGTGGTTCCTCGTAAACGGACTCTCCCTGAATTTTGATAAGACACAGTTCATACAGTTCCGTACAGTAAATGGTATGACGCCATTAATAAATATAGACCTTAATCAGAAGCATGTAGCTAAGGTGGAATATTCAAAGTTTTTAGGTGTGTCCATTGATGAGAGATTAAATTGGAAGAAACACATTGATGATCTGCTGAAACGTTTGAGTTCAGCTACTTATGCAATAAGGGTCATTGCAAATTTTGGTGATAAACATCTTAGTAAATTAGCTTACTACGCCTATTTTCACTCATTGCTAACAAATGGCATCATATTTTGGGGTAATTCATCAGTGAGGAATAAAGTATTTATTGCACAAAAGCGTGTAATCAGAATAATAGCTGGAGTCCACCCAAGATCATCCTGCAGACATTTATTTAAGGATCTAGGGATATTCACAGTATAGTTGTTGACTGGAATAATCTCTTTCAAATTCTAAAGGTGGCAGGGGTAAAATACAGGGAGCGAAAGGCTATTTACAATTTGTACAGAAATCAGATGGCAGTTATAAGAGTCGAGGGACATGAAAGGGAAGCAGTGGTTGGGAAGGGAGTAAGACAGGGTTGTAGCCTCTCCTCGATGTTGTTCAATCTGTATATTGAGCAAGCAGTAAGGGAAACAAAAGAAAAATTCGGAGTAGGTATTAAAATTCAGGGAGAAGAAATAAAAACTTTGAGGTTCGCCGATGACATTGTAATTCTGTCAGAGACAGCAAAGGACTTGGAAGAGCAGTTGAATGGAATGGACAGTGTCTTGAAAGGAAGATATAAGATGAACATCAACAAAAGCAAAACAAGGATAATGGAATGTAGTCTAATTAAGTCGGGTGATGCTGAGGGAATTAGATTAGGAAATGAGGCACTTAAAGTAGTAAAGGAGTTTTGCTATTTGGGGAGCAAAATAACTGATGATGGTCGAAGTAGAGAGGATATAAAATGTAGGCTGGCAATGGCAAGGAAAGAGTTTCTGAAGAAGAGAAATTTGTTAACATCCAGTATTGATTTAAGTGTCAGGAAGTCATTTCTGAAAGTATTCGTATGGAGTGTAGCCATGTATGGAAGTGAAACATGGACGATAAATAGTTTGGACAAGAAGAGAATAGAAGCTTTCGAAATGTGATGCTACAGAAGAATGCTGAAGATTAGATGGGTAGATCACATAACTAATGAGGAAGTATTGAATAGGATTGGGGAGAAGAGAAGTTTGTGGCACAACTTGACCAGAAGTAGGGATCGGACACGTTCTGAGGCATCAAGGGATCACCAATTTAGTATTGGAGGGCAGCGTGGAGGGTAAAAATCGTAGAGGGAGACCAAGAAATGAATACACTAAGCAGATTCAGAAGGATGCAGGTTGCAGTAGGTACTGGGAGATGAAAAAGCTTGCACAGGGTAGAGTAGCATGGAGAGCTGCATCAAACCAGTCTCAGGACTGAAGACCACAACAACAACAACAAACATATGAAATTTGTTATTAACAACCAAACCCAATTCAAAAGAAATAGCAGTGTGCATAACTACAATACTAGGAGAAAGGATGATCTTCACTATTCAAGATTAAATCTAACTTTGGCACAGAAAGGGGTGAATTATACTGTCACTAAAGTCTTTGGTCACTTACCAAATAGTATCAAAAGTCTGACAGATAACCAACAAGTATTTAAGAAGAAATTAAAAGGATTTCTGAATGACAACTCCTTCTACTCCATAACGGAATTTTTAGATATAAATTAAGAAGCAAAAGAAAAACAAAAAACAAAAAAAATAAAAAAGTTGTTACATTAACTTAATTATGTTGTTAAATTAACTTAATTACGTCATGTATTGGAAAATTTGACCCGTTCCACATCATTACGAAATATCGTATTCATGATCCATGGAACTAGTATTAATCTAATCTAATCCAGGCGCCTGCTGTGGAGGTCCGAACGCAGCAACGTTTGCTGAACGGTCGTTGGGGAGACACTGTTGCTAGCCACTTGGTTCATGGGGGCGGTCAATCACTGGACAGTTGGATGTCTGTTCGTCACTATACAGTACATCTTGGCAGCTGTCGTTCACCCCTGTCGTCTTGCATCACAGCTGCCTTGGCGGCGTTTTAGATAGCGCCATTTAGCCACGCACAGTATACTTTAACCACGGCGGCACACGAACAGTTTACAAACTTAGCCGTTTCGGAAATGCTTCCACCCGAAAGCCAATGCTCATGTTCTGTTGGTTGTCAGATAAATCTCTTCGTTCCTGCATTACGACAAATACTACACCGTAATCAGGTCCCCCATCACGCCCGATCCCGACTAACTTTACACACCCTCCACTGTTAGTGCTGCCACCTACCGTCTAAGAGTGTGTACTACAAGCTGACGTCGAACATGGGCAGTGGTCACACAACGTGATAGGACCGTGTATTTCAAACGTCGAAATACAATCAAAATAAGCGAAAATTACGTTTGTGTTACTGATGTAAACACCTAAAAGACAAAGTAGTAATAATACCAGCGGAAAAATGCTGCTGTCAGAGAACAAAAATGCGAATATGTTCTTACTTATTTAAAAACCTCTGGCTTAAAAATGGGGTACCAGCTACCTCATTCCACTTTCCTCAACACCTTTAAAAATTTTCCCAAAGATTTTGACATGCGAACATACCCGCGCTTTTTTTGAATATGCAACTCACCTCCAACTTCCACAAGCACCCCTAATTGTCACTCACATCGCTGTAAGTCGCCAATACCCGTCCACTCTCAGTTGCCCCTTTCTCACTCACACATTCAGCTCAACTCATTGTCGTTATTTCTTTGTGTCTCTCTGTCTTGTCTGGCGTCACAACCACAATCCCCTTCATCCTGTCCTACTACTACAGTTTCCTCCTATTGTCACTGTCTCCCTCTTGCTCTTTCTTACTGCTAATATCTCATTCCTTTCTATCCACTACTAGTGTCTCTTCTCACTATCAACTCCTTCCTCTTTCATTATCATATACTCTGTCTCTCATTACCACTGGCTTTCACCCACTTCCACTTTCTCTATCACTGTCAACAATGATCCACTGCTACTGTGTCACTCTCTTTTCTCACACAGCCATTGTCTGCTTCACTCTTTCAATAACACAACCGCTGCCTACTATCTTCCTCAATTTATTACTTTTCCGTCTCTTTGCCCCTACCACTGTCTTCTCTCTCAGCTTAAAAAAGCGCAAATATTTTCCTATGTCAAATCTTTTTGGAAAATTTCTAAACGTGCTGAAGGAGTTAGAATGAGACAGCTGGTACCCACTTTTCAGTCACAGCCTTTTAAAGAAACAGGAACACATTCAAATTTTGTGTACTCTGGTAGGAGGATTATTCCACTGGTTCCTTTCTTTCCCTTGCTGCAGCAGAGCACGTAACTCACATGAAAGGAAATGTGTTAGTGAGTAAAATTTAGATAGTTTATTTATGTGACACTGAAATAATGCAGTGCTGATTTTACACCTCAGATCGGATTTTACGTGCAGAAATACTTCGCATGTGCTTCAGTACTACAACAGGGGGTAACTAGATGAATACGGAGGCACTTTACAGTATATCTCTCCGTGATACGTCACTTTATAAACTACGATTTCGCCTCACACCGGATTTTACGTGCGTATTTTAGGCCTACACGTAAGGTAACTTCGTATCTCTGTGTCTCTGAAACGGATAAATATATGAAGAAAATTTTCAAGGTCGTTCGAGATTGGGATCTTAGCAATATATAGTAAAAATTACAGCTTTTTGCTGTGCATAGCCGTCTCGAAATCCACGGCTAGGTTTTGGTATCCAACAGACAAGTTTTGGAGCGTTTCTCGATAACGGATAAAAAGTTTTGAAAACAGGAAATGGACCTTTCAGACAAATGCCTAGAGAATATACGTTAAAATTTGAACGATTTTCTGCGGTTATTTATTCTTTAGATTTCACCTCATACCGGATTTTATGTGTAGAAGTAGGGTAAATATGAACCTCTGAGCCGCGCGGGATTAGCCGAGCGGTCTATGGCGCTGCAGTTATGGACTGTGCGGCTGGTCCCGGCGGAGGTTCGAGTCCTCCCTCGGGCATGTGTGTGTGTGTTTGTCCGTAGGATAATTTAGGTTAAGTAGTGTGTAAGCTTAGGGACTGATGACCTTAGCAGTTAAGTCCCATAAGATTTCACACACATTTGAACATTTTTGAACCTCTGAATCTTGGAAATGGATAAAATAATCAAGAAAATTTTCAAGTCTGTTCGACATCGAGATCTCAGGAATACATCGTAAAAATTTCAGTAATTTGCTGTGTATAGCCGCCTTGAAATCTTTTCTTGGGTTTTGGCCCGTTGGTGACAGCGAAACTATAGAAAAAATCCCGTTTTCGGGGTTTCCGTGGAACTCTCAAGGAACTAACGTTGCCTCCGTAAGTCCCACTAAGCACACCGCTAGACCACATCAAATGCAAAAACAACCTTCGGATTTTCTCTATTTGCCTGAGCAGGAGGAAATGTGTAATATTAATACTTTGAGCCTGTTCTTTGTAGGATAGTGACACTAAGACTACCCTCCTGTTGGTTATACAAACGGTCCTTATCCCAAGGGCTTCCAAAATACTTGAAACAGCCTCTTGATTACGAATAGAACCCCAGGTATGCGCACCGGAAAATCTCGTTTTTATGTGCAGCATTTTGGAACATATTAGGTATGCATGCTCTTGCATGTGTGCTGATATCACAGCAGATGTACAGAAAACACTTGTTACCTCGATATCCGAGCTTAACGGACGGCGTGCGAAACACGAGGAAACTCGGGATCTCTCCACAATGTGTTAATACATATGTGGTCGAACAGTGACTGCGGTCATTTGATTTGCAATTTCATCAGTTGTCAGAATGTGTGATCTTAATTTGTCTCATCGAATAAAACATAAGTGACTTCGGGCGTTCCCCAAGGTAGTGTTATAGGCCCTTTGCTGTTCCTTATCTATATAAACGATTTGGGAGACAATCTGAGCAGCCGTCTTCGTTTGTTTGCAGATGACGCTGTCGTTTATCGACTAATAAAGTCATCAGAAGATTAAAAAAAAAACTGCAAAATGAGTTAGAAAAAAAATGTGAATGGTGCGGAAAGTGGCAGTTGACCCTAAATAACGAAAAGTGTGAGGTCATCCACATTAGTGCTAAAAGAAACTCGTTAAACTTCGGTTACACGATAAATCAGTCTAATCTGAAAGCCGTAAAGTCAACTAAATACCTCGGTATTACAATTACGAACAACTTAAATTGGAAGGAACACATAGGAAATGTTGTGGGGAAGGCTGCGTTTTATTGGCAGGACACTTAGAAAGTGTGACAGACCTACTAAGGAGACTGCCTACACTACGCTCGTCCGTCCTCTTTTAGAATACTGCGGCGCGGTGTGGGACCCTTACCAGGTAGGACTGACGGAGTACATCGAAAAAGCTCAAAGAGAGGCAGCACGTTTTGTATTATCGCGAAATATGGGAGAGAGTGTCACAGAAATTATACAGGATTTGGGCTGGAAATCATTAAAAGAAAGGCGTTTTTCGTTGCGACGGAATCTTCTCACGAAAGTCCAATCACTAACTTTCTCCTCAGAACGCGAAAGTATTTTGTTGACACCGACCTGCATAGGGCGGAACGATCACCACGACAAAACAAGGGAAATCAGAGATAGTACGGAAAGATCTAAGTGTTCATTCTTTCCGCGCGCTATACGAGATTGGAATAATAGAGAAATGTGAAGGTGGTTCGATGAACCCTGTGCCAGGCACTTAAACGTGATTTTCAGAGTATTCATGTAGATGTAGATGTAATGATTGCCTCGGCCTCACTAACGTGAACTAGAATCGCCTTGGGGAAGCCTGTGATCGGCAACAGGAAAGCTACGTTCGGGCAGGAGAGGAAAGACTCGCAGAAACGAAATACTTGGCGGAGAGCAATGGGTTGAGCGCAGTTTGCCACGCGCCGCCTTATTATTTGTGAAGCGCACAGCAGACAAGCACCTCGCCCGTAGGGCGACGAGCGCCAATGCGGGGCGAACAAACGCGGCTGGCGCGCGCGTCCTCCGAGACCGGAGTGCGGATTTTCGCGGATGCGAAAAGAATAAAGGCAGGGCTAAGAGAGGCTGTGAGGTCGCTGCCATCGCCGCCGCCTCCTCTTCTGCAGATTTCCCCTGCGGTTCGCCTCTCTGCCCGATATATGCGTCGGATGTATCCTCGAAGTCTCCCCGGAAATGCGCCTTCGCGTGCGTTGGCGTCCCTGCCTACCGCCGCCGCGCCACCCTTATTGGAACTGCCCTCACCGCCACGAACGCGAGGCGGCTGTCGCTTCACAGTTCAGCTTAGCACCTTCTTCCTCAACTGCTCTTGCAGTGTGTATGGCGAATAATTCGAATTAATCGTACCTGCCTCTATCGAAGTTCGGTAAAGGAGACAAAAATGCATGGTCTAACACCATCACCTCACGACCTATTTGAAAAAAAGAGACTTCACATAGTTAATAAGTTCTACGGCAATAAATACGAGGGTTGTCCAGAAAGCAAGTTCCGATCGGTCGCGAAATGAAAACCACTGGGAAAGTCCGGTAAATCTTTGCACAGATGTGTTGGGCAGTGTCTCTAGTATGTCCGTCGATCGTGTCGCGTCGCTCTTTTCGGTTTTCAGTGAACAGTGAGCACGTAAAGATGCGTAGGGAATAGCGTCTCCCGCCAAGTATGAGGGCCTTTTTCCACAGACAACTGAACCGTAGATTTAGACTTTCAAAATGTTTTCTTAAATAATTTACTTTATTTACTGGCGATTCATCAAGAACATTGACACATTTAATCACAATAGGTGAGCGTGGTAGTAGTTGCCAGGAAGTAACTGATGGAAAATTACCTTTAACAAATGTGAATTTATTCCTAAAAGCTTTTCAAAACAGATTTAAAATTATAAGCAGAAAAGCACCCTCGAAATATCAAGTTACAGTTTTATTTAGAGGCAAGAACAATATTAACAGTATAAGCGTTCGGGCTGAGAAGCTTGCCTGCTCCCTTTCGACACGGCCCAAGTGATGACCGCTCACAACAACCTCTGAAAGAGTACACTGGTGCAAATCTGCAACACACCAGATTACTTTAAACAAAAAAATTTTAACAACTCATACAAACATGTAAACTATGCACCCCGTAA
The DNA here is from genome assembly GCF_023864345.2 of Schistocerca serialis cubense. Taxonomy (NCBI): domain Eukaryota; kingdom Metazoa; phylum Arthropoda; class Insecta; order Orthoptera; family Acrididae; genus Schistocerca; species Schistocerca serialis. The sequence continues at coordinate 21,108,176 of NC_064646.1, forward strand.
GAGGAATGGAAATGGTACAACCCTCAAATTATTTGCCAACGAAAGTGCAATTTTTTTAAGGACTCTTACGGTGGAAGGGTGGTAAGCTTATAACCTAAAATGACTATTTAAAGAAAACCCATAAAATGCAGACTTAACATAAAATGTAGAACATGTTCTACATTACACATATACCACCTCGCAAGATGATAAGCAAGATAGAAACATATTTCAAGAATTCGGCCTTTAAGCAATAAATTCGTTAACACCGAATCCGACAAACATGACAGAGGCAGCTATTAACGTATGGCAGATTGACAGGACGGGGGGGTTACTAAACAACCCGAACCGCAGATTGCTCTAAACCTCCCGAATTCCACAAGGGAAAAACGGACCACCCAATTCACAATAACCACCTTCCCGCGGGTGGGCAAACGGAGAAGAATGGTGGGACGACCCCAAAACAAAGCGGCTGGTGACCTCACCAAAGAAACAAGAAGAATTTAACAAGTAAATGAAACAACATATCTCCAATCACTCAACTTCTAATAAACCGCGATTTCTGGCGAAGACTTGGCGCAGCACCCCCAACGCTCTCCCGAACCGTCCGCTGCCAGCCGCTTCAACGGACGCAGGAAGGCGCACCGATCTCTCGTCGCACGGCGTCGCGGCCTGCCCGATGTTGTGGTTCCGTTCCTGTTGCTCTCTTGTGAACCGCGAAGCCACTACCCCTTTCTATACGGCGCTGCCCACTGGACTTACGTGGGGATCTCACATGCGCCGACGCTCAAGGCGGACAAGTCATCTCGCGTCTCAGTGCGCGGCCGACCAACCGACCGACCCAACCGCCAATGACCGTTGCCCGAGCAACTCGAGCAGACTGGCGGCCTAACGCGCAGACTCAGATTGTTCTAAACCTTCTCAATTCCTCAAGGGAAAAACGGACCACCCAATTCACAATAACCACCTTCCCGCGGGTGGGCAAACGGAGAAGAATGGTGGGACGACCCCAAAACAAAGCCCCGATCGGGCGACCACTAGCTGAGTTCTGTTACTGGCGGAGTGGCAAGACTCTCATTTTCTGGCTTAAAGTTTGATCCAAACGACATACTCGCACTCCGACGACAGACAGACACTAACTGCCGCACAAATATAAGCGAGAGATAGACCAGCAACTGGTGACGCGGGACTGATCTAGCCTCACTCCGACTGCCCCACTGCCGACGACGACGACGCACATGATGGAGGGTTGAACCCTCAGCCGGAAACGAAGTTCTAGCGCGTTTAATGCGCTTCTCCTTCTTCATTGATGAGGTGAAAATGTGGGTGTGACATGACGCGTGGTATTGTCCTTGACTGTTGTGCTGTTTTTTTTTTTTTTTTTTTTTTTTTTTAAATAAAAGAAAGATGAAAGGATAGTAAGAGGGACAGTGAGAGAAATGGAAAACGAAGGGCCGAAGTGACTGGCCGGTGGTTTAAGCTGAAGGCTCCGCTACTGCTGGAATGGCCGCGTGTGGTGTCCATTACTGAACCTGGCGATGTTTACTGTCAATGTCCATGGCTTCCATAGCTTCGCTGTCCATCTTCCGCCGACCAGACCGGTACTCTTCCTTCAGGAATACATCGATAACGTCGACTAAGGCATCCCATTGAGAGGGGGTGAAGATGGGGTGCGAATTGAGCAGGGCTATTTCCTTCTTTGTGAGTACTTCCATAAACGCGTCACGGTATCGGTAGGTGCGCATGTGGAGCGGCCGATGGGGAAGGGAAGGTATGGGCTGGTCTGGCGGAGTGAAGGGATATGGTTGGTCGGCATAGGGGTAGGACCCATTCTTCAGTGCCGCGGCAATGTCCTTCAGGACGACCTGCACGTTGGTCACGTCAGGAAAAGGTAGGCGAATCCTCCTCTTCTTCGTCGGCTTCTTGGCTTGCGAGGAGACAGGAGGCGCCTTAGCGCCCTTGCTGGCGGCTGCCACCGCGGAGGGGGGCAGCCCAGGCGGCACATCATCCGTGTCCATGGGCGCCACCTCCTGCATTGCTGCGGGAGGGGGAGCGGCTGCCGTTTGCGTGGCCACGTCGACCCCCACCGGACGACTCACAGCGGCGGGTGTTTGCGTGGCCACGGCGACCCCCACCGGACGATTCACAGCGGGGGCGGCGGCGGGAACTGGCGGCTTCTTCTTGAGAACCCGCAGCTCATCGCGCAGCTGTTGGAGCTGGCGATGGACAGCTGCGAGCTCCTCCTTCAGTGCGGCCCGTTCGGCCGTAAAGGCGGCCTGGAAGCCGGCCAGAGCGTCATCGGTGGCGGCCTCACGGCGGCGCGGCAAGCACCCCTCGCCGGAGCGGGGGGGGGGGGGGGGGGGGGGCGGGGCGGCCGTCGTGGCGCTCGACACCGCCGCAGGACGTGGTGCGGCGGACAGACGGCGGAACTCCCGAAGGTAGGCGCAGCTACGCGAGTTTGCGGCGTGGGACCCGCCACAGTTCGCGCATCTGCTGGCCATACCACGAGGCTTTGTACAACTGCGGGTGTCGTGAGCCGCCGCGCACTTCAAGCACGCGACGGCGTTCGTGCACTCCCGCGCGGCATGCCCCAGCTGCTGGCAATTGTAGCACTGGAAGCCCTTCCGGCGCTGCTGCGTTTGCCTGCGCTTTGGCGGACGTGGGCGGCGGCCGGTGAACCCCATCGCATGGATGAGAGCTTCGAGTGCGGCGGCAAACTGCTTCACAGCCATAGCGTTACGTGCGCGGTGACAAGAGCAAGTGTGTCGCAGCGAGTCGAGCAGCGAATACTAACTCGGAATGGCCCCACTGCCGAGCTGATCACGCCACTTAAATGCACGTGAACACGCAACCTTTCCGCTTTCCCAACAGAGGGAGACACCAAAGCTGCGATTGCCACAGCGGCGCCACCGCCAGAAACGGAGGGCGACTGCTTCACACAGCGCACTGCGGCGTGCTAATCAAAACAGCAATTTTTTACCACGGCTCAACAACGAGCTGCAGACCAGTGCAGATAACTGGCCGAAAGCACAGGCGGCTGCTTTCTATGACGAGGATATTGGAAAGTTCATACAACACTACGACAAAACTCGAAGTTGGGGCGGCGACTATGTAGAGAAGTAGGTGGAAGGTGTACCTAACTGCTGCAAATAAAAATTTTCTGACTTTCACTGTGGTTTCCATTTCGCGACCGATCGGAACTTACTTTCTGGACGATCCTCGTATTAGGCTGTTATCAGAGCATGAGTCTCGCTTCTTCGGTGTCCACGCCACGTCTGTCCGCAAACCTGCAATGCGATAGGATACGATAAACTTTCGGACGGAAATCGCTAGATGCGATGTACATGTACACAAAATCAAATCATCACAATTTCAGAAAACTTGGATGATTTATTCGAAAAATTAGGTGATTTATTCATGAGAAAGAGCTTCACCAAGTGAGCAAGTCAATGACGCGTTCGTCCATCTCTGGTCATCATGCAAACAGTTATTCAGCTTAGCGTTGATTGACAGTATTTTGGGATGTCCTCCTGAGAGATATCACGCCAAATTCTGTTCGACTGGCGTGTTAGAGCGTCGAAATCTCGAGATGATTAGAGGGTCCTGCCAATGACACAGCAAATGTTCTCAACTGGGGTGAGTTTCGGCGACCTTGTTGGCCCAGGTAGGGTTCAGAAAGCATGGAGAGAAACGGTACAAACTCCCGCTGTGTGCGTAAGGGCCATTATCTTCCTGAAATGTAAACTCAGGATGGATTGTCACGAAGGGCAACGAAACGGGGCTTATAATATCGTCGACGCACCGGTGTGCTAAGACGACGCCGCCGATGACGATCGAAGGGGTCCTGCTATGAAATGAAGTGCTGTTGTCGGGCCGTATCGCGGGTGACAGTCAGACTGGAATCCCACTTTTGTACGCGGAGCATCCAAACACATCTTCGCCAGTCATCGAGGCTAAGACAATTCTACTCCAGTCCAGGCCGAATGTGCCCGACACTACTGAAAACAGGCTTTTTGGCGTTCAATGGGAGGTGGCGCAAGGGCGCCCTGAGCTCAGCTCCCTTCCTGGTCTTTGTTGACACTGAAGCACTTGTTGTACCCCGGATCCATCACAATGATGAATCCTCGACTCTGAGTGCCTCTCTGACGTTTGCTCGGTCCTCATGTTGTTTCTTCTCTCTAGATCGACCGCTTCGTTCTTGGCACTGTGTTCAGCCATGGTTACCCATTTCTGCCAACATCATCGAATAGTGGCATCGCTTGAAACGTCTCTGTGAAGTCGTTTCATAAGACGCTTGTCGAATTCGGTACAACCTATTCATTTTACTACCTGATTTTAGCTCAATTCATGAACTCTTTCAGAAAGACTGAGCACTCAAATAAGTCCTATTGAATATGATGTGTGTTTTAATGTGGGGTTTCGGTTTTGTTTTGTGGGAGCAGACGATGTTGCTTCTCGTTCGGAGAAAGTACAGGATGACCAACTTAGGTTTCCAATACCTGAACAGACAGGTTTATCCATCTTAGTCGAAGGCTGTTTTTGTGTGTGAGGTTGGTGACGGAGGGCTACTCCTCTGGTAGCTTTCACTGCACGGGGAGCTAGGTAATCTGGAAAGAGAAAGAGGCACTCTTCGGTGAACGCTTGGTGAGTACGAATCGTAACTCTTAAGGGGGTTTCAGGTGATAGGAATCAGGTTGAGTTAGGACTTCGTTATGTTTAACTGGTGAAATACTTAAGAACTTTAGCTTATCTGAAGCGTGTGAAGCGAGCTATTTTTTTAAATGATTTTTAATCTTATATTTTGTGGAAATTGCTTTTGTCTTTGTGTGTCGTTTTTGTGCCACGTACTACGGTATGTTGATGATTTTCACTTATGGACCGTCTGACAGCAACTGAATAAAACACAATTTTAGTGCCACGTGTTTGATAATAAATGACCCTTCTGGTCCACCACGGCACCGCAATAGGCTTTATTTTAACAGTTTGCTTGTTTAATGAGCTATAATTTCGGCAAGAATATCTGTTCTTTCGTGTGCTTTCTACAAAGCAGCCCAACAATTTGATCCGTAATGCACCACGTGCTCTGGTTCGGTCGTTTGCAAGCAGCAGACGCAGTTAGTATGTTAAATAATTATCGCACGCCTCGTGTATTGGTTAAACCTCTGTCCAGAATAGTGCATGCGTAGAATCGTAATGCAAATCTCACTAAGATATTTTTATGGTATTATTGCAAAGGAGATGATAGCATCATTGTCTCCCACCCCCGTCTTCTGTTTCTTCTTGCTGTTGTTGAATTGTGCTCTGTTTCATTCTCACTAATTCTTACTTAAATATTTCTAGTCAGACACCAGTTATGTGCAGTTAGGACGTGCAACCAAATATTTAATTACAATAAATAATCTATGTGAAAGATAAATTCTTTGGTGTCAATCTTACCGCCTTACTCCGATTTCCAATCCTGAATTAATCAAGTTGCTTCATGCACGACATGGAGTGCTATTTATCTGGCTGCTTAAAGAAATTTGCGTACTTGTAATTAAATTATTAAAGTAATTAAACTAATAATTTTACAGCTCCGTTTCTTTCTAAATGGTTAGGAAGGGCTTGGGCTACTGGCGACCCTAAATTTCTGAATTTTTATCATTAACTGTGTGAGAGAAGCAGCTAGAAATGCGAAATAACGTATATGGCTCGATGAGAAACGCCGTACACATGGTAATACGTTACACGCTCCTATTCAGACATCGAGCGATTCGCCGGTTACTCCAAACCGACTTCTTTGAACCCTACTACACGTCCTCTCTCAAATTCTGACATCTGCACATATTGTTCACTTGCCTGTCTGCGAGGCATAGTTGCTCTCCAACGGGGTACACCGGATGAAATTCGCAAAGATTTTATATCCTGGTAGCGACATTTCCCCTGTTTACTATCACTGCGAGCAGCGCGGTGAAATTGCGCTGCAGCAACACACATTCGTCGATAGGCCGCCAAAGTTTGCAATTTTGCATTTTCCAACGATGCCTTTATGAATATCAGTTTATGTCCAATTTGCGTAACTCCTCTATTGTGCGTCGTTTTTTGTTTTAGAGTGTATTAACTAAATTTTCCGTCGGCGCTAGTCAAAACATAATAATAATATTAAAAAGAAAAACACTTCTTAAGTTCTCGTAAATTATATTTATTTGGCCACGAACTGGCTTTCGGCTCTAGGACCATCTTCAGGTGTCAACAAAAGATATAGCGTAAGAAGACACTTGTTTGGAATTTACAGTAAAAAACGTAGCTACAGATGCGGTAATCCCTGCAAGCTCTCAGTATCCACAGAGCAACAAATGTGCAGTTTCCCATTCGCTAGTTTTTCGCCTAATATATGTTCCATTATCTGTATCAGCCCTACAAAAAAGAAGTACAGACCGTGGAACACATCGCTTCCAACAACGGCTGTAGCTCTTCCCTGATTGATAATATACTACGGAAAGAGAAAATGCGTAAAATTACACCCCTTCTGTACGCTGGACAACAGCAATTAATCACTAGTTACAAAGCCTGGTTATCTCCTCACAAAAACTTCGTTCCACCCGTTTTTAGTAAGTGTAATTTTTCCCTATGTAAGCATTCCATGCAATTTTTATATCTTCTGTACGCATGATACCTGTGTAAGTCGCACGCTACAGTATGGAACCGCGCGACCGCTACGGTCGCAGGTTCGAATCCTGCCTCGGGCATGGATATGTGTGCTGTACTTAGTTTAGTTAGGTTTAAGTAGTTCTAAGTTCTAGGGGACTGATGACCTCAGAAGTTAAGTCCCATAGTGCTCAGAGCCATTTGAGCTATTTTGTAAGTCGCACATCATGTTTATCTACATTTGCGACATAATCTGCAGATGATTTAAGAAGCTGAAAGACGGTTCGTAACCAAATAAATACAATTTTATGGAACAAAAGGATATGTTTTTCTTTTTGATATTACAAATTTTAATTATTAATAGAAACCACTTCAGCTGTATTTTTACGCCTTTATTGTGCTAGTGTCAACTGTGTTGCACAACATGATCAAGGTAGCATAAAGTTTTAGTTATAACCCCGAAATCATAAAATTATCGAATTAATTTGATGTTTGAGAGAGAGAGGAAGGGATGAGCAGATGCATGTCTGTAGTTTCCTACACACTGAAACAGTCGTGGCAGAGTTGTGTAGAATGCCAATATGGAGCCAAAACCAAACTACAAAGTCCAGTTGCAAAATGACGCTTTATATTTTTCATTAGGTTCAGTTAGTTATAGATAACATTTTATCTACATTCATGTATATTTTGTTACTATTTGTTTTTGTCTTTATACTAAAATAGCGAACCCGGGAATGCTTCAGAATTGCTAAATGTGTATGGGAATTGGCTGTGTGTCCTAGTATTCGTATTCCCCCTCTCTCTGTCCATCTCTTGCACCCCACTCTCTTTGTCCATCTCTTCCTCCAATTGTTCTGTCCATCATCCCCTCCGCCCTCTCTCTGTCGTTCTCCTCCTCCCCCCCTGTCTGTTCATCTCCTCCTTTTCCCTCGCTGTGTTCATTTCCTCCCCCTTCTCCGTCCACCTGCTCTTTCCTCCTCTCTCTGTGTATGAGCCTTCTTTACTGGTGTTCCACAGGAAACCTTAATTGGAAACGATGTCGCTTAAAATGAATAGGTAAACTGGTTGGGATGATTGGTACACGGTGTATGAGACAGACTTTTCCAGTTGCTGAATCTGTGAAGACAGTTTGTTGCAATGACAGTATTTCACATGGTTTTAATCTGTGAATGAGATGCGTGACAAGGTTTCGGACGACCGAGATTCCGTAGCACCATTGTAATCATTGGCCGCTAAGGCATAAATACAACTCTCCTGTTTTCTGTTAAAACGGACTGTGAGACGTAAAACAAAACAGCAAAAAGCTGTGTATATAAATTTTATTTAAAATATACATTGTAAGAAACAATGCATATAGGAAAAACAATTTATCTTATAGTTTAAATGCCTTGTGTAGTTACAATTGACTCCAGAAAGAAAACTAAACCACACATTTACACAGCAGAGCATTTTTTCCTCACTGTCGGTTTTCACAGGAAACCTGTACAGGTGTTTAAAAAAAATATATATGTGGCTTATGTGCGTATAAATGATGATCAGAAAATTTTGTAAATATCTGAACTAAATCGACCAAGAACTTTACCATTTTTGCCAACAATGTTCCCTCTTTGTATAGTACACATGTATCTATACGCAATATGAATAGTGTATTCGTCCAAGACAGTTGTGTAAAAATTTGACATCAGTCGGTCAAGAACTTTCGAGATTTTTAGTTACAACTTTAAACAATGCCTCGTCTTTATATAGAAATAGTAAATACATTAATATGTTGATATACATATACCTTACGTTCGTCCAAATGTGTATTGGAGTACTACGTAAAAATCTGAAGTAAATCGGTTAAGAACTTTCCGAGGGTTGAGATTTTTTCCAAAAAGGTTTGCCCTTTACATTGTATACATATATATCTATTACAGTACGGTGTAAGGAACTGAATTAAGTGGTCAAGAATTTTCAAAGATTTTTACTAAAAACCTTTCCTCTCTTTATAGTATACAAGGTGAGTCACTAACTATTGCCACCAAGAATAACTCCGGAAGTATGATAGGAGCTGAAAAGTTGCATGGGACAACGGGGGCCATAATATGACTGGTATTTTGTTGCTAGGTGGGGCCGTTTCAGAAATATGAACGTCAACTTTGTTTTTTTAAATGGGATGCTATAGTTCTGTACTTATTTTCTGATAGCTGCTATCGAGACGAATCCAATGAACTGTAACATATAGTTCTCTGAAGGTCAACGAAGGTCACAAAGGTGGCAAGAATATCCATTTACAGAAGGTGTTCGAAGTGATGGCCATTGTTATCAGTGCAATGGTGTAATCTTTTTATCATGGATTGAGTGGTATTCCTTATTACATCGGCGCTTATCGAAGCACATGATCTGACAATTCTTTCTCGTATATCGTTCAAATAGTAAATATTTGCCAAATACAGCGTATCCATCTAAGGTGTCATTGACGTGTAAACATCATTCGACAGTTTCGCAATACAACACTAATAGTAACGGTAAAACTAGTATCGTCGAATCAAGCGAATGTGAATGGTGTATTCCTTCGAAGAACAAATCGATATGGTTCTCATTTGCGGAGAATGCCATTTATACTGGAGCTAGTGCAGAAGCTCAATGACGACGACAAACACAAGCGTTTTGAGTTTTGTTCGCAGTTGCAACAATTGATTGAGGATGAGGATGGCATTGTTGATCGCTTAATTTTTAGCGACGAAGCCACTTTTCACACTAATTGGAAAGTGAACAGGCATAATTGTCGAATCTGGAGTACAAAGCAACCACACGAATGCATTGAATTTGAGTGTGATTCCCCAAAGGTGATTGTTTTTTGCGCCTTGGGTCTTTCTTCTTCGCCGAGAGCACTGTCACTGGAAATATTGGAGCAATGGCTGATGCCTCAAATGCAATCGGATTCTCCGTTCATCTTTCAGCAGGATGGGGCTCCACCCCATTTTAATCGTGAAGTTCGTGGGTACCTGAACACGGGGCTGCCACATCGATGGATCGGCCATATACAGAAGGGGAAGGGGAAAGCTGTTTCATGAAATGGCCTCCCCAATCAACAGATCTCACTCCGCTTGACTTTTTTCTGTTGGGACACATTAAAGATCTGGTGTATGTACCGCCTCTACCATATGATGTAGCAGAGCTCCGGGAGAGAATACGGGAAGCGACTGCCACAGTCGACGGTGCCAATGTGGGACGGGTATGGCAAGAATTCGATTACTGTATTGACGTCTGCCGGGTCACTCATGGTTCGCATATCGAATGTTTGTAAAAAAATCTTTCAGAGCTTCTCTTCAAAATGCAATATGTGTGACATATGAACAATGATTAGTTCTTGTGCAATAAATAGTTGAAAGTGTTCCTGGGCTTTATGTACACTCTGTATAGAGAACCGGCAACGTAGTGATCAGGAGAGATGCGACAGTTCGTCCTCGTGCTCACAATACCAGGCCTGGACGATGCGAGCTGTGTGGACTGGAGCCTTATCGCCTTGCATCACATCACCATTAGGAAATATTCTACTACTGTATGTGGTGGACCTGATCAGCCAAAATGGTCTCGTAATCCGTGGCAGTAATGCGACGTCTCAGATTAACCATGGATCCCACTGAATAGCATTACGAGACCCCCACCATGTTTCACTCTTGGATTATAAACTCGATCATGAGTCGGAAACAATTTGACACATCCGACAGTACAGGTTTCATGGCTTCGGCACCACGTTTTCCAATTACGTCCATTTCCACTTCTAATGAGAAGTTTTGGAATTACAGCACTGCAACTCGCAGCAGTTCCCTTCGTCTTGTATTGATGCTAACAGGGTTCGTGAGTGAGACACTCAATTCTGCAGTGACTTTTGTAGCTGTCGTCCTCTTATTTTCCGCAGCAATCCCTACTAGTGTTCAATTGTCATCTACTTTATCAAACTGTTATTTCAGTGTCCCTGAGATCTCTTTCATCCGTCTTTTCTATGAGTATCCGGGCAACATCATTACGCAAACTGCGTTGAAATCGGTCACTGGTCTCTAAGCAATGCTGTCGGTCAACGTTCTCGTCGGTCTGATGGGAATCTGATGCTGGTTGGCGAAATATAATGTCATTATAAATAAGTAAAAATTTTCTATGCACAATTTTAACATTTCAGAAGCTTTGCAAACAGCAAAACTGATAAATACAATATATTATTTTAATATCAGTAATATTATATTGGTGGAGCCAACATGTTGTTCGAACAAAAAAAGTTGTGTGATGTTAATTGATGCTTGTTTGTTTGTTTTCCATGAGTCAACTGTAATGTTGGAGTCAAGAAAAAACTGATGACGGCTACACGAAACATAAATGGAATTAACTGAAGTATCGGGAATTAAAGCAGACTCCAAGCAGCGAAGGAAAAAAGGTATGGTTATCAACATGTGACCTGTTGCCTTTGCTTTTGTAGTCTGCAGCGAGTAGCTCATTTAATTCATGGTCAATTTTGGATGTTCTGCATTGTGCGTGTTTTGCAACTCAATAATTGCAGCAGTGATTGTTGCTAAACGCTGTACTAAGACGGCTACATTTGCGCTGTGCCCAAGCAAAATGAAAACGAGTGACAGTGTATTGTTTTAATTGGAAACATTCATCTTGTACTTTTAGTAACACAACAATTAGTTTCACGTCAATTTACGCCAGTTATTCAGCGTGTTGTCAAGAGATTTTATTTTGAACTATGTTTTCAATTTGTGTTATGACTAAAATAAATAAATTTGAAAAACATTGATTTTGCAAATGGCAGTATTTCTGAAAATAACTTCGATGGCAGTAACAGTAGTACCGATCCGACGGTGGCAGAATCCGATGCTAAAAATGTGCAGGCAGAGGTTAATAAGCAGGTACAACCAAGTAGTACCGAGCAAATACCTCCTTCCATTGTAGATCACTAAAATGACTCGATGACGCGCTTGCTTCACGCATAAACAACACCCTTTCTGAAAGGGACAAACAATTGGCTTTAAAAATCTCTACGCTGAGAGAGACGTAGCGCTGACATCTCAGCGAAATAATATCTTGACTGAACGTGACAAACAGTTGGTCACTCAAATTTCCCCTCAGGTAAATGAAGAATTAGTAAAATCGTTAAACATTGGTTTAGGAACAATAGCATCTTAAATTACTAGCTTAAAGGAGGCATATAAGAATTTACCAGAAACTGTTTCTAAACTATCGAGGTCGAAGTGTACTGAACGTGGCCGACACTGCTTCTATTTCTGGACATAGTCAATTTCCACCTCTCCCTGTATCTCTGAAGAAGAGTTGCAGTACATATCTGCGCTCAAATACACTGTCTGACAAAAAAAGTGAGACCATAGAAGGCATTGTCAGGCATCTGAGTAACTTAGTTGTTGTGATCTTCAGTCCTGAGACTGGTTTGATGCAGCTCTCCATGCTACTCTATCCTGTGCAAGCTTCTTCATCTCCCAGTACTTACTGCAACCTACATCCTTCTGAATCTGCTTAGTGTATTCATCTCTTGGTCTCCCTTACGATTTTTACTCTCCACACTGCCCTACAATGCTAAATTTATGATCCCCTGATGCCTCAGAACGTGTCCTACCAACCGATCCCTTCTTCTAATCAAGTTGTGCCACAAACTCCTCTTCTCCCCAATTCTATTCAATACCTCCTCATTAGTTATGTGATATACCCATCTAATCTTCAGCATTCTTCTGTAGCACCACATTTCGAAAGTTTCTATTCTCTTCTTGTCCAAACTATTCATCGTCCATGTTTCACTTCCATACATGGCTACACTCCATACAAATACTTTCAGAAACGACTTCATGCCACTTAAATCTATACTCGATGTTAACAAATTTTTCTTCTTCAGAAACGCTTTCCTTGCCATTGCCAGTCTACATTTTATATCCTCTCTACTTCGACCATCATCAGTTATTTTGCTATCCAAACAGCAAAAGTCATCTACTGCTTTAAGTGTCTCATTTCCGAATCTAATTCCCTAAGCATCACATGATTTAATTCGACTACATTCCATTATCCTCGTTATGCTTTTGTTGATATTCATCTTATATCCTCCATTCAAGACACTGTCCCTTCCGTTCATCTCCTCTTCCGGGTCCTTTGCCGTATCTGACAGAATTACAATGTCATCGGCGAACCTCAAAGTTTTTATTTCTTCTCCATGGGTTTTAATACCTACTCCGAATTTTTCTTTTGTTTGCTTTAATGCTTGCTCAATATACAGATTGAATAACATCGAGGAGAGGTTACAACCCTGTCTCACTCCCTTCCCAACGACTGCTTCCCTTTCGTGCCCCTGGACTCTTATAACTGTCATCTGGTTTCTGTACAAATTGTAAATAGCCTTTCGCTCCCTGTATTTTACCCCTGCTACCTTCAGAATTTGAAAGAGAGTATTCCAGTCAATATTGTCAAAAGCTTTCTCTAAGTCTACAAATGCTAGAAACGTAGGTTTGCCTTTCCTTTATCTTTCTTCTATCAAGGGGAGGCCGCCAATTGTGAAATTCAGATTCGATTCATACTGTGCATAATAAAAGCTCATGGCCAGAGGTGTAATGTGGCAAAGCACCAAGATGCACTTCTCAGACGTTGTTGAGAAAATCGACTGTTAAAAGAAACCGTTGTGGTGAAATACTCTCGACGATTAATAACCTTCTACAGCGTCGTGGCGCAGCGGTAAGCGCTCGGGTTCGTAATCCGAAGGTCGTCGGATCGAATCTCGCACCATGCGATTTTTTTTATTATTAGTTTTTTGTAATTCAAATATATATATATATATATATATATATATATATATATATATATATATATATGTATATATATATTTCTTTTAACTGTCGATTTTCTCGACAACGGCTGAGAAGTGCATCTTGGTGCTTTGCCACATGACACCTCTGGCCATGAGCTTTTATTATGCCCAGTATGAATCGAATCTGAATTTCACAATTGGCGGCCTCCCCTTGTAAGATAAGTCGTAAGGTCAGTATTGCCTCGCGTGTTCCAACATTTCTACGGAATCCAAACTGATCTTCCCCGAGGTCGGCTTCTATCAGTTTTTCCATTCGTCTGTAAAGAATTCGCGGTAGTCTTTTGCAGCTGTGACTTATTAAACTGATAGTTCGGTAATTTTCACATCTGTCAACACCCGCTTTCTTTGGGATTGGAATTCTTATATTCTTCTTGAAATCTGAGGGTATTTCGCCTGTCTCATACATCTTGCTCACCATATGGTAGAGTTTTGTCTTGACTGGCTCTCCCAAGGCCGTCAGTAGCACCACAGAGAGTTTCAAACGGGCCTAATTTTGGATCTCGGTTTGGCCAGCTGGTCAAATAATCCAGTATCCAGATTTGTGAGGCATTCGGATGTGGCAGTGATAAGATTTTGGACTACATGGGAACATGACTGCAGACATACTCGTCTATATTCCGATGGACCACGTGTAGCCATTAAAGGGAGGATCGTCGATCGTCGTATCGTGCATCGATCACATGTAATCACATTTGCGCCTACCACCTGAGAACAAGTACTGGACTCGCTATAACATTCTGTGTCATCTCGAAGAGTTGGTTCCTGTCAAGCAACAAGCATACGAAGGCGTCACAACACAACGATTGTATTTCGAGCAGCATCGTGACCTGGAATCATGCGTTGCTGAAGTATGGCATCGCTCTGTGTTCGACGATGAGCAGCGATTCTGCATTAGCCCAGATGACCATAGTCGGCGAGTACTGAGGCGGCTTGGGAAGAGATCCTATTCTTCCAAAGTTTTGGGGAGGCTCAGTGGTGTTACACCTGATATAATGTGGGGCCATTGGATATAACTTCATCTCACTGCTGGCAGTGGTTGGGGGAATGCTGATGGCTCAAAGGTACGCCATGGATAGTTTGCGTCCTGATGTGTCACCTCTCATGTGGTCTTATTGTGATATAATTCTTAAACAGATTAGTCCCAGGCACACCTTGCACCTGCCTATAGAACTGTCTGCGTGTACTTCCGTGGCTACGAAGATCCTCAGATCTGTCTCCGACAGAACACGTGTTCAAAAATCAAATGGCTCTAAGCACTAAGAGACTTAACATCTGAGGCCATCAGTCCCCTAGAACTTAGAACTGCTTAAACCTAACTAACCTACGGACATCACACACATCCACGCCCGAGACAAGATTCGAACCTGCGACCGTAGCAGCAGCGCCGTTCAGGACTGAAGCGCCTAGAACCGCTCGGCCACACCGGCCGGCTTCATATTCGTCTATGGAATATTTGGCCAGCAATTTCTTTATCAGAAATCCACTGAAAAAGGACCGAATGTGAAACTCGTATATTGTAGCAGAGTAATGACTGTAATTCGCGTAATAAGTCACGTCGGGCTTAAGTACATTCCTGGCTGCCATGTGTGTGTACTGGGTTGTATGAACTGTGAACTGAGGACAATGATGTTAATTAAATACGGGCTGACGGCGAGTGTTTAATTTTGAACCTAAGGAAAGAGAAGAACTCGTTGCAGAATTTTACTATTTTTCTAAAGAGATGAAGCAATCGCCCTCCACCCGAAATTTGTTATAAGATATTACAGGATAGCTTGCTACCAGAGTTAATGCGGACTTTGCAAACGTAAGTACTGACGGTGTTTTCCTTCAACGGTGCTTTTAACATCGTCTGGACAGTATCTACGTATACAGAGAAACGGGCTGGTGATCAGACGCCATACTGAGGTAGGTGGAACTTTTGTAGTGCACAGTACGACGAGAGACAGTGATCAAACATATTACGCCGCATTTCTAAACCCGCCCCGCCGCAGGCAAAAAGTATTCGGCGCAATATGCCTGGTAAATATGCTCAGAAATATAGAAACGCAAGTCAGAGGAAAAAACTCATGTCGAAAGGAATCCAATAAAATCCAGTACCGAGCAAATACGAGAGCTACCGAAACGTCGAAAAGGAAGTGAAAAAAAAACCGGCGAAAACCAATTACGTAGCTGGCCCGTCGGACATGCAGCGGCCAGCGTTAGTCCAAACTTGTGATTTAAGTATTCCGTAACCAATACACTACTATGTGTAACCAGTGCATATAAAACATTCATAATTAAATTACAATTTAAGAGGAAACAACTGCATTTTTCTCCCGACGGTTTTACGGAAAATCTACGGCGCGGGCCCAACAGAAGTTTATCGCTGCCGGTTTGTTTTTGTGAACATTTTGTAAGTAGGCTGTTTATGTTTTCTTATTGGTAACGGCACGTAGCGCTCTGTATGAAAAATCACTGGCTGTGCTGTGTGCAGTCTGTGGCTAGTTTGTATTGTTGTCTGCCATTGTAGTGTTGGGCAGCTGGATGTTAACAGCGCGTAGCGTTGCGCAATTGGATGTGAGCCGCCAGCAGTGGTGGATATGGGGAGAGAAATGGCGGAGTTTTGAAATTTGTAAGACTGGATGTCATGAACTGCTATGTATATTATGATTTTTCAACACTATTAAGGCAAATACATTGTTTGTTCTCTATGACAATCTTTCATTTGCTAACTATGCCTATCAGTAGTTAGTGCCTTCCGTAGTTTGAATCTTTTATTTAGCTGGCAGTAGTGGCGCTCGCTGTATTGCAGTAGTTCGAGTAACCAAGATTTTTGTGAGGTAAGTGATTTGTGAAACGTATAGGTTAATGTTAGTCAGGGCCATTCTTTTGTAGGAATTTTTGAAAGTCAGATTGCGTTGCGCTAAAAAATATTGTGTGTCAGTTTAAGCACAGTCATGTATAATTTTTCTAACGGGACGTTTCATATGTCGACCCTTAGCCGAGGATACCTCAATGGAATCTTCTGATTTTTTCTTGTAGTTTGTGTAATTAGTGTAGCTTTTGTTTATCGCTAGCGCGTAATTGTAGAGAGAATCTCCTTTGTAGTTGCAGTCTTTCATTGTTGTACAGTAAAACAGTTGTGGCATGCATTTGCACCAAGTATTTCACAGCTGCGCTTGCAATTAACTAGATATTATTTTCAGCGCTATGTTAATGTGTTCTCTTATTTTTTGCTGTTCAAATTGTGCTTTTCTGTGTTATCGTGTGAAATATTGTGACAATAATGGCGTGTGAAAAACGTAATATTAGGCTCCAAAGTAAACTGAGAAATGACAGTGAAGACGAAATCAGTGTGTTAGCGCCACCGTGTAATGAATTAACTAATGTTCAAAGTAGTAATTTGCTAATTGTGCATAGGGAAATGGAGCAGGCGTCAAATAATGGTGTAGACAGTGAAACAGGTAGTGAACAGGTAAGCATTATCGATCGATCGGTCAGCAACAGCTCGCCTCAGGAATCGGGAATGACAGAACACAATATTGCAAATACAGTAGACTCAGGTTTTGGGTTCTCACCGTTTTCTCAAATGAGTCAAGACACATTTTCCGCTTGTCAAAATGTGACTCTTGCCGGTGCAAATTCACTGCCGAAAAGCATAGAGGAACAGATTCCAGACACAAATACATTATTATTGTAATTAATGCAACAAATGAAACAAAATCAGAGACAAACACAGCAACAGTTAGACACAATGGAACATAATCTTCAAAAGTTAGGCACAATGGAACAAAATCTTCAAAAGTTAGACACGATGGAAGAAAATCTTCGAAAGTTAGATACCACACTTGAACAAACACGTGAAGGTTTAACTGCTGAGTTACTTAAAATCGAATCGAAATGTCAAAAAGTCTGTAATGACGTAAAAACACAAATTTGTGAGCATTTCAAACCTATTTTTTCGCGTCATGAAAATGCATTACAGAATCACGAAGCAGCCATAAAAGAACTGCAAACTATTGTTCATGAAAGTCACGACACCTTGCAAGCTAAAATTGACTCAGTTGCATCTACCGATTCAGTTACGCAACTTGCAAAAACTCAGGAAAACCTAAAGGACACAGTAGATACGATTTCAACACAAATGGACACCCTGAAACTTGGTTCAGAAAAACACACAGAGGAAATAATTTCACTATCGGATAAAGTAGCCGAACTTTCAGATCAGTTCACTAACTTATCTACAAAGGTAGATGATGATTTGAATGACACAAGACCTGTAGCCTTCACGGACACTGAAGAGTATGAACAAATCAGAAAATTCAAACAAAATCAAAATCAAATCAATACACTGTACAAAAGAGAAATCCGGGAAGTACAAGATCAGTTGGCACAAGTAATACAAGAATTACATATTTCAGAGGACACTCGCGCTCCAGTACGGGAAGAGGGACATAGAAATACGGAACAACCACAAAATAATAACACAGGACATTTCGGAAATTATGAAAGAAATTGGCAAGGCGCACCGAATTTTGAAATGGATCCCCCGAAACGACGTAACAATGACCGACATGCGACTCGCCGACATGATGAATTTGACTATAAGCTGTTTATTACTACACGTAAATTCAAAACATTTAAGAATTCCGGCAACGACATTCATCCACAAGCATGGCTTCATTAATTCTCTCATTGTTTTCTTCCCAACTGGTCACACAGAATAACTTCAGACGCAACAGTTCAGCGCGCAGTTACAATTCAGGAAGAAATTCCCTACCACATGACCGGCAAGAAAGAAACTATGGAATCTACGGACACGACGACAGACTATATAATCGTAACGACAGACCTGAATTGCATCAGAACTGGCGAGCTTCAAACACGGCAGGGCCTTCTCGTCAAGATGAATTTGTAGAAGTTAGGTCTCCTAATCCCAATAACGACCCACGCCGACAAAGAGATAACAGACAATGACTCGTACAGCAGGCAGCCGCGTGCGCCGGCTGGCTCAGAGAAAAATAACATAGACGCTAACATTGAGAAATATTCCAGTATTCCTTACCGACATCTACCACATGATAATTGCGTTGAAGTTGAAACTCTGCGTACTAGGAAGACCAAAGGTTTACACCACATTGCACATGTAAAACCGTTTCTTGAAAGAAAGCACCAGCAGCAGCGAGTACTGTTTGTATAAAGCGTTTTTGTACTTATTTGCTGCGCTTAGCTTTTAAATAGTTTTTCTGGGAAAACCTAGCGTAGTTTTCGCGTCTCGTATTTCAGTGAGTGTTTCTTGATTATCAGAGTAGCTCATCAGAAGATTATCTTGGGAATTTGTCACCGTATAGAATAGGATAAACATAGTCATGTGTAGGGACTGTGGTTGTTGTGAGCGGACGCAAGGAGAATTGGCCACTCTTCGGGGACAGGTGGAGGCTTTGTCTGTTAGGCTCATCGAGCTCGAGGCGCAGGCGTCGGCTCGTAGTGGCGTTGGGGCAACTGTGGTGAGACCTGTGCCTACTTCGGTGGCCTTGGAATCACATGGAACCCCTGATGTCGCTGCGTCTTCCGGCAGTGAGCATCTTACCGGTCAGCCATCACTCCAGGGTGAATGGCGGACAGTGGTGGGCTCGCGCGTGCCTGGCCGAAAGGCGAAGGTGGGATCTGGCCGCGTGGCAGCTGCCTTACCCCTTTCCAACAGGTACGGGGTGCTTCCTAGTGGTGATGACATCGTTTCCGAGCCACCACAGGGTGCCTCGCCTGTTGGGCCAGTGGCCGATTCTCCGGCAAGGTCCCGACAGTCACAGAGGGCGGGCCTATTAGTTATAGGGAGCTCCAACGTTAGGCGGGTTATGGAGCCCCTCAGGAAAATAGCGGGTAGGTCGGGGAAGAATGCCAGTGTGCACTCGGTGTGCTTGCCGGGGGGTCTCGTCCGTAATGTGGAGGAGGCCCTTCCGGCAGCTATTGAACGCACTGGGTGTGACCGGCTGCAGATAGTAGCACATGTCGGAACGAATGACGCCTGCCGCTTGGGTTCCGAGGCCATCCTTGGTTCCTTCCGGCGGCTGGCTGATTTGGTGAAGACAACCAGCATCGCACGCGGAGTGCAAGCTGAGCTTAATATCTGCAGCATAGTGCCCAGAGTCGATCGCGGTCCTCTGGTTTGGAGCCGTGTGGAGGGTCTAAACCAGAGGCTCAGACGACTCTGCGACTATAATGGTTGCAAATTCATCGACCTCCGTTATTGGGTGGAGAACTGTAGGGCCCCCCTAGACAGGTCAGGCGTGCACTACACACCGGAAGCAGCTACTAGGGTAGCAGAGTACGTGTGGCGTGCACACGGGGGTTTTTTAGGTTAGAGGGACCCCCCCTTGGGCGAAACGATAAAATACCTGACGGCTTACCAGAGAGGACATTATCATCGTTGATAAAGAATGTCCGTCCTCAGAGACCAAAAACAGGAAAAGTTAACGTAATATTGGTAAACTGCAGGAGTATCCAGGGCAAGGTTCCTGAATTAGTATCTCTTATTGAAGGAAATAGTGCGCATATAGTATTAGGAACGGAAAGTTGGTTAAAACCGGAAGTGAACAGTAACGAAATCCTAGACACAGAATGGAATATATACCGCAAGGATAGGATAAACGCCAATGGTGGAGGAGTATTTATAGCAATAAAGAATTCAATAATATCCAGTGAAGTTATTAGCGAATGCGAATGTGAAATAATCTGGGTTAAGTTAAGTATCAAAGGTGGGTCAGATATGATAGTCGGATGCTTCTATAGACCACCTGCATCAGCAACCGTAGTAGTTGAGCGCCTCAGAGAGAACCTGCAGAACGTCGTGAAGAAGTTTCGTGATCATACTATTGTAATAGGGGGAGACTTCAATCTACCAGGTATAGAATGGGATAGTCACACAATCAGAACTGGAGCCAGGGACAGAGACTCTTGTGACATTATCCTGACTGCCTTGTCCGAGAATTACTTCGAGCAGATAGTTAGAGAACCAACTCGTGAAGCTAACGTTTTAGACCTCATAGCAACAAATAGACCGGAACTTTTCGACTCCGTGAATGTAGAAGAGGGTATCAGTGATCATAAGTCAGTGGTTGCATCAATGACTACAAGTGTAATAAGAAATGCCAAGAAAGGAAGGAAAATATATTTGCTTAACAAGAGTGATAGGGCACAAATCGCAGAATATCTGAGTGACCACCATCAAACGTTCATTTCTGAGGAAGAGGATGTGGAACAAAAATGGAAAAAATTCAGAAACATCGTCCAGTACGCCTTAGATAAGTTCGTACCGACTAAGGTCCAAAGCGAGGGGAAAGATCCACCGTGGTATAACAATCATGTACGAAAGGTACTACGGAAACAAAGAAAGCTTCATCATAGGTTTAAGAGTAGTCGAATCATAGCTGATAAGGAAAAGCTGAACGAAGCGAAAAAGAGCGTAAAGAGAGCAATGAGAGAAGCATTCAACGAATTCGAACATAAAACATTGGCAAACAATCTAAACAAGAACCCTAAAAAGTTTTGGTCATATGTAAAATCGGTAAGCGGATCTAAATCCCCTATTCAGTCACTCGTTGACCACGATGGCACCGAAACAGAGGACGACCGAAGAAAGGCAGAAATACTGAATTCAGTGTTCCGAAACTGTTTCACTGCGGAAAATCGTAACACGGTCCCTGACTTCAGCCGTCGCACGGACGCCAAAATGGAAAATATTGAAATAAACGATATCGGGATTGAAAAACAACTGCTATCACTTAGTAGCGGAAAAGCATCCGGACCAGACAAGATACCCTTAAGATTCTACAGTGATTATGCTAAAGAACTTGCCCCCTTTCTATCAGCAATTTATCGTAGATCGCTGGAAGAACGTAAAGTACCTAGCGACTGGAAGAAAGCGCAGGTCATTCCCATTTTCAAGAAGGGTCATAAATCAGATGCGAATAATTATAGGCCTATTTCGCTTACGTCAATCTGTTGTAGAATAATGGAACATGTTTTGTGTTCTCGTATTATGACGTTCTTAGATAATACAAATCTCCTTCATCATAACCAACATGGATTCCGCAAACAGAGATCATGTGAAACTCAGCTCGCCCTATTTGCCCAAGAAATTCACAGTGCCGTAGACACTGGCGAGCAGATTGATGCCGTATTCCTGGACTTCAGGAAGGCATTTGATACGGTTCCGCACTTACGTTTAGTGAAAAAAATACGAGCTTACGGAATATCGGACCAGGTTTGTGATTGGATTCAGGATTTCCTAGAAGAAAGAACACAACATGTCATTCTTAACGGTTCAAAATCTGCAGATGTAGAGGTAATTTCGGGAGTACCGCAGGGAAGCGTGATAGGACCTTTATTGTTTACAATATACATAAATGACTTAGTTGACAACATCGGTAGCTCCGTGAGGCTATTTGCAGATGACACGGTTGTCTACAAGAAAGTAGCAACATCAGAAGACTCGTACGTACTCCAGGAGGACCTGCAGAGGATTAATGCATGGTGCGACAGCTGGCAGCTTTCCCTAAACGTAGATAAATGTAATATAATGCGCATACATAGGGGCAGAAATCCATTCCAGTACGATTATGCCATAGGTGGTAAATCATTGGAAGCGGTAACGACCGTAAAATACTTAGGAGTTACTATCCGGAGCGATCTGAAGTGGAATGATCACATAAAACAAATAGTGGGAAAAACAGGCGCCAGGTTGAGATTCATAGGAAGAATTCTAAGAAAATGTGACTCATCGACGAAAGAAGTAGCTTACAAAACGCTTGTTCGTCCGATTCTTGAGTATTGCTCATCAGTATGGGACCCTTACCAGGTTGGATTAATAGAAGAGATAGACATGATCCAGCGAAAAGCAGCGCGATTCGTCATGGGGACATTTAGTCAGCGCGAGAGCGTTACGGAGATGCTGAACAAGCTCCAGTGGCGGACACTTCAAGAAAGGCGTTACGCAATACGGAGAGGTTTATTATCGAAATTACGAGAGAGCACATTCCGGGAAGAGATGGGAAACATATTACTACCGCCCACATATATCTCGCGTAATGATCACAACGAAAAGATCCGAGAAATTAGAGCAAATACGGAGACTTACAAGCAGTCGTTCTTTCCACGCACAATTCGTAAATGGAACAGGGAAGGGGGGGATCAGATAGTGGTACAATAAGTACCCTCCGCCACACACCGTAAGGTGGCTCGCGGAGTATAGATGTAGATGTAGATGTAGAATCTGCTTTTTAACTTTGTCTTTGCCATAAAACTTTTCACTTCACATTTCTAGAATACATTGTCAGACTTAGAAACTGTTACCATGCAACAATGTTTGAAGTTAAATATCCAATCAAGAACCAAGAGAACTTATTTAAACAGAAATTACGAATGCATTGTTTTAGTGACCAGATGTCACAGTGTTATTGTGTGTGTACATTCTTGCTTGTTAGTTGCACGATTACGTAACGACTATAAGGCTCACATACTTAGAACATATACTGGTACTGCTAATGAGATTTTAATGCAACATTTTGGTTTACTTGAAAATACATTCTGGATTTAAAGTACTTTCTGCGAGATACCAGATGACACAGTGGTTAGTTTATGTGACAGCTACACGATTTTATCACGACGCTACTAATGAGTGACAATTTACAATGTTGCTTTTGCTGTGTAACTGTTTTATATCTGCACAGTTTTTCTGAGTTCTTCTGGAAAGTAGAACATGTTTTAGTAGTAACTTTTGTGGTATAGCTACAAGGAGACAGCCTTTTCCGTAGCACAACAATACATTACAGCACAGTACTTTCTTCATCACGGCAATAAGTGTAATAACTAAGATATCTATACCCAAAGCATTTCACTTTTGTTTATCATGAGGTAAGTACATTGGCTTCTGCAGAACTTAGCTTTCAGAGGACGATAACTACGACACTTCCACAGAGATTATCTTACAACAAGACGAACAGTTTAGCGCTACAGTACACGTATTTGAGTGATTGATTTTGAACTTAAAACATTTATTTTTAAAGATATTTGAAGTACAAAGATACAAAGGTTTTCCGTGATACATTTCATTCCATTGCTGTAGTCTGTAACACCTGAGGGTATAATTACATTAATCCTCAGGGGGGTACACGTTTACTTTGTGTACCATGTGTGTGGCAAGCACAAGGAGCCCTAGCTAGTATGGTATTTGCTTATACAACTTTACACTTCGGTACCATATTTTTCTAACACACAAATTACACAGCTATCTGATCTTTTAACTGAGAGACAAACATTTTTTTTAATACATCAGTGACAGATGTTTACGTAATTACACAGTTGGATAACTTCACACTTATGAAATTGTATTTTGTCTGTACTTTGTGAACTGTTCATATTTTTTCGGAACCATTGTGATACTATGAGAGCTTTGAATGATGTATTTGGTATGAGATCATGATTTGTAAAGTACGTTTGAGGTAGATGACACTATTGAAATGAGCAGAGAATTTTCTTTAGGTTTTGATATTATTGGAGGAAGCTACGACGATTTTGAGATTTGACTGAGGTGTTATGATGTTATTTTTATGACGACGATGTGTATTATGCTGTTGAGGTATGTTTATGATCAATAAGCTGATGCTATATGAGGAATTTGATTATGCTACATATTTATAATGATGAAATATTGAAGAATGTCGACGAATATGTATATGTGTAATAAGGTAAGGAGTAATGAATAGTGGTTAGGGACTCTGACTTGTGAAAAAGGATGTTGCAAACTGAGAATCGTACTTTAAGAGTTATGAAATGTGTGTATATGCGTGAATGTATCACAATGCCGGGGAAAATTTTTTGGACACTGTTATATTCAGAAGATTTTGTTTCTACTCATTTGCAACGCAAATTCTCGACTTGTGAAATTTTTTATATGAGATTGTCACTGTAGTGCAAACTGGTGTTGTAAATATTTCGGTAAGAAAGTTAAGTGACCTTCACATAACGCGTCATGGGCACGACGCATTACGCGGGCAGCTGCGCGACAGTCACCTGGAAAAAGCCATTAGTGTGTGCCTTTCAGAGGCACAGGTGGAGAAAAAAGGAGGCCATTATCCTCGCTATTGACATTTCTTTGTAGAAAGCATTACAAATACGACACGCTCAAACTTGAAAATATATGATTACACTGTGGAGCTCTTAATTTATCATACACTCCTGGAAATGGAAAAAAGAACACATTGACACCGGTGTGTCAGACTCACCATACTTGCTCCGGACACTGCGAGAGGGCTGTACAAGCAATGATCACACGCACGGCACTGCGGACACACCAGGAACCGCAGTGTTGGCCGTCGAATGGCGCTAGCTGCGCAGCATTTGTGCACCGCCGCCGTCAGTGTCAGCCAGTTTGCCGTGGCATACGGAGCTCCATCGCAGTCTTTAACACTGGTAGCATGCCGCGACAGCGTGGACGCGAACCGTATGTGCAGTTGACGGACTTTGAGCGAGGACGTATAGTGGGCATGCGGGAGGCCGGGTGGACGTACCGCCGAATTGCTCAACACGTGGGGCGTGAGGTCTCCACAGTACATCGATGTTGTCGCCAGTGGTCGGCGGAAGGTGCACGTGCCCGTCGACCTGGGACCGGACCGCAGCGACGCACGGATGCACGCCAAGACCGTAGGATCCTACGCTGTGCCGTAGGGGACCGCACCACCACTTCCCAGCAAATTAGGGACACTGTTGCTCCTGGGGTATTGGCGAGGACCATTCGCAACCGTCTCCATGAAGCTGGGCTATGGTCCCGCACACCGTTAGGCCGTCTTCCGCTCACGCCCCAACATCGTGCAGCCCGCCTCCAGTGGTGTCGCGACAGGCGTGAATGGAGGGACGAATGGAGACGTGTCGTCTTCAGTGATGAGAGTCGCTTCTGCCTTGGTGCCAATGATGGTCGTATGCGTGTTTGGCGCCGTGCAGGTGAGCGCCACAATCAGGACTGCATACGACCGAGGCACACAGGGCCAACACCCGGTATCATGGTGTGGGGAGTGATCTCCTACACTGGCCGTACACCACTGGTGATCGTCGAGGGGACACTGAATAGTGCACGGTACATCCAAACCGTCATCGAACCCATCGTTCTACCATTCCTAGACCGGCAAGGGAACTTGCTGTTCCAACAGGACAATGCACGTCCGCATGTATCCCGTGCCACCCAACGTGCTCTAGAAGGTGTAAGTCAACTACCCTGGCCAGCCAGATCTCCGGATCTGTCCCCCATTGAGCATGTTTGGGACTGGATGAAGCGTCGTCTCACGCGGTCTGCACGTCCAGCACGAACACTGGTCCAACTGAGGCGCCAGGTGGAAATGGCATGGCAAGCCGTTCCACAGGACTACATCCAGCATCTCTACGATCGTCTCCATGGGAGAATAGCAGCCTGCATTGCTGCGAAAGGTGGATATACAGTGTACTAGTGCCGACATTGTGCATGGTCTGTTGCCTGTGTCTATGTGCCTGTGGTTCTGTCAGTGTGTTCATGTGATGTATCTGACCCCAGGAATGTGTCAATAAAGTTTCCCCTTCCTGGGACAATGAATTCACGGTGTTCTTATTTCAATTTCCAGGAGTGTATTTGCTAAAATGCCTAATGAAATGATGAGAAACATTTTACATCTATTGTCTTTCTAGTTCAGAGATTGCTTTTTTTGTTTGATATCTAGTTTCTAGCTGCACTGCAGCATTGGTTAAAATAAAATTTAATAGATGTACTAATATAGATATTTTATGCCGACAGATCCAGTAAATAACCATTTTATAATCTTCTTCAAAAAAACGAGGGAGCACAAAAAGACATTTCCCTTCACAGGAATTGCATACATAATTTTTGTCAATGACTGGGTAACTTATTTAGTAGTGTAAGTTAAGGTGATGCATCACCCTAGTGTTAAGATGTGACATAGGTATTAAACATGGCCATTTTTACAGTAATAATTTTTCTGCTTGAGCTTTGTCATGTTTAGATATCTGTTATTGCATTTACCGCTGCTAGCTTTGCCAATTTGAATTTTTTTGTCATTGCTGTTTGTGTTAATTGTTTTGTGCTGCTGCATTGCCTCGTCCCTTAGTTTAGCATCTGAGCTCAGTAGATTTAAGTTAGCTGAAGATGGGTAGGCCATATAAGAGAACAAGTTGTGATGAATTGGAAGAAATGCATTGAGAAGCTATAAGAAAATGGTTTGGCCAAAAAAGTATTTTGAAAGAGGATATGAACCAAAACAGTAGGGTTTAGGGACAACAGGTTTAGGTAGGATTTTCTTGGAAATAAATGATGAGGTAAGATAATGGAAAATAAATAATGAGGTAAGAAATGTGTGAACATATTAATACAGAAAGCATGCTTGGATAGAATTTTTTTGGCGGAAACAAATGTTGAATAAGACGAAAGGTCTCTTGAATGAAGTTTTGGATTGGACTGCAGTACCAAATGTTATACTGAAAACCAACCCTATCCTGTATTTTTGTCTTATTACCCCTGATAATATGTTATTTTCTTTGTAAAGATGTTTAGACATTATTTATTCTGTTCTGTTTTAATGCTCATGTGTGAAGTTGATGTTTCGAAAGTTATTCTGATCTTTTATGTATGTATTTATGTCATAATTCTTGTAACACTGATGTATATGTATATTTCTATTCTTTTGTAAAGCCTGTACTACTACAAATGTTATCTGCATTGTTATGTTCTTTAATGATGTATTTTGTACCTTTGTTATTGTATTATCATGTTATAAAATTGTAATTGACACCAGTTCATCAAATTAAGTAACTTGTAAGTTACATTTCACTGCACACGTTTCTGTTGGTCATAGTATATGGACAATATGTGAGAAGTAGGGACTGTTAGTGTTTGCAGGTGTGTTAATAATTCAGCAAGGTACTGGATAACAGCATTGCTGGTTCTGAGGACAATTCCAAAAACTTTGTTAATGCACAAGTGGTGATTATGGACTTGCTATATTATCCGTAAGACTCTTCAATGGTGATTGTGCACCTGCACAGTCATAACAGATGGCTGCTGGCCATCTATACAAGGGCTACAGTGGGTCTGCATCTTTGATGACCCACCAATACCATTATTTCTACAAGGACTACAGTGGGTCTACACCTTTGCTGACTCACCAGTACCATTATTTTTACAAGGACTGCAGTGGGTCTGCACCTCTGGTGGCCCACCAATACCACAATCTCTACCAGGACTACAGCGGGTCTGCACCTCTGGTGGCCCACCAATACCGTAATCTCTACCAGGACTACAGTGGGTCTGCTCTGTGATGGCCTACCTACCAATATTCTTGAAAACTTCGACTGACTTTGCTGTGGGTTTGCTCTGTTGTGGCCCATTACCTGTGTGCATGTCAAGAGTCAGCACTGTCTTTCCGTTGGAAGGACAACACTACTTCTTCAAGATGGCATGGAAATCCACTACTTCCGTGTGCATTCTCTTTTACTACTCAGACTTTGAGAAAAAAAACACTGTAATGTTACTGTGATGAATGATCAGGACTATCTTTATGGGACTGTGAGAAAATTTTAGATTTTGACCAACATTGTATCAATAAGTGTATGCATTTGATATCTTTGTTATTGTAATTATGAAAAATTTTATCAAATCATTATTGGCCACTGCCCAAAACAATTTGTAAAACTTTTTGTGGGGAGCGTGGGGGCTATGTAATTAGGCTGTTTATGTTTTCTTATTGGTAACGCCATGTAGCGCTCTGTATAAAAAATCACTGGCTGTGCTGTGTGCAGTCTGTGGCTGGTTTGCATTGTTGTCTGCCATTGTAGTGTTGGGCAGCTGGATGTTAACAGCGCATAGCGTTGCGCAGTTGGAGGTGAGCCGCCAGCAGTGGTGGATGTGGGGAGAGAGATGGCGGAGTTTTGAAATTTGTAAGACTGGATGTCATGAACTGCTATGTATATTATGATTTTTCAACACTATTAAGGTAAATACATTGTTTGTTCTCTATGACAATCTTTCATTTGCTAACTATGCCTATCAGTAGTTAGTGCCTTCTGTAGTTTGAATCTTTTATTTAGCTGGCTGTAGTGGCGCTCGCTGTATTGCAGTAGTTCGAGTAACCAAGATTTTTGTGAGGTAAGTGATTTGTGAAACGTATGGGTTAATGTTAGTCAGGACCATTCTTCTGTAGGGATTTTTGAAAGTCAGATTGCGTTGCGCTAAAAAATATTGTGTGTCAGTTTAAGCACAGTAACGTATAATTTTTCTAAGGGGACGTTTCAATTTTTATAAATATTTTAAATTGTTCTGTATATTTAGTTCTATTATTAGCTTCCAATGACTTACCGTTACAAAAAATAACTACCAGTACATGCCACCAGGTGGCACGGTTACATAGTTTTAGTGTCGTTGGAAGCTTGCATGAGATCTCTGCGGACAAATTAATAACAAAAATAGTATTAAAATGGCATAAACAATAGGAACACACAGAAGAAAAATTAAGAAGTATTGATGAAAGTATACAAAGAAAATTATATTCATAAATCAAGGGCTGATGGGAAGGTGGTGAATGGAGGAAGGGGTAATAGGTTATTTTGTTATGCAGTAGCACTATAAGTTAATTAAGACACTTCTCCCAAGCCTCACGGGTGCCACTTCCCTCCATCCGTTATGGCGTATGTGCATTTCCAAAATATCTTTAAGTGATTTTTTCTTCTGTTATGTTAGATATGGCCGGCCGAAGTGGCCAAGCGATTCTGGGCGCTACAGTCTGGAACCGCGCGACCGCTACGGTCGCAGTTTCGAATCCTGCCTCGGGCATGGATGTGTGTGATGTCCTTAGGTTAGTTAGGTTTAAGTAGTTCTAAGTTCTAGGGGACTGATGACCATAGAAGTCCCATAGTGCTCAGGGCCATTTGAACCTTTTTTTTTTGGTTAGATTTGCCAGAGCTGTATGTTGCTGGCTATTATCTGTGTGAGTTACGATTGGTGTGTGAATATCATTCTAGCAATGTTCTAATGAACGGCTACACTAGATGTTGGTCAAAATATAACATAAGCAAATAAAATTATTTAATAGGAAATGATCTGTTGATTTTAGTGAGCTAGTAAAAACAATGATACGCTGTCTAATCAAAGGCATGCAGACATTCTTCCCCAAGAGCCGGAATCAGAGAATTTGGAGGCTGGGGTCTAGAGCGATGTCGACGTTCTGACTCACCCGGAAAATGCTCCACTGGATTCAAGTCGGCACTGTGGACAGACGAGCTCATTTCAGGAATGTTACTGTTCATAAAACATTGTCTTACAGATGCTGCTTTGTGAAAGGATGCACGGACATGCTGATACAGTCACCATCTCCAAGCTGTTTGTCTACTGTAAGCAGCGCACAGTGCTGCAAAGTGTGTTCGTATCATTCCGCATTTAACGTTTTACAAAGCACGCTAAGGGGATCACAGAATAATCACGAAAAAAAAACCCGTACTGTAACACCATCTCCTCTATAATGCACTGCTCGCACTACTCATGAGGGCAGATAATGTTCTCCAGGCAAATACCAGACCCAAGCGCTTCCACCTGGTTACCCCAGAGTACAGCGCGATACATCACTACAGATCACTCGTTTAGTTATCCGCTGTCCAGTGCTATCGCTCTTTACATGACCTCAAGTAATGCGTAAACATTAACTACATAAAACTGTGGCTTACGAGGAGCAATTCGACCACTGCGCCCCTCTCATTTTACACTACTAGCCATTAAAAACTGCTACACCACGAAGATGACGTGCTACAGACGCGAAATTTAACCGACGGGAAGAAAATGCTGTGATATGCAAATGATTAGCTTTTCAGAGCATTCACACAAGGTTGGCGCCGGTGGAGACACCTACAACGTGCTGACATGAGGATCGTTTCCAACCGATTTCTCTTACACAAACAGCAGTTGACCGGCGTTGCCTGGTGAAACGTTGTTGCGATGTCTCGTGTAGGGAGGCGAAATGCGTACCATCACGTTTCCGACTTTTATAAACATCGGATTGTAGCCTATCGCGATTGCGGTTTATCGTACCGCGACATTGCTGCTCGCGTTGGTCGAGATCCAATGACTGTTAGCAGAATATGGAATCGGTGGGTTCAGGAGGGTAATACGGAACGCCGTGCTGGATCCCAACGGATTCGTATCACTAGCAGTCGAGATGACAGGCATCTTATCGCATGGCTGTAACGGATCGTGCAGCCACGTCTCGATCCCTGAGTCAACAGATGGGGACATTTACAAGACAACAACCATCTGCACGAACAGTTCGACGACGTTTGCAGCAGCATGGACTATCAACTCGGAGGCCATGGCTGCGGTTACCCT
Organism: Schistocerca serialis cubense; assembly: GCF_023864345.2. Classification (NCBI taxonomy): domain Eukaryota; kingdom Metazoa; phylum Arthropoda; class Insecta; order Orthoptera; family Acrididae; genus Schistocerca; species Schistocerca serialis. Next base: position 21,139,012 of record NC_064646.1, read on the forward strand.
TGACGCTGCATCACAGACAGGAGTGCCTGCGATGGTGTACTCAACGACGAATCTGGGTGCACGAATGCCAAAATGCCTTTTTTTCGGATGAATCCACTTCTGTTTACAGCATCATGAAGGTCGCGTCCGTGTTTGGCGACATCGCGGTGAGAGCACGTTGGAAGCGTGTATTCGTCATCGCCATACTGGCGTATCACCCGGCGTGATGGTATGGGGTGCCATTGGTTACACGTCTCGGTCACCTCCTGTTCGAATTGACGGCACTTTGAACAGTGGATGTTACATTTCAGATGTGTTACCACCTGTGGCTCTACCCTTCATTCGATCCCTGCGAAGCCCTCCATTTCAGCAGGATAATGCACGACCTCATGTTGCGGGTCCTGTACGGGCCTTTCTGGATACAGAAAATGTTCGACTGCTGCCCTGGCCAGCACATTCTCCAGATCTCTCACAAATTCAAAACGTCTGGTGAATGGTGGCCGAGCAACTGGCTCGTCACAATACGCCAGTCACTACTCTTGGTGAACTGTGGTATCGTGTTGAAGCTGCATGGGCAGCTGTACCTGTACACGCCATCCAATCTCTGTCTGACTCAATGCCCAGGCGTATCAAGGCCGTTATTACGGTCAGAGGTGGTTGTTCTGGGTACTGATTTCTCAGGATCTATGCACCCAAATTGCGTGAAAATGTAATCACATGTCAGTTCTAGTATAATATATTTGTCCAATGAAAACCCGTTTATTATCTGCTTTTCTTCTTGGCGTAGCAATTTTAATGGCCAGTAGTGTAACCCACTACACACAGTGGTTGCGCTAGCTGGACTGTTGGTAGCACTTTGCAACTTTCGAGTCATTGCTTCGACAGATTTCCTACGATTTTTTACAGCCACCTGCCATCTTCGGCAATGCTCGACATCATTGTCTGTAAGCACATCAGATCTTCCTGGTTTTGGTTTAGCTGTTGTTGTTCCTCAACTTTCCTAATTCACAGTCACACACCATGTAACAGCTATATGCCATATGACATATGCACATGTAATATTCCGTGCTTAAGATTGCATAGTTTTGCGCAATGCCACCCAACTTGGCTTACTGAGGAAGGGGCTGACGCAGTTTCCAGTGATGTGGCACTGTAGACGTGGCACCCAGGTGGCGAGGAACTGAGTGTTTGTGTCTCATTCGTTGGAGGAGTCCTAGGATGTATGGAAGGGAAGCGAATCCCAGACCCTGATTGGTAAAGAGGATTTTTTTCTTTTTTTTGTGCAGCTAACAGCCAAAGAACTCGTTTGCGCAGCCACAGTGCGTCGAGCGATAGTGTCCGATGCTGACGGCCGCATGCCGAACGCGGTCGTCACAAACATCTAAAGAACAGTTAAATATTAAAAGCTGACGCGTTAACTTGTAGTCGAACCGTAATAACGTCGAGAGAATCGGTCGCGAATGTGCATTTATCTTTGTATGATCTTAATATACTGTTTAATTTATGTGTTAGATTGTGACACATGGTGCTACATCTATGAACAGTGAAGTCTGGATTGCACCTGGATTAATGCTCAGCAATAATTCCTTAAGTGACTTCTAACGTTATTTAATGGCGAACAGTCCGCTCTTTGGCAGACTCCTCTTGCTACGATTTCACAACCTGCAGCATCACCAGTTCCACGAGTGAGTGGCCTACGCTACCTGCTGTCATGGAGGGACTACCATCTAAACAAGATTCCAAGTAGGAGCTTACTGTGAGTTAATGAGCATTTCGCTCTTATTTAAGTATACGGCCGAAAGAGGCAGCCTCCCAGGAACTGTGAAACGAATCCTGTCGTCCAGGACCGTGTGCTGATCAGGGCTAAGCGCTGTAGTGTGCGATTGAGACAGATGAAAACCTACGTCATAGCGAAACCCCGTAGGAAGAATTTAACGTTTATTACATAATGGATATTATTGTTACTTCATTTAGCACGTGAAAGTGATGAAGCTTTGATTATTTAAATATGTTAAAATGTAAAATAATGTAGAATAAGCTGTTGCCAATCAGATGGACGGCTTCAGGGAAGGGAACTGCACTAGTCAGTTGAGCGACGAAGTTCGGCACGCGGGGAGATGCGGTCGGAGACGGGCAGAGGGACAGTTCTGGTCTAGACACCAAAGGGACATTTCGGATTGAGACGTGATCGCGGACAGTCAGTCTTTAGGTAGCTAGGAAGTGAAACGACTTAGAAGATTTCGCGTTGTGTGGTATCGCGGGACTTCGTCTCTGAGCGGTGAGCAGACGCACGCCTGGTGTGAACTCTTAACGTTTCGTATAGATAACGAGTTGGAGTATTGGACTTGTATTTCGCGATGAGATTGTGAATGATCGAACTGTGTCAAATGGATATGCGCTCGAGTGTAACAGTAACTCTAAATGCTACAACTTTCGCTATTAGTTTGCTTTCTGAATAAACATTATTCTAACCAAATCGCAACTGTGTGGCCTACATCATTTATGGGTCGTTAGTTTACCTCCAGATATTATTATTACTGTTTTATATGTTATATTAACTTTGTATGTTTGATACAATTTCGCAAACTTGCCATCAGCCAGACAATTTAATCAAAGAGTCTCAAGTGTCTCCTTTAGGGCGTGTAATGCGACACGTGCGGTTCAATCCCTAGACGAGTTTGAGCCAAGATATTTCGACGAAGAGGAACCGCATGTGAGCCCGAACGCCCTGGGATTTTAGCTCGCATTATAAACATACTGTTTATGCAGAGTGTGTCGGACTTGCACACTTGCAAGCGCAACCTCGCTTGTATGGTCAGTCTAGCACAAACAGGCATTCTAGCACGTGTTGTTTACATAGGGGAGGTTTGCAACAATCAGTCGACTTGAGCAACTTAGACGGTTTGAAATGTCGCTGATGGATTTGTAACTCGAGTGACATCCAATGAATAGTACACTTACGAAGTTACTGATGTCTCCAGACTGAGCCATTCTGCTGTTAAAGCTTCTCTGTGGATAACACGATAACCTCTACCCCTTTTATAGTTGCGTGTCTGCCTCATTTTACGTCTAGAGGTCAATTTCTCATTAGGCAGGAGTGTCTGGATACTTTTATCAGATAATGTATAAGACATGCTCAAACATCAAACGTAAAAGTAATAAGGGAAAAAAAATCATATCACAAAAAATAGTTAACATATAGCGATGAAATTTCGGGAATGGATTTGTCTAGGCAAGTTATTAACACTGCGAGATCACAAGTTAATGTAAGCATGAGGTAAGCCATTGCAAATGTGAAATGTTGGAACGTTAATAACCGGTGTATATGCCAGCATGTTGAATGCAAGCATGCGTACGTGCTTAGATTAGATTAGATTAGATTAGTACTTGTTCCATAGGTCATGAATACGACACTTCGTAATGATGTGGAACGTGTCAAGTTAATAAAAGGTGTCTGTACAAGATATTGCATTAGACAAAATATTAGATGACACTCAATAATTTTTTTTTTTGTTTGCATTGTATTGTACATGTGCCATATGTCAGTTTGTAGGAAGGATTTCCATGCCTGTTGCACGTAGTCAATCAATACAGGGAGGGTAAATGCTTGCTGTGGATGATGTTGGAGCTGTCGTCCGATGATGTCCAATACGTGCTCGTCTGGAAACAGATCTGGTGACCAAGCAGACCAAGGCCACATGTCGACACGCAGTACAGCATGCGGAGTTACAACGGCAGTTACGGGCGAGCGTTGTCCTATTGGAAAGCACCCCTGGAAAGCTGTTCACGTGTTGCAGAACAACAGGTCGAGTGACACACAAATTTGCAGTCTGGGTGCGAGGGCTAACCACAAAAGTGGTCCTGCTGTCATACGAAATCGCACTACGAACTCCAGGTGTAGGTACAGTGTGCCTAGCACACAGAGAGGTTAGCTGCAGGCTCTCAACTGGGCTGCCTCTAATCAACACACGACCATCACTGGCACCGAAGCATAACCAGCTTTTATCAGAAACCCAACGGGCTTCCATCTTACCCTCAAATGAGCTCTCGCTTCAGACCACTGAAGTCGCAAATGGTGATAGTTTGCGATCAGTGGAATGAACGGCAGGTTGACTAGCTCGGAGCTGTTTCTGAAGTAACCGATTTTTAACAGTTGACTGTACCACTGTGCTGATAACCGCTGCCCACATCCCTGCTGCAGATACAGTACACTGCACCAGAGCCATTATGACATCCACGATATACATATTTTTTTATTACAAGTGGAATATGAACGTGTGGAAAATTACATAACTCAATAATATTCATTCAGTTATGAAATTATTTCTTAAAAATATGATAATTATGTAAAACAGAGACAATATTTGTCTCACATTCTATGTTAATCTATGTCATTCTTTTCTTTTGTTTTGTACCCTTTTGTCGTCTTCTTCTGATGTACGTCGCCGACGCAAGAACCGCTAGACCACCGCGGCCGGCGATTATATAGCAACTTCGTCTGTACTTCTAGTTGAAAATAGCATGGGTTTGTGTTAAACTAATTTGCAAAACAATTTAATAATTTTTTTATTGGTGGCATCAATTTAAATGGTTAATTATTTATTGAGCAAAGGAAAATTTTAATTAAAAAGGAAATCCTCTATTTTTTCTTGGCCGCCATCTTAACTTTTATCACAGCGGCAAATTCAAGTTACTTGAAACTGCAAACAATATTCCGATGTGTAAGAAATAAATGTGCACCGGTGGTACTGAACTCTATTTATAAAAGAAAAAATTAATCGAATCAGACTGCATTTTCTAAGAGCAGTGCTGATGGTATTTATTGTCGAACAAAATTTCATTCTGATGTATGAGGCCAAAATTAAACTACGCACAAATCACGGAGAAAAATATTTCTGGTAGCATACGTCAGTGTTGTGTGCGGGTGGTATTCTATAGTTCCTTTTCATGATCAATTTGCTAAGAATAATAAAATCCATCGAAGACAAAAATTATAAAAGCTCTGGTGTAAGATCTGTAATTTTAGTGATATGAACACAACTTACAGTCAACATTATTACACTATGTCAGGTGGATTTCTTGTGCAATTTGAACAAAATAATTATCCGGGAGAAGTTGTAGTATGAATAATGCATTATACATGTGTATAATATTGTAGTATCATTTACAAAATCAAATCAATGCAACTGCTAAATAACAGAGTGAATTCAAACCGAACCGCAGAATACCATAGAGTATTGTATCACCCATATTCATTGCATTTGTCCATGTTGATGATATGCAAAAACCGCTACACCATACACCGAACACGATAGTTTTCCCTCTTGGTAGTGCCGCGTGGCCGTCCAGAGTCCGCTCTTCTCGCGACCGTACATTCTGGTGAATAAACGTTGCCAGCAGCCCTGTACATTGTCTATATTCCTGCCAAGCCTTTCCGCAGTATCACGGAAGGAAGATCCAGCTTCTCGTAGCCGTATTACACGACCTTGTTCAAACTCAGTGAGGTGCGGATAATGGTGTCTTTGCCACCTTAAAGGCATTCTTGACTAACACGAGCTCACCATGTCCTGTCTCAAAGGTAATGGCTACAGTGTGTATTTAAAGCGCTACTAGTGCCACTCTTTTACGACTGGCGCGAAATTTGAATCGACGTCGTCTTTCAAATGTGGAAAGACGGCTACCAACTTTCGTTTATGTTGCACAACTCCTTCTTGGTGCTGTGGATGTTTTCAATCCTACATAATGTAACACCCCAAGCGTTATCCTGACAGGTACGACAACTTTGACAATAATGTAACACCTTAAAGTTTTGATGAACACCAATTTCAATAATTACCGAGTATGTCATGATATAAAGCTAGAAAGAAAGAAAGGTAATTTTTAATTAGCTATCAAACATCTTAGTAATAACTGCAAATCAGTACGACGAAAGTTAAGTCCAAAGTAATATGTCGGTCAGAGACAACATTTATTGTGAAAGAGAGTTGTAAACGCGGCGAAAAGGAAATTCAATGCGTCTACAATGCTCGATCATGGAAAAGTTAGTCGCTTGTTAGCTTGCTTGCTGTCAAGTCGAGAGAGAGCACCGTTTGTTATAGTACTACAAACGGAACGCTATGAGATCGTTTCTATTAAAAAAAAAGTAATATTGTGTGATAGAGATACGCGGACTTTGTTCACAGTTATTCTGCCTTGAGAGCTTGAACTGAAGCGATATTCTGGTAGTGTACGACGAGTTAATGAACTTTAAATATTGGAAATATTATTGTTGGACTCAACCTTCATCAAAGAGAACAGTTACAACTAAGAATGGACATAGTATCGAACACTACAATACTTGATTAGCCTGGAGTAGGAAACATTAATACGACCACACGAAGATAATACAAATAGGCCGGTTGTAAAAGTTGTCGTAATTGTCACGATCACCAAATTGAAAATAATCGTAATAGATCTGGTCCATCGGTATGCGTCTGGTCTGATGATTATAAACTAATTGCTAAGAAGGAACAATAAAATTGTTCGTCAGTAATGGAAATCTTACGTGTTGGCTCCGTCGTTAATTGAACTGTGTGATAGTTCAATATCAAAATTAATTAAATGTTAACATTTTAATTGAAAGAGTGACTTGATGAACATTGAGGATTGAAAGGAGTGTTTTGCCGAAATAATATCACGACGCACGAAGGCAAGATAGCATTATAGATTATCTCTGGATTTGCGTCGTGCCGTAATGAACAATTCTGCCTAGCAACTTAACAACAACTACTGCTACTGAACCGCAAATGAATTTTTCCTCACTTCAGTGGTGTGAAACGACGCCGGTGATGAACGATTCAATCAATACTGCAATAACTAACTAACCGGGCATAGCAAATCATCATAAAACCATAACAGACAATTAAAATCAGCAGTTCCCATCGGTGAGAAGACTGTGCGGACTCGCAAACGGATTTTCATACATTACGCGAGGAACAATTTTCTTTAAAGATTTTCAGGTGCTGTTCCACGTTATCCGACGGGGACAACCGTCACTGTGCGACACGTCTCCATTCCATCGACCGAGCTGTAGCAGTAGCGGCGTAACATCAACAGCGACAACAGAAAGGGGAGAGGGGACGTCACAATAAGTACTGTGTCATTGGGCTATACTTTACATTCGACACTCAGTAACTCCAAGAACATTACATGCCCTTCTTCTCTCTTCCCATGCCTTCTTTTCCCTGCAGTACTTAACGTTCGAATACTGACAACTTAGCAGAAGAAGAGTTGAAAAGGTCGGAACCACTACTGACGCAGATACCCAGATATGTATATACACTACTGGCAAATAAAATTGATACACCAAGGAGAGATGCAGATGATAAACGGGTACTCATTGGACAAATATATTATATTAGAGCTGACATGTGATTACATTTTCACGCAATTTGGGTGCATAGATCCTGAGAAATCAGTACCCAGAAAAACCACCTCTGGCCGTAATAACGGCCTTCATACGCCTGAGCATTGAGTCAAACAGAGCTTGGATGGCGTGTACAGGTACAGCTGCTCATGCAGCTTCAACACGATACCACAGTTAATCAAGAGTAGTGACTGGCGTATTATGACCAGCCAGTTGTTCGGCCACCATTGACCAGACGTCTTCAATTGGTGGGAGACCTGGAGAATGTGCTGGCCAGGGCAGCAGTCGAACATATTCTGTATCCAGAAAGGCCCGTACAGGACCTGCACCATGCGGTCGTGCATTATCCTGCTGAAATGTAGGGTTTCGCAGGGATCGAATGAAGGGTAGAGCCACAGGTGGTAACACATCTGAAATGTAACATCCACTGTTCAAAGTGCCGTCAATGCGAACAAGAGGTGACCGAGACGTGTAACCAATGGCACCCCGTACCATCACGCCGGGTGATACGAATAAACGCTTCCAATGTGCGTTCACCGCGATGTCGCACAAGCACGGATGCGACCATCATGATGCTGTAAACAGAACATGGATTCATCCCAAAAAATTACGTTCTGCCATTCGTGGACCCAGGTTCGTCGTTGAGTACACCATCGCAGGCGCTCCTGTCTGTGATGCAGCGTCAAGGGTAACCACAGCCATAGTCTCCGAGCTGATAGTCCATGCTGCTGCAAACGTCGTCGAACTGTTCGTGCAGATGGTTGTTGTCTTGCAAACGTCCCCATCTGTTGACTCAGGGATCGAGACGTGGCTGCACGATCCGTTATAGCCATGCGGATAAGATGCCTGTCATCTCGACTGCTAGTGATACGAATCCGTTTGGATCCAGCACTGTGTTCCGTATTACCCTTCTGAACCCACCGATTCCATATTCTGCTAACAGTCATTGGATCTCGACCAACGCGAGCAGCAATGTCGCGATACGATAAACCACAATCGCGATAGGCTACAATCCGACCTTTATCAAAGTCGGAAACGTAATGGTACGCATTTCTCCTCCTTAGACGAGGCATCACAACAACGTTTCACCAGGCAACGCCTGTCAACTGCTGTTTGTGTACGAGAAATAGCTTGAAAACTTTCCTCATGTCAGCATGTTGCCAGCATCTTCTTCCTGTCGGTTAATGTCGCGTCTGTAGCACGTCATCTTCGTGGTGTAGCAATTTTAATGGCCAGTAGTAAATATACGTTCATAGGCGGGGGTCCTGAGATGCGATCGAGACTGTTCTCCTTCGAAGAGATTGGATGACTAGGCGAAGGAAGGCAGCTGCAGGCAGTAACCACGGTGGTCGTGTGTCGGTTCAGCGTTAAGGAACGTGCGAATGAACGAACGGCGATGGGGCTTGCAGTCTACCGGCCGAGCGAGTGTGCATCCGGCGCTGCTCCCCGGCGGTCGGTGAGCGCCTTAACGAGATGGGCGGCGCCGTTGCGGTGGCGGAACAAGCGGCGCACCCCTGCGCTGGCCGGCGCTGCCCGCCGCCTCCCCTGGGAAACGCGGCCGGCCGTTCCTTCTCGGGCTAGTGCAGCCCCTCCGGCGCCCCGCTATGTTCGCTCGTGCGGTACGAAATAGTGGCGCCCGCAGGGAACACTGAAAGACGTAATAGGTTCGCTGCCGGCGCCGCTGGAGCGCCGTAGTTCACGGCAACCGCCGACCTACACTGACGGCTTCCCCACTGCTCGAGCAAACAGTCTGCGTGGCCGGTGATCTGAGGGGCTCCGCTTTAATATCTCTCCGCGGGACATTGAAACTCAGCAAAACTCTCGCTGTTGAATAATGCGCGTCCAGCTACACATTTTGAATGAATGATTTATCTCACTGCAAGTACAGTGTATTCGGAAAGTCTACATCTACATTTATACTCCGCAACGGTGTGTGGCGGAGGGCACTTTACGTGCGACAGTCATCATCTCCCTTTACTGTTCCAGTCGCGTAATGGTTCGCGGGAAGAACGACTGCCGGAAAGCCTCCGTGCGCGCTCGAATCTCTCTAATTTTACATTCGTGATTTCCTCGGGAGGTACAAGTAGGGGGAAGCAATATATTCGATACATCATCCAGAAACGCACCCTCTCGAAACCTGGACAGCAAGCTACACCGCGATGCAGAGCGCCTCTCTTGCAGAGTCTGCCGCTTGAGTTTGATAAACATCTCCGTAACGCTATCGCACTTACCAAATAACCCTGTGACGAAACGCGCCGCTCTTCTTTGGATCTTCTCTATCACCTCTGTCAACCTGACCTGGTACGGATCCAACACTGATGAGCAGTACTCAACTATAGATCGAACGAGTGTTTTGTAAGCCACATCCTTTGTTGGTGGACTACATTCTCTAAGGACTCTCCCAATGAATCTCAACCTGGCATCCGCCTTACCAACAATTAATTTCATATGATCATTCCACTTCAAATCCTTCTGTATGCATACTCCCAGATATTTTACAGAAGTAACTGCTACCATTGTTTGTTCCGCAATATATAAACATACAATAAAGGATCCTTCTTTCTATGTATTCGCAATACATTACATTTGTCTATGTTAAGGGTCAGTTGCCACTCACTGCACCAAGTGCCTATCCGCTGAAGATCTTCCTGCATTTCGCTGCAATTTTCTAATGCTGCAACTTCTCTGCATACTACAGCATCATCCGCGAAAAGCCGCATGGAACTTCCGACACTATCTACTAGGTCATCTGTATATATTGTGAAAAGCAATGGTCCCATAATACTCTCCTGTGGCACGCCCAAGGTTACTTTAACGTCTGTAGACGTCTCTCTATTGAGAACAACATGCTGTGTTCTGTTTGCTAAAAACTTTTCAATCCAGCCACACAGCTGGTCTGATATTCCGTAGACTCTTACTTTGTTTATCAGGCGACAGTGCGGAACCGTATCGAACGCCTTCCGGAAGTCAAGGAAAATGGCATCTGCTTGGGAGCCTGTATCTAATATTTTCTGGTCTCATGAACAAGTAAAGCAGGTTGGGCCTCACACGATCGCTGTTTCCGGAATCCATATTGGTTCCTACAGAGTAGATTCCGGGTTTCCAGAAATGACATGATATGCGAGCAAAAAACATGTTCTAAAATTCTATAACAGATCGGTGTCAGAGATATAGGTCTATAGTTTTGCGCATCTGCTCGACGACCCTTCTTGAAGACTGGGACTACCTGTGCTCCTTTCCAATCATTTGGAACCTTCCGTTCCTCAAGAGACTTGCGGTACACGGCTGTTAGAAGGGGGGCAAGTTCTTTCGCGTACTCTGTGTAGAATCGATTTGGAATCCCCTCAGGTGCAGTGGAATTTCCTCTGTTGAGTGATTTCAGTTGCTTTTCTATTCTTTGGACACTTATTTCGATGTCAGCCATTTTTTCGTTTGTTCGAAGATTTAGAGAAGGAACTGTAGTGCGGTCTTCCTCTGTGAAACAGCTTTGGAAAAAGGTGTTTAGTATTTCCGCTTTACGAGTGTCATTCTCATTCTCTGTTTCAATGCCATCATCATCCCAGAGTGCCTGGATATTTTTACTTTCGAATTCACTGAACGCTGTAGACTGGACTATGACTATCAATGTAGACTACATCCGAAGTGTGAACCAAAGGTGGCCGAACACAAGTTAGCAGAAGTATTTTTCAGAAATACGCGATTTTTTTTGCTTTTAAATTCTTCAGTGCTGTTGTGCAACATTTAACTGTTTGGTTCGCTTGATGAAAGTCATTAAATGCGATGATTACTGCTTAGATCACAGGTGGTCGAACCGGCGGCCCGCTGGCCTGACCTGGCCCACGGTTGGTTTCATTCCAGCTCGCGGAAGAAATCTGTGGCAGAGAGAACGAGGTGCTCGCATCGAACTCCGCCTGGGACACATTTTCGGATATTTCCCCCGACACTTAGCTGGCCTCGGGGTTGCAGCTCATGTTGCAGACCGGTGGAAGCTTTGCCTATGCAGTGCATGTGCAGTGCCATTTCATCGACGCTGGATTTTAACGACAAAGACAAAAATCTTTCCAGTGGCAACGCGAAGTTATGGGCCATGAGCGTACTTGAATACGAAGAGAGGTGGAAACAGCTCACTGTCTTGGATTGCAGGGAGAAGTATTTTCACCTCTGGATCAGTCCTGACGACACACACACACACACACACACACACACACACACACACACACACACACACACACACATTATTTACTACTTAATGCCTACATCTGTGCTACACAGTGATAGGTTAAAAACGTAGATAGTAGGCTAAAATGGCACGAGAATTACCGAATACGCGCGAAATGTGCCGTAGAGGCCATAGCTTGCTGAGCAAATTAGTTACAGTACCTGCTGTCGGTTCTGTTGGTTCACACGCAAAGTTCTATGCTACTTGTTAATTTCGCGCAAGTGTTCCGAAGCGCCTTATCTCAAATTAATTGTAAAATGTCTGGCGTTAATATGAGAAAAGTAGATGCCGAATGGCGTTAATTCCAGGAGAAATGGACGAAAGATCATTACTTTGCCATGTACAAAGATAAACGTGTTTACTTGTGCTGTGAATTACTATCTGTTGTGAAGGAATATACGAGGGCAAACCAGAAAGTCTTTACCCCTACCTTTTAAACCAAATTACTGCTGTAAATGCAAAGTCAACATATCCATTCCCGGCGGTGGACCATTCTCGATTCGTGCCGGCCTGATCTGCAGGTAGTTCCGCCACACGGCGCTGCACTCAGTTGTTAAAACAGCCGTTGTGCACCATACATTCATGGTGTTAGAGCAACGAAGTGTGATTCGTTTTCTATGAAACAAGGGACGAACGCACATCGAGATCCACAGGGAAATGCAGGCCACATACGGGGAAAACTGTCTCGCTTTTAGAACTGTGACGTGTTGGTGTTGCGAGTTCGACAAAGGCCGTGAAGTCTTGCATGACAATGGGCGTTCGTCGCTGACTGGCGACCTTTTTTCTCGCGGATGCAATGGTGAAAGCAAATCGGCGTGTGCACATAAGGGCCATTTACCGGGAGCGTATCGAATGGGATAGCTCAAAACATTTTTCATGGGTCCTGAGAGTACCGGAATGTTTGATGTCGATGCGTGCCTAAGCAGTTGGACGACATGATGAAGGGCAAGCGAATGATGTCTTCAGTGAATCATCTGGAATGGTACTCCAAGGAGCGATTCTCGATGTGGACAACGTTATTCTGCTCCACGACAATGCGAGACTACATGTAGCAACCAAAACTGCCCAAAAACTCCGGCCATTTTACCGGGTAAATCTACACCACCCATTATACAGTCCAGACCTCGCCCATAGTGATTTCTTCGTTTTCGGACCACTGACAAAGTTCCTGGCAGGACAGCGATTCACAAGTAACGATGAAGCCAAGACAGCAGTCCGACAGTGATTCCATAGTCCACGAATTCTACTGCAGCGACATCTCAAATTTAATGGTCCAATTATCAAACGTGTGAACTGGTGTGGATAAATAGTGTAAGGTACGTAGAATATGACGTATATGTGTCATTACGTGTATGTATCTTACTTTGGCTAGTAAAAAATACGAGCAAAGACTTTCTGATTTGTTCTCGCTAATATGAAATTGTACTTTGCTACGAAAAACACTGCTCTGTAACAGCTTACCTGGCATTTGCGAAAAGATAAAGTAAAAATTTTAATTTCTAAATAAATGTTTTTTTTTTTTTAATTTCAGTCTTTGATCACAATATCAGTTCTTTTGACTATGACGAGTTTCAGTCCGTAATGACTATCCTCAGATCTTTTCTACACCATGTCCTAAAGTGATAAGGCCATAATGGCATCGTCAAAATATATAAATATAATCAGCACAGCATCGTCACATAGATCTAAAATAAGGCATAGAATAGGCCACATAGTCCTCACAGTCATTATTGCAACTGGCTACTAATTCTAATTACTAATTTTAAAAAGCAGCAGAAAATGACTGCCAAAGTGAAGACAAAGTGCGACAATTCAGTTAAGGCTAATTTTATAACAAGTTGAAAAATTGCCAAATAGCTAAAATGTTTAGCTAAAGGTGAATTTGGGAAGGTGTGTCTCTTGGACATTGCAGATGTTCTATGTCCCCGATAAAGAAAAGAGTGTCCGAACAACTAAGAAAAGTTTATAGAGACAAACAGTTTCTCGACGAATTAATCTGATCGCTGATGACATTAAGAGAAGTTGGATCGTGCCGTCACATTTGAAGCGTTTGCCCTCACTTTGGATGAGAGCAATACTCGTAATTTGTCAAACGCAGTTCAGTCAGCAACTTTTGCTCGTGGTGTAGATGTGGAATGCAATGTAGCGGAAAATTCATTACCATTACAACTGTGAAAATGAACCACTACTGGCGAAGATATTTTTGAAGAAGTGAAGAACATCATCGAAACGTTCAACCTGTAGCGGATTCAGCTCGATGGAGTTTATTCTGATGGAGGGCCTGTGGCGGTCGGTTCACGAAAAGATTGCGTTACCACACTAAATAAAAAATCTGCTGAATTAAATATGAAAGTAACCAATTTAACACTTCTTCCTCACTTTGTTCACAATCAAAGATTGCTGGCTGCCCACAAGCTTAGAAGTATGTGAATCAGGCCCACGAGTCACCAAAGGTTGCCCATGCCCGGTTTAGATGTTCAAGTGGTTTTCAAATTACGGTGCTTCGAACTTAGGAACATATTTTTCTTGTGCACCCGTGTTTCGACAAGGCGATAAATAGGCTACATAGTTTACTGCAGGAGGCATTTGCAGAAACAGCTGTAGCTTATCATAATGCATTTGGTCGACTTGCTGAGATACTTCGAAAGCCAGGCTCAGTGTTAGAAGCTGAACGAAATGGAGGACCACGCTGACTTAACGAACAAAAGTTGCTGAATATTTATGAGTCTATACAGCAGATCCCAACAAAATCACTGCGCAACTTGGCACAGGAAAAGAGATATAGGGCTTGCAACCTTGCATAATGCAGTTAGGCAAACATTGAAGCTGTACCCGTATAAAGTGCCAGCAATGCATGAATTGAAAGACGCAGGCCAAGAAAAGCGAGTCCGTTACTGCAAATGGTTTTCACCTTTTGATGTGGGGAATACCACTGATATTCTTTATGCCACATTCTATATAGACGATGCCTAGATCCACCTCTCTGATCAAGCTTTCACACAAAACACACCATTTATGGTCAACGGAGAATCCTTGTGCTGTGGTTGAAACGCCATTGCATAATCAGAAAACTGGAGTGTGGGTAGCAGTATACAGACTACGCTTCATTGGATCTCTATTTTTTTGAAAAAGCTGTGACCGTTAACGTTATTGTCTAATGATTCACGATTTCATTGGGCACCTAAGGAAGGCGAAATAAACTACTCAAGGTTTCACTAAGATGGCGCTACTGAACATACAGATAACGACACTATGCGTCTTCTAGAAGAGATTCTTGTGGACTGGGTCATCTAAAAAACCTCTGCCTCCTCACCAGACCTTACTACACCACATTTCTTTCTTTGGAGTGCAGCAAAATGTGTAGCACATCGCATCGCCCAAGCACGCTTTGTGGCTTAAAAACTGAAATAACTGCGTACTTGAGAAGCATATCACAATCAAATCCACAGGAAGTATTTTCCGGTAAAATTAATCAGGTTCAGATTTGTACTTGTATAGCCACCTGTGTTCGTCATTTGCAACATACCTTGCAACTGCATTGGAACTTTATGAATAACCCAATTTTTTGGACCTGGCTTATCGCCAAAGGGCATCGAAGATTTCTCCTACAAATTTATTAAGTCTGTCCTATAGCAAAATATTCATGTTTTTCTGGTTTGCAAAACCTTTTACATTATATAGAAGGTATTTACACTTTACTTACTTGAGGAAAGGTTTTGATTTATACATTACATCATGCGGGTCTGCATAATCTGTGTGTAAAAGCTAGTGATTTGATTACCTCTTCCAAAGAATAAGACGGCACGGTAATGGAATAATTCGACTACTATTGTGTATGTTACTGAAAAGATTCTATTTCTTTCCGTTGTAACAGTTCGACTATATAGCTCATACATGTGTCTCTTTATATCTGCTGATATAAGCTGATAAGTCTCCAGCGATGTTGTAAGGCTATTTTCTGAGTGCTGGAATTAAAGCGGTGAGTGGGAGACAATCTATGTATTAATATTTCTAAAAAATTGTTCACGTGAGTCGCAGGCCGCCATGCACCTGGTCGTAAACAGGCTGAGCAGTATCAGCAATCTGACAATAGGCCGGCCAGTAAATAGTGTTCAGCAGCTAGTGTTGATTAAAAGGAAAACGCTAGTTATATAGCAGTGCATTCATTGTGACATTGTGTTCTTTTAAGACTGATGCCAATCGTTTATTGCGCAAGACCGTATTTATTATTCAGATGAACGTAATATGTCTGATTTACATTGAAGTTAGCATTTCTGCCTTTTGGATGTATGCTGAAGTTGTTTCATTCAAGTAATTCATCGTTTTCTTGATATCTGGAGACGGCGTGAGTGACGGTGTGGACTTTTATGGTAAATCTACTACAGTGTAGTGCAGGGATCCTTTGATTTGATGAGTATTACTCGAAATAGTAAGAAATATTTAGTCCTTGAAAGTGCTTTTTACTGTTTGACTTTTGAACTGCCAACGGCCTTCCTTGTCGAATACACCGGTTCCCGGAGAATCATGGGAGTTAAACAACGCCATGTGTAGTTGCTACTTGGCTGGGTGTGCTCCGGGTACGTCATGTACTGTTGGAAATTTTCGCTTTGCCTTTTCGGAAAATGGTAGGAGGGATGATGACGTGAAGTTCCTAATGAGCGGACTTTGCGCCATTGTCCTGATTAAATTCTAAGGTTCTCCGCAGTGTCGCGTCGAGTGAGAGCATGCTACGTCTTTAATGGTGACCTGTCCGTCGGATGTGGCCGTGAAGCTCAGTGGTCCCTTGGTGCTGATTGAGAGACGTAGGCTATGTTTCGGTACTCTCCCCCTTCTCTCATCATCAGGAAATGCAAACACTACACTGCACTTCAATCACTTATTACAGCCATCTACACTTACTAAATACACATAACACACAAATTTCACACTTCGAGAAGGGAAGGTGCCAGAGTGCGCGAAGGTTAGCAAATACCATCCCAATAAGGCAGCTGTAGCTGTCCCTTGGGGTCTCCCAGCCAATCATGCCATTCGAATTCTCACATATGGTAGGAAAGCCATGGAATTAAATGTTTCTACGTCTTTTTCTGCATTCTTTATTCCTGACTCTGGTTTTATTGGCAGTGCCTCACATATCTGCTGTAGAGAATACCCACTGCCTTTGCAGTCACCCTTTAATTGTAGCAGCACCTCCTGCAGACTGCTGTCGTTGGCAACGATATGTCCCCTGTGAAGCAAAGTTCTGAGAACGCTCATTGTCTGGGATGGAAGGTGCCAGCTGTCTGCAGGTAAATATAAATCCGAACATGTCAGCTTCAGATTTACTGCATGTCTCAAAGTACAATCAGTTAAGTAACGAACCAAAACACCCAAAAAACTGAAAGGCATCCCTTCTTTTGATTTTGCATTATAAATTGGATTTGTCCATGGATGGTCTTTGTGTGGCACGCAAAGTGGCGCAATCTGTGGGTTTGAAAGGATGGAGCAAGTGCCAAAGGATCAGTCTTTCTGCCCACTCTGAAGATGGCTGAACGGTAGAGAGTCAAAATATTGAAAGAAGAAGTGGAATTTGTGTTGCTGCTCACCTGAAATTTTATGGAACCAGAGGCAGGCAATGGAACAAAGCCAAAGTGACGCCAGTCTACATTGTTGCCAAATTTATTCAAGATGGCGGTAGTACAGCACTTCCTGTTTTTAGGGTGCAGATGTGACAGCATCGCATTGTAGATGTCATCAGCCCTCCGCCACTGACCTCCCCTCTCACACTTCCCCCTCTCCTCCTTGATATCCCCTCCCCTCTCCGCATGCGAACTGGTGGGAAAAAATTCAGTCTGTGTTGAGCTGCTGGAGAGGATACATAATGTACAGTCATTATTTACTTACGTTATTTATTTTTGAGGGTGTTATCCTGCTGTTGGATTGTCCTCCACACACACTGCCACCCCCACCCCCACATTCCGTTGGCTCCCACCCTCACTTTTTCTGATCGTGCATCTGTATGTTCACCTTGACGTTAGAAGACCGGCTGCTCTAGTCCACAATACTGCCTCCAGAGGGTGCCTGAAACGGTCTTACAGCAGTCTCCACCTGCTCGCACTTTTTCCGCCTCCACTTGTGAATTGCTGGAGAAAAGGCTGGAGTGGAAGCTAGTGTCTATTTATGGCAGAAAATGTTTTCAGTTGACGAGATGTTGGTGCTGGACAGAGAGGAATTTAATAAGTGTGCTGCCTGAAGATTACAGCTGAGGACTGTGTCCATAGCCTCCTACAAGAGGAATGGAAGGTGGTGAAAATGGATGAGCATAGGGGGAATACTTTTCAGCAAATAATGGTGATATAGCAGGATGGACTGAGGATGCATTTCGCAAATCAAACAGACAACTGCCTGTGCTGGAGCTGTTTGTGTTTTTTGAAATAGATGGTCATTCCACAGTGCAGGAGAAAACTTCATCCTATCCCACTACCCCGGACTGATGAACTAGAGATGTTCGCCTTGGTGTATGGGACTGAGCTGAGGACGCTAGAAACCGGTTTTGCTCCCCTTTCCGTGTTGTGTGTGTTGTGTTTACCTTGCTATGTGCTCTAATCCGCAATACCACACGAAACTGGTGGGGAACTGTCCGACAGTTGCTGCTGGAAGAATTGCCACCTACCGATATAAAAGTGTATAGCTGCAGAGAAACTTGTATACAGATACACGGTGAGAAGGGATAGCGAACTACCGCCACAGTTTAGGAAGAGTAGCCTCCTACAAATCTACAACTGAAAAAGCTGCTGAGGAACCAGTACACAGATACATGGTAAGAATGGATAGGACAGAAAACTATTACTGAGGCGTTGGAACAGTAGGCTCCTACTGATCTGCAAGTGAACTTGTGCACACACACACAAAGCAAGAAGGTACAGGACAGCAAACTATCACTGAAGTGTAGGAAGAGTAGCCTCCTACTCATATGGAAGTACGTAGGTGCTGAGGAACTTGTACACAGAGACTCTGTAAGACAGGATATAACAGCAAAGTATCACTGAAGTGTAGGAAGAGTAGCCTCCTACAAATCTACAAGTGAAATAACTGCTGAGAAACCAGTACACAGATACATGGTAAGAAGGAGAGGACAGAAAACTAACATGAAGTGCTGGAAGAGTAGCCTCCTACCAATCTACAACTGTATAGCTGGTGAGGAACTTGTACGCAGATACAGGTTAGGAAGCGATAGGGCAGGAAGGCCAATCACACTACTAAAACCGATAGAAAATACTGCACTGTTTTAATTACACATCGAAATTGTTGCGAGGAAACCAGCACTCGTAAACAACGGGTCATAGTGCAACACAGGCACTGGAAATTGAGAAGAATCATTATAGCAACAAAAATACCTCAAAAACGATCATAAAAGATCTCACGAGGCTAGAGGGGCAGCAGTTGCGTTTGTGTTCACCCCGATGTCAGGATACAAGCCAAGCTGCTTAGAACCAGTCTTGCCTCTCATCATACCTCTCCTCCTCTCTCCATCTCCTCCTTCCATAGGTAGGGTTACCTGTTTTCCAGTCCTGTTCTAGCCTGTACAGATGGTACACAAAGCAATCCATTTGCTGGCAGTGATATATTGTTTTCAATCTGCAGAGATCAGTCAGGAATGGACAAAAGACTCAAGAATAGGACGCTTCCTGCGAGCTGTTAAACGTATTTCTCAGAAAGACTGCCCCCTGCTCAATAACGAAATAGCTGACTGTTCATCGCATGAAGAACTGAACAGTCAACAGTGGAGTGGTTTGAAACCCTCTGGATGTGCCGAAACTGTCTGAAAGAGGTCCCTGTCCAAGTCAAATCAGTCTCATGTAGGAAAAACGTTTAAATAATACACCCTGCATAAATGAGATACACGTGGATTGTTATACTAGTCGTCTCACAGTGCGTCGATCCAATCTCTCTGCCCTGACAGGTGGAGAACAGTGTCTGTACTCACTAACCTCAACTGCTGCATATGGTTACAACCTGTCATCGTCTATGTTCTTTTTAGTTCTTAAGATAAACTGTCCGAAGGCCGTCTGCTAGAGGTTTCAGACGCTCCACTGTACCAAATAACAGCTGTGTGTGTGTGTATGTGTGTGTGTGTGTGTGTATGTTCTCATATATTGTGGAAGGATGGTTAAATGATGATTGCGTTCTCTTGGGTAAAATATTTCGGAGGTAAAATAGTACCCCATTCGGATCTCCGGCCGGGGACTACTCAGGAGGAGGTCATTATCAGGAGAAACAAAACTGGCGTTCTACGGATCGGAGAGTGGAATCTCAGATTCCTTATTCGGGCAGGTAGATTAGAAAATTTAAAAAGGAAATGGACAGGTTAAAGTTGGATATCGTAGAAATTAGTGAGTTCGGTGGCAGTAGGAACAAGACTTTTGATCAGGTGAATACAGTGTTACAAATACAAAATCAAATAGGGGTAATGCAGGAGTATGTCTAATAATGAATAAAAATATAAGAGCGCGAGTAAGCTCCTACTAACAGCATAGTGAACGCAGTACTGTAGCCAAGATAGACATGAACCCACGCCTACCACAGTAGTGCAAGTTTATATGCCAACAAGCTCCGCAGATCACGAAGAGTTTGAAAAATGTATGATGAGCTAAAAGAAATCATTCAGATATTGAGGGGAGACGAAAATTTAATAGTCATGGGGGACTGGAATACGATAGTAGGAAAACGAAGGGAAGGAAAAGTAGCAGGTGAATATGGGATGGGGGTAAGGAAGGAAAGAGGAAGCCGCCTGGTGGAATTTAGCACAGAGCATAACTTAATCATAGCTAACACTTGTTTTAAGAATCATGAAAGAATGATATGTACGTCGAAGAGACCTGGAGACACTGGAAGGTTTCAGAAAGATTATGTAATGGTAAGACATGGATTTAGGAAACAAGTTTTAAATTGTAAGACATTTCCAGGGGCAGATGTGGACTCTGACCACAATTTATTGGTTATGAACTGTAGACTAAAACGGAAGAAACTGCAAAAAGCTAGGAATTTAAGAAGATAGGACCTGGATAAACTGAAAGAACCAGAGGTTGTAGAGAGTTTCAGAGAGAGCATTAGAAAACGATTGATAAGAATGGGTGGAAGAAATACAATAGAAGAAGAATGGGTAGCTTCGAGAGATGAAGTAGTGAAGGCAGCAGAGGATCAAGTAGATAAAAAGACGAGGGCTAGTAGAAATCTCTGGGTAACAGATATCGAAGGTAACTGAAGAAAGAAAATATAAAAATGCAGTAAATGAAGCAGGCAAAAAGGAATTAAAACGTCTCAAAAATGAGATCGACAGGAAGTGCAAAATGGCTAAGCAGGGATGGCCAGAGAACAATTGTAAGGATATAGAGGCAGATATGCATATATCACTAGGGGTACGATACATACCGCCTACAGGAAAATTAAAGAGACCTTTGGAGAAAATAGAACCGCTTGTATGAATATCAAGATCTCGGATGGAAAACAAGTTCCAAGCAAAGAAGGGAAAGCTGAAAGGTGGAAGGAGTACATAGAAGGTCTATACAAGGGCGATGTACTGAGGGAAATATTATGGAAATGGAAGAGGATGTAGATGAAGATGAAATGGGAGATACGATACTGCGTGTCGAGTTTGACAGAACACTGGAAGACCTGATTCGAAGCAAGGCCCCCGGAGTAGACCACATTCCATTAGAACTACTGATAGCCTAGGGAGAGCCAGACATGATAAAATTCTACCATCTGGTGAGCAAGACGTATGAGACAGACGAAATACCCTCAGACTTCAAGAAGAATATAATAATTCCAATCTCAAAGAAGACAGGTGTTGACAGGTGCGAAAACTACTGAACTATTAGTTTAATAACTCACAGCTGCAAAATACTAACACGAATTCTTTACAGACGAATGGAAAAACCGGTAGAAGCCGACCTCAGGGACGACCAGTTTGTATTACGTGGAAATGCTGGAACACGAGAGACAATACTGACCCTACGACTTATCTTAGAAGATAGATTAAGGAAAGGCAAACCTGCGTTTCTAACCTTTGTACACTCAGAGAAAGCTTTTGACAATGTTGACTGGAATATTCTCTTTCAAATTCTGAAGATGGCAGGGGTCAAATACAGGGAACGAAAGGGTATTTACAATTTATACAGAAACCAGATGGCAGTTATAAGAGTCGAGGAGCATGAATGGCAAGCAGTGGTTCAATAGGGAGTGAGACAGGGTTGCAGCCTATCCCCGATGTTGGTCAATCTGTATTTTGAGCAAGCAGTAAAGGAAACAAAGGAAAAATTCGGAGTAGGTATTAAAATCCATGGAGAAGAAATAAAAACTTTGTGGTTTGCCGATAACATTGTTATTCTGTCAGAGACAGCAAAGGCCCTGGACGAACAATTGAACGGAATGGACAGTGTCTGGAAAGGAGGATGTAAGATGAACAACAAAAGCAAAACAAGGATAATGGAATGTAGCGAATTAAATCAGGTGATGCTGAGGGAATTAGATTCGGGAAATGAGACACTTAAAGTAGTTGATGAATTTTGCTATTTGGGGAGCAAAATAACTGATGCTGGTCGAAGTAGAGAGGATATAAAATGTAGACTGGCAATGGCATGCTAAGCGTTTCTGAAGAAGAGAAATCTGTTAACACAGAGTATAGATTTAAGTATCAGAATGTTTTTTCTGAAAGTATTTGTGTGGAGTGTAGACATATATGGAAGTGAAACATGGTTGATAACTAGTTTAGACAAGACGAGAATGGCTTTCGAAATGTGGTGCTACAGAACAATGCTGATGGTTAAGTGGATAGATCATGTAACTAATGATGAGGTACTGCACAAAATTGGGGAGAAGAGGAATTTGTGGCACAACTTGACTAGAAGAAGGTATCGGTTGGTAGGACATGTTCTGCGGCATCAAGGGATCATCAATTTTGTATTGGAGGGGAGCGTGGAGGGTAAAAATCATAGAGGAAGACCAAGAGATGAATACACTAAGCAGATACAGAAGGATGTAGCTTGCAATAGTTACTTAAAAATGAAGAAGTTTGCACGGGATAGGGTAGCATGGAGAGCTGCATCCAACCAGTCTCTGGACTGAAGACCACACCAACAACATGGTGACAATGTAAATAGTGGATGTAGTACTAAATCAGTGATATATTCAGGTAAATAAGTGTAAACTGTTACTTATGGTATGAACCGATAATATTAGATCTTGCTCCGAATATACTTCAAAATAACCACCCAACAGTCCATAAACATACATTCAGCTAGCAATTTCCACACACTGTGATGAGCAGAAAACTTCACCTATAACATAATTTTGGTACGACCAAACAACTACATAATAATCTACATTGGGTGAACATTCAGAGATGGATGGACGTGTTTTATTTGTGAGTGGTACAACTGTGCTGCTGACGTTCACTTTCAGCAGCATCCCATAGACAAAGCACTCCAAATTAGTGTCTATGGAAGTCATGTAAATATACTGCCATGCATGTGGAAGTTACACTATTGGCTTAGGTTAGTTAGGTTTAAGTAGTTTTATGTTCTAGGGGACTGATGACCTCAGAAGTTAAGTCCCATAGTGTTCAGAGCCATTTGAACCATTTTTGAACGGCCTTGATACGCCAGTATGGCGATGACGAATACATGCTTCCAATGTGCGTTCACCGCGATGTCGCCAAACACGGATGCGATCATCATGATGCTGTAAACAGAACCTGAATTCATCCGAAAAAATGACGTTTTGCCATTCATGCACCCAGGTTCGTCTTTGAGTACACCATCGCGGGCGCTCCTGTCTGTGATGCAGCGTCAAGGGTAACCGCAGCCATGGTCTCCGAGCTGATAGTCCATGCTGCTGCAAACGTCGTCGAACTGTTCGTGCAGATGGTTGTTGTCTCGCAAACGTCCCCATCTGTTGACTCAGAGATCGAGACATAGCTGCACTATCCGTTACAGTCATGCGGATAAGATGCCCGTCATCTCGACCGCTAGTGATACGAGGCCGTTGGGATCCAGCACGGCGTTCCGCATTACCTTCCTGAACCCACCGATTCCATATTCTGCTTAGTCATCACCGCAATCGCGATAGCCTACAATTCGACCTTTATCAAAGTCGGAAACGTGATGTTACGCATTTCTCCTCCTTACAAGAGGCATCACAACAACGTTTCACCAGGCAACGCCGGTCAACTGCTGTTTGTGTATGAGAAATCGGTTGGAAACTTTCCTCATGTCAGCACGTTGCAAGTGTCGCCACCGGCGCCAACCTTGTGTGAAGGTTCTGAAAAGCTAATCATTTGCATATCACAGCATCTTCTTCCTGCCGGTTAAATTTCGAGTCTGTAGCACGTCATCTTCGCGGAGTATCAATTCTAATGGCCAGTGGTGTACATACATTTCAGATGCATAAATATCAGTACAGAACAGTGGCTTTCCCGCTATCTATTCACATGCCGGAAAAATTACTTCTCTCTCCTCCTGAGACTCACTTGTACCACTCACAAGAAAAACGTATCTATCCATTGCTGAATATTCGCTGAGTATTGATTGTCGTGTTGTTGTTTGTTCCTACCAGCATTTCGTTATTGGTGAAGTCTTCTACTCACCATAGCGTATGGAACTTGCTCGCTCAATGTATGTTTATGGACTGTACAATGCTGTTAAGCGCTTATTTTGTTGTGTATTCAACACAAGATTCAAGTTTGTTGGTTCAATAATCATTGTATCTAGCATAAGTTCATACCGTGAGTGTGAGTTTACACTTGCTGGAGACTTCGTTGATTTCGTACTGTATCTACTATTTGCACTGCAGCAGTATTTTTTTAAAAGTGAAGGACTACACCCCCTACACAATGTGAGATGAATCACACCAGAAGAATACACCACAATGGTAATACTTCGTGTAGCAGATGAGTGGTCCTGTATACCCCGTCACTTTTTTTTAAACAAATGAGCTGACAATATAGCAACTTAGCTGCTAAGGACGACAACACTTTAGGCAGACACGCCATGTGTTACTCCATGAAGAGCATGTGATCCGTGTAAAATTTCTTCATCATCTATTCGTCCATCGTCTGTACTGCTGGAGTCTCATCCTTCCATAGTATATGAGAACACACACACACACACATACATGCATGCATGCATACAAACACAAACACACACACACACACACACACACACACACACACATTCACATGCACACACATTGCTTTTATTAGGTGCAGTAAAGCATCTGAAACCTCTACCAGACAGCTTTGCACAGTGTACCTCAAGAATTAGAATAAATGTGGGTGATGATGCGTTATAACTGCACGCAGCAGCAGAGGTTCAGCCATCTGGGGCAGAACAGTTTGATCGACGCACTGTAAGACGACTAGTATAAAGATCCATGTATATCTCATTTACACTGGATGTATTTTTCCTACACGAGACAGATTTTACTTAGTTGAGGACCGCTTTCGGATAGTGTCAGCACATCCAGAACATTTGAAAGAACTCTGCTGTCGACTGTTCAGTTCTTCATCCATGAAGAAAGTCAAGTATTTCACTATTGTTTCAGGAGGGGTCAGTCTCTCCGAGAAATACGTTTAAAGGCTTGCAGGAAGCCTCCTGTTCTTGAGTCTTTTGTCCATCTAGTCTTTTCTGTATCAGGCAATTTCTGCAGACCAGTTAGAAGATGCCTGGAAAGCAGTATCCCTACCTACAGAAGGAGGAAAGGACGGGAGGAGGGGAGGTAGGAGGGGAGGTAAGACCGGTTCTAAGCCGTTTAGTCAGTATCCACAAATCAAGGTGAACACACATGCAGGTGCCGAAAATCTCTTCTGGTGAGATCTTTTGGAGTCGTTTTTTTTTGGTAGTTGTGTTCCTACAATGATTTACTCAATTCTCAGTATATCTGTTGCATTATGACCCATTGCTTAGTAGTGAAGGTTTTTTGTCATGACAATTTTGGCGTGTTATTAGAGCAAAAATGGTTCAAATGGCTCTGAACATTATGGGACTTAACATCTGAGGCCATCAGTCCCCTAGACTTAGAACTACTTAAACCTGACTAACCTAAGGAGCCCGCGGCTCGTGATCTTGCGGTAGCCTTCTCGCATCCCGCGCGCAGGATCCCAGGTTCGATTCCCGGCGGGGTCAGGGATTTTCTCTGCCTCGAGATGACTGGGTGTTGTGTGTCTTTCATCATAATTTCATCCTCATTCACTCCCCAGCCGCCGTAGTGGCGTTAAAGAACTTGTGGAGCGGCTACCGAACCACCCCCCGAGAGGGGTCCCCCGGACACCAATGCCATACGCTCATTATTATTTAACCTAAGGACATCACACACATCCATGCCCGAGGCAGGATTCGAATCTGTGACCGCAGCAACAGCGTGGTGCCGGACTGAAGCGCCTAGAACCGCTCTGCCACAGAGCAGTGGTTCTGTTCTATCCCTTTTTACCGTGCATTTGTTCCTGAGCAACTATTTCCGTTGTAGATCGTTAGTGGGCTGCTAGTCCTACATTTCGGCGATGGTTCGCTGCACTTTTCCCAGTCTGGCTTCAGCTGTCGCAGCGGTCGCACGCTCCTCAAGTTTGCTCCGTGAACGTTCAGTGTTCACGCCAGTGTTTTCGTGTTTCGTGATCGTTTATTGGCGTTTTCCACGTGAATTAAGCGTTATCAATTGAGCATTTGGTCTTCGTTCGTGTCGTCTTTCTACGTAGTGCCGTTGGGATTTCGGCGTTGTCCGAGATTTATTTGCTGCAGAACACCATGGCAAACTCCGTGAGAAAAAACATCGTGATTTTCACCTTCGACAAGTACACCCGCCGAGTACAGCACTCTGCACTTGAAGTACAAGACTGGATTACCGAGGTAATTGGCCTTCATTCTGAATCTGTTCATACCATGCAGCTAGACTCTGATGAATACTGCATTTTTGTCAAGTTTAACGATTCCGTGAGTGTAGACCGCTTTCTGGAAAAATTTGGCTATGAAACGGAATTTATACACCGTGATGGTACTAAAAGTACTGTAAAACTCCGGAATTCCGAGTCTGTAATTAGGAATGTTAGCGTTTTGAATATTCTCATAGAAGTAGACAACTCGAAAATTAAAGGTGTCCTTTCAAAGTATGGGGTTGTCAGGCAAATAGTCAACGAAAGGTGAGCTTCGCATTTCAAGCTGCAGTGCTTTAACGGCATTCGCTCCGTGGAGATGGAAGTGAAGGCGAACATTCCCTTCCACATCTTTGTTGACGGGCACAAGGAGCATGTTATGTACTCAGGGCAAACCCCTACATGTCATGTATGTAACCCCTACATGTCATGTATGTAACGAGTCTGGTCACCTCCGTCAGGACTGCCCTCGCTGTGTTTTTGTGCTAAAAAATAACCTTACGCAACGCCGGAAATTAACGTTCAACGATTTGTTGCCAGCCAGTAATACAGCAGAGCCGGCGGCAGTCGTGGATCCTGTTACTACCTCTGAAAATGTTGCACTTCATGTTAATGACTTTCCGTCTTTAAAACCTGCATTAACTGCTGAAATTCCGTCCCGTGACAGCGAGATTCCCACTAAAAAGCGTCCTCTAGAGGACACTGAACAAAATGTTGATGAGGACTCTTCCTGTGAAACACCCGTTGCCAGGAAGCCGAAGCCCGGTCCTGAAGATCTGTTGGAAGTGGAAAAAGGAGATGAAATGCAGGTCGATGTGGCCCCCACTTCCGCACAAGGACTTATACCGCCACGAACAGATAGTGACGCAGCTGGTAGTGACCTTTCACGGAAATGTGACCCTGAGCCTGAGGTCACAGCTGCAATAACCGCATCAAGTGCACAGCCCATACAATGCGAACAGTACGAGGAAGTACCAAGTAAACAACCTGCTGACTCCGAAGCGCAACGCCGCGCCGATGGAGGAAATAAACAAGCATCACCGCCTCGCCAGCAAGACAACACAACAGACACCACGCCGGAACCAAATATTGACGACTCGCAAGCCAGCGCCGTTGCGCCAAACGGTCACCGCCGGCGGCTGCGACAGAAAACAAGCATCACCGCCTCGCCAGCAAGACAACACAACAGACACCAAGCCGGAACCAAATATTGACGACTCGCAAACCACCGCCGTTGCGCCAAACGGTCACCGCCGGCGGCTGTGACAGAAACCGGGTCCGCTGTCACGCGTCATCAAGCGAAAGCCACACCAGAGAAGAAAGACATCAAGAAAAAGAATATTAAATATGAAGTCATCAGGGCCAACACTGAAGAGGAGAAAGAGAAGGGCCACAGTGACTTACAATGCATTGTCAGGATTTCAGGATACTTTTCTTCTCAAGCACTTTGTTTAAAAGCAGTGAAAATTTTTCTAGGAAGTTAGTACATGTAATGGGCACACAGCTTGTAAAGATCGTGACTTGTAGAGAAGCACGTAGCTGCTATAATAATGCCGATCCTCATCCCAAATAGCTTCTTCTGGTATGTCTGTGATGCAAGCTTATAGCATTACTACTATTAACATTAATAAAATACAGTCACCCTTGAAATTGGCAGCACTAAAAGAATTCTTGTACGAGTCTGGGACAGATATCGCGTTGCTACAAGAAGTTGCGATAACGGAATTTCGGATCCCAGGCTTTTTTGAAATTGTTAATGTTTCCGTGGAAGCCAATATCGGTACAGCCATTCTTATAAGGGAAGGCTGAAATCGAACGACTAGAATCAGGAAGAGCCACAGGCATTAAAATTTTCGATGTGACAGTGCTTAACCTTTACGCCCCATCAGGAAATTCCCACAAATTGAATCGTGCGAAGTTTTTTCAAGATGAACTGATTTATTTATTGAGGAAAAATCCGTGTTCTCTTATACTAGGTGGAGATTTTAACTGTGTTTTAAACCAGAAAGATCAACAACCCAGTTTCAACTATTCGCCACAGTTAAAAAAGCTAGTAAGTGATCTACACTTTAAGGATGTGTGGGAACTTCAGCACCCGACGTCAGTCGGGTTCACGTATATAACCAGCCACTCCCGCAGCAGACTAGATAGAATTTACGTGTCACCAAATTTGCAAAATTATTTATTAAACGTTGAAACTATTCCCGTGTATTTTAGCGATCACACTACACTTTTAACTTGCTTTAATTTAAGTGTACAGCCAACCCGTCGATTCAGAGGCCAATGGAATTTAAATATCTCTGTTTTAACTGACGAAGAACTGGAACAGGAAATAAGAGTAGCGTGGACTATGTGCCTCCGCACAGTAGACAAGCACCCAACAGTCATTGACTGGTGGACTAGGAGGGCTAAACCAAGGCTGCGGAAAGTTGTCATGCAGTTTAGTGCAGCGAGGCACAGGGAGTTGAGGAACACAATGGAGTTTTATTATAAAGTTTTAAGAGACTTATATCATCGCGCCCATGATGACGTAATTCGTCTGAATGATATCAAAAAAATAAAAGCCAAGTTATCAAGCATTAAACGGCAACAGATGGAGGGACTAAAAATTAAATCGAAAGCCACATCAGTCGTAACAGATGAAACAGCTTCTCTGTATCACTTGGTGCGGCATGCTAAAAACAGTCAGACTTTTATTGATGACGTCCCGACGCATACTGGTACGAGGCTCACATGCCAGAAACAAATACTGGACGAAGTCCACAGGTACTATGAAACCTTATATGCCCCTACCACAGTGGAAGATGCAGCTCTCGAGGGCTTTCTCACTATTTTATGTCCACAATTGTCTGGAACAGACAACGCGGACATCCTGTCACCTATTAATAAAGATGAAGTGCATGAGGCAGTGCGTAACTCACCTCTCAAAAAATCTCCGGGACTTGATGGCCTCCCTGTGGAGTTTTATAACCGCTACTGGTCTATAATTAGCGACAAGATCACATCCATGGCAAATGAGGTCCTGAACGGAAAAACGGTCCCTGCAGAGTTTAAGGAAAGTAAAATAGTACTGATTCCTAAGAGTAAAGGCAAAACCAAGTTAAACAATTTTCGGCCTCTTTCGCTACTAAATTCTGATTACAAAATAATTTCGCGTATTATAAAAAAAAAAGACTCTCTGCCTTTTCCAAAAAAATATTGAGTCATC
Source organism: Schistocerca serialis cubense (assembly GCF_023864345.2). Classification (NCBI taxonomy): domain Eukaryota; kingdom Metazoa; phylum Arthropoda; class Insecta; order Orthoptera; family Acrididae; genus Schistocerca; species Schistocerca serialis. Next base: position 21,168,722 of record NC_064646.1, read on the forward strand.
ATCAATCTTGTTCTCCGACCAGAACGGTATTCGAAAGTCTATCTGCATACAGAGACGTCATTGCAATTACCTCAGTGACAAGTATAAAATGTGCTTTAATCTTTATAGATTTCAACAAAGCTTTTGACCGCGTTAGTCATAGATACCCCTTTGCGACGCTATCAAGAATGGCTTTCCACCCTCAGATTGTCAACATGCTAAGAAATATTGCAACAAGTATAAATGCGAAAATATCAATCAATGGCCAAACTTCTAAACCCATACAGATAAGGCGAGGGGTTCCACAGGGCAGTCCCTTATCTATGTTTTTATTTTCCGTATCTTTGGAGCCTTTCCTCCGCACTGTCCACGCAAGATTAACAGGCATAACATTGAGTGGTGAGAAAACTGTCATACGGGCTTATGCTGATGACGTGGGCGTTGTAATAAGGAATAAGGAGGAGACAGTTACACTGGAAAGAGAAATCTAAAGGTATTGTCTAGCGTCGGGAGCGACAACAAATGAAAAAAAAGTAAAATATTGAATCTACGGGGCCTAGATCACCTCCGACTGGCATGGGAAAAACAAGACAACAAACATAAAACTTTGGGAATAACCTTAATGGCATGTCCGAGGAGGATGGCTGCTATTAACTGGACGGAAACTAGGAGGAAAGTTCATGGTGCTGTAATGGAGAACATCCATCGAACTATGGACCTGGTGCAAAAAGTCAGATTCATCAGCTCCTGCGTTTTGTCTAAAGCGTATTTCACTGCGCAGGTATTTCCAATCCCTAAACTAGTAGCGAATGGGATCATGTCCACTGTTACCAATTATTTATAGCGAGGAGACATATTCAGGGTTGGTGTGACTACCGTTATACTGGATGTCAGAAACGGGGGGCCTCGGTTTGGTGGATATTCGCAACATAGCGTCTGCTCTGTTCCTCAAACGGACTTTCCATATACTCAGAGAACTTCCTCAATGTATAGCCGCAAAGCTCTTTGAGGCTGTGACACCCCATAGCCTGCAAGCACAGATTGATGTGCGAAGGATTAGTGCCCATCTGCAGTATGTGGGGAAGTTTTTCCTAGAAGCAAGTTATCTTAGTGACGAAATCAGAAGCAACACATGTATCACAGCGCGCGACATCATACTTGAAAGGAAGTTAAATGAGGGCAGAAACAAAATTGAAACGAAATTCCCAAATTGTGACTGGGAAGCTGTATGGTGGAACATCAACTATGCCGGTATATCTACAGACGCTATTTCCGCATGGTACAAAACAGTTAACAATGTCATCAGCACCAACGAGAGACTATATGGGATCGGTTTAAATCAGACACACCTTTGTGGAAAATGCAATCTGGTGGATACACTCATCCACAGATTCACCTGTGGTAGCAACGTGCATAACTGGAATTGGATCAGGCAACAAATCGCCTTTCTCACCAGATCCTCTACGGAATATATAACGCCATCGCTCCTTCTGAGACCAGACATGACATACTTTCCGAAATTAAAAACCAACGCCATTAGCTGGTTACTGGGAAAATTTGTTAGTTATGTCATCCACAAACTTGGGTCGGACAACGAGATAGAATTCCGCGTTTACATTAAGTGTGAATATGCAAAAATCAGCACGTATTGCAACCACAAGAAGCACTATGGCAACATGCTGAAGATCATTTTTGAAAGAATGGGTGTTGGTTAAATATGTGGAACCACTACAACACCTTGAAAGAGAACGAACAGAAGAAAATTAAAAGTCACTTGGTTTCTTATTATTATTTACTATTACCTTGCTTCCGGAATTTCTATGTTACATGAAAAGGTTTTTTTTTCAAAACATTTTGTTCAGAATTACTCGTGTTCGACTTCCAAAGAATTTGTGTGATTCCAGAAGAATTGTTAAGTTTTTATCAGCGTTCAGTTTCCACTCAGAGAAGAGGTTTGTTTGTCTTTCTTACATCGGAGAATGGGAGTTTTGTGTTAAGATTTCTGCACACTTAGTGCTATGACCCAACAGGGAACATGAAAAAGGGGTGGGAGGGGCTTGCAGGGAACATGAAAAAAAGGGGTGGGAGGGGCTTGGGCCTCGACGCACAGGCAGTGCCGTGAAGAGACCCCACTGCTAGTGCGGCGTGTACCACGCCCTGACCATCCTAAAAATAAAAAAAATAAAATAAATAAAAAAATAAAAGTGGTTAAAAAATTGGATTGCTGGGAAAAAAGGATGGATAGGGCGTATGCAAAAAAAAAGTGGTCTTGCGGTAGCGTTCTCGCATCCCGCGCACAGGGTCCCGGGTTCGATTCCCGGCGGGGTCAGGGATTTTCTCTGCCTCGAGATGACTGGGTGTTGTGTGTCTTTCATCACTCCCCAGCCGCCGTACTGGCGTTAAAGAACTTGTGGAGCGGCGACCGAACCGCCCTCCGAGAGGGGTCTCCCAGCCACCAATGCCATACGCTCATTATTATTTAACCTAAGGACATCACACACATCCATGCCCGAGGCAGGACTGGAACCTGTGACCGTAGCAGCAGCGCGGTGCCGGACTGAAGCGCCTAGAACCGCTCGGCCACAGCTAATTAGAGCAGTGGTTCTGTTCTATCCCTTTTTACCGTGTATCTGTTCCTGAGCAACTACTTCCGTGGTAGATCGTTAGTGGGCTACTAGCCCTACATTTCGGCGATGGTTCGCTGCACTTTTCCTCTTACCATGCATCTGTGTACAAGTTCCTCAGTAGCTATACACTCATAAATTTGTAGGAGGCTGTAGGATAGTTACTCGCCAATTTCGAGTGGTATTGCGCATTAGAGCATGCAGCAAGATGGACATATACACACACGCAATCGAAATGGGGAGCAAAACACGTTTTAAGCGCCCTCAGTTGAGCCCCATACACCAAGGTCAACACCTCTGGTTCATTGAGCCAGGGGTGATGGAATAGGAATAAGTTCTCTCCTGCACTGTGGATTGACCAGCCATTTAAAAAAACATGAACTGCTTCAGCACTGACAGTAGTTTCTATAAGCTGTGAAATGCATCTTCAGTCCATCCTGTACATCACTATTATTTGCTGAAAAGATTTATTCCTACACTCACCCATTTGCACCTCCTTCCATTCCTTGTGTATGAGGATATGCATACAGTCCCCAGCTGTGTGTTTCAGGTAGTACACTTATTAAACTCCTCTTTCTCCAGCAGCAACACTTCATCCATTGAACACATTTTTTGCCAAAAATAAAGACAGTACCTTCCTCTCCAGCCTTTTTCTCACCAATTCACAAGCGATGGCAGGTGTGGTGGAAAGTGGGTTGGGTGATGGTGGCTGTAGCACAGTTTCAGGCACCCTCTGCTGGTGGTATTGTGGACTAGAGCAGTTGGTCTTCGAACTTCGATGTGAACGTACACACACGCCATCAGAAAAAGTTGGGGCGGGGATCGGCGGAAAGTGGGGTGGAGAACAGCAGTGTGCGTGGAAAACAATCCAGTAGGATAATACCCTCACAAATAAATAAAGTAAATAAATAGAGGCTAGAATGACTTCTTTTCATACGAATTCACTTTTGGGGTAGGGAAGGGGAAGTGGGGAGGGGAAGGCTGGCCGGAGTGGCCGAGCGGTTCTAGGCGCTACAGTCCGGCACCGCACTGCTGCTACGGTCACAGGTTCGAGTCCTGCCTCGGGCATGGATGTGTGTGATGTCCTTAGGTTAAATAATAATGAGCGTATGGCATTGGTGGCCGGGAGACCCCTCTCGGAGGGGAAGACGTGGGGGGGGGGGACCGCCACCATCGTCGATAAATATGGTAACAATGTAGACTGGTGTCACTTTGGCTTTGTCCCACTGCTGAGGTATAATGAATGAGAACTTAACTGCTGAGTAACGGGAGGGTGGGACAGTTATCCATAAAACGTATTCATTAATAATTGATGTTAGGGAACCGCCACAGCCTAGATCACGATGGAACTATTCATTCAACTTTTAAAAATTAACGACCGATTGAGGTTTCTTCTTCACTGGTATTTACCCAAACTGCCGCGGTTTTCCAGAAAAATCAAGCGGAAAATAATACCAGCGGAAATGGTGTTACTCTCCGCTGGTTCTCCAAGCGCTTTGCATTACATGTCAGTGAGTGTTCATAGAAATCGTACTCCAGCAGTCAAAATCGGTGAAGATAATTACCTGGTAATTAAGTCTGAGCTGGGCAGTAGACCTAGAATCGAACAAAATTTTCAAGTAACCATAGTCTGAAATGCACTGTTGTAAAGTAGCAATGGCCAGTCAGCGAAGGGGCGGGTGGTAAGCTAACGGGTGTAGGTGTGTCAAACAGTACTGCTCTGCGGTACAATTTCTTGTCTTACACATTAGTGTCCTTACAGCACCTTTAGTTCAGCTGATTTGATAGTCAAGTTTTAAACAGTGAACATCACAGAAAATTCTCGTCTAACTTAACCAGCCACGGAAAGGAAATGAAAAGTAACGTAGGATTTATTCGGTCTTTCGCGACTGTTGATGGTCGTATCTGGAACGGATTCGTTATGCTTTATTTAAAGCATCTTCAGTGGTCACTATGACGATTGTGGTTTTGCTTGTAAGTCAGTTTAACGATATCGTAAACACACACACACACACACACACACACATACAGGCACATGGAAACCTACAGACATAGCAACATAAGGCGGAATAAGTGGCAGACGCTGCCACAACAACAAAAACAAAACAAAAGACGATCGCGTTCCACTCGATGGAAATTAAGAACACGGGGTGAATGTAGATACATAAGAACATCCAAACGAGGAAATACTTTCTGTTAGTGCAGTTCAAAGTGTTTGAAATCGAAAGACTGTGTAGAAGAATGCATCGAAGTAATATAGGAGCTATGTAACGTAAGTAATGAAAGCGGTTTTAAACATGAGAACGGTCTGAGGTCTCGTTAAACCGATGTGTAAACAAAATCGTAATTATTATAGTCAACATTAAAGATGTTTAAAGTAAGTGAAACGCGTCTGGCCCAAAAAACATCTTGTGTTGTTGTTGTCATCTTCAGTCCCCAGACTGGTTGGGTTCAGCTCTCCATGATACTCTATCCTGTACAAGCTTCTTCATGTCTGAATAACAATATCCTTCCGAAAATACTTATTGTATTCGTCTGTTGATCTCTCTCTACGATCCAATCACCTTCTTTTAGTTAAGTTATGGCACAATTTTCTTTTCTCCCCAATTCTATTAAGCACCTCGTCATTAGTTATGCGATCTACTCATCTAATCTTCAGCGTTTTTCTGTAGCACCACATTCGAAAAGCCTCCTTTCTCTTCTTGTCTAAACCGTTTATCGTCCATGTTTCACTTTCATATATGGCTATACGCTACACTCCAGGCAAATACCTTCAGAAAAGACTCCCTAACAAGATTGTATTCGATGTTAACAAATTTCTCTTCTTCAGAAACGATTTTCTTGTCTTTACCAGTCTACATTTTATATCCTCTCTACTTCAGCCCTCATCAGTTATATTTTGCTGCCAAATTAAGAAAACTCCCATACTACTATCCCAACCTAATTCCATCACAATCATCTGATTTAATTCGACCATATTCAGTTATTGTTGTTTTGCTGTGTTGATTTTCATCTTAGATCTTCCTTTCAAGACGATGTCTGTTTCGTTCAACTGTTCTTCGCAAGTCCTTTGCTGTCTGTAACAGAATTACAGAGTCATTGCCAAAACTCGAAGTTCTCATTTCTTCTCCATGAACTTTAATTTCTACTCCTAATTTTTCTTTTGTTTCCTTTACTGCGTGCTCAATGTACAGATTGGGTAATATAAGAAAAACATCTTAACTTGGGTCAAAAAACTAGGGACCTCATTGCTTGTAAAACTGTAACTGTCTAAACGAGGCCTCAAAAACGAAAAGACAACATATACAGCAATTTAAAGTTTAGTTCACATTGATTGTTCAGCTGAAAATATTATCGTCAGGTAATTTCATTACTAACTATGCTGTTTAGCGTAACGGGTATTAGCTAGGGCAAGTTAATTTCAATTGATATATTTCAGCACACATGGCGCTGATTTGCGGTCGTTTTAGGGCCATTTGGAGTATTTTGCTCTATTCGATACCCCTATCGGGAGTTCTGACCTTATTGTCAGCTTGTTTTCCTCCAGGCTTTATTAAAGAAAGTTGCAGGTTATCCCTACACGTGCCAACAGTGTCCGTAAAACAGGGGATGTGATACAAATTCTATTTTACGATGCTTCTTTCTTAAAATGTCTGTAAGTAATCTGGTATGCTTTTAATTCTAAAATCAGATAAGGCGAAAGATAGCCTCAGTGACAGCTAACGTGAAGAAGTAGAAGTTCTTTCAGTAGTATCAAGCACTCTAATATTTTGTGTGCCATACTGGAATATTGGGCTACAGATAAAAATGAAATAGCTGAAAAAAATTCTTGGTGATAGTTTTGTACTCACGATATATAGCTCCTTCTGATATCAGCTTCCTCTGATGTATTCCCTTAAACACATCTGTAACGGCGAAATTATTCTTTTCTGTTTCGCCAGCTTGGTTAAGTGCCTCATTTTGTTAATCAGCGATCTATTTTTCTTCTTCTAGCTCCTTTGGAACTCATATCTGATATTACCACTATTACGGAAAAAACTTTCCATTGGTATTTATTTTCTATTTTCCTAATACATAACACTGTCTGATCGCTATTCTACAGCTCCAAAAGCTTATTTACTTTCTCATTCTATTTTTTATAGTTTCTAATATAACAGAGAAACAAAGTTTATTTCAGTAACACAACATAAGGTGTTTTAGTAAAATAACCAAGACCTATGAAATTCATTTTTCAGCCAAGTCTAATTGTCTGCTATCGTCATATACATTCGACATTATTAAATAAAAATCTGTCGTTTATATACTAATAAGAAATAAAGAAATTCCTAAAGTACCGGACATACACTTCCAAGTATTACGTTTTCCGAGACTTAAAGTTTACACAGTTAACGCGACCATAATTTAGGATCGAAAACTACATCGTTGCCTCTTAAATTACCTATGTTGCCTACTTGTGACTACATTTTGTTGTTGTTCCGTCTTTGGCGGCGGCGGCAAGGCTTTCTGGCTGTGGCCTTCTAGGGTCAATGGGCTAGTTGTAGTCCTTCAGACGTTCATTCCTCTTATTATTGATTCAATTTTTATGTTAAGCAATGACTAAAAGTTAAATTCTTCGTCTGTGTTACTTAGTTGCTGAGTGTGTTCTCTTATTTGTTATATGACACCGGAAATGTTCTGTTCTGCGTGCAGCTATGCGGTCCTTGCCCATCATGGGTGTTTAGGTCGAAGATATCTTTTTGTAGCACTTGTAATATTTTCTTCTTTCTTATGCTTACCATTTCTCACGGTGTGCATCCACAAAGCTTCATAGAGGCGGCATTTAGATCAGCTGATTAGGTCTCCGCTTTTGAGTAAGGGGTATAGAATGTGTATTGTTTATGTAATTTTCGTTTTCTTCATCACCACACACATTTACATCTACATACATATTCCGCAAGCCAAGTCCGGAATCTGGCCTTTAAATATTAACTTCTTGTCAGTTGTTGCTCCAAGGTATTCGGTTTTATCGGTCTAGTCAATTTCCTTACAAAAATTCGTCAGTTGTGTTCCCATTATTGACCTTCTGCTGAATATGATTGATTTAGTCTTATCTGCACCGACTTTAATTTTGATTTTTGTTAACCAACGTTCTAAGATGTCGATCTGGTCTTGCAGTTGCTTTGTTGTACAGCCACATCTTCTGATGGCGGTAAACAGTACTGTAATTTCGGCGTATTGTGCTAACAGCATATGTTGTGCCGCGGTAAGATCGTTGACGCACACTGAAAACCAGGTTGATGACAGGACCAAGCCTTGTGGTATACCTTCTTGAAACTGTTTTGTTTCAGATCTCTGTCCTTCGATTTGCTTGATGAATTTTTTGTCTACGATAAAGGTGCAAGCTGAAGAAATGAATTAAAATTTGTGCTGCGGCCGGAACTCGAACCTGGGTCTTGTTGCCTATTAGGCAGAAAAGCTGACCATACACCACTGCAGCACTGTGGGCAACATTTCTGCTCGGACTACCCAAGTCGAGTACCCTCCCCAACACAAACTTCATATCTTAAACTTCCTGGCAGATTAAAACTGTGTGCCCGACCGAGACTCGAACTCGGGACCTTTGCCTTTCGCGGGCAAGTGCTCTACCATCTGAGCTACCGAAGCACGACTCACGCTCGATCTCACAGCTTCACTTCTGCCAGTATCTCGTCTCCTACCTACCGAACTTCACAGAAGCTCTCCTGCGAACCTTGCAGAACTAGCACTCCTGAAAGAAAGGATACAGCGGAGACATGGCTTAGCCACAGCCTGGGGGATGTTTCCAGAATGAGATTTTCACTCTGTGGCAGCCAAATCCTCAGTAGTAACGATCTTCCTAGAATTATTGATAATGTTGATAAAGTGTAATGAATCGAGAACATTCCATCCCGATCTCTTCCTGATTTCAGAAATGGCACAGTATTTGATATTTTTGAGGTTAATTGAAAATTATCGTTAGGTGAGCTGGGATGACCAGATGCAGACGTATAAAAAAAGAGGACAAACAATATGTTCAAGTTTCATGAATGAATTAATAGACATAACCTACATTCTTTGACTCTTATTGGCACTTCTATGAAGACCTAATTTTCTGTAGAAGTGTAGGCTTGCTTAGCAGATAGCTGTAAAAAGATGTACAGGAAACCTCTTTTAAATTTCACTGGAACATCAACATACGTTTAACAGATTCAAGGTACCACCTATTCCTGTAATCATTCTACTCTGATGTAATGACAGAAAATACTCTTTCTTCATTTGCGTTTTATCCTGATATACTGAAAAAGTATTAGGCAAGTTATACAAAAAGGCTTTTTTCAGCACCTTTTTAAGAGACATCCCTTTGAAACAGGAAGATTTGTCACATATACTGAGCCATAGTTTTAAATATTCATGGCAAGATTGATACAGCAACACAGCTACCTTCATAAAAAGTTTAACTTCTGTATCAAAGCCTTCCTTTGTTGCTTTTCAGCTTATGTTTAACCTTTGGGATGTACATTTTTCATATAATCGGTCCTCTAGCACTTTACAGACAGAATCTAAAATTTCAGTTGCTTCAGGCACAGAATTGTCTTCCTTTTCTAGTTACAGAATATTTGAACTGAGCACAGACATCAGTGAATGCAATTGTGATAAGTAGGCTTCACTTAACCTATTCTCAAAAAGCTGAAAGAAAACCTTCAGTGGCTTGCTTTCAGACAGCAAGTAAGATTTCAGAGCAGTATATATTTCCAGTGCCCTTTCAATGGTTGGGAAAAGCGACAACCATCAAGTTTTCGTATGAGACAGGAACTGTTTGTAATTTACCTCGACAAACTCACAGAAAGAGTCTAACTGTTCCGTTCTAACACTGTATGAATTTTCACAATGACACACTTCGAATCAACAGAAAACTATCTGCTTCATGGTAAACTGCGTTATGTGAACTGTTAGCTAGATACCTGACACCGATTAAATTCTCATTCTTCAGAGACATCTTTAATTTGCTGTATATATTCTTGCCTTATTTGCGATTTATACCCACAAAGTACGTGTTAGCATTATCACTGGTAAATGATACACACTTTTAGCAATATTCAAATGTTGTAATATTTCTGTAATACACTGCAATAGTCTCAGATGTTTCATTTGGAGTAGATTTTAACTCATTTACTATTGTTTTTAAACCACAAATATTGAAGTCAAAATACTGAATAAGAGCGTGGAACATTTTTATAATGCCATGGTTACCTCCATCGGTCGACACCCCAAAACAATGTGGTGCCACTCAAAGCTTCCAGGGTTACAGTCAAGGTATGTGGAGCAATTGCATTGTTTATAATGCTGCGAGTTTTTGTTCTAGCTGAGATCTTCCTAGCAACATCTGAATCAAAATAAATGGCTTCATTTAATTTTGGCGTGTAATCCGTTGACCTACATGATGCCTAACGTAATCGAATGCTAGTGCTCCTTCTCCAGCATGAACTCGTTGACTTAAAGCAGAAGTAGATTGCTGTTGGTGAAGTAATGTGTCTATCCTAGACCTATCTGCAATCCTGAAGATTGTTCTAATACTTCTTAGTGCTAACATGGTGTTCGAAATCTTGGCCACCTAGTGCTCGAAATTTAAAATGTTTCAGTGCATTTCGTTTTATAACATTTAAATAAATTAAATAATGTTTATGTATGCTATGCAGAACTGGACACTTTTATCGCCAAATTTCCCCCACCACTTTTCCGAATATAAATAAACTGAACGATTAAGAAACCATTAAATGAAACCACGACAATAGAACAATATGTCGAAAAACTCACTCGCTAACAGTAAACAACAAATCATGCTCACATATTAGTACTGAGTACTTGACATGAAACCCAAAATGCCAAGCCAAGACAATATGAATCCAGAACTGAAAAATCGGAACGGAAATTTTAAATAACCGATATTTGAGCTCATGGATTTTCCTATGCTTAGTAGTGAAAAATCGATAAAATTGATGATCCTGCTGTCATCTTGTAGATAAAGTATTTAAGAAAAGAGTAATACAACGGGAATAAATGCAAATATAATTTTGTTACTGTCAGCCTTACGAAAAAGGAAGACAGTACAAAAATCCGCCTGGTCCCCCGACAAAGAGATAAAAAGGAGGCCATGTCCGGATTTATTCGAACGTCTGTTCACTATAGGTAAACGGCTGCTATAGATTGTTGTTAAGAGGGGGATCGGTTTTCTGGGTAGATGCTTCAGCTGTTCGTTGCTGATGTGATTCCTAACTCATTTATAGCGATTAGTTCTGGGTTATATTGTCTTCTGGACATTCTTATTTGTTATGCGTAAGCCGGGTTCTCACACGCAACAGTAGTGTCACCACAGCCAAAGCTGTTGGCATACTACAGTTGCATGTGTGAACTCCCAGTTTATAGTGGCGCAACTTAAGAGACGCAACTTATGTCAAGCCACAAAAAGTTCAGCTTGGTTGTACCTTCTTGCGCGACCTTACCACCTCTGCTCTCTGGCGGGAGTAATACGAAACACGAGCATTCCGTCGCAGTTATCGTACAGTAATTGCTGATATACTCAATTCGACATGTTTTTATTTTATTTCTGAGAAAGTGAAAACAATGGCTGGCAGGTACACTTTCGCAGCTTCTAGAACTACAAGAGCAGCAACCTATGTTTGATTGTTTGCAACAGTGTGTGTGTGTGTGTGTGTGTGTGTGTGTGTGTGTGTGTATTGCAGGCCAATGGCATATCCCAGGAAGGGATAAATAAATAAACTTAATATATGTAACCAAAAGAGCGAGTCGTATAAACTTCGTAGTTTGTGAGACCAGATATTGTATAAATTGTGGAAAACAGGAAATAATTCCCGAGTGTGATCTGGCAGCTGTTAAACCTAAAATTAGTTCTTCAAATTGCCAATATCAACGAATTCAATACGATTCTGTAATCTTGGTATGCTGGTGCGCCTGCAGATGGAATTTACATGTCAGGCTGTTTGCTAGTTTGCCCTTGCACGCAGTGTTTTCGTCTCTGAGTGTTTTTCTTTTATAAATCTGTTTGTTTATCTTGATGTATCCCTGTGCGAAGTCTATTTTCGGATCTAGCGTCCTCCTTTTATATAGTTCTTGTCACAGCTCTAACGCTCTATAATGGTCATATCCACTCAAACGATTTCAATTGACGTCATATTGAAAGCTGTGCAACTACGTAAAATTTGTGGTGTCCTGTGTGAACGGTAGCTCACGATGCCACTACAGCAAGCCATAACCTGTGACACCATTAAATGTGTGTGTGAAGCAGGCTTTAGGAGTGGATTCCACTGTTATTGTCGTTGTTTAATTCGAGCTTGTCTATCTTAAGAGTATTTTATTACTCGTACGTCTAGGTATGTACCTCAAGTTTTGATAGAGCATCAATATCAGTACGTCACATATCTGAGATAGGTTTGTTATAATTCTGCAATCTTCTTTAGACTTTTGGTGAAGCTCACGCTATCGTCTTCCCGCTGCTCGGATCTCCATTCGACGGCTTGTTTCCTAAATTCCCTGGACGATCGTTTCGTACTACATCGATCTTCATGGTTTCTGTTGTGACTTGGCAAGACAGCCAAGCCACTAGGAGGTAGCCAAAAGGCACGCATTTAAGCTCACGCAGGCTGGCGTGAGGTCTGGAACAGTTAAAGGAGTTGAGTCTAGTAAAAAAGTACGTAGCTTCTGGAATACTTAACTTTAATCCATAATTGGTAAACATCGGTCTGACGGTACATGCTCCACAAGATAAATAGTAAATGATAATGGCGCCTTACTAGGTCGTAGCAAATGACGTAGCTGAAGGCTATGCTAACTATCGTCTCGACAAATGAGAGCGTAATTTGTCAGTGAACCATCGCTAGCAAAGTCGGCTGTACAACTCGGGCGAATGCTAGGAAGTCTCTCTCGACCTGCCGTGTGGCGGCGCTCGGTCTGCAATCACTGATAATGGCGACACGCGGGTCCGACGTATACTACCGGACCGCGGCCGATTTAAAGGCTACCACCTAGCAAGTGTGGTGTCTGGCGGTGACACCACAGTTTCTGTATGTTTCCTATCGTTTCCCTGCTACATTTTTACATCTTTAATGTTTTGGACGAGTAGAGGAAGTACAGCATATCTCTCTTACTCGTATATTACCGTTGAGGTGGAGTTCTTATATACGCCGGTTATTTTGCCAGGAAGGGTTTTGATGACTTCATTCGTCTTCTCTGAAGATGTGAGGTAGATTGCTGGTTTAATCTTGTTTCGGAGCTACCTGACTGTTGCTCCCAGTCTGCCATCATAATGGTGCTAGGGTTTGGCTGTTTCATGGATTGAGTGATGTGATCAGTTATAGGCGAGTGGTCTGGTTTGAGATGATTTATTGTCTTCACGTGAAGATCAAAGTCCAGGTTTGTGACTGGAGTGATGTCGAGCACATCCGGTTGTCCATTTACAAAGTTTCAGATGTAAGTTGGTTCTGTTGGTCCCAACACCATTACCTGTATTCTGTCTTCGAGTTGGTGAAGTTTCTCTCACGTTTGGTTGTTCTGTCGGCTGTTCCAAATTTGGCAATTGGCATTTAGATGTCCACAAAGGAGAATATTACTGCTGTGATCGAAGATGTTGAAAAAGTCTTGCTCATCAAGGTCGTTTCCTTAGCTGATGTAGGTCTCTACTAGGATGATGTATCCTAATAGCATTTCTACTGTTACCATTGTGGCTTCCACAGAAATTAGTTGAGGTTTAGCTTCTAAATTGTGGATGATGTTTGCCCTGAGAAAGAAGACTGTGTCACCGCCTCTGTATTGGCTGTATTGTCTATAAGCACCAAGTTTCTGAGCTAAAAGGCTTGAGTACTCCCTAGATGAGTTTCTATGAAATATAAAATAGCCACACGATGTTTCTCTACAAATTCGTTGAGTGCTGCTTCTTTGTTCTTCACTTCCTTTGCATTTAGAATGCTGGGTTTAACGTTGAATTTCACTGGAGGTTTACCTGCCATTAAAAAGTGTAAAATGTTCCATTGCCCACCTGACTACGTTCATTAACTTCGATAGCGTTTCTTGTGCTTTGCTGAATTTCTTTGCTGTTTCAGTTCTTATGCTGATAATATTGTTTCGTTTCAGGACCGTAATGACGTTTCCAATTTTGGTTGTGAACTTTTTAATCTTTGATGGAACAAATTTTTGTGAGGGATGTTCATTTTCTTCTTCGTAGCTGGATTGTCTCACTGTCACTGTAGTTTCAATTCTCTTCTTTCTGTTAATCGTTTTTGGGCTGGAGTTTGCTAAGATGCCGGCTGTACAATTTTGAGTGTTTCCGTGTTTCCACTGTTTATTTGATGCTTTCCGGTTTGTTGTTGTATGTGGTGAGCCTTTACAGCCTCTCCAAGAGGAAGGGCGCCTATCTTCTTTGCAGTTGATGCATATTAGAGGTGCGTTCCACAGATGAGGGCAGTGTTTTCAATGGTGGTGTTCTGCACATCTCACATATCTGGCAGGTACAGTGTGATTGTTGACACTCCATTGTCGAATTTTTGGTCTCTTTTTGCCACTCAACACCGCCTTCTTCATTCACGTAAAAATCCATAGTATTTTTTGTATGGGGCAAGTATCGGACGTCGTAAATAGTTTCGTTGGATTTTCTGTGGGGCAAGTATCGGACGTCGTAAATAGTTTCGTTGGATTTTCCTCGTGAAAAACTGGCACAGTAGAATGGCTGTGGGTTGGGTCACTGATGCATAGGTACTTCTAGTTTGTCAACACACAAAACGTTAATTCAAGACAGAACTAGGAGAGAAACACCTCTCAAAAACAACGAAGATAAGGAAACCTCGATTTCTTTCTTGCATACTGTAATCCATCACTAACAATAATGGTAGCTGTCATCTCCTGTTGGCCTTTTTTTTCGAAAATATCAGAGTTCTTTGCTTGATGCACTGCGCTTGGTTTAATCTCTGCACATCCTAAATGGTCGCGTCCGACTGATAACTCCCCCCCCCCCCCGCCCCCCCGCTTGGTGAACGGAGGTGGGAAGCACTGAGTGTTTATAACGTGACAATGCTTTTACGTCCAATGCAACAATTGGACGACAACCATCATTCAACATATTCTTCAAAAATATAAAATTCTTCTATATCGTTGTCAATACCGTTTCTATAAACGGCGATAGGCAAAAGCGGCTTCTAATCCAATATCGTGCCTATGTAGTATCGTCTGTCTCTGTACTGCAAACGGATTCGTGATTTCCTGGCTCTGAGCACTATGGGACTCAACTGCTGAGGTCATTAGTCCCCTAGAACTTAGAACTAGTGAAACCTAACTAACCTAAGGACATCACACACATCCATGCCCGAGGCCGGATTCGAACCCGCGACCGTAGCGGTCTCGCGGTTCCAGACTGCAGCGCCAGAACCGCGCGGCCACTTCGGCCGGCGTGATTTCCTGTCGGAAAGGTGACAGTTCATACTAATCGACGAAAAGTCATCGAGTATAACAGAAGTGATGCCTAGTGTTCCCCAAGAAACTGTTATAAGCCTTCTGCTGCTCTTATTCTATATACACGATTTATTAATCTGAACAGCCTTCTTATTTGCAGAAGATACTGTCATTTACAATCTAGTAAAGTCAGCAAAAGATCTAAACCAATTGCAAAGTAACTTAGACACCACGTATGTGTGGTGTGAAGTGTGTCAGCTGATTCCAAAAAATGAAAACTGTGAGGTCATCAACATGCGTACCACAAGAAGACTGTTAATTTTCGGTTACACGATGAATCAGACAAATTTAAAGGTTTAGGTGGATGCATTCGTGCTTTACTGAATTGTGGAACCACAGCCCATATGTATGTTAAAAAATCAAGACACTTTCAGCTGTAATTAACATCTCCATTTTATTGACTACCGGTTTCAACGTTACAATACGCCATCTATACCAGATCCTGACTCAATTTCTAAGTGATAATAGTATGTGTGCAATTTGTGAAATAACCGAACTCCACACAAGCTCTTGCTCACACTCCATTTGCACACAAAACCTGATGTTTTAGGTGCTGCCATGAGCAAATCCCGTGTGAACAAGAGCTGGTGCGAAGTCAGATTATTCCACATGTGACGTACATACTGTTGTCATTGAAGAAATTCGGCCACTGTCTGTTACAGAGGACATATCGTAACGTTGAAACCGGTAACCAATAAATCGAAGACGAAATTACAGCTTTTAACAAATCCAAAGGCTCTCAGTTCAACTAAATAACTACGAATAACACTTAAGAACGACTCAAATTGGAACGATCACTTAGATAATGTTGTAGAGAAGCCAAATCAAAGACTGCGTGTTATTGGCAGAACACTTAGAAGATGCAACAAAAAAATGGTTCAAATGGCTCTGAGCACTATGGGACTTAACATCTATGGTCATCAGTCCCCTAGAACTGAGAACTACTTAAACCTAACTAACCTAAGGACATCACACGACACCCAGTCATCACGAGACAGAGAAAATCCCTGACCCCGCCGGGAATCGAACCCGGAGGTTTGCTATGGGGACTGCCTAACTACACTTGTCCGTTCTCTGCTAGAATATTGCTGCGTAGTATGGGATCCTTGCCAGATACGACTGACGGAGGACATCAGAAAAGTCCAAAGAAGGGCAGCTCATTTTTACAATCGTAAAATAGGGCAGACAGTGCCACGAATATGACGACGAGATGGGGCGGCAATCATTAAAACAAATACTTTCTCGGCGCCAACCTACCTTGGGAGAAATGATCGTCGTTATAAAGTAACAGCTCGTATGGAAAGATTTAAGTGTTCACTTTTCCCACGAGTTGTTCGAGAGGGGAACGGTAGAGAAATGGTTGGTAGGTACCCCCATGAGCTATTGAAACGTAACAGCCCAGTTAGACTCACCTAAATCATGCATTCTCCAGATGAATTCGCAATTACACATGCATACAAAAATATATAACTCGTCTAGAAAAAATTATAACTTCAAAAGTAACTGTTTGATTTCATTTACTTCAAAGTGTAGAAGCTCTGTAAATGAAGGGAACAATTTCCATGAGGGGAGCCTCAAGTAATTAACGACATATGTAAACGCATTGTTGTAATTATGTATTCGACAAATTATGCTCAAATATTATCACAAATAAAACCCAAAATAGAATTGTACTTGCTATTCTGGAGTAAACATACGTTTTTATATCTATTTTCAGTTTTTATACGTTAATTTTAATTGTTAGTTAATCGAAAAATGATCCTAAACACTGCCGAAGATTGGTCGGGATTGTTTGGGTTATATATATAGGGTTAACCTTATTGGCATAGGGGGTTAGTACTTTGTGTGTATTTGGACAGAATGCATGTAGCTTGTTGAGCAAGATTCATTTCATTATTGTAAGTATGTTACCACTTATTTCAGATTTGTCAAGATGCTTTTATTTACTTTGAGATCGTAACAAATATTCAGCTTAGTTAAATCTTACAGTCGCTGTTATCCAGGACTTCTGCTGGGACAGATCGTCTGCAACGATGAGTACACATACGCCAATATAAAAGTCAAACTTATCCACAGGAACGTTTTACCCTCCACCAGGTACATCAGAGTGTATCGCAGAGCAGTCTCGTAGATATAGATGAATACATCATGACGTTGCTTTCATTTTATATTACAATATATCTGCCAGAGTACCCTTCATATTATACTCTATGGTGTGAAGCATATTACGTAGAGCACATGGAGTGTGCTCTTTGGCAGAGGGACGATGGTTGAAGTCCTAAGGTTCACTTAGCTACAATACAGCAGAGTGGTGTAACGACGAAGTGCTAATACGAACCGCACCTTGCTGCCCCAAGTTCGGATAAATCGACAATAACATGGCCCACGAAACCAAGAGCTTAAAATTAAATTAGATTAAATGAGAATCAATCAGCCCTTTACAAGAGAACCATAAATATAATTTATATCAGGATACACATTGTACGTCAGGGTTACAGAGCTGAGGGCAAATTTAGGTACATTATTTATTGCAAACAACAAAATTAAAAACAAGTGAATAGAAAATGGACATGGAAAAAACAACTGAAAATAATACTGAAACAGAGTTTATTTAATCGAATTATACAAAATGTATAGAATTTGACGTTAAAGCCCAACTTAGAAGTTCAAGTAATTATAGCTTCGTAAGGTGTAGGGTAAAAACAGACACAAAGCTGGAAAGAAGCAGACGCACCAGCCAGAAAGTCAGAAACGAAAATTATGAGAACTATAAAAATAGGTAGGTATACTGAAACAAACTAAGCAACGAGTTCAGCATCTTAGCATTGAAGATTTTACAATTATAAACAAATTTGGCAATTATTTAACTTACACTAACAGGTACAGAGACAGCAAAAGAAAATAAATAGAGCTGTGTTGTCTAGACATCACATTTTATCAATTGGGGTGGCAAGCACAACAGTATTAACAGTAGAATATCATTTTCACAAGAATTATAATAAAAGAAACTGGAAAAATTAATGGTATGATTGCAGATGTCAGAAACTGTCTGCTTTCAAGAACTCTCCATTACCAATAAAGTAGACACTGAATCGTGTTGAAAAAGGACACAGTCGCTACAATATTGTGCCATGTAAGATAGTTAAAACCACTGAAGGAACAAAAGAAAAACTTGTTTCTTTGCGTGTTATCAGTTGTGAAAAAGAAACACCGAAATGTTTGAGTTTAACAGTTTAGTTTAATTTCTTATTTTTAAGTAAGCTCATCAGTACATTTTAAATATGTTCAAAAATATTTTTTTGAATGGAAACTGAACCATATTAGGCCATCGTGCCCCACAATTAATGTTACGAATATCTCAGCTGGTTTCCAGCGTTCAGCATCCCTCTCCATATCGTAGCAATGTCATTCGATCAACACATTTGGTCCAATAAAACTTTTTCTACAGCCTTTGCTATTTATGATACCATTATATGTCCTTATAGTTCTGTTGTTTACTGAAATCATTCAGTTGTTAAATTAATTTAATTTTCCTAACATACTAGTAAGGGCAATTTTCGGGTCGTGAGGTACACTGCCTCACGACATTATTCACATTTTCTGCCTGTGATACTGAATTGTAAGACACTTCCAGGGGCAGACGTGGTCTCTGATCACAATCTATTGCTTATGAACCGTAGATTAAAACTGAAGAAACTGCAAAAAGGTGGGAACTTAAGGAGATGGGTCCTGGAAAAACTGAAAGAACCAGAGGTTGTTGAGAGTTTCAGAGAGAGCACTAGGGAACGATTGACGAGAACGGGGGAAAGAAATACGGTAGGAGAAGAATGCGTAGCGTTGAGAGATGAAACAGTAAAGGCAACAGAGGGTCAAGTAGGTAAAAAGACGAGGATTGCTCCAAATATTTGGGTAACAGAAGAGATATTGAACTTAATTCATGAAAACAGAAAATATAAAAATGCAGTAAATGAAGTAAGCTAAAAGGAAGACAAACTCCTCAAAAATGAGATCGACAGGAAGTGCAAAATGGCTGAGCAGGGATGGCTATAGGACAAATGTAAGGATTTACAGGCATATATCACTAGGGGTAAGATAGATACTGCCTGCAAGAAAATTAAAGAAACCTTTGAAGAAAAGAGAACCACTTGTATGAACATCAAGAGCTCAGATGGAAACCCAGTTCTAAGCAAAGAAGGGAAAGCAGAAAGACGGAAGGAGTACATAGAGGGTCTATACATGGGCGATATACTTTAGGGCGGTATTATGGATATGGCAGGGTACGTAGGTGAAGATGAAACGGGGAGATATGATACTGCGAGAAGAATTTGACAGAGCAATGAAAGACCTAAGTCGAAACAAGGTCCTGAGACTTGACAACATTCCATTAGAACTACTGATAGCCTTGGGAGAGCCAACCCTGACAAAACTCTGCCATCTGGTGAGCAAGATGTATGAGTCAGACGAAATACTCTCAGACTTCAAGAAGAATATAATAATTCCAAACCCAAAGAAAACAGGTGCTGAATGGTGTGGAAATTACCGAACTATGAGTTTAATAAGTCACGGCTGCAAAATACTAAGACGAATTCTTTACAGACGAGTGGAAAAACTGGTAGAAGCCGACCTCAGGGAGCGTCAGTTTGGATTCCGTAGAAATGTTGGAGCAAGTGAGACAATACTGACCCTACGACTTATCTTAGAAGATAGATTAAGGAAAGACAAACCTACGTTTCTAGACTTAGAGACTTAAGAAACGCGACGTAGAGAAGGCTTTTGACAATGTTGACTGAAATACTCTCTTTCAAATTCTGAAGGTGGCAGGGGCCAAATACAGGGAGCGAAAGGCTATTTACAATTTGTACAGAAACCAGATGGTAGTTTTAAATGTCAAGGGGCATGAAAGTGAAGTAGTGGTTGGGATGAGACAGGGTTGTTGCCAATCGCCCATGTTATTCAGTCTGTATACTGAGCAAGCAATAAAGGTTACAAAAGTAAAATTTGGAGTAGGAATTAAAATCCAAGGAGAAGAAATAAACTCTTTACAGTTTGCCAATGACAACGTAATTCTGTCAGAGACAGCAAAGGACCTGGAAGAGCAGTTGAACGGAATGGAGAGTGTCTTGAAAGGAGGATATGAGATGAACCTCAAAAAAACTATAACAAGGATAATGGAATGTAGTCGAATTAAATCATGTGATGCTGAGGGAATTAGATTCGGAAAAAAGAGACACTTAAAGTAGTAGATGAGTTTTGCTATTTGGGGAGCAAAATAGATGACGATGGTCGAAGTAGAGAGGATATAAAATGTAGACTGGGAATGGCATGCAAAGTGTTTCTGAAGAAGAGAAAGTTGTTAATATCGAGTACAGATTTAAGTGTCAGCAAGTCATTTCTGAAAGTATTTGTATGGAGTGCAGCCGTGTATGGAAGTGAAACATGGACGATAACTAGTTTAGACAAGAAGAAAATAGAAGCTTTCGAAATGTGGTGATACAGAACATTGCTGAAGATTAGATGGGTAGATCACGTGACAATGTAAATAGTGGATGTAGTACTAAATCAGTGATATATTCAGGTAAATAAGTGTAAACTGTTACTCATGGTATGAACCGAGAAAATGGGATCTTGCGCTGAATATACTCCAAAATAACCACCCAACAGTCCGTAAACATACATTCTGCTAGCAATTTCCACACACTGTGATGAGCAGAAGACTTCACCAATAACATAATGTTGGCACGGCGAAACAACTGCATGACAATCTACATTGAGCGAACATTCAGAGATGGATGGACGTGTTTTATTTGTGAGTGGTACAACTGTGCTGCTGCCGTTCACTTTCAGCAGCCTCCCATAGACAAAGCAATCCAGATTAGTGTCTATGGAAGTCTTGTATACAAACAGCCATGCATGTGGAAGTTACATACATTTCAGATGCATTACTTGGAGATGAAAAAGTTTGCGCCGGATAGAGTGGCATGGAGGGCTGCATCAAACCAGTCTCAGGACTGAAGGCCACAACAACAACAATACTCTTCTATAATATGTTACACATTTAACATAAGATTATACATTTTGATGAGTAGATTATGACAACTTTTTAACTTTATAAATTCGGACAATAATTATATGAAATATTGAAAATCAGTTTTTTGTTGTCCTTGGAAGCCATTAAATAGGTCACTTGCAAATGGGACTGGGTGACCCTCCCCAGAATTAGCCGCCAAGTAGTAAAGATGAAGCGAAGATAGTGTGGGAATAAGAAACATCTGGTTTTATTTCTTGACTAGCTATTCGCACCCATGCGTTGCTGTGGCTCATTCAACGTTAAACAGGAAACTAAGAAAAGAATGAGTACAGGTTTTTAGTATGTACGAGAATTGGATATACGTTCAAATCTCCCCCCCCCCCCCCCCCCGGCCCCTCTCTGTCCGTCTTCTCCTCCCACTGTCTTTGCTCATCTGCTCCTCCTTTCCCCTCTATTTCCCCTCTCTCTGTCCATCGCCTCTCCCCACTCTCCATGTCCATCTTCTCCAGCCCCTCTCCCACCATTTTCTCCCCATCCTTCCCCTCCCTCTGTCAATCTTCTCGTCCCCTTCCCTCTCCATCTCCTCCTGCCCCCTCTTTCTCCTCCTTTCCCGTTTCTGTATTCTTTTCCTCCCACTCCTATGTCCATCACCTCTTGCCCCCCTCCCCCTCACTCTCTCTGACCGTGAGTCATTTTTATTGTCAATGCAAACTCATATTCTGTAGTTGTCTTCTAATCATAATCCGACAAGTAACAAACATAACCTTCCTGTCTGCTAGAAACGTTTCACTATATATATATATATATATATATATATATATATATATATATATATATATATATGGCCAAAACTTCATTAGAGTATTGTGAAAAAATTTGAAGTAAACTGGTCCAGAACTTCTCTAGATTTTTGGTGATAACTTTCTCCCCCGATGAACTATGGACCTTGCCGTTGGTGGGGAGGCTTGCGTGCCTCAGCGATACAGATAGCCGTACCGTAGGTGCAACCACAACGGAGGGGTATCTGTTGAGAGGCCAGACAAACGTGTGGTTCCTGAAGAGGGGCAGCAGCCTTTTCAGTAGTTGCAAGGGCAACAGTCTGGATGATTCACTGATCTGGCTTTGTAACAATAACCAAAACGGCCTTGCTGTGCTGGTACTGCGAAAGGCTGAAAGCAAAGGGAAACTACATCCATAATTTTACCGAGGGCATGCAGCTTTACTGTATGATTAAATGATGATGGTGTCCTCTTGGGTAAAACATTCCGGTGGTAAAATAGTCCCCCATTCGGATCTCCGGGCGGGGACTACTCAAGAGGATGTCGTTATCAGGAGAAAGAAAACTGGCGTTCTACGGATTGGAGCGTGGAATGTCAGATCACTTAATCGGGTAGGTTAGAAAATTTAAAAAGGGAAATGGATAGGTTAAAGTTAGATATAGTGGGAATTAGTGAAGTTCAGTGGCAGGAGGAACAAGACTTCTGGTCAGGTGACGACAGGGTTATAAACACAAAATCAATTAGGGGTAATGCAGGAGTAGGTTTAATAATGAATAGGAAAATAGGAATACGGGTAAGCTACTACAAACAGCATAGTGAACGCATTATTGTGGCCAAGATAGATACGATGCCCACACCTACTACA
The DNA here is from genome assembly GCF_023864345.2 of Schistocerca serialis cubense. Lineage (NCBI taxonomy): Eukaryota > Metazoa > Arthropoda > Insecta > Orthoptera > Acrididae > Schistocerca > Schistocerca serialis. Next base: position 21,191,510 of record NC_064646.1, read on the forward strand.
GTAGTACAAGTTTATATGCCAACTAGCTCTGCAGATGACGAAGAAATTGAAGAAATGATTGATGAAACAAAAGAAATTATTCAGATAGTGAAGGGTGGCGAAAATTTAATTGTCATGGGTGACTGGAATTCGGTAGTAGGAAAAGGGAGAGAAGGAAACGTAGTAGGTGAATGTGGATTGGGGCTAAGAAATGAAAGAGGAAGCCGCCTGCTAGAATATTGCACAGAGCACAACTTATTCGTAGCTAACACTTGGTTTAAGAATCAGGAAAGAATGTTGTATACTTGGAAGAACCCTGGAGATACTAAAAGGAATCAGATAGATTATATAATGGTAAGACAGAGATTTAGGAACCAGGTTTTAAATTGTAAGACATTTCCACGGACAGATGTGGACTCTGACTACAATCTATTGGTTATGACCTGAAGATTGAAACTGAAGAAACTGCAAAAAGGTGGGAACTTAAGGAGATGGGACCTGGATAAACTGAAAGAACCAGAGGTTGTCCAGATTTTCAGGGAGAGCGTAAGGGAACAATTGACAGGAATGGGGGAAAGAAATACAGTAGAAGAAGAATGGGTAGCTTTGAGGGATGAAGTAGTGAAGGCAGCAAAGGATCAAGTAGGTAAAAAGACGAGGGCTAGTAGAAATCCTTGGGTAACAGAAGAAATATTGAATTTAATAGATGAAAGGAGAAAATATAAAAATGCAGTAAATGAAGCAGGCAAAAAGGATTACAAATGTGTCAAAAATGAGATCGACAGGAAGTGCAAAATGGCTAAGCAGGGATGGCTAGAGGACAAATGTAAGGATGTAGAGGCTTCTCTCACTAGGGGTAAGATAGATACTGCCTACAGGAAAATTAAAGAGGCCTTTGGAGATAAGAGAACTACTTTTATGAACATCAAGAGCTCAGATGGAAACCCAGTTCTAAGCAAAGAAGGGGAAGCAGAAAGGTGGAAGGAGTATATAGAGGGTCTATACAAGGGCGATGTACTTGAGGACAATATTATGGAAATGGAAGAGGATGTAGATGAAGATGAAATGGGAGATACGATACTGCGTGAAGAGTTTGACAGAGCACTGAAAGACCTGAGTTGAAACAAGGCCCCCGGAGTAGACAACATTCAATTGGAACTACTGACGGCCTTTGGAGAGCCAACCCTGAAAAAACTCTACCATCTGGTGAGCAAGATGTATGAAACAGGCGAAATACCCTCAGACTTCAAGAAGAATATAATAATTCCAATCCCGAAGAAAGCAGGTGCTGACAGATGTGAAAATTACCGAACAATCAGTTTAATAAGCCACAGCTGCAAAATACTAACACGAATTCCTTACAGACGAATGGAAAAACTAGTAGAAGCTGACCTGGGGGAAGATCAGTTTGGATTCCGTAGAAATAGTGGAACACGTGAGGCAATACTGACCTTACGACTTACCTTAGAAGAAAGATTAAGGAAAGCAAACCTACGTTTCTAGCATTTGTAGACTTAGAGAAAGCTTTTGACAATGTTGACTGGAATACTCTCTTTCAAATTGTAAAGGTTGCCGGGGTAAAATACAGGGAGCGAAAGGCTATTTACAATTTGTACAGAAACCAGATGGCAGTTATAAGAGTCGAGGGACACGAAAGGGAAGCAGTTGTTGGGAAGGGAGTAAGACAGAGTTGTAGCCTCTCACCGATGTTATTCAAAAAATGGTTCAAATGGCTCTGAGCACTATGGGACTTAACATCTATGGTCATCAGTCCCCTAGAACTTAGAACTACTTAAACCTAACTAACCTAAGGACATCACACAACACCCAGTCATCACGAGGCAGAGAAAATCCCTGACCCCGCCGGGAATCGAACCCGGCAACCCCGATGTTATTCAATCTGTATATTGAGCAAGCAGTAAAGGAAACAAAAGAAAAATTCGGAGTAGGTATTAAAATCCATGGAGAAGAAATAAAAACTTTGAGGTTCGCGGATGACATTGTAATTCTGTCAGAGACAGCAAAGGACTTGGAAGAAAAGTTGAATGGAATGGATAGCGTCTTGAAAGGAGGATATAAGATGAACATCAACAAAAGCAAAACGAGGATAATGGAATGTAGTCGAATTAAGTCGGGTGATGCTGAGGGAATTAGATTAGGAAATGAGACACTTAAAGTAGTAAAGGAGTTTTGCTATTTGGGGAGCAAAATAACTGATGATGGTCGAAGTAGAGAGGATATAAAATGTAGACTGACAATGGCAAGGAAAGCGTTTCTGAAGAAGATAAATTTGTTAACATCGAGTATAGATTTAAGTGTCAGGAAGTCATTTCTGAAAGTATTTGTATGGAGTGTAGCCATGTATGGAAGTGAAACATGGACGATAAATAGTTTGGACAAGAAGAGAATAGAAGCTTTAGAAATGTGCTGCTACAGAACATTGCTGAAGATTAGATGGGTAGATCACATAACTAATGAGGAAGTATTGAATAGGATTGGGGAGAAGAGAAGTTTGTGGCACAACTTGACCAGAAGAAGGGATCGGTTGGTAGGACATGTTGTGAGGCATCAAGGGATCACGAATTTAGTATTGGAGGGCAGCGTGGAGGGTAAAAATCGTAGAGGGAGACCAAGAGATGAATACTCTAAGCAGATTCAGAAGGATGTAGGTTGCAGTAGGTACTGGGAGATGAAGAAGCTTGCACAGGATAGAGTAGCATGGAGAGCTGCATCAAACTAGTCTCAGGACTGAAGAACACAACAACAACAACAACTTTCTCCATTTTGTGTTACATATTTATTTGCGGTATATTAAACATAGGTATGTAGAAATACTCGTGGATTCGAACGCAACATTGTATCAAAACTTCGAAGCATTCTGTTATGAAGTTTTGGAGGCCTGAGAATGCCAATAAACGAGCATTTATATTTTTATTTATACAGATTTACAAAACGTTTACTCGTTACATGATTATCACTACCGTCCGATTCACGATAAATTGTACATTGTGCAGTTACGTATTTTTTTGTAGCTGTAGTGGAACTTCGTTTTATGAAGGCAAATTTAGTAGTAATGCTTCGTTCCTTGAAATGAATCCTGTAAACGTCGTTTTTCTATCCAGCGCCAAGAGACTGACGTTAAAACTTTTCGGTCTTCTTTCTGGAGGTACTTGTAATTAAAACTGAAGGTTGAGTACGGTTAAATGTCACTTAAAAATAAAAGTCATTATTTTAGACGGGGACCGAATCGCTATTAATTAAGTAAATCTTATTACGTTCCCCTCAGGCAGCATAAATTTGACTCGCCCTTTAACTTAATTAAAATATTCAATGCCACTCTGTGAACACAGAGAAGTTCTTGTAAAGGACACGAGAAAAGTGCCGCCGCCGACCTAAGCTGCGAGAAGGGATGCCTGACCTGGAATTCCGTTTTCAGCGAGGAGAGGTGAACAGACGTGCAGACGTGCTCTTCGCCGTTGTTAGCAAGGTGCTTTGTGTGCATCTATTTTCTGCAGCTATTTCTTCACTTTGAGACCTGGCGGAGAGTTTAGCACACAGAATCGACGGACAAAAGTCAACAATGAAGCTTGTGCCAATTTGGAACCCTAATTTTGGAATATCTATCGAAGACGACCGACATGGAACACAGCAAATCTTAGATGGCAGAGAGAGAGAGAGAGAGAGAGAGAGAGAGACTGCACCCACCATTGTAGGCAGGACTGCGGTTCAGATCTGGCTTCCTGATTTCAGAGTTGTTTACTTTCTTGGAAGAAACACAAGTGACTGAATGCAATACCTGATATACCAGTCCTCTTCCTCGGCGGCAGTTCGCCAGAGATTTTTCGGTAACAATCTGTTGTAAACGAATCTGTAAAATGAAGATAACAATGTGTCGCCATACCCCCTCTTTTTACCTTGACTTATATAAATATCGGACTGTTTTGAATGCCGTCTTAACCCCATAATTTATGATTTATGGGTGCATATCTAAGACTGCGACATGCCGGATGTTATCTCTTTTCATTTACTCATACAATGATTTGTGGACTGAAAGATCTATATCTGATGTTTACAATAGTAATAGTTCTGAAGAACTCATAGTTGTTGTTACCTTACTCACTCTGGTGTTTTCATCACAGGCCATTTATTTTTAATTATCTCTTCTATACTTGCAGCTAATTTTCATCTTAGCAGATTCATTTGACGGATATTGATACTTATGGTGCAGCCGACGTTCCTTCGACTAAGTTCTCAGACAACCAATTGCTAGAACATGACAGAACGCGACCATGCGACTCCCCAACCACTCAGGTGCTAGAGGAAGTATGCATGACAGTGACGAGCCGCTAGGAACTAAAGATGGGCAAATTTTTAAAAATACCGTCATATATTGTATCGGTACTTATAAAGGACATAGATATTGTTGGTCCAGAAGTAGTGATATTTCGGTATATCGGTCGATATTTGAAATAATTATGGGTTTTAAAAAAAAATGGACGGAAGTCACAGAAATTGTTAACACTCATTTAAAAATAGACAAATACTTATTACATCCAACACTAACCAATAAAAGACATACGAGGTACTATAAAATAGCTTAGTTACCAAAACTAATTCATGAAACCAATAATCGCCACTAATAGACATTAACAGAACTCTTTGTTTAATACAGTTCCCAGTCAGTCAGTTTCTGATATCTGATAAACCAAGTTTACTAAGCAAGCCACTATTACGAACGTAACAGAAGAAACTTGACATACTATGCATTTTTTCAGCAATTTCTGACGAAACAGGTACGAAATGATAACTAAACATTTCAGACAACAGAGTCCATTTGAAAGCGGGCTGTCCTACGCGCCATGACGATTTTCATGAATTATTGGCCATAAATGTGAAGAAAGTTGCAAATTCGATACATGTGCTGAACCTCTGTAATATCGATTTAACGAAGACTGTGTTTGAGACCAGAAAGTAACTCAGAGAACAGCAGTAGCAGTGTGTGCTGGGCAGTATCGCAATGATATTGGTTTAAAAAGGATGGAAGCCGGCCTGCTATTTAGTGGAATTATTGAAACAGGATTCTGTAATTGTACTTTTTAAGGAAAGATACTGAGCAAATGAGATTATATTAATGGAAGAATAACAAAAGCCAACTTATGAGCTACACCAATTTTTATTTTGTATTTTTATTGTTAGAACACTGCTTATGGTTGAAGTTTGCTGTGTAGGGATTTTATAATAAACAACATAGCCCTGTATTATAGTTGAAACAAGTCTCAAGGAAGACAACTGTACACAGAAGAGTTATTAAAATATTTTTGCTATCTTGTCTAAGTGTGAGAACTTTTGGAAAGGTGTATTGTTGTCATGGCTTAATGAAGCACAGTTGAACTTGGACTCTTTGGTCCCATTTATCAGTCGTTATGATTATTTCCCCATTTTCATTTTTAGTTTCATGACTTTGTGTGTATACTGTCACTGTGCATCGCAAGTTGTGTACTGAGACAGTGGCAGATTTACATATAGGCCCACTAAACACAGGCCTAGGGGCGGCACCTGAAGGGGAGCGGCAGTTTTTGCTTTGTACTCATTTTAACCTTTCACGTTTTAAAATAACTGCTCTTACAAGCGACAAAGATTTTTTATATTGTTAAACAACTTGCTAGTTTAAATAAGCCTTAAGAATAAAATTCGATAATACAAGCTTGGAAATATATATTGTTTACTTGGTGACTGAATGGAAATTTAACATTAGGTTTCTGTCTGGTATCAACTTCATGATTGTTCAAAATATTTTGAAGTAAGCTGTCAGGACGGCAATCTACAATACAATGTTTGAAACTTTATTATTCCGAGAATGTTGTCGGCTTCTGCTTAGCCCTGCCGTATTTTACCCGTGAAAATACCGGGACCCCTGAAAAGCTGTGAAAAACTAATCAGCAGTTTCTTAAATACCGTAACATGTGTGGACCTCAGTATGTAAAACCAGACTCTACTTAAATTTCTTGGAGAAAATACGGGGAAGTATAAAGTCAACCATACATTACTTTAATTAAAACGAAAACTCTGTGGTCTTCAATATCTGAGCTTTGATTTAATGACACTCATTTAACAAAACATGTTGATGCTGGGAATGTTTTACATTTTTAAACACTTGGTCACACGAAAAGAACATAAGAAGAATATCTAATAATGTGTGAAATACACTTCATATCAGTTTACAAAAATTTTTATTTATTTACGTAGTTACTTTTTTTGGCGAAAAAAGAAGAAGAAACCAACTTCCGTTTGTCTCTTTTATTATGCTGCAGCCTGCATGACACCAAAGTTTCTACTCTGTGCAATCGAATAGTACATGACATTGCAAATTTTATATTAAACTTTTTAACTAAGCTTTTTTCCTTCGAGAAAAGGTTATTTTTATTTTATGTTGGAAGAAAAAGTGCATTTGCGTGTAGACATAACAGCAGTGTTCACACAAATGACAACACACCGCGTCAACTGCCAACAGGACTAATTAAACTTTGAAGTCTGTCCTCTCTGCCTACAGAAACCGCTAAAATGTTATAAGAACAAATGGGAGAAGAGTCGATCCAGCACACCTCACTGCAAGTAACTGCGAAAGTTATTAGCTTTTTCAATTAGGAAGACAGTGTAAAGAATATTCAGAACATATTTGCGTCCCAGCTAAAATACCTGCTACGCGGGAAACAGAATCCAAAAAAGGACTGTTCCTTTTTTTTTTTTACGAGCCAAATTCTAGCCGGCAGGTGTGCTTCTACTGTTCACTGACAACAGAGAAATAGGTAACAATGAAATTAAATTATTCTACATTGTCATTCTTTCATAGCACAATACGTCGAGTAATCCGAGTTGGTCAGTTCATCGCTCCATGTTTAAAGGAAAAATCTTTGTGCTCGTGTGCCGTGTTTAAAGTAAAAAGCTTTGTGTTCATGTGCAATGTAGTATGACTGGAACTGGATGCAGTCTTTCTTTCTTTCCTTTTACAATTTTTTTTTCTGTTTTGCCTGTTGATTGTCAATTTTGTAAGTTCCTTAACATAAATAACAGTGAAAAAACCAAACGTACAAAATTAAGTGGGACGGCATTTCGGAAATTATCAAAGGAAAGACGAGAACGTGAAGCCAATGTTCTAAAAACGCTTGGCAGAGTAGACAAATTTTTCCCAAAAAATGTTGCTGGTTCGACTTAGAGTTCAAGTAGTACGGATGATATTTCTGGCACGGCAGCTGTTATAAAAGAAGTAAATAAAGACGAAAAAAGTTAAAAATGAAGAAAAGCAATTTGTTCCTGATTTCGAGTTTCACGAAAAACTAAGTGTCGAGTCGGACGTTACAAAAACATATAACCTCATTAGTGATGATCCTGCAGAATGGCAAGTCAATGAATCAACGATCGACATTCTCTTACAACGTGGCATTAATCAAAATTGTAACAGTGATTTTTCTAATTCAGGAAGATCAATGGGTGATAAAACCAGATATTTGAACAAAAATGTATTTCACTGTAACCTTTTAAATAGTGAATCAACTTCGCATGGTTTCCTAATATACTTCTGTAGCATCGGTGCTGTTTTTTGTGCACCATGTAAATTGTTCGGAGGTAAGACTGCGATTGCTACTAATAGTATTGCAGATTGGAAAAATATTTATAATATTTTATCTCATAATAAGAATTCACTTGAATACAAAAATTCATAGTTATCACTCTTAACAAGAAAAAAGTCACTTGGAACAATAGATAACCATTTCAAGTCATATGGTGAGACAGAAAAAATGTACTGGCGCAGTGTGTTGAAAAGGGTGCTGGCAGTAGTGAAGAAGCTAACAAGTCGTGGGCTTCCCCTATGTGGTCACGTTGAAAGAATCCATTAATTACATAATGGACAAATTATGATATCTCTTGAAATTATGGCCGAGTTTGATCCGTTTCTTGCAGAGCACATTGAACGATATGGAAATCCAGGGCAGCGACATACAAGTTATCTTTCTTCAACAATCTGTGATGAAATAATAGAGCTTCTTTGTGAACGAATAAAAAGAATTATCATAAGTGTAAAAAAACAGGCAAAATATTTATCTATGATAGTAGATTTTACTGCGGACATTTCACATACTGATCAATTATTTTACATGTTAAGGTATGTGAACGAGAATGGTGAAGCTGTTGAAGGTTTTTTCCTTCTGTTTTAACCAAACCCGGGACAAAAGTACGAAAACTTAGCTGAGGCCATACTGAAAGTCCTCTCTACAAATTCCATTGATATTACTGACTTAGAGGCCAGTCATACGACAACACAAGCAATATGTCAGTAACCTACACTGGTTTGCAGGCACACATTAGAGAATGTAATCCGAAAGTGCATTGTGTGCCTTGTACAGCACATTCTTTGAATTTAGTCGGCGCTAGTGGTGCAAGCTCTTGTCGATAATCATGTTAATTTTTCATTGTAGTGCGAAACCTTTATAATTTTTTCTCTGCTTCTATACAGAGCGGGGATAAAATTCTTTCCTTCATGAAACCGGGAAGCAAAATGGTAAAAAGCTTATCAAAAACACGTTGGTCAGCAAGAGAGGAAGTGTGTGTAAATCTATATGAAAACTGGGAGGGCGTTATCAATGCCCTCACACATATTGCCAATGAGATGTTTGAAAAACCACTTGTGCGAAATGAGGCTTCTGCTTTATCGAATCAGCTCAGCAGACTAGAAACAGTATTCATGATAACAGGTTGGAAGGACATACTCCAGAGATATAATAGTGTAAATCTGAAATTGCAAAGTGTAAATATTGATACTATAATAGTGCATGAATTATATGAATCACTTGTAGGATTTACTGCATCTATTCGTGGTATGTTCGACTATTATGAAAATAAATCCATGGGGATTGTGACTGATATAGACTATGAATGTACCTATAGAAGATCACGAAAACGCAATCTTCATGACGACGAAGAAGCGGACTTTGAAGAAATTTTTCTGAGTGGAAGGGAAAAATTTAGAGTGGAAACATTTCTCTCAGTGCTCTACAATGTGTACGCCGAATTAATGAGGAGGGAGGAAAGCTATAGAACGTTGGTGGACTCCGTCACAGTTTTCAGTAAACTTAAGAACAGTTCACCTGACGATATTGCTGAGCGTGCAGCAAAACTCCAAGCGTCATATGAGACAGATTTAGCGCCTTCCTGCCCTCGTGAATGTGTACATTTCGCTGAACTTCTGAGATTAGTGATGTACCAGTCGAAAAGAGTTAAATTTTTTACGAAATGAGAGGTTACAGTCCGTGTTTGCGAATATTGACATTGCTCTTACAATATTTCTATGTATGGTACTTGAGCGTTCTGCTGAACAATTTGTTGTTTTCGACTCTTAAAAGACTGAAATCGTACCTACGTTCTACGTTGTCTGAGGAGAGATTGAACGCCTTGCCTTCACGTCGAAGCCGACCTCGTAACTGATAACCGTCTGAACTATGAAGATATGATCAACGAGTTTTCTGTCGTTAAAGTCAGATGCAAACTTTGCTGACTGGTGAGCTTGTTTATTTATTCATATTAGTTTTAAAAATTTAAGATTATAATGTAATTTTTATATCTTAGAGCACATTCATTGGATTTACAAACTACTTATTACCTGTTTATTTTACAATTGCCGATGGCAGAACGCGCACTTCACCTCGTTTACGTGCAGACGTGACCGAAGGCACCAGACAGTACTAAACAATACCCGAATGACCCAGGCCCCTCGACGCTGTACAGTCAGGTCATACTGATACCGTAGTATATTACAATTGATGCGTATTCTTGGCTTCTGTTGAAATGTATACTTATCGCGGAAATATACGTTATCGGAGATTACGCTCACAAGGGGAGGCCGCCAGTTGTGAAATTCAGATTCGATTCATACTGTGCATAATAAAAGCTCATGGCCAAAGGTGTAATGTGGCAAAGCACCAAGATGCACTTCTCAGCCGTTGTCGAGAAAATCGACAGTTAAAAGAAACCGTTGCGGTGAAATACTCTCTACGATAACTAATTTTCTGCACTGTCGTGGTGCAGCGGTAAGCGGTCGGATTCGTAATCCGAAGGTCGCCGGATCGATTCTCGCGCCATGTTACTTTTTTTTTTAGTATTTGTTTTTTGTAATTCAAATATATATATATATATATATTAGTATATGCTTTTTTGTAATTATATATATATATATATATATATATATATATATATATATATATATATATATATAATTCCCGGCAATCAGTTGCAACAATTATGCATATAATAAGTTGTTGAAAGTCGTTTGTCGTGGAAAAACTGGCGACTTCGAACATCATTATGTTTTCCGCAAACAAAGTTGTATTTCACAAATGTTATTAATTATCTTCATAATGTTAACCACGTATAGTTAACGGAAGACGTAGAAACGATATTCCGAAACGAATATGTATAGCGTAAGTCAAACGTTCGAATTAGAATAGAGACCCCACGAACACAAACTTGCTGTGGCAGGTATGAAATACAAACTCCGTTACTCGCTCGTTACACTTGAAGGACAGATGTTGAATGGGCCGAAACGAGCCGCCGCATAACAGCGTAGTTGCCTGCTAACTTCGAAAGAAGGTAGATGCGGTCCCTAGCGCAACTTATAACATCGTCGAAAATCAGTGCGGACGGGAGAGCTTTGGTACACCCTGTTAACAAACGGAAAAATGGAGGCGGTACAACTGGAGAGCGATCCGGCTTCACCAACATGCATAAGCAATTCATTAATAGTTTTTATATATATATATATACATATATATATATATATATATATATATATATATGAATTACAAAAAACTAATAATAAAATAAAATTGCATGGCGCGAGATTCGAACCGGCGGCCTTCGAATTACGAACCCGAGCGCTTACCGCTGCGCCACGACGCGGTAGAATATAAATAATCGTAGAGAGTATTTCACCGCAACGGTTTCTTTTAACTGTCGATTTTCTCGACAACGGCTGAGAAGTGCATCGTGGTGCTTTGCCACATTACACCTCTGGCAATGAGCTTTTATTATGCGCAGTATGAATCGAATCTGAATTTCACAATTGGCGGCCTCCCCTTGTCAGATGAAAAAGTGTTAATAAATAACGTAGTTCAGTTCTATCGATAAATACGTAAAAGCTTTACTAATACCATTAGAAAGAGCTATGGTGAGAGCAGTAGATGTACTGATACGCAGTACAAAATATAAAATCAAGCGACGACAAGTCGGACAAAAAACAAAGTAAAATTAATAATTGTTAAACACTCTGAAAATGCGCGTGCAGTTAGCTGTGATAACGGTGATTTATAATCAAATGAAATAATAATGGTACAAACAGACTCTATAAGATAACTGTATAGAATTTTGTGGTAATTAATAGTTCTTTTACTCACTGGCGCAAGAAACCAAAAATACCAACGTTATTACTCACTCTTTTTTCTAGCCTCGAAGCTAACGCACGCTATGACGGCTATTTCGCATTGCAAGTTAAGTATACTGAACTGAATAGTCCTGGTGACCAATTGGTCTAACTTTCTGCATGAGGGGACACTGGCTACTTGAAGCCTACCGAAATATAAAAGACTATATTACACAGGACAACGATGGAAAAACTTTTTTGCTGAAAACTCCTTATTCTTATGTTTTTTAGTGTGGGAAATCCAAATATGATACTTAAAAGACTGTATCACCCATCATTTCTTCACATTTTAGAGTTAAATTTATTAAATTAAGCGATTTTACAGAATTTAACAGCTTTCACATAGTTAAAAATGTTTAAAAAGGAGGTCCTAATGAATGTAGATGACGTTGGTAGCACTGCTGAAAAACATTTGCTGGCAGAAAAAGGTCGATTCTTTGTTTGTGTTAACATATGATGTTTCGTTTACTGATATTACTGATCATAATTCGAAAAATAAGAAGGTAACTTTCCGTCCACCATCCGACCAGTAGAACATGGTGTAGATTTTCCGGTTCTTGACACAACAGATGATTTAAATTCTATTCCAACAGAAGTATTTTCTGATGTAAAATGTGATTTAGATGAAGCAGATGATGATGAATTCCATTGTAATACAGAAAGTCTAGAGCCCAAATTGTTTACTCAGACCGAGCTTAACGATTTGGTTAGGGCTCAGGGCTTAACGAAAGAAAAAGCTGAATTGCTTGGCTCTAGATTAAAAGAAAAGAGCTTATTGGAAATTGGAACCAGCATATACATGTATATAAAGAGAGACCAGCAATTTTCCAAGTTTTCTGAACAAGGTGATTTAGTGTACTGCTCAGACATCCCTGGTCTGATGAATGAGTATGGTAGTGAAGACAAAAAGCAAGACTGGAGGCTGTTTATTGATTCATCTGCATCTACATGGATACTCTGCAAATCACATTTAAGTGCCTGGCAGAGGATTCATCGAACCACCTTCACAATTCGCTATTATTCCAATCTCATATAGCGCCCGGAAAGAACGAACACCTAATTCTTTCCGTACGAGCTCTGATTTTCCTTATTTTATCGCGATGATCGTTTCTCCCTATGTAGGTCAGTGTCAACAAAATATTTCCGCATTCGAAGGAGAAAATTGGTGACTGGAATTTCGTGAGAAGATTCCATCGCAACAAAAAACCCTTTCTTTTAATGATGTCCAGCCCAAATCCTGTATCATTTCAGTGACACTCTCTCCCATATTTCGCGGTAATACAAAACGTGCTGCCCTTCTTTGAACTTTTTCGATCTACTCCGTCAGTCTTATCTGGTAAGGATCCCACACCGTGCAGCAGTATTCTAAAAGAGGACGGACAAGTGTAGTGTAGGCTGTCTCCTTAGTAGATCTGATACATTATTAAGTGTTCAGCCAATAAAACGCAGTCTTTGATTAGCCTTCCCCACAACATTTTCTATGTGATTCTTCCAATTTAAGTTGTTCGTAATTGTAATTCCTAGGTATTTAGTTGAATTTACGGCCTTTGTATTTGACTGATTTGTCGTGTAATCGAAGTTCAATGGCTTCCTTTTAGCACTCATGTGGATGACTTCACATCTAAAACCAGCTTAAAAGCTGAAACTTCCTGGCAGATTAAAACTGTGTGCCGGACCGAGACTCGAACTCGTGACCTTTGCCTTTGGCGGACAAGTGCTTGGTAGAGCACTTGCCCGCGAAAGGCAAAGGTCCCGAGTTACAGTCTCGGTCCGGCACACAGTTTTAATCTGCAACGAAGTTTCATATCAGCGCACACTCCGCTGCAGAGTGAAAATCTCATTCTAGTTTAAAGGCTGTTTTATTACACAGTGTTAACATGTATACTTCTATACGTGTTGGACGTCCTGTACATATGAAAACCGATATAGTGCTAAATAAAATAGGCTATTCCGCTCGTGGTTGGAAGATATGCGGCGACTTAAAAGTAACATGCATGCTCCTCAACAAGGTGGCTTTACCAAGTTTCAATGTTTCTCGTGTGAATGGGACAGCAGGGCTAGGGATCAACACTGGTGCAGAAAGTACTGGCCTGTGAGGGAATCTTTAAAACTTGGTGAGAAGAATATTCTACGCAGAAACCTTGTAGATCAAAAAAACGTACTACTACCACCTCTACATATAAAGGTAGGCAAAATGAAACAGTTTGTAAACGCTTTGCATAAAGATGTACCACGTTTTAATTATCTCTGCTAAACGTTTCCACACCTTTCAGAAGCTATACTAAAAGAAAGCCTCTTTGTCGGATATCTCATTAGAAAATTGATGGTTGATGTTAACTTTGAATGCACAATGACGTTATATGAAAAAGAAGCATGGGTATCATTCAAGCAAGTCGTTACAAAGTTCGGACGTTAGAAAGACCTAGGATATGTTTCTATTATAGCTACACTGTTAAAGAAGTTTAAAATTTTAGGATGCTTATGAGCCTGAAAGTTCGCTTTTTGAACAGTCATCTCGATTACTTCTCGGACAATATGGGAGATGTTAGTGAGGAGCAAGGAGAGCGTTTTCACCAGGACATTAAAGTGATGGAAAAACGTTACCAAGACCGCTGGAACATCAACATGTTGAAGGACTACTGTTGGTCACTTCACCGAGAAGTTCAGCAAGCGACTCATCGTAGAAAAAGCTACACAAGAAGCTTCAAAGAAAAAAGAGAAAGAAAATACAAACCAATTCCAGCTGACAAGTGAAATCTCTGTTAACACATATCATTGTTTCAAGCGTCCGCAGATCGTGGTCTTGCGGTAGCGTTCTCGCTTCCTGCGCACGGGGACCGGGTTCGATTCCCGGCGGGGTCAGGGGTTTTCTCTGCCTCGTGATAACTGGGTGTTGTGTGTTTATCATCATTGACTCGCAAGTCGCCGAAGTGGCGTCAACTAAAACGGACTTGCAATACGGCGGCCGAACTTCCCCGCAAGGGGCCTCCCGGCCAAAAATGCCATACAATCATTTCATTTCATTGTTTTAAGTAGCTTACTGTAAATACAAACCATGCTTGTGTTGTACAAAGCGTTTCATTTATTTCCTCATTTACCGTATGGCATAGGATTTTTATACCATATAGTAAAAGGCATATTGCTCGAAAGCTATGGGTGATACAAAAAAACTAAGGCTAGATTTGGATCAGCTCATAACAATCTATAAAGATCAGCTATCAAAGTAAGAAAAGTTTTTAAAAAAAATAGTTGCCGGTGTATTGTAAAACATGTACAATGTGTGCTACATAATGTAAAAGTGAAAGTGCTTATAATGGACTCTTCACGCATACAATGTACAAACTGTGTGCGAAAAGTGCATTTTAAGTGTAGAACAATCTGGACGCTACAGTAGCGACAGTGGAAGGTCAAAACCTTTGAACAAATAAAAGACAAATCCACGAACTGTGTATGTGGAAAAAGCATTGAGCGCAAGAACAGCATGGTATAACTATGATACACAGAGAAGACTGTGAATCTATATATAGTACGTAAATTTATGGCTCAAGTCTGTAGTGTGTGGAAATGTCCAAGTATTAATGTGAAGTTTCACGTACAAAATAGTGATATGCAGTGTACAAAACTGTTGAAATGAAATATCACCTGCAGAAAAGTGTTAGATGAACTGTCAAACTGCGGAATCCACATACGGCAGTGAGTAACGGGAAAACACCGAATATCTGAAGGCTTAAAGTGACAGGTGGACACAACAGAAAATCCTAACGGAACACGACGACTGTATGAACGCTCTAGGAAGTGGAAATGCAGTGTGTGTGTGACGGGAGGTGTTGACAAGCTATAAGCTGTGCATTTATTAAACAGTCTACTCCTAGGTGCTGTACTAGTGACATCAAAAACAAAGTACATACACAAACAACAAGAAAGTGACACATGTGACTGAAGAGTGACTGTGAAATGACCAAAACATTTTTTCAGCTTATATGTACATATATCTTCGGACTTGTTTCGTGCTTGCTTCGGGTTGGCGCGATGACGGAGGCGTCCAACAGCTGATAAGCGCGCAGTGGGAGGGTCCCGCTACTACAACACCGACGCGCCGCTGTCCGGCGTTCAACGACCGGCGGCAGGAGGCGAGGTCCTGATTATTTGCCCAGCATTTCAGCGGCACAGAACAACAAAGTCAACCGACGAGAGCATCGTCATAATTTCTTATAAAAACAATGTAAAATACTGTAACCCAGAATTATTGGTATATACTGCAGTACTGACTGCGAGATACATGAATGAGAAGGTTTTTGTGCTATATGCATCTCCTAAAAACTATGTTACGTATGTAAAGTGGATGTACATCGAAAGTTGATGCACTAGAAAAGTGAACAAACTTGGTAAAATTAACCATTAAATGCATATTTCCATATGTTTTTGCCGATAAAATGAATCAAATATGTAACTTGTAATTATTGTGTAAAACTGTTTACTGTAAAAATTATCGTTGACAGATCAAGTTAATCAAACGATAACATCATTCACAACCAATATTTGATGGTAAAGGGAGTGTGAACAGTTTGAAGACTCCGGGCGTGGTTTTCTTAAACCGGTTTTTTTCCCGTCGCCCGTAATCTGAATAGGGGAGTAAAGCTATTGTTTACCGGGATTGTTCAATCATACCAAGCTGTTCTCACCCGTCCCGTAGTGTAAGAGCGAAACGTAGAGCAATGCCCATAGTCGAAATAGATGAAACCTCGTAAAAAATGTTCTTTGTAATAAAATGAATGTAAATTATCAGCCATTGTAAAGTTATATAAACTGTATATATATGCATATGTGTAAAAAACGAAAGAGATGTAAAGTGAGATGTGTCTAAAAACATACGTGTGAGAAGTAACGTGTTATTATAAAGATGGTATGACTGTTCGCAAACCGCAAGTGTTTTTTGGCCCATTCATGCCAGGGGCCCTTGTACCGATACGCACTATAAAATATTTAATCGTGCGTCAACAAGTCGGACACAAAACAAAGTAAAATAAAAATTGTAAAAAACTCTGAAAATGCGAGTGTAATTAGCTGTCATAACGGTAATTTATGTCATTGTTCTCTTACTCGTTGGCGCAAGAAACCAAAAAGACCAGCATTATTAGTCACTCTTTGCTCTAGTCTCGAAGCTAACGCACGCTATAGCGGCCATTTTGCGTTGTAAGTTGTAAATTTTAAACAAAGTATGGTAATTTATGCCGATTGTGCATTTTTCTTTCATATGCATAGTGACTTTCATGCAGAAATAAAAATATTATTTGTAAGGTGTTCAGCACACAACAAGAACAGTCGAACAACCGACCATTCTTGACAGACATCTTGTGTAGGAATAATTTCATTGCGTTCCGTCATCAACGGACGCCTTAAAAGACTCTCATCATAATTATCAAGGAAAAGAAAGTGAATATATTAATTTATGTCGTATTAAAGTAAAGACTAAGAACATTCAGTTCAGACATTGGCCGCTTCTCGGCGAAACAAAGATTATTATGTTTAAAGAAAGGGACATACTTTCTTTAATTGAAAAGTTTCTGTTAATTAAATTTCGCTACAGTGAACATACTCAGCAGCAATATTTTAATGCGATAACACGAATTGCATCAAACCAGTCTCAGGACTGAAGACCACAACAACAACAACAACACGAATTGCAATCCCTGAGATTATGTTTACGTTTTTTTTGCAGTATAAACGCTCCACGTAAGACATCACTTTTAACAAATTCTAAAAGCGCCTCTAGCAATCCTATATTGACAAGGCGGTGAGTTGGGTGCTGTTAAATATTCAGAGCTCAGAGATCTATTTTACGCAAGTACAGATTCCGGTTCCTCACTTTTTCGTCATTCATTCTTGTGTCCGCTCGGTCAAATAAGAGCTCTATTCAAGCTCTTGCCGGGCGTAAATATCAGTAATGTTAGGCGGTAAGATCTTCTTACACTCTTTTCGTCACATTCGTTGTGTACAAAGTAAGTATATTTGAGATGGTGTCCGGACCAGGGCGGTAGCGGCACATAGCTGCAGTACAAAACTGTTCAGCCCTTACATGGATTAAAGGTATTGTGTACACTTATTATGCAGCATGTAGCTACACAGACCCTAACGCTTTACGGGTTTACTATTAGATTATACAGCAAATTTAATTTTTCCACACTAGACTGTAAGATTATGTAATAGCAAATCCAGGTCTGTGTTTGGCCCTGTGTATTTAGTTACTAGTTCGTGCACCGAAATCCCTATTTCATTTTCGTTTCTTACGCGTTTCTATAGATTCACGTATAATACCGAACATGTTTTTTTATCTTCCACACATTCAAGTTATTAGATCGTAAAACGACAGTTAAATTTTAATTCTGAACGCATATCTGTAAAAGTACGTATTAATTTCTAATGTATGACACATTTGCTTCAAATTTTAGATCGTAACACAACTTTTTTAATTTCATTTTCAACGGTTTCGTGTAAAAGAAAATATTGAAAGTGAATTTATAACAAAAATCTGCTGAAGTTTTAGACCACAACACAACTTTTTTAATTTCATTTTCAACGGTTCGTGTAAAAGAAGCTGTTAAAAGTGAACGCATAACAAAAATCTGCTGAATTTTAGGCCATAAAAAAAGTTATTTTCCTTGTGTTCGTCTCTATTGTCTTACGACAGAAGAATGTATTAGCACAATGCAGTTTTAACTTTGTTGTATCCGCTGCCGTACACCAAGTACCATATTACACGTTGATTGATTGCGACTAGACCGGTGACACGTCCTTCAGAACAACAAATAGCAGAGTACGGAAACAGCTCACAGCGCTCCCACCAAAAACGGCAATTGTGAAGTGATCGGATAATAGCAATTATTTAAAACATGTTTTTTTTCGGGGTGGGTGGCGGGCGCATATAATATCGTGTTCCTAACGGCGCCAAATTTTTAAATCCGCCACTGTACTGAGAAGCGTTTTATGAAAGCTGGTAAGACACCGTCTTGCATTGCACATCGCAAGTACGACAAATGAAACTGTCGAGTCACATGATTGTACCTAATAGCAGTAAGTTGTAGAGCAGACAAGCGTCCCATACGCACAGGCGGGCCAAGAAATTTAATTACCAACGAAGTTCATGTCCTGTGTAAGGTACAGTGATTGTCACAGTGTATTTGTGAAAAGAATATCATATTAGTTCAGAAGCTTCGTATCAGTAGAAGATATCAGTAAAGTGCTACCTAGAGAATTTTCCAGCAGTTTTATCAAAAAGTCACGTGCGTTATTTTTTATGTTCTTTTACTGTGTAATTACAATAACTCTTCTGGTATAGAGATTGGTTGCAGGACTAAGGATAAAGATTAGCAGTACTCAAGGCCAACATTTTAATCTGAGTGATTTTGTTTTGCAGTCAGATGGTATATGTAAATTTAATTGAAAACGAATTGCTTTCTCGCAGACGAATTGTTTGATGTATCGGCTAGTCCGGATTTCGCATCGTGTAGCAAGAGCTCCAATATTTCCGTTCAAAATTAATTTTTCACTTAGCCCTGTTGCCCTGCATTAAGATTTAAATATTTCGTTGTCACAATAGGTTTTACACATTTCTCAGATACCAACTTGACACATACGAACACGAATGTAAGTATAGAAGAAACTTTCACCCTACGCAATATTATAATAATAAGAAACCACACAGTTACAAATATAAAATAAATTGGATTACCTCAAAAGTTAGCTCTTGTCATTCTTCCATAACATCTTTCCTCAAAACATATTATTACAAAATCATTTTTAAATAATACTGCCTCCACTACACAGCTGACCCGTTTATATCCTTTTGAACCAACTTTATTGCCAGACTGTCGAACACACACTGCTATTTCTACTCTCTGCGTTACTCTGACGAACATCTCTGGTCTCAAACAATTACAATGAATATCGTTATATAGCTAGTGCAGAGGTTGAGTACATTTATCAAATTCGCAATCTCATTCACATTTAAGGCGAAAACTTCCTGCAAATCGTCTTTGCAAATAGTATAGCCTACTTTTACATTTTCCATTACATCCCAGTGCAGTTATGTGTGATTTTTGTGCCGAGTGTACGTTAATTTCACAGTGCGCGTATCTGTTCTTTTTCAAGGGGGTAAGAAAAGCGCACATTCTACCTCATAGTTGGGAAAAGGGAGTGAGTGGTGATTTCCACCAGTCTCATAAAGTACGGTCATCAAATGTGTATTTTCTCCACATTGTATCTATCGTTTGCGATCGTAGAAATGACACATGGAAGTAACAAGCTTTCATAATATGCAGTATAGGTACATTCACGTTCAAATCTGGTGTTCATTTGTAGTACTGAATATGAGTTTAAGTCCATTGTACGACATTTACCGTCAGATTGCAAAGATTAATAGTTGGAATGGCCAAGAAATCTGCTAATGAGAAATAGTGCTTATGAATCAAGAAAAGACAGAAAATAAAAACATTGCTTACGATATTCTATATTAATTATCTACCAATCAATATATCGATGATTTAAAGATTGCCGAATTATATATCGATAACGTTCCTACGAAGTATCGATATATTTATGTACCGATATTTTTTGTTTATAAAGTACTGGCACAGTCTAATATATACAGTCGCGACACTCACTGCTGTGAAAGTTGTTACCATTTAACAGTTCAAGTGACACTAGCGCCCCTAGCGGCCAGAAAGCTCGCCTTCCTCTGACAGCAGATGCGACGTAAAAATAATGTTTGTTTTTAATTCGTTTTGTACATAATTTACAAAATAGTCATTTGCGTCACAAATGTTAGGAGAACAGCGAGAGACATAAATGATCGTGAAATATAAGTAAACAGAGCACAAACTGTTGAATGAAGTGACATAAGCTGCAACATAGTCTTGTAGAAATAATTAAGAAGTAGCATACACTCGCACTTATTCCACTGAAAGTAAGAGAATACACACTGTATATCCCACATATGAAGTATATAGATGAACTTCCCTGTGTAAAAATGAAGCGACACATCACTTTTCATTACATTCTGCTTTGCAGGAAGCCTGCTTCCAAAAATACAATTTCCGTCTTAATTTTTGTGGTATCAGGTTATCTCAAAAAAAGTATGACTGTTTTAAAACTTTATTATATCCCATTGATACATTTAACGAAAATAAAATTAAATGAATGAGTCAGTCCTAACACTTTAGCAACCCAAATGAGCCAGCTTCATCACTTTTTCATTTCTTCTCTTGCTTCTACAGACTAAGTCATGATTCCTGAATTTAATAATGTAAAAGAGCCTCACTTTCACAAACAGTCTTATTAACAGCAGCTTGGTTTCAGCACAGCACCCAGCTGGAAAATTGGGGATGTCCATCAACATGTTCACAAAGAAAGCACCACAATTACTTATGTGAGCATATTCATCAAAAGTAGAAGTCATCTTAGTCTCACATTGAGTTAAAAATTCTTTGACATCTTCTGTACAAATAAATAGGCTTCCAAAGTTGCCTTCATAACCTTTAAAATGACAACAAACTTTGTCATTTGCGTCTAAATCTTGGCTGCCATCTACAAGTATTGCCCTACATTTATAACAGTCATGAATGGTAAGCAGTTTCTTTAATACATAACCAAACATGTATGTCATGCTGTTTGCCTCTCCGAGGTCTGGACTTCCACATTTGGTAGTCTGATCACTGAACTCGTGTCACTGATGTTCAACAGTGATGAAACAAGTAATTTGGGCGCTGCTTTCATATCCACTATTGTCTGACCCCAGTTGATCCTCTCACAATTGGAGGTAGCTATACTGTGTGTGTTCATTAATTTACTTAAAGCACAATTATTGAATGCAGCACAAGACTGTCGTGGTGATAGGTTGCTACAAAAACCACATTTATGCCTTATCACTGAGAAAAAGTTTTCCAGTGGATCTTGATTAATTTTGCGTGTTAATAAATAGAACTTGGTTCCATCCAAAACGTCATCAACAAACATGTTCAAAGCGCTTATGTTACCCAGAAGTCCTTTAACACACTTAATCCTAGATGAAAAATCTTTCCCATCAACATCTACAAATTTCCATGACTGTATTCATGGCTTCAGTGCCTTTAATATTTCTAAATGTCTTGAGGCACTTGTA
This sequence comes from Schistocerca serialis cubense, assembly GCF_023864345.2. Taxonomy (NCBI): domain Eukaryota; kingdom Metazoa; phylum Arthropoda; class Insecta; order Orthoptera; family Acrididae; genus Schistocerca; species Schistocerca serialis. The sequence continues at coordinate 21,213,115 of NC_064646.1, forward strand.
ATGCAGTTCCTTAAGGATACAGGCCCTTTAACACTATATGCATTAAATATGTCAAAAATATCGTTTACTTTTTGGCAAAAATCTGCAGTAGTAGTAGCAGGTCATGGTGCCAGATTTGGTGCCACAAGTAACAAGTGTCTCAATGCCTGCTGTTACTGTATGACTCAACACACGAACTGCAGTACTTACCTTCATTTTTGAAAATGCTGGCAGTTGAGCTCTTTTAGTAAGCTTGGGGGCCAACTTGTACTTCCTTTCACAATCACTTGAGTACAACTCACAAATGTCCTTCCATGAAGCAGTGCCAATCCCTCCTTCATCTGTTTTGTGGATAATGTTATACCTGAATAAATTATTACGTATGCTTTTTATCAAGTGCGGGGTGTCATAAAAAAGTAGATCTTATTCCCTTCGTGTACTAAGCATGGATTAATTGGTGTGATACCCAGTCTGTTCCTCCACTCCACAAAATTCGAGCCTTGGTCAGTCACACATGTTTTTACAACCAAACCAATCTCTGTGAGTTTTTTGACAACTTCAAAAAAACATGCGCGTCAGATGGGTGGCTCCTACTGGTCCTTTGGAGAAATAATATACTAATGGTTGCTTAAAATTTGAGAAGATGCCGTTAATCATTATAACTAACGCAGTATTGGCAACAACAGATGTACGTATGAAACCCATGTCTTCAAATCCAATAACACGATCCTTAGAGCTGTCATATATCAAAGTTTCCATTAGTGACATCTCATCCATAGACAAATTAACAATTATATCAGTTTCTGGTAACTGCTGCACTTTCTGCTTTAAAAGATGAAATATGTTATTATTTACCCCACAATTTAATTGTATATCTTCCACATACCTTTGTAAGGTACGTACTGATGGAAGGCTAAAACAGTGTGATAAAAAGCTGTATGCCTGAGTACTATAATACAACAAATTAAGTGCAAATAATTTAGTTTCATCTTTCCATCTCGCACCATGTTTTCCATTCAGTGGTATACTGATTTGGCTCATCAATAAATCGAGAGCATCTTTTTTCAAGTACTTGGAACCAATACTTTTTAAAATGAGCTTGTCCTTTTGTACTTGTGTCCTGTGGCGTTGTGGTTGCAGTTTATTCTTACGATGGGCACCTTCCTTGTCACATAGTAATTTTGTACGAAATCTAATGATTTGCACATTTTTACATTTCACACGATTTTCCAACACGCGAATAATTTCATGTAATCTAAGCATTTCATCTTCAAAAGATATCTGTGTTGCAGATTCCGTTGTTAGTGATTTTATATGTGTCTCTCGTGTAGTAACACTTGTGGTAGCTGTTTTTTCTGTGTCAGGAGACAGTTTTATTGTTTTTGCAGTTACACTTTCACGTTTGTATGGCAATTTTCTCTTCATCGTCACTAGTTGTGGCTTATTCGGCACGTCAAATAACGTAGGAACTGCATTCTATACCAATGTCTTCTTTTCCGCACTCATGAACTGGTTTGACTGGAATGTAACGCACAAAACTTCACGTTATTGTGCAAATAAAGGACATCTTTTTGCAGCAGGTCCTGTCTTCTACTATTTATTAACCATTTCTTGCTCCTAAAAAAGAAAAACAAATTCAGTAATTCAATACAGTTTAGAAAAAAATCGTAAATAAAGAGCGCTCTAATGTGATGTTTCATATCTCTCAGGGTCCTTAGGAAACCTGAAGAATGACAAATGTGGTGTCTTCTTCGTATTATTACTGCAATTGATTGCGCTGCCTTTGGTAAATACCATCTTAAAAATGAATATAAACGATACTGTTTACATTTACTGAATACCGTATTCAGCAGCGTAGCTACTCCACCGCTTGGGGCGCTGTTGTCGCTGTGTATAACAAAAATCAGCTACAGTGTCGCGACTGTATATATTAGACTGTGGTACTGGTGTGTCCATACCCATAATGACAGCCCTACCACAGTGAAAGAACTCTCAGAAAAATATCCTAGCAAATAAGAACGCTCAGGGCAAAGATATTAAGAATGCGAGATACGGCATTCTTACAAGGAGAAAACTGAGAATTTTAAATGGGGATCTGGTCCAATTGTATTTTGTTCAGTGGAATTCTCAAAAATAAAAGTTATTATCAGTAAAAATGTATAATACTTAACCAAAGAAACATAATATAACAAATACTAGACACAGTTAATAATGTTCGTTTTAATGTTATAGCAAGGGAAAAAACCTTCCTGTTTTAAATTCCTCTTAACACTAATTACTTCAGAATTAAAAACGAATGTGAAAGCAAATATGTTCGCCACATATACACAGATAATTTTTCGCTGGTGGTCAAGTATACAATGAATTAAAAATTTTCGTGGTTGGTCGATTAGCAAAGGGGCTTAATGTGAGATAGTCTTTACATACAAATCAAAGCCACAATATATCAGCAGACTTATGCCACGACAGATGACATGACAGACCGAATTTGGGAAGCGTGCAGGACGCAAATGGGTGAAGACATATTTCGGGATACAGAAAGTACACGTAGACAGGACACAGGATACAACTATGCTTAGAGAATGGAGGAACGCACTATACATTGGTAAGCCAAAACGTTATGACCATTGCCCACCACGTCGCTGCAGGCCTGCTGGTGGCCTTGTGGGCACGTGACATGGCAAAAAAAGTGTGTAAGCGGAGCAGACACGGATGGGGGATCACTACAGAAAAGATATGGGCTGCAAATGGGAAAACCCATTGAAATAAGTGAATTTGACAAAGGGCACATTGTTATTAAGCAGAACCTGTGGTCGATTATCTCAAAAACGGTGAAGTTGGTCGAGTGTTCACGTGCTGCTGTCGTGAGCATCTGCGGAAAGAGATACGAGGACAGCGAAGATACCATAGGTGCTAAATGGTTGGAGGTGCACAACTCTTCATGATTGAGGGAGGAGGTAACCCATACTGAACCAAGTCCTCAGAAATTTCAGTTGTTCATTGGCAAGTGTGGGACACTAATACCAGACGTGGTTTACATCAGCTTCTGACTCTGACTCACTCTCACATGCAGGGGAATCGTAAATGTTGAATCTGTACAGCTGTACAGGAAACGTTGGGGTGGTTAAAGCGGAGTCGAATGACGGTGGAAATCGTAGACCGTCCAAATGCGTCCCTGTAAATCACGGCCTTGTAGGAATTTGAGGTTGTAATACCGCATAATATCTACCTATCGTTCGTTGGGTAACATTACACATCCATTGCCATTACTGTTTTCCGTGGCTCATGATTTCACGTAAGTAATCTGTATACGGTAATCGAGAACAGTTGCCGTAGATGCAGCTTCCTTCGCTAAGAAGTCAACTCCCAAATTAAGGTGGGTCCCAGCGTGTGATTGCACCCACAGTATTGTCTGCCCTCTCTGTTCAACGAATGAATTCCAACACCACATCCAAAATACGACTGTTGGTTGTTTTATTCCATCTTTGGTGTTCAATGCTTTTCAGAACACTCTGGGAGTTGTACACGTGTTGTAAGTAGGCTGTTTAGGTTTTTTTATTGGTAACGCCACCTCTGTATGAAAATCACTGGCTGTGCTGTGTGCAGTCTGTGGCTGCTTTGCATTGTTGTAATACTCTCCGTTGTAGTGTTGGGCAGCGGCAGCTGGATGTGAACAGCGCGTAGCATTGCACAGTTGGAGGTAAGCCGCCAGCAGTGGTGGATGTGGGGAGAGAGATGGCGGAGTTTTGAAATTTGTCATGAACTGCTATATTTATATATGATGGTATCAAGGTAAATACATTGTTTGTTCTCTATTAATATCTTTCATTTGCTAACTATCCCTATCAGTAGTTAGTGCCTTCCGTAGTTTGAATCTTTCATTTAGCTGGCAGTAGTGGTGCTCGCTGTATTGCAGTAGCTTGAGTAGCGAAGATTTTTGTGAGGTAAGTGATTTGTGAAAGGTATAGTTAAATGTTAGTTAGGGCCATTCTTTTGTAGGGAATTTTGAAAGTCAGATTGCGTTGCGCTAACAAAATATTGTGTGTCAGGTTAAGCACAGTCTTGTATAAATTTTTCTAAGGGGAAGTTTCATATGGCGACCCTGCCAGGATACCTCACTGGAATCTTCTGATTTTTTCCTGTAGTTTGTCTAATTAGTGTAGCTTTTGTTTATTGGTAGCACGTAATTATAGAGAGAGTTTCCATTGTAGTTGTAGTTTTTCATTGTTGTACAGTAAAACAGTTGTGGCATGCATGTAGATTTGCACCAAGTATTTCGCAGCTGCGCTTGCAATTAAGTAGACATTATTTCCATTGCTATGTTATTTTCTTTTGCTCTTCAAATTGTGCTTTTCTGTGTTATCGTGTGAAATATTGTGGCAATAATGGCGTGTGAAAAACGTAACACTAGGCTCCAAAGTAAACTGAGAAATAATAGTGACGACGAGCGTAGCTTATCAGCGCCGCCGAGTAATGAATTTACTAATGTTCAAAGTAGTAATTTGGTAACTGTGCATAGGGAAATGGAGCGGGCGTCAAAATAATGGTGTAGACAGTGAAACAGGTAGTGAACAGGGAAGCATTATCGATCGATCGGTCGGCAACAGCTCTCCTTGGGAATCGGGAATGACAGAACACAATATTGCAAATACTGTAGACTCAGGTTTTGGGTTCTCACCGTTTTCTCAAATGAGTCAAGACACATTTTCCGCTTGTCAAAATGTGAATGTTGCCGGTGCAAATTCACTGCCGAAAAGCACTGAGGAACATGTTTCAGACACCAATGCATTGTTATTACAATTAATACAACAAATGGGACAAACACAGCAAAAGCTTCAGAAGTTAGACACAATGGAACAAAATCAGAGACAAACACAGCAAAAGCTTCAAAAGTTAGACACAATGGAACAACACCAGAGACAAACACAGCAGCAGTTAGACGCAATGGAAGAAAATCTTCACACCACGCTTGAACAAACACGTGAAGATTTAACTACTGAGTTACATAACATCGAATCGAAATGTCAAAAAGTCTGTAATGACGTAAAAACACAAATTTGTGAGCATTTCCAACCTATTTTTTCGCGTCAAGAAAATGCATTACAGAATCATGAAGCAGCCATAAAAGAACTGCAAACTATTGTTCATGAAAATCACAACACCTTGCAAGCTAAAATTGACTCAGTTGCATCTACCGATTCGGTTACGCAACTTGCAAAAACTCAAGAAAACTTAAAGGACACAGTAGATACGATTTCAACACAAATGGACACTCTGAAACTTGGTTCAGAAAAACACACTGAGGAAATGTGTTCACTATCGGAGAAAGTAGCCGAACTTTCGGATAAGGTCACTAACTTATCTACAAAGGTAGATGATGATCTGAATGACACAAGACCTGTAGCCTTCACTGACACAGAAGAGTATGAACAAATTAGAAAATTCAAACAGAATCAAAATCAAATCAATACACAGTACAAAAGAGAAATCCGGGAAGTACAAGATCAGCTGACACAGGTAATACAAGAATTACGTATTTCAGAGGATACTCGCGCCCCAATACGGGAAGAGGGACACAGAAATACGGAACAGCCACAAAATAATAACACGGCATTTCGGAAGTTATGAAAGAAATTGGCAATGTGCACCGAATTTTGAGATGGAACGGCCGACACGACCTAACAATGACCGATATGCTACTCGCCGACACGATGACTTTGACTATAAGCTGTTCATTACTACACGTAAATTCAAAACATTTAAGAATTCTGGCAACGACATTCATCCACAAGCATGACTCCATCAATTCTCGCATTGTTTTCCTCCCAACTGGTCGTTAGAACACAGATTAGAATTTATGTGTGGCTACTTGGAGAATGAACCAGCTGTAAGAATGCGATCGGTAATTCACGATTGCCACAGTGAAGGAGAGTTTTACCATGCCTTCCTCTCAGCATATTGGTCTCAAGCCACACAAGACCGAGTAAAACATGGTATCATAATGATGAAACGTTTCGAACAATTTGAATTTTCCAGTCTTATGAAATATTTTGAAGACATGTTGCATAAGAATCAGTATCTTTCAAACCCATACAGCCCCTCAGAACTCATCCGCATTTGCTTAATCAAACTGCCTGAACATTTACGACATATTATTTTGGCAGGACGTTGCAAAGACGACATTGAAGCATTTCAGGGACTCTTACAAGAATTAGAAATTGACACTGACAATCGCGGAATGCGAAACCAGGAACACAACAATTACAGGTCACATCCGTCGCAATTCCGCGATGAAAGAAGTAATAACTTGACACGACAAGGCTATTCTCACAACACAAATCGTGACCAAAACAGACACCATCCGTATGACAACCGTTGGCAGAGTAGTAATAACTACAGGGAAAGATCACCTCTCCGTGGTAATGACTATTACAGAGACAATAAGAGAAACAGACAATATGGGAACCAAAATAAATACTATCAAGGGAGACAGAATAACTTTAGACGCAACGGACCAGCGCGCAGTTACGATTCAGGGAGAAATTCTCCACCATGTGACCGACAAGAAAGAAACTATGGAATCTACCGACATGACGACAGACGATATGATCGTAACGACAGACCTGAACTACATCAGAACTGGCGGGATTCAAACAGAGCAGGGCACTTTCGACAACGTGAATTTGTAGAAGTTAGGTCTCCTAATCCCAATAACAACGCGCGCCAACAAAGAGACAGACAATGACTCTCGCCGCAGGCACCCACGTGCGCCGGCTGGCTCAGAGAAAAATAACATAGACGCTAACCTTGAGAAAAATTCCAGTATTCTTTACCGACGTATACCGCCTGACAATTGCATTCAAGTTCAAACTCTGAGTACTAGGAAGAGTAAAGGACTGCACCACGTTTCTCATGTAAAACCGTTTATTGAGAGATAATCTGCTTTTTAACTTTTCACTTCACATTTCTAGTATGCTTTGTCAGACTTAGAATCTGTTAATATGCAACAATGTTTGAAGTTAAATATCCAGTCAAGAACCAAGAGAACTTGTTTAAACAGAAATTACGAATGCATTGTTATTGTGAACAGACGACACAGTGTTATTGTGTGTGTACATTCTTGCTTGTTAGTTGCACATTTACGTAATGACTATAAGGCTCACATACTTAGAACATTTACCAGTACTGCTAATGAGATTTTAATGCAACATTTTGGTTTACTTGAAAATACATTCTGGATTTAAAGTACTTTCTGTGGAATTAATGATGACTTAGCATTTGGTTTCTTTGACAGATACACGATTATATCACGACGCTACTAATGAGTGACAATTTACAATGTTGCTTTTGCGGTGTATCTGTTTTATATCCACACAGTTTTTCTGAATTCTTCTGGAAAGCAAAACATGTTTTAGTAGTAAGCTACAATGTGAGGGCCTTTTTCGTAGCACAACAATACTTTACAGTATAGTATTTTCTTGATCACAGTAATGTACATAATAATTACGATATCTATACACAAAGCATTTCATTTTCGTTTATGATGGGGTAAGTACATTGACTTCTGCAGAACTTAGCTTTCGGAGGACGATAATTACGACACTTCCACAGAATTATCTTACAGCAAGACGCACATTTAGCGCTACAGGACACGCATTTGAGTGATTAATTTTGTACTTAAAACATTTATTTTTAAAGATATTTGAAGTACAATGATACGAAGTTTTTCCATGATACATTTCATTCCATTGCTGTAATCTGTAACACCTGAGGGTATAATTACATTAATCCTCAGGGGGGTACACGCTTACTTTGTGTATCATGTGTGTGGCAACCACAAGGAACCCTAGCTAATATGGTATTTGCTTATACAACTTTACACATCGGTACCATATTTCTCTAACACACAAATTACACAGCTATCTGATCATTTAACTGAGAGATAAACATTTTTTTACTACATCAGTGTCACATGTTTACGCAATACACAGTTGGGTAACTTCACACTTATGAAACTGTATTTTGTCTGTACTTTGTAAACTGTTCATATTTTTTCGGAACCATTGTGATACTATGAGAGCTTTGAATGATATATTTGGTAAGGGAGCATGATTTTAAAGTACGTTTGAGGTAGATGACACTATTGAAATGAGCAGAGAATTGTTTTTAGGTTTTGAAATTATTGCAGAAAGCTACGACGTTTTTGAGATTTGACTATTATTACGACGACGATGTGTACTATGCTGTTGAGATATGTTTATGATCAATAAGATGATGCCACCGTATATGAGGAATAAGAAGTATGTTGGAAACCAAGAATCGTGCTTTAAGAGTTATGAAATGTGCGTAAATGCGTGACTGTATCACAATGCTGACGAATATTTTATTTCGACACTTATATTTATAGGATTTTCTTTCTACAGATTTGCAACGCTAATTCTTGACCTGTGAAATATTTTTATGTGAGACTGTCACTATAGCGGAAACTGCTGTCGTAAATATTTCCGTAAGAAAGTTAAGTGACCACCTGCACGTAATGCGTCGCGGGCACCCACCTGGGCGACAGCCGCCCGAAAAAAAGCCATTAGCTTTTCAGCGGCACAGGTAGAAAAAAAGAAAGGGGAGGCCATTGTCCTTGCTATTGACATTTCCTTGTTGAAAGCATACTGTGGAGCTCGTAATTTATGATATTTACTAAAATGCCTAATGAAATGATTAGAAACATTTTACATCTATTGTCTTTGTAGTTAAGAGATTGCTCATTTTGTTTAATATCTGGTTTCCAGCTGTGTTGCAGCATTGGTTTTATAAAATAAACTTAAATGCATCCGCTAATGTGAACACTTTCTGTCAACAGATCTATTAAATAATAATTTTGTGATCCACATTCTTCAAAAAAGGAGCACTTGGAAAGGAAAGAACAATAAGAAGGGACTAGTAACAGTAACTGCATACATAATATTCTTTTCAAGTACATGGTAATATTTCTTTTACAATAAGTTGTTGTGGTGCACCACTTTAATTACTTAGACATTAAGATGTGATTATACATTTACCTTATCTGCATTGTTATCTTTAGTGTACTATTTTTTCTGTTTGAGCTTGATATAAGCTGCTGTTTGCCAGGCATAGTGCTACTGAACTTTAATTTGTGTTACTCTGCTAAGCCAGATTTGTTTTTTTGTTTGCTGCGCATTGCCTCATATTAGTTGTAATGTTGAATTGCTTGGTAATTTAGATTTACTGTAGCTTGCTTTGCGATTTTCCATTTTTTTTTCATTGCTGTATTAATTGTTTTATGTGCTGCTGCATTGCCTCGTCCCTCAGTTTAGCATCTGAGCTCAGTAGATTTAAGTTAGCTTAAGAGGGGTAGACTATATAAGAAACTGACTATGGAGAATAGGTAAAGAATGCATTGCGAAGTTATATGAAAAAGATTTGGGCCCAAATGAGTATTGTACAATCAGAAATAATTATTTTGAAAGAAATATGAACAGAATACAGAAAGCAGGCTTAGATAGGACTTTTTGGGAATAATGATGAACAAAGGGAGATCTCCATGCAAAATACTGCAGTAAAACAAACCCTGTCCTTTCCCTTTTGTGTTATCCCACTATATGTTTGTGTACCCTTGTGTATTTGTTTTCTTCCTGTCTCTGTGTACTGTTTCATAGAACTTTTTTCTCTTCTAATACTAAGTTACATTCACTATGATGAGGAATACTGTTATCCTCAAATACAATTGGCATTAATAATGTGTTATTTACTTTGTAAAGATGTTTAGACATTATTTATTCTGTTTTGTGTTAATGCTCATGTGTGAAGTTGATGTTTCGAAAGTTATTCTGATCTTTTATGTATTTACTTATGTCATAATTCCTGTAACACTGATGTATATGTTAGTTCGATTCTTTTGTAAAGCCTGTACCACGAATGTTATCTGTATTGTTATGTTCTTTAATGATGTATTTTGTACCTTTGTAATTGTATTCTTAAGTTATAAAATTGTAATTGATACCAGTTCATCAAATTAAGTAACTTGTAAGTTATATTTCACTGCACACGTTTCTGTTGGTCATAGTATATGGACAATATGTGAGAAGTAGGGACTGTTAGTGTTTGCACGTGTGTTAATAATTCAGCAAGGGACTGGATAACAGCATTGCTGGTTCTAAGGACAATTCCAAAAACTTTGTGAGTGCACAAGTGGTGGTTTATGGACTTGCTATATTCTCCGCAAGACTCTTCGATGGTGAATGTGCACCTGCACAATCGCAACAGATGGTTGCTGGCTATCTCTACAAGGACTACAGTGGGTCTACATCTTTGATGATCTATCAATATCATTATTTCTACAAGGACTGCAGTGGGTCTGCACCTCTAGTGGCCCACCAATACCGTAATCTCTACCAGGACTACAGTGGGTCTGCTCTGTGATGACCTACCTACCAATACTCTTCAAAATTTCGACTGACTCTGCTGTGGGTTTGCTCTGTAGTGGCCCATTACCTGTATGCATGTCAAGAGTCAGCACTGTCTTTCCGTTGGAAGGACAACACTACTTCTTCAAGACTGCATGGAAATCCACTACTTCTGTGTGCATTTTCTTTTACTGCTCAGACTTTGAGAAAAACTGCATTTTTACTGTGATGAACAATCTGGTCTGTCTATATGGACTGTGAGAAATTTTTAGCTTTTGTCCAACATTGTATCAATAAGTGTGTGCATTTGATTTCTTTGTTATTGTAATTATGAAAAATTTTTTTCAAATCTGTATTGGCCACTGCCCAATCCAATTTGTAAAATTTTTTGTGGGGAGCATGGGGGCTATGTAAGTAGGCTGTTTAGGTTTTTTTATTGGTAACGCCACCTCTGTATGAAAATCACTGGCTGTGCTGTGTGCAGTCTGTGGCTGCTTTGCATTGTTGTAATACTCGCCATTGTAGTGTTGGCAGCGGCAGCTGGATGTGAACAGCGCGTAGCGTTGCACAGTTGGAGGTGAGCCGCCAGCAGTGATGGATGTGGGGAGAGAGATGGCGGAGTTTTGAAATTTGTCATGAACTGCTATATTTATATATGATGATATCAAGGTAAATACATTGTTTGTTCTCTATTAATATCTTTCATTTGCTAACTATCCCTATCAGTAGTTAGTGCCTTCCGTAGTTTGAATCTTTCATTTAGCTGGCAGTAGTGGTGCTCGCTGTATTGCAGTAGCTTGAGTAGCGAAGATTTTTGTGAGGTAAGTGATTTGTGAAAGGTATAGTTAAATGTTAGTCAGGGCCATTCTTTTGTAGGGAATTTTGAAAGTCAGATTGCGTTGCGCTAACAAAATATTGTGTGTCAGGTTAAGCACAGCCTTGCATAAATTTTTCTAAGGGGAAGTTTCAGTGTAATACCTTGAAGAAGCAAGTTAAAGATACAAACTAAATTGCTTCGAAAACAACCAAAGTCCCGCCGTAGAAAATCAGTTTTAGGTTGTTTGTAGGCTTTTCTGATTTGGGTCTGAGGCATAGAGAAGGATATTAAGTATACTCCTCTTGGGAAATTTTGGATCCATCAGTGTATATATAGATACAGCCAGGCCACTCAGGTTCAATGACACAATTAAATCCGCAGTTTACGTTAACACTCAGCGACCTTGTCATAATAATAGACAGGAATCTGGCAGCTGAGCGTGTCAAGACCATATTTGAAGAAAGACAAATATGAAGAACATCGCATAGAATATATGGCAGAATATCAATATTCAAAGCTTGTGCAGACGGCTGGAATTGTAATTCTTCGATGAAGCATTCCGTAAGCAACAAATGCAGTCTCTGCTCTTAGCCAATACTTTCCAGGAAGACTATTTCGTGAATGAAAAAAATTATCTGACAGCATTAGACGTCTAATGCTTACGGGTATCTCTCCTGCCTCCACCAAAAGAGCGCTTGTTGACGTATAACGTACGGCTCCTAGGTAAGTAGTAATGGCTCTGAAGAGTATCTAATTTGGAGAGATAAATTTTATGCGTACAATCATAGTCCAGTCTAGATCGAAGATCCCTCGGTACATCGTGAGCAAAGTACTTTGATGCACCCCTCACCACACACGGGTGAGAGAGCAAAATACATTTAATCCTTTCTCGCATTTATTAACAACAGACTGTACTGTGGCGCCCAGCTGAGTTGGGAGTCAAGTATCATTACGAGGTATCGAGCGTGAGATTTTATCTGGAAAGTATGCTTCCCGGTATGGCGTGTTCATCAATGCGAGCAGTATTCAATTGGTGAAAAGGTACACTCACCCATTTCTGGGCCGAGATCTCCAACCATCTTTTAGACAGCCATTCATCGTTGCGTTCTGTAGCATTGAGTAATTTCGTTTGAGCCTGAAGATAAGAGTTTGTGGTTGAATAAATCACAAACATCGTCTGCATATTCTGACAATAATTAACCCAAGTATGGTATCAAACGAAGTTTGTGGTTGGACGTATCAGTACGAAAGTGGCAGCATCTTCTTTTCGATAGAGAGCCATCAATAAACGCAGAAATCAATCGAGGCGTTACCCACGGAAACGTGTTGGGAAATTTTGTGCTCCTGTTGTTTATTAATGAATTGGTAGACAGTGTTAGCAGCAGCCTCAGACCTTTTGTAGGCGATGCAGTGCTTAAGGTGAAGTATTGTTTGAAACAAAACGCACAAATTTGCGATCAGATCTTGATTATATTCCTATGAGACACACAAATTTTCGACCAGACCATGATTTGATTCCTACGTGATGCACAGATTGGAAGCTTGCTTTAAATGTTTGGAAATGTAGAACTGCGCACTTTGCAAAGTCCTGCTTCATTGTTAGAATATTGGGGAAAAAACAAGCGGTCTAATTAACGTGACTCATCGTAAACTATTGCTCAGGGATGTGAGATATGTACCATATAAGAATAACTGCGGTTGTTGAGCGTATACAAAGGAGGACAGCACGAATTGTCACAGGTCTGTTGGATCCACGGGAGAGCGTCACTAAAATGCTCAATAATCTGAACTGGTAAACGCTTGAAGATTGGCGCCCAGAATCATTTAAAAGTCTGTCTGCAAAGTTTATAGAACAGACTTCAAGTGATGAATTTAGGAATGTACTACAAACCTCATCGAATCTCTCGCATACGGATAGTAAAGATCAGATTACACTAACTGCAATACGTTCGGAGCCATTTAAGCAGTTATTCTTACCATGTTCCAATTGTGAATGAAAGGGGAAGGAAATGAAATACGGGCTTCAATGAGGGTAACGATCTGCTTCACAATTTACAGTGGTTTGCAGAACATACACTGACTGACAAAAAGAGTGAAGCACCCAGATGACATAGTAGAATATCAATGAAATTTGTACATGTACACACCATTGGCAGGTATACTCGTTTAAATGACAAGAGCTGGAATTCTGCTTGTGGTCTCATGGTGTGAGGAGCAATTGGGTATGGCTTTAGGTCTTCGCTGGTATTGATTGAGGGAACTCTGACGGCTCAACAGTTCGACACAGACATCCTGTGTTACCCCTCATGTATCATGGTGCCATTTTTCAGTAGGACAATGCTCGTCCATGCGTGGCAATTGCTTCTATAAACTGGCTTCCTGATGCTGAGGTACCCCCTTGGCCAGCAACGTCCCCAGACCTGTCCCTGATAGAACATGTGTCAGACCTGCTTGGCCTCAACTCTGTCCCAGTGCTAGTATTGTTGCTCGCACTAGTATTTCAGAGGAAAGTAATTTCAGCTCACACATCTATTCACAGCGTCCATTACAATTCCAGCTACAATTATATACACCCGCTGCAGAGAACAGCACAGTCTACAATTCTGTATACAACACCAATAGATGTCATAAGAGTTTATTATTCCCCAACATCCTCCCCACCCTGGTCTATCTTAAGTGGAATGACCAGCTGGACCGTTTGACAAATCTTCGTACCACCCGGCTGCCAGAGAATAATGCATTCTCTTCTACTACTGCTCTCTTCCGCAAGTGTCGTTCAATTGATTCAGTTGGCTCTGAGCACCATGGGACTTAACTGCTGAAGTCTTCAGTCCCCTAGAACTTAGAACCACTTAAACCTAACTAACCTAACGACATCACACATATCCATGCCCGAGGCAGGATCCGAACCAGCGACCGTAGCGGTCGCGCGGTTTCAGACTGTAGCGCCTAGAACCGCTCGGCCACTCCGGCCAGCGGAAGTGTTGTGGTTGATATCCTCATGAAGTAGAACGGTTTCTCCAACTCTTGATTTTCTTCTAGAGGGATATCGCATCACCTTGTGGTAGCTTGTTAGCATCTGGAGGGATTTGTTTTTCCACCTAATCCCAATGTCCTTTTATTTCACCTAAAACGTCTTGGCAAACTCCGTTCTAGTTGCTGCTTCTGGCCCATTTGGAATAGTTACCAGTTAGGAAATGAGATGGTGTCAGTGCTGTATCACTCTCTCCTTGAGTTACGGTCTTGAGTTCATTGCGGCTTCTACCCCAGTCAAAATGGTCTCTTTATCCGTCTAAGAGCGACCAAGTCATTCTGCGCCCATCTTCTTCACCTGGTCTTGTACCCTCAGATTTACATCTTTTCCTCTCTCTAACGAACAACTTTCAGGGAACTTCCTTTCTGGATGAAAATAAGCTCCAAATATGTCTCGACGAGTTCTTCGCCCCAAAATCACGTGATATCTACAGTCACGGAATCGAAAAGTTACTGGAGCGTCGCCAGGCACTTATGAATAGTGAAGGAGAATATGTGATTGAGTCCATAAAACGCTACGAACGTATGCACCAACCCAATGCAAAGAGAATCAACCAGAACGTCTATGAGTGCAGTACAGCAAATGCCGCGACTTAACTGCATGAGTTGATCGTGGCGTGGCATGATCGTATTTCGAAATTTAAGTTACTCAACAGCTTCTCCGTCGATTTAGAATCCTCTTGAATGTGTAGTAGAGTTAATCTCTTCATACACTCGCAGGTTTCGGAACCTAGTACTACTACTATTAATACTAGTATTAGTAATATTTCAAAGGAATTCAACACAGAATTCAACACAGTAACTTCAGCTCACACAATTATTCACAGCGTTCATTAGAGCTTCAGTCACTTTTATACATGGTGATTCTTATTAACGTTTAAAAATCCCCGAAGCGACGTGGGTGAGACCGAGACAAATTGTGCTGCGGTGTCTTCATTTTTCAAAATGGCCTTGTGCGGTTACGGCTGCCCCATAAGAAGAATTCTCCGAAATCTGATATAAGAGACATGGGGCCGTAGACATCGGAAAATGCCCGAAAAGGGGATGACAAACGTTTAACATGCGACGTGGCCAGATGAGGTACCGACGGTAGAGCCTATCGGTCTGTCGCATCCGATCATCTCAACCAAAGTCAAGCATTCAAGTTGGTATGGCGACATTAGCGCGTGGGCACGGGGTTCGAGTCTCGAGTCTGGCAGGCAGTATTTTTCTGCGTTGTGTTAAACTATCGTGTGTTTACATTATTTTATTTGCCGCTGGTTAGTTGTGATACCTCACAACAAAGGTAGGGATAATTTCCAGGAAAAACACAAGGAAGGTTGACCAAGATATTTCGCCATTTGCCATTTCATGGAATACAATTTATTGCTTAACTACAATTATTACAAACAACGTTGTAAAAAAATCAATAACAACGCTCACAATAATTTAAAGAACTTGAACAGGATCAGTTCATTAAAAAAAATTCAACAGTTTATACCATTAAGAACAGGGCTTAAATCCAGAAACATACATAAATCCCCAAATACAAGTACGAACTCACACCAACTAGGAGTGACTGCAAGCGGGTCCAACAAACTGATTTTACCAGTAAAATGAATTACAAATGACTGCCACTTAAGTTACTAACAAGTACCATGCATGGATAAAACTTTAAACAAGTAGGCACAGCCCACCCAAACTACAGAAAGGATAACAAGTCGTGCCACTGACTATGGCTGTTGGAAAGCCCTTAATAATTTGTAAACCTTGATAAAATTCCTCAAGCAATAAAATACACGATCCCTCAAAATGCAAGAAAACCTGGGAAGGCATACAATTTAAAAGTGACTCGCAACTGGTACATACATTAATAATGATCTTTAAATAAATATATAATACCTCAAAATACGAGAAAGGTGACAAATTACAGCAACCAGTTATCACAGCAAAGTGGCAGCAACCACGCAAGTTTTATAATTAATGAAGTTAGCTAATGACTGTAGATCAAAAAGTGAACAGTTGCATGGGGACTTAATTAAATAAAATGCAAATATTTTTAATTTTAGTAGCTGACTGTACGGTTACGCAGTCTCGTAACCGGTTGGCCCTGACTAGTATCACTCCGCAATCTGACTGCATAGAATAACAACAAGGAATGAAACAAAACTTACCTTAACACAATTAATTAATTAAGTCCCCAGCAACTATAAAACCTACGAAACAACAAAACACAAGTGTAACTGTTCTGTGTGTGGTAGTGTGATTCAACGTACACATCTGGCACGGTTCTTCCTAAAAAAGACAAGATATTTTAAATACCATTTACACTGAATTAATTAAATAAAACTGAAATACTACACTTGCACATAGAAACCAGAATTACACTCTAATACATGAACACAAGCCAGATGCTTTGTTGACTGAACCTGTGACCAAGAGGCATTATTGTTTAAGACATTTGAAATAAAAATAAAAAAAATTTATTAGCTTCATATATATTGACGAAACATACACTCTGATCATTACAACATCCCCAATCCAACAACATCTGGTGTCTAGCCCATCAAAACAAATGCACACGACATGGCTTCAAATAACACAGCTATCAACATCCTCTCAGCAAAGCACTAACCACCACCACTTCTGAACAAGCACTCTCCACGACGACTTCTCAACAAGCACTCTCCACCACCACATCTCAACAAGCACTGCCCACTACGACTTCTCGACAAGAACTGCCAGTGGAGGCGGCTGAATAATACTCTTTGGCGCAATCTCTGGCTCTGTGACTCAGTGTAGCCACCTTTCACAGTTCATACTCACATATAAAAGCCTTTAAAACTTAACACGCTCAAGAACTAGCAAAATAGGACCAGCAAGATTTAAACAAGTTGTTAAAGAGCAAATGTGGTCACAAGGAACTTTGGACTTGTAGAACACACCTTAAGGCTTGTGTGCTTGCTCAACTGTCAACATTTGAACAGATCAAGGGTTCCGGAATTAACTGGGCGACACTCAAGCGTGGCATGTACAAAAACGATCAAATTTAATTTGTTTAACTTGAACCAACACTAGGCAGCAGCTGATAGAGGCGCTTTGCTGCAGGCAAACGCATAAGACGTACGACGACAGACGTGTCGCTCCCCCGCTGGAGGAAATCCCGTCTCTGCTCTGGGCCCAGGAAACAGGAACGCGCCGTCGCTGCCAGAGTTAGACCCTGCCAACATGCACCACAAAGGAAACAACAATCTGCCCAAATAAGACTACAAACGACAGTCTCTAAGATGTAGGAAATATTAAGTTATTACGAAAGTGGCTACACGTACAAGTCACGACCTTGGCGTTTCTTAATGTTACATGAAAATTAAGGACGTGAACCACAACCACCCGCAAATCAAAATACCAAGGCACACCCTCTTTTAACAGTGCACTGCCTTCGACACAGACTATATTGCAGTCGCAACTACATCAACTCATTTTACGACACAGAGTATTCATACACTTGCAATGTGATCTGGAACAAACAGATTAAAATCAGTTATACTGACTGGTGGCCTTCTACACAATCACTCGGAGGTGTAATGAACATGGCGAGTCTACGAGTGTAATTCAACGTTAACACAGACGTGGGCTTACTACGCTACTGGCCATTAAGATTGCTAACCCTCGAAGATGACGTGCTACAGACGCGAAATTTAACCGACAGGAAGAAAATGCTGTGATATGCAAATGATTAGCTTTTCAGAGCATTCACACAAGGTTGGAGCTGGTGGCGACACCTACAACGTGCTGACAGCAGTTGACCGGCGTTGCCTGGTGAGACGTTGTTGTGATGCCTCGTGTAAGGAGGAGAAATGCGTACCGTCACGTTTCCGACTTTGATAAAGGTCGGATTGTAGCCTATCGCGATTGCAGTTTAGCGTATCGCGACATTGCTGCTCGCGTTGGTCGAGATCCAATGACTGTTAGCAGAATATGGAATCGGTGGGTTCAGGAGGGTAATACGGAACGCCGTGCTGCATCCCAATGACCTCCTATCACTAGGAGTCGAGATGACAGGCATCTTATCCGCATGGCTGTTACGGATCGTGCAGCCACGTCTCGATCCCTGAGTCAACAGATGGGGACGTTTGCAAGACAACAACCATGTGCACAAACAGTTCGACGACGTCTGCAGCAGCATGGACTGTCGGCTCAGAGACCATGGCTCCGTTTACCCTTGACGCTGCATCACAGACAGGAGCGCCTGCGATGGTGTACTCACCGACGAAGCTGGGTGCACGAATGGCAAAACGTCATTTTTTCCGGATGAATCCAGGCTCTGTTTACAGCATCATGATGGTCGCATCCGTGTTTGGCGACATCGCGGTGAACGCACATTGGAAGTCTGTATTCATCATCGCCATACTGGCGTATCATCCGGCGTGATGGTGTGGGGTGCCATTGGTTACACGTCTCGGTCACCTCTTGTTCGCACTGACGGCAATTTGAACAGTGGACGCTACATTTCAGATGTGTTACGACCCGTGGCTCTATCTTTCATTCGATCCCTGCGAAACCCTACATTTCAGCAGGATAATGCACGACCGCATGTTACAGGTGCTGTAGGGGTCTTTCTGGAGACAGAAAATGTTCGACTGCTGCCCTGGCCAGCACTTTCTCCTGATCTCTCACCAACTGAAAACGTCTGTTCAATGGTGGCCGAGCAACTGGTTCGTGACAATACGCCAGTCACTACTCTTGATGAACTGTGGTATCGTGTTGAAGCTGCATGGGCAGCTGTACCTGTACTCGCCATCCAAGCTCTGATTGACTCAATGGCCAGGCGTATCACGGCCGTTATTACGGCCAGAGGTGGTTGTTCTGGGTACTGATTTCTCAGGATCTATGCACCCAAATTGCGTGAAAATGTAATCACATGTCAGTTCTAGTACAATATATTTGTCCAATGAATTCCCGTTTGTCATCTGCATTTCTTCTTGGTGTAGCAATTTTAATGTCCACTAGTATATAACAAGTACCAATAAGAGATAAAAACTTAACTCCATTCAGGTGCGAAAGAGCCAATACATCTAGGATTCCAAGCAGGGGTGTTATTGCCTCCTATCCGTGCAGCTGATCTACAGGTGCCACAATATTTAGGCGCCCAGATTAGACCCGCTGCTTGCTGACCAGGTTGGACGTGGCGTCAGCTGCATTTCCCGTAACTCGCCGCTATCAATCCTTAATCCAGCCGGAAGTCTTTGGCTGCAACCAACGTAACAACTAGCGGCTTCGTGAACTGCATCCCCAGGCAGCAAGTCTGCCGAAAAAACCAACTCACCACCCACGTGACCTCCCGCTAGCGCCGGTACCACGGCCTGCCAAACCCAACAACGTACTCCTTAACCCAAGACCGGTGTTTGACCGAGATCGATATCGGCTGTACAAGTGGCTAGTGGCGCCAGTGGAGTGGCATGCTCGCCAAAATTAAAGCCGCCATGGGTAAAGTTGCAGAGTGTACAGCAAAACAAAAATCTACCATACTGCGTCACAAGTAAATAAGTATAAACTTCCAAACTGCATCGCTGCCAGTAAACGATCTATAGTTCTTTACCAAATAACGTGTGTAAACAAAAAAGAAGGGACGAAAGGAAAGAAACCCAAACAGTGCCGGCCGGAGTGGCCGAGCGGTTCTAGGAGCCACAGTCTGGAACCGCGCGACCGCTACGGTCGCAGGTTCGAATCCTGCCTCGGGCATGGATGTGTATGATGGCGGTGGTGGTGTGTAGTGTTTAACGTCCCGTCGACAACGAGGTCATTAGAGACGGAGCGCAAGCTCGGGTTAGAGAAGGATTGGGAAGGAAATCGGCTGTGCCCTTTCAAAGGAACCATCCTGGCATTTGCCTGAAACGATTTAGGGAAATCACGGAAAACCTAAATCAGGATGGCCGGAGACGGGATTGAACCGTCGTCCTCCCGAATGCGAGTCCAGTGTGTATGATGGCCTCAGGTGAGTTAGGTTTAAGTATTTCTAAGTTGTAGGGGACTGATGACCACAGAAGTTAACTTCCATATTGGTGAGAGCCATTTTTGAACCCAAAACAATAACAGCTTTTGCTTGATTGCAGTGTAGCCAATAATTCTGTAGCTTCTACGCTTAAAGCGCATCACATTTACGAAAGGTGTTCGAAAACAGAGTAGTCTAGCGGAGCAATGTTAGCCCTGTCTCCTACCTGCGACGGTGGGATAGACAAGTCCAGTCTCTTCTGTTTTTTTACACGGTAATTAGAATCACCCTGTATACACATGCAGTCTACAGTTTTGGTATACAACACCAACAGATGGCGTCAGAACCTCTTATTCTCCAACAGGTATCCAGGATATCAAAGAGAATACATAGAAAGAAAGATCCCATGTCATTTACCTACATTATACCAGGCCAGCAACTGGAAGCAGTTAATTTCAGAAATTATCTGGGAGAACGCATTAGGAGTGATTTAATATGGAATGATCATATAAAGTTGATCGTCGGTAAAGCAGATGCCACACTGAGATTCATTGGAAGAATCCTAAGGAAATGCAATCCGAAAACAAAGGAAGTAGGTTACAGTACGCTTGTTCGCCCACTGCTTGAATACTGCTCAGCAGTGTGGGATTCTTACCAGATAGGGTTGATAGAAGAGATAGAGAAGATCCAACGGAGAGCAGCGCGCTTCGTTACAGGATCATTTAGCAATCGCGAAAGCGTTACGGAGATGATAGATAAACCCCAGTGGAAGACTCTGCAGGACAGAGGCTCAGTAGCTCAGTACGGGCTTTTGTTGAAGTTTCGAGAACATACCTTCACCGAGGAGTCAAGCAGTATATTGCTCCCTCCTACATATATCTCGCGAAGAGACCATGAGGATAAAATCAGAGAGATTAGAGCCCACACAAAGGCATACCGACAATCTTCCTTTCCACGAACAATACGAGACTGGAATAGAAGGGAGAACCGATAGAGGTACTCAAGGTACCCGCCGCCACACACCGTCAGGTGGCTTGCGGAGTATGGATGAAGATGTAAATGTAGACCAACTACAACATTTCCTCAAGAGACAATGCAATGGCTTTATGACATCTTTCCCAAGGGAACCAGCCGTTGCATGAGGGCCAGATGGGGGAGGGGGTGAGGTAACGTTATCCTAATAACAGACCTCATACTGGCAAGTTATTTGTACATTTCTCTCGATACTGTAATCACTGAAATAACAGCAAGCACCCTCTCAACCCACGAAGTTTCTTCTCCTTTCCTCCACCCCTTTTTCGCGCACGACGTTGTTTTTCGTTACACTGCGTGCATGCTGGTTTATACGTAGTTGAGTTCTGTACGTCGCAGATGTCGTTCCCGTCACAGGATTCTCCGAACGTGTGAAGAAGACAGCACCTTGAAAGCTGCGCACGAATTTCCTTCGCGGAAGCAAGGCGAAAGGTCGCACTGCGAGTTCCTTTGAGTCGGCCGCTGGCGACAGCAGGTTGGCGCAGGGGGGGGGGGGGGGGGGGGATGCAAGTCGAACTTTCCTGCAGCACCTCCGCGGCGCTGTTCGCCGGCCTCCCGCCCTCCGAGTCGTCACTCCTCTTACGACTTGGGCGCTAAATCAATTTCGGAGCACCGGCACGCCCCGGCGTGGGAGCGTCTAATGCGATTACTTGGCCGCGCGCGCGCCGGCAGTCTTTCTTCGTTACGCCTTCGCGCCATATCGCTTTACGCGCCGACTCCGGCGGGGCAGAAGGGCGCGCTTGTGTAACGCGAGGCGCCCCAGTAATAGCCCCATCAGTTCACTTTATCACGCAGGGCGCTCCTTCATACAGCCCCTTATACGCTACTGCCAGTTGCTGCTGCCTCTTGCATTGCCGCCCGAACTTAAACGCGGGACGGTTGAGAAGCCACTAACTGAATTTATCTGTTGTGTAGATAAATTCTCTTAGGTGGTCCAGACAAACGAATGCAGTCGGAGGGACGAGTAGGCCTTGTAACTGGTCTCTCTGCACCGAGCCCAGAAGCAGGTGATACTACACTACTGGCCATTAAAATTGCTACACCACGAAGATGACGTGCTACAGACGCGAAACTTCACCGACAGGAAGAAGATGCTATGATATGGAAATGATTAGCTTTTCAGAGCATTCACACAAGGTTGGCGCCGGTGGCGACACCTAAAACGTGCTGACATGAGGAAAGTTTCCAACCGATATCTCATAGACAAACAGCAGTTGACCGGCGTTGCCTGGCGAAACGTTGTTGCGATGCCTCGTGTAAGGAGGAGAAATGTGATCACGTTTCCGACTTTGATAAAGGTCGCATTGTAACCTATAGCGATTATAGTTTATCGAATCGCGACATTGCTACTCGCGTTGGTCGGGATCCAGTGACTGTAAGCAGAATATGGAATCGGTGGGTTCAGGAGGGTAATACGGAACGCCGTGCAGGATCCCAAGGGCCTCTTATCACTAGCAGTCGAGATGACAGGCATCTTATCCGCATGGCTGTTACGGATCGTGCAGCCACGTCTCGATCCATGAGTCAACAGATGGGGACGATTGCAAGACAACAACCATCTGCACGAACAGTTCGACGACGTTTGCAGCATCAGCAGCATGGACTATCACCTCGGAGACTATGGCTGCGGTTACCCTTAACGCTGCATCACAGACAGGAGCTCCTGCGATGGTGTACTCAACGACGAACCTGGGTGCACGAATGGCAAAACGTAATTTTTTCGGATGAATCCAGGTTCTGCTTACAGCATCATAATGGTCGCATCCGTGTTTGGCGACATCGCGGTGAACGCATATTGGAAGCGTGTATTCGTCATCGCCATACTGGCGTAGCACCAGGCGTGATGGTATGGGGTGCCATTGGTTACACGTCTCGGTCACCTCTTGTTCGCATTGACGGCACTTTGAACAGTGGACGTCACATTTAAGATATGTTACGACCCGTGGTTCTACCCTTCATTCCATCCCTGCGAAACCCTACATTTCAGCAGGATAATGCACGACCGCATGGTGCAGGTCCTGTACGAGCCTTTCTGGATACAGAAAATGTTCGACTGCTGCCCTGGCCAGCACATTCTCCAGATCTCTCACCAACTGAAAACGTCTGGTCAATGGTGGCCGAGCAACTGGCTCGTCACAATTCGCCAGTCACTACTCTTGATGAACTGTGGTATCGTGTTGAAGCTGCATGGGCAGCTGTACCTGTACACGCCATCCAAGCTCTGTTTGACTCAATGCCCAGGCGTATCAAGGCCGTTATTGCGGCCAGAGGTGGTTGTTCTGGGTACTGATTTCTCAGGATCTATGCGCCCAAATTGTGTGAAAATGTAATCACATGTCAGTTCTAGTATAATGTATTTGTCCAATGAATACCCGTTTACCATCTGCATTTCTTCTTGGTGTAGCAATTTTAATGGTCAGTAGTGTAATTAGTTGTCCAGGGAATTCAAGAAAGTTCTGAAGAGGCCTGACGATATTAAGAACTGCTTCCCAATATGTTTATTCCCTAATGAAATTTGTCGTAAAATAACTTTTTTAAACCCGATAACTCCTTTCGTGGAATCAATATTGTACGGTCCAGTCACATTAATGTAACCACCGTCTATGTTGGTCTTCAGTGTGCACTAACCAAACGACAGGTGACAGCACTAGCAAAGGAAGGCATATAAACCGTGCCGGGGGGGGGGGGGGGGGGCGGAAACGGTGCAGTTGTGGTCGTAATGTGGAAACGGAGCGATTTACCGACGTCGAAATGGACACGATCATTGGCCTCTGTGACAGGGGGTGAAACCATTTGCGATACGGCTAAATCTGTTAACTGTTTAACGTGCTGCCACCACTGAAGTATACCGTGCATGGAAAAATGATGCTATCCAAAACTGGCTCCAAGACAACTGTGGTGTACCACGGGCCATAGATGACAGGGTTGAAGACGCTGGAGGAATGTATACGGACGAATAGACGAGCAACGGTTGAGAAACTGAACGGCCACGTGCTCGAAAGGGGCTACCAATAGTGTCTCCTCAACCATCCTTCAGCGACCTTTGCTGCGTGTGGACCTCCGCAGGAGGCACGTGGTTCAGGCGCCCATGCTGAGTGCTGTCCATCGGCGACGATGGCTGAAATTTGCATGTCAGTACCACAAGTGGGCCTCCACTAAGTCGCCTTTCCAGATGAACCACTTTTTGAGCTCCATCAGACTGAAAGCAAACACCCTGCAGCAATCGTCGTAAATGTCCAGCATGGAGCTTGAAACGTCCCCTTAGAAACATTATAAATGCTGTGAAGTATTAGCATGTATATTACTTACCAGGAATGAATAATTCCTCCACAGATATTGAGGCGCCTCATTAAAAAGTGTCCCCAGCAGACTTAAAACCGTGACAAAGGCGAAGAGTGGACTATGGTTGCCACATTTGGCAAGTCAAAAGTTGGGACACTAAAAACGAAAGGTAGCACCTATTACATTAAATGAGCAATTCTTAGTAACTTCGTTCATTTTTATCCTCACAACAAAATGAAACGTCCCCTTAGAAAAATTAATGAATGACTGTGCTGGTAAACCCCTTACGTTATTTGATTTTCTAACAGCTGAGCAAAACTGAACGTACTCAGACATTCACTAAACTGACACAATATTTTTAGCGAAACGCAATCTGACTTTCAATAATCCCCACAAAAGAATGGCCCTGACTAGCATTAACCTATACCTTTCACAAATCACTTACATCACAAAAATCTTGGTTACTCGAACTACTGCAATACAGCGAGCGCCACTACTGCCATCCAAATAAAAGATTCAAACTACGGAAGGCACTAACTACTGATAGGCATAGTTAGCAAATGAGAGATTTTGATAGAGAACAAACAATGTATTTACCTTAATAGTGTTCAAAAGTCATAATATATATAGCAGTTCATGGCATCCAGTCTTACAAATTTACTGTCTCTGATGGACCCACGTCCAGATCATCCGCTCTCAAAACTCCGCCATTTCTCTCCCCACATCCACCACTGATGGCGGCTCACCTCCAACTGCGCAACGCTACGCACTGTTAACAGACAACTGCTCAACACTACAATGGCGAATATTGCATCAATGCCAACCAGCCACAGACTGCACACAGCACAGCCAGTGATTTTCATACAGAGCGCTACATGGCGTTACCAATATAAAAACCTAAACAGCCTACTTACAAGCTATATGGTCCGGGGAATGTTTTCGTGGAATTCTCTGGGCGATCTCCTGTTTCTGGAAGCTACAGAGTGTCAACACAAGTGTTCATCTATTCTTTGGGCTATGCCCATCCCTACATGCAGTTAGTTTTTCCTCAGCAAAATAGCATCTACCAGCTGGACAACGTAACGTGTCACACAGCTCTCAGTGTACGTGCGTGGTTCGAAGAGCACAAGGATGAATTCACCGTACTCTCCTGGTCACCAAGGCCTCCGGATTTAAGCCTAAACGAGAATCTGTGGGACCACCTCAATCAGGCTGTTCGCACCATGGATCCTCAACAGTGATACCTACCGCAGATGGCCACAGAACAGGAATCGGCTTGGCTCTATATCCCTGGTGATATCTTCCAGACTCTCGTGGACTGCCTTCCTTCACGCCCATGCTGCGCAAGGTTGTTATTCAGGTTTTTGACAGGTGATCACAATAATGTGACTGGACCATGTAGAAATAAGAATAGTCTTCACAACTGTTTAAAGTCACTCACTTTAATTTCTGCATGGTGTGACTTTGCTTAGTAGACCTTTTTCTCCCGGCAGGTCCCACAAAAAAGGAGACACGTTTCGTAATTCCAGGACTTTTGAACAGACATTTGTGCGGACCTCGCCATGCCAGCTAGGAATAACGGTAGAGGTTAGATATATTCACGATGTAGTACTCAAGTTACTCTACTCATCTTGATTATCAATGTAAGAGGTCCATCCATACGAGAAACGAAACACTAATTTAACTGCATGCTCGTGATTTGGTGCAGCATGACGTGGCGTAGGAGAGACGGGAGAATGTGCGAAACTATGAGGAAACCACTCACGCATCTATCCAAACACACGATAAAACCGACAATACTACTCTTCACCACGACTAGTAAGCGATCGTCTATAGCAAAACCACCCCGGAGAGTGTGTCCCCTCCCTATGGGTGATCATGAGGTGGTTTCAAAATACATCAAGTCCTTTAAATCCGATTTTGGGCAAACGAAGGCAAATAATACGGGGTAGACACAAAGAGTCTGAAAAGCTTGTAAGGATGTTGTTAATATGGTTGTCAGGGACTGACCGTGCAGAAGTCACCGCGTTTCTATGTGACACGGAAACACACTGAACAGGAGCCAGTGTCCCGGGTCCTGGCTATTGTCTTGCGGAAGGAAGTCAGCACTGAATCAGACACATGGGGGAGGGTTGCTGCGTCGTGTATATATATATATATATTGCAGATTTTTCGTTAACTAATACTTTCTCATTACTACGAGGGCTATCCACAAAGTACATTACGTTTTGGAATTAAAAATAAACAAAGTATTGGAATTTTTTTTATTATATACAGATGAAAGCCACACTTAAGTACTACTTTTCTACATAGTTGCCATTTAAATTAAGGCACTTATCGTAGCGATGGACGAGCTTGGGAATTCGTTCGTCGTAAAATTCGGCCGCCTGCGCCTTCAACCACGTGGTTAATCAGTAACCCGGTAGGAATACGTTTTTTGTGGATTTCCTGGAAAGAGGCACTACAATAAACTCTCAAAGGTATTGCCAAACTCTGCACAACCTCAGAAGAGCAATACAAAACAAGCGCAGGGGAAAGTTGGGCTCAAAGATCTTGCTGATTGACGACAACGCCCGGGCCCACACGGCAAATGCCACTCGTGAAGTTCTCGAATCTTTTAAGTGGGAGTTGTTTCCTCATGCGCCGTACAGTCCCGACCTGGCACTGAGCGACTTCCACTTATTCCCAGCAATGAAGAAGTGGTTGGCTATGCAGTGTTTTGATAACGACGCACAGCTTCAAGAAGAGGTAACCACGTGGTTGAAGGCGCAGGCGGCCGAATTTTACGACGAAGGAATTTCCAAGCTCGTCCATCGCTACGATAAGTGCCTTAATTTAAATGGCAACTATGTAGAAAAGTAGTATTGAAGTGTGGTTTTCATCTGTATATAACAAAAGAAATTTCCAATACTTTATTTAATATAATTCCAAAACGTAATATACTTTGTGGATAGCTCTCGTATTATCTGTATTATCATTATTTCTGTTATTTTTATTATATTATTATTGCACTACTACCGTTAATATTATTATTCCTATCTATATGCAGAGACATAACTGTAATTAATTAAAACATATAACATCTTCAAAAAAATGTTAAAACACAGTATACAGTACGTCTGAAGGAAGCAATAAATAAACAGAAAAAGATCAATGTGTCTGCTCATCTAGCTGTATGCGAACCAATTTCCTGACTCTAGATACGTGGCGTGGGTGTTCAACCCTGCATGGCCGAGCGATAGTTGCTTGAGATCTTTCAGACCAGTCATAGAGTTGTCTATGGCCACACTGACCCAATAAATTCCATATTCGCATGGCAGTCATAGGATCCCACTAAGCACGAGGACCATGTCGCGGATCGATGAACTATAGTGTCGATAGGCCTCAATTCTGCCGTTGGCGAATGGCATCCAAGAATGTGATACTCTTATGTCAATCTGAAAGCTTTCGCATGCTGTCATCAGGTTGCTGCCATCTGAATGGCCAGCCATGTACAAGCACATATTTAAATGCGGTATTTAATGTTTCTGCTTTCTGTCAAATCTGAGGATATGAGAGATACCCTAAGGCTTGTGAGGCCTCAATAGAAGGAGCAATGTGTGCACGAAATTGTAGAGGCTGATGATGGTTATAACACACAGAAGAATAGTGAGCTGTTTACGGCTCATAACAAAAGAGAGAGGTTTGTGCTTTATCGTTATCTGTGAGTGTTACCTAGCAACAACTCTGATGGCGTCCCACTAGATTGCAGCGCTTTCCACGTCAGTCTTTATGGAGTTTTCGCGTTCTCGCTCACGAGTGGAGGGGATGACTGGCGGACCACGGCCTTCTGTCCTCTGTTAACATTAGTCCGTTGAGACGATGCACTCGCCGCACTGCATTTGAAGAGACGTGTTGCAGTCCAAAGATTCCAGGGACTGTCACACAGAGTTCACCTGACTCTATATATGAATAGTGCTAATATTAATATTACTGAAATTTTTAGTTCTACACATGCAACTACATTTAGAGGTTTTTTAAATCCATTTCTGAAACAGAAACTCGTCCATGGAGTAGAAGGAGTTGTCCAGAAGAAATGATTTTAAGCTAGATTTAAAACTTGATCTGCTACCTGCCAGACACTTTATGTTGTTGGGCAAATGATTAAAGATTTTTGTTCCTGAATAATGTACTCCTTCTTGAGCAACTGACAGCTTCAATAACGGATAGGAAAGGTCATTTTTCCCTCCGGTGTTGTATGTATGAACATCACTGTCCTTCGCGAATTGAGATGGATTATTTGTAATGAATTTCATTAGCGAATATATGTACTCTGATAGTGCAGTTAAAATACCTAACTCCTTGAAAAGGTGCCTACATGACATCCTTGAGTAAACACTACTAATTATCCTCACTTCTCTCTTTTGTGCACTCAATACTTTATGTCTAAGTGGTGAGTTACGCCAGAAAACTATTACATAAGACATTACTGAGTGGAAATATGCAAAGCACGTTAGGAGGCTGATCTGTTTATTACCAAGACTAGCGATTATACGAAGACGAAAGAAGCTGAACTTAGTTGTTTGAGAAGCTCTTCCAGTTCAAGTTGTCATCAATGTGAACACCCAAAAATTTGGAGAAATCTACCCTGTTAAAACCGAGCGAGGTGGCGCAGTGGTAGCACACTGGACTCGCATTTGGGAGGACGACGGTTCAATCCCGCGTCTGGTCATCCTGCTTTAGGTTTTCCGTGATTTCCCTAAATCACGCCAGGCAAATTCTGGGATGGTTCCTTTGAAAGGACACGGCCGACTTCCTTCCCCATCCTTCCCTAATCCGATGAGACCGATGACCTCCCCCAAACAACTCAACCCAACTATACCCTGTTAAATGAGCCCTGTAATATGCTACATCAATTGCCGGTATGACTCTATTTGGTGTACAGAACTGGATATAGTGAGTTTTTTCAAAATTAAGGGAGAGTCCATTTCCTGAGAACCACTTAATAATTCTTTTAAAGACAGCCTTAACAATAGCTTCAGCTGCTTTTTCTGGAATGGGATTTATTATAACACTAATGTCACTCTTTACATACGAATGGAAAAGCTGGTAGAAGCTGACCTCGGCGAAGATCAGTTTGGATTCCGCAGAAATGTTGGAACACGTGAGGCAATTCTAATCCTACGACTTATCTTAGAAAATAGATTAACGAAAGGCAAACCCACATTTCTAGCATTTTTGATTTAGAGAAAGCTTTTGACAATGTTGACTGGAATACTCTCTTTCAAAATCTAAAGGTGGCAGGGGTAAAATACAGGGAGCGAAAGGCTATTTACAATTTGTACAGAAACCAGATAGCAGTTATAAGAGTCGAGGGGCATGAAAGGGAAGCAGCGGTTGGGAAGGGAGTGAGACAGGTTTGTAGCCTGTCCCCGATGTTATTCAATCTGTACATTGAGCAAGCAGTAAAGGAAACAAAAGAAAAATTCGGAGTATGTATTAAAGTACATGGAGAAGAAATAAAAACGTTGAGGTTCGCCGATGACATCGTAATTCTGTCAGAGACAGCAAAGGACTTAGAAGAGCAGTTGAACGGAATGGACAGTGTCTTGAAAGGAGGATATAAGGTGAACATCAACAAAAGCAAAACGAGGATAATGGAATGTAGTCGAATTCTGTCGGGTGATGCTGAGGAAATAAGATTAGGAAATGAGACACTTAAAGTAGTAAAGGAGTTTTGCTATTTGGGGAGCAAAATAACTGATGACGGTCGAAGTAGAGAGGATATAAACTGTAGACTGGCAATGGCAAGGAAAGCGTTTCTGAAGAAGAGAAATTTGTTAACATCGAGTATAGATTTAAGTGTCAGGAAGTCGTTTCTGAAAGTATTTGTATGGAGTGTTAGCCATGTATGGAAGTGAAACATGGACGATAAATAGTTTGGACAAGAAGAGAATAGAAGCTTTCGAACTGTGGTGCTACAGAAGAATTCTAAAGATTAGATGGGTAGATCACATAACTAATGAGGAGGTATTGAATAGAATTGGGGAGAAGAGGAGTTTGTGGCACAACTTGACAAGAAGAAGGGACCGGTTGGTAGGACGTGTTCTGAGGCATCAAGGGATCACATATTTAGCATTGGAGGGCAGCGTGGAGGGTAAAAATCGTAGAGGGAGACCAAGAGATGAATACACTAAGCAGATTCAGAAGGAGGTAGGTTGCAGTAAGTACTGGGAGATGAAGAAGCTTGCACAGGATAGAGTAGCATGGAGAGCTGCATCAAACCAGTCTCAGGACTGAAGACAACAACAACAACAACAACAATGTCATCTGCAAAAAGTACTGGTTGCGCTTGCTGAACGTTAAGTTGGAGGTCATTCACATGAATAAGGAACAGCAGAGGACCTAAAATTGAACCATGTAGGATTCCCTTTGTGATAACTCCCCATTCACTATAATTTACCACCCTCCAAACATTATTTGTTCTATTCAGCACAACTTTTTGCTTTCTGTTCATTAAGTATGGTTCAAACCAGCTGTGTGTATAGCCTTCAATTCCATAAAACCTGAGTTTTTCTAAGAGTGTGACATGATGCACACAGTCAAATGCCTTGGAGAGATCACGAAAAATAACAACTGGTGATAATTTGTTATTTAGGGCTTGTACTATTTGATGGGTAAGTGTGTAGATAGCATTCTCAGTCGAGTAACCCTTCCAGAATCCGAACTGTGACATGCTGAGTAAACTACTTTCACATAAATGTGAGACCGCTCGTGAATACATAACTTTTTCGAATATTTTAGAAAATGAAATCAGCAATGAGTTTGGTCTATAATTATTTAAGTCATTCTTGTCCACTTTCTTATGAAGAAGTTTGACAATTGCGTATTTCAATCTGTCTGGAAAAATTCCCTGTGCCAGCGAAGCGTTGCATATATAGCTAAGGACTCCACTTATTAAATTAGAACAACGCTTCAAAATTCTGTTAGAGACTCCATCAACACCACATGAGCTCTTGTTTTTCAGTATATTTATAATTACCTTAATTTCAGTGGGGGATGTTGCTACTATTTATAAACGCCTAAAGTCCTGGGGAATGATATTTTTAATATTTTTTTTGCTTCTTCAACTGAACCCTTTAACCCTATTTTTGCTGCTACATTCAGAAAGTGATTGTTAAAAATACTTGCAACTTGTGAATTATCATTCACAACATCATCATTTAGCTTTATTGCTACGGTATGCTGTGCCCTGTCAGGCTGCCCCATCTCCCGTTTGACAATATTCCATATAGTTTTAATGTTATTATCAGCATTATTAATTTCTGTCATAACACATAAGCTTCTCGACTTCTTAATGACTTTCCTTAAAATACATACAGTATCTTTTGTAGTAAGCAAGTAACGTCGGCTCCTGACTTATTCTGGCCTGTCCATATCATTCCCTCTTCCTCTTACACGATATATTAATTCCCTTAGTAATCCATGGCTTACTTGACTTTGTAATGGCTTTTTTGGATAACGTTTCAGGAAAGCAACTCTCAAATAGTGCGACAAATTTATGGTGGAATAAACTGAATTTGGAATCAGCATCATTTTCTGTGTATACTTCATCCCATTCTACCTCTCCTAGGCTGCACTTAAAGCTCTGTGTCCTGTTCGCATTAATAAGCCTCCCTGCCTTGTATGAACCTGCCTGAATCCTGTAAGGTGCTATATGTGTTATTTCCATTAACAGTGTGTCATGATCAGATAGCCCATTAACAACTGGGTGCTCATTAATTAATGGTCTCAGAATCCTCGCCTTTAGCCTTTCGGTGTTCCATAGCCGGTAATTTCCAAGAATGATTGCCTATCGAAGTCGCGGGGTCCAAACGATACATATCGAACGTGCGATCGATCATGCAACTCCGATGGCAGGCGTTATGAATATGATTACGGTGGTCACTACAGCAATGACGAAAGAAGAGCGTTACAAAAATACTTGCATTTGCAAAGAAGACGACTTACCTTAGTCGTCGTCGGTGTTGTCATGTTAAAGTCCATTACGGTGGTCTGGATGGATAATTTGGTAGAGTCGAACCTTTCCACCACACCACAATAGTCTACACAGTCCCTTCTTACCTCGTCCAGTAGTACTCTATATTTGCACCAAAAAATCAGACAATTTTCTACTCTGGACAAACATGGAATTAGATTTTTTCATGTGAGAGAATCCACCGAAGAATCATCAAGAACACCAGACATCCCACTCACTAACAATATAAATCGTTTGGGTTTCCCTAGCAACTAAAAAATAATTCGCGGAGGTATGTAATTTAGAGCAACTACGGGCACAACGGCAAACAGTTAAAAATGACTATCACAATTAATTGGTCACACTGCCCGCCAACGGAGTCGCATTATCGATTTACGATCGTGCGTTCGATATGTAACATTTGGACCCAGCGACTTAGACAGGCAATCATTCTTGGAAATTACACCATAGCCAATGAGTGTTGTCTTAGTTTAAGACGAACATTAGTTAGATCTGTTTTGCTGCTCGATTTCTTTGGCTTCTTTAACGTTAGGTTAGTGCAGTATAGCTGTAGTGGCACCTAGTATTATTTGTAAGAAATCTAAACCAGTGGTATCGGGTTTGTTTTGTTTTGTGATGTGCTGAGGCTATTGGCTTCGATTATGGCCTTTACTACGTTGTTAAATTGAAACGTCCCCTATGAAAAATTATACACGACTGTGCTTAGACTGACACAATATTTTTAGCGCAACGCAATCTGACTTTCAAAAATCCCAACAACAAAAAAATGGCCCTGACTAACATTAACCTATGCGTTTCACAAACCGCTTACCTCACAAAAATCTTCGTTACTGGAACTACTGCAATACAGCGAGTGCCACTACTGCCAGCTAAATAAAAGATTCAAACTACGGAAGGCACTAACTACTGATAGGCATAGTTAACAAATGAAAGATTTTGATAGAGAACAAACAATGTATTTACCTTAATAGTCATCAAAAGTCATAATATATATAGGAGTTCATAACATCCATTCTTACAAATATCAAAACTCCGCCATTTCTCTCTCCACATCCACCACTGCTGGCGGCTCACCTCCAACTGCGCAACGCTACGCGCTGTTCACATCCAGCTGCCGCTGCCCAACACTACAATGGCAGACAACAATGCAAACTAGCCACAGACTGCACACAGCACAGCCAGTGATTTTCATACAGTGCGCTACGTAACGTTGCCAGTAAGAAAACATCAACAGCCTACTTACAAAATGTACAGTGGCTCTTATTTAGTATTATCGTTTTTTATAAATACGTGCCCCTATACAGGGTGTTAAAACGGCGAATATTTTGAGAGGTGATAGTACCAACCATAACAAGGAAATAAGTCCAATAAACATGGGCTCTAAATCCGATACCTTAATAACTAAGAGCAGACGTGTCCATCTTCGATACTGTGAAACACATTTCTTGTATTGCAAGCTCTGTGCTTCCCATATTTTGGAACGATGTGGTATGACCCAAAAGAAGAAAAAAATGCTGGTAAACATGGACTCTAAATTTCACAACTTAAGAGCTACGACCACTTGGTCATCTTCGGCGCTGTGAACTTAATGTCTTCTACTGAAAAAGCGCCCATAGCTCTTAAGGTACGCATTCTAGTGCCCATGTTTACTTGACACTTGTTTCTTGTTTTGATGCATACCACTTCCTCCCAAGATGTGGAAAACAAGGCGTTTCAGTAGAAGAGATGTATTCCACAGTATCTAAGATCAACAAGTGGTCATAGTTCTTAAAATATGCATTTTGGATCCCATGTTTATCGGACTTCCTTTTTTTGTTTTGGTGAATACTACCACCTCTCAAATTATTCGACACTCTTTTTAATCACTTCGTATGTTCACAGGTCTGAAATTTAAATGTTTATGAAGTTATCTGATTTCATGACTTGCGTTATGTATCCTTGTTCATCTCCATGTTTTTACTAGGTTGCCTTTTGACTGTAGCAGTACAGCCAGTTCACTGTGCCACATTCTCAATTTCGCCAGGCGCAATGTGCGTCCAGTCTTACTGACAGAAGCTGCTCCTTGATTCTACGGGGGCGTGCAGAAACGCAATGCCTCTGAATTTTTCACGTGAAAACTCTTAAAGCTTTTTTAAATAAAGCAAACCTTATTAACATTCTACGTCTTTATTCTTCACGTCTGCATATTTGCAGCTCCTTGCCGCAAGAAGGCTCCGAATTATAGAGTGTAATATGGCAGTGTGTAACGTATGTGAGAAGCAGTGTACTGTAATCGAGTTTTGAACTCAAAGAGTGCGTCTACGTATGGAGCACTCTCTGCGTCAGCATGACAATCCCAGATTAGACACGAGCGCTGCGACTTCAACAGTCCGACGCCTTGGGTTCACTGTCATCGATCATCCTCCATACACTATCGACTTGATCCCATCTGATTATCCACTGTTTCTAAAACTTAAAGAACGCCTTCGAGGACTTAACTTTAATAACGATGAAGCCGTCTAAAGAAAGCTCCGTCAACAAAGTCAAACATTCTATAGTGACAGTGTCAACAGCTTGGTCTTTCGCTGGGAGAAATATTTTCGTCGCCAGGACGACTATGTTGAAAAGTAAATACGTGGACGCGAAGAATAAAGATGTAGACTGCTAACAGGATTTGTTTTATTTAAAAAGTTTTACGAGTGTTCGCATGAAATATTCGGAGGCTTTACTTTTGAGCACGCCCTTGTATTTTCCCTGTTTTAACTCACATTGTATTAACCCTTGTGTCCACATTGGATCACCTGAGTAAGCTTTATAACTGTAACAGCCAATTTTTCAGATGTATTGAAACTAGTGTGCACAAGCCTCTGATTATTCCTCATTTACGTCTTTAAAAATGTGACAGTAAAATCAAAATTTAAATATTTCCAAAGAGGAGGATTTAATTTGGAAGGAACACTGTGTACTGCCTAGTCTATATTCGGATTATCCATGTAAACACGTATCTCCATTAGAACACGTGTAAAGTTCACAAATGAAATACTTTATTTTATACAGGGTGATTCACGAAGATACGCAAATATTTTAACTAAAGAAATATGTTCATATAAACATAGGCGTCCGTAGCTCGTGGTCGTGCGGTAGCGTTCTCGCTTCCCGCGCCCGGGTTCCCGGGTTCGATTCCCGGTGGGGTCAGGGATTTTCTCTGCCTCGTGATGATTGGGTGTTGTGTGATCTTCTTAGGTTCGTTAGGTTTAAGTAGTTCTAAGTTCTAGGGACTGATGACCATAGATGTTAAGTCCCATAGTGCTCAGAGCCATTTGAACCATTTAAACATAGGTCCGCAAATGTTTAGTTACGGAGTTACGGCTAATAAAAGATTTTGACTGAAATTTAGCAACTTCGCAAATATGAAGCCATCGCAAAACTACGAGGTTAAAGTAAATCACGATTTCCATATATTTTGTTGTTACTGGTCTGGTGAATCTAATAAAACATGTCCGAGACGTGTATCTTCAGTAGTTCACCAGAACATCCAAGGAAGCAAAGATTATTGGACAAGTAAATTTGTTTACTGAAACGAGCAACAAAATCTGTTCATACACGTGCAGCTAAATGCATTGAAGTCGACGGAAACATTTTTGAACATTTATTGTGAATGTATTGTAAAACAGCTTCCTTAACACTGAGCTTTGGTTTTTCCTGTGTAACATGAATTCACGTGTGCTGTGGTATTAATAAAAGCAGATTATCTGACACATTCATACAGTTTCAGTTAATGATATTACCACCGCCACTTTTCCAAAATTAAATTCTCTAGAACTTCTGTTGAAAACTTTGTGCAAATTGCCTGGAATTTAAAAAACAAATTGGGTCAAGTAGTTCATAAATTAAAAATTTTACTAATTTACTTCTTTGGTTCTCTGAACGTTCTGGGAAACTACTGCAGATACACGTCTGGGACATGTTTTATTAGATTCACCAGATCAGTAACAAGAAAATAAATGAAAATCGTGCTTTACTTTAAGGGGCTCCGGAAAGGCTCAAAATCATGAAAAGTTCAATTTTTACGTTTTTGCGTTTTCTGAATCTGCAGACTATTACCTTTTAATAGATATATAATTTATTCAATTCCGAAGACTACAACTATTTTTAAATTTTTTTTGAAATGTGCTCTACATGGGCGTGACCCACTGTGGCGCTGTTAAACTGCTGTCAAATGGTGTTATTATTAACGTCCGTGTTCATCAGGTACATTTTAGTCTGCCTCATGCAATAATGGAGGTGATAAAACCTATTTTCAGAGACTTAGCAGCACCTGAACTGTTGAAAAAGTGTATTTACGGAAAAACTCAAAACCCCAATGAAAGTGTAAATAGTGTTATATGGTCGAGAATCCCCAAGACTGTATTTGTTGGAATAGAAACACTTCACTTTGGTGTGTATGATGCTGTTGCGACTTTCAATGATGGCAACATTGTAAGGTGCAAGGTATTTAGAAATATGGGAATGAAGATAGGTTCTAACATGGTACGAGCGATGCTTGCCTTAGACAAGGAACGCCTTCGGGCTGCAGACAGGGCTGTAAAGAGTCTAGAAATACAAGAAAGAGTAAACAGGAGGAGGAAAAAGAGGAAGCTGGAGGAGGAGTTTGCAGAGGATGAAGATAATCCATCGTATGGACCAGGAATGCACTAAAAAGTTAATCCAATCTTTGTCGCTCGATTCCCAAAACTTTTATTTTCTCATACTAATTACATGTTTTCTAAGGATCTTCCAAACATATTTGTTTCAAACTTTCAGTAAATGTTACACAGTATCTTCTGCATAATTTAACACAGCCTTCTTCCAAAAAACTGTTTTTTTTTGAATATATAAATAAAAAATTGCAAAAAAATGTTGTGGATTTTCATTACAATTAAAAAAAAATCATCTTTAATAACTGAACTAAAAGTTTGTAAAATCCCTGTGTTAAGCTGTAGCCCATATTCCAATAAATAATCTGTAAAAAGTTCAACTTCCTACCTCAAATACTTTGTGAGGAAAGATGTAATTTATAAGCGTTATTTTAACATTGCAAGTATAGGGCGTTCCGGAGCCCCTTAACCTTTCACAGGTTTGCGATGGCTTCATACTAGCGAACTTTCTACATTTCAAGCTGCCAGAAAACGAGGCTGCTGACGCTGCTGCCAAGGCTGCAGCCCTCGTGCCTCAGCCCGCCAGTACCTACATTCCCTCCGATGATCTCTACGTTTCCGTCTGTCAGGAGGTGGTGTCCCTTTGGCATCGCCAATGGTCCTCCCTTCACGGGAACAAGCTTCGGCTTACTAAGCCCTCTCAGTGGCTTGGCCGACATCCTGTCGGCCCCCCCGCCGTGAGGAGATCATTTTAACTGTGCTGGGTGTTGGGCACTGCCTTTTTAGCCATTGTCATTTGATAATTGGCGCTACCCCACCACTTTGTACACACTGTGCCCAAGTTCCAACTGTCCGCGACTTCCTGACGGAATGCCCATTTTTTAACCATTTACGTTCCCACGGGTTTGCCGTCTGAGTGATCGGCCGTTTTAGCAAATGACACGCGGGCTGGCGACCGCGTTTTACTTTTTATCCGCCAAAGCAAAACGGCGAAGGCCATTTAATTTTTAGTTTTCGACCTCCGTCTCCGTATGGTGTCTGTCTTAGCCCTTTCTCTACGTCCCTGTTTTTAGCTGTTTTCTCTTATTCAATTGGGACTGCTGTATAGTCTGTTTTTAACTCATCTCTGTCTTCTTGTTCCGTAGCTTTGACGTGGGCACGTATGATCCAGTTGTTTTTTGCACCCTAAAGCAAAACAAAACAAAGCCAAAACTAAATCTAAATTTTATACAAAATCTTTTATTAGCCGTAACTCCGTAACTAAACATTTGCGGACCTATGTTTACCTGAACTTTTTTCTTTACTTTTACTTGTAAAATAACATATAAAAATATTTGTATATCTTCATGAATCACCCTGTTGTTGTTGTTGTTGTTGTGGTCTTCAGTCCTGAGACTGGTTTGATGCAGCTCTCCATGCTACTCTATCCTGTGCAAGCTTCTTCATCTCCCAGTACCTACTGCAATCTACATCCTTCTGAATCTGCTCAGTGTATTCATCTCTTGGTCTCCCTCTACGATTTTTACCCTCCACGCTGCCCTCCAATACTAAATTGGTGATCCCTTGATGCCTCAGAACATGTCCTAACAACCGATCCCGTCTTCTGGTCAAGTTGTGCCACAAACTTCTCTTCTCTCCAATCCTATTCAATACTTCCTCATTAGTTATGTGATCTACCAATCTAATCTTCAGCATTCTTCTGTAGCTCCACATTTCGAAAGCTTCTATTCTCTTCTTGTCCAAACTATTTATCGTCCATGTTTCACTTCCATACATGGCTACACTCCATACAAATACTTTCAGAAATGACTTCCTGACACTTAAATCTATACTCGATGTTAGCAAATTTATTTTCTTCAGAAACGTTTTCCTTGCCATTGTCAGTCTACATTTTATATCCTCTCTATTTCGACCATCATCAGTTATTTTGCTCCCCAAATAGCAAAACTCCTTTACTACTTTAAGTGTCTCATTTCCTAATCTAATTCCCTCAGCATCACCCCACTTAATTCGACTACATTCCATTATCTTCGTTTTGCTTTTGTTGATGTTCATCTTATATCCTCCTTTCAAGACACTGTCCATTCCATTCAACTGCTCTTCCAAGTCCTTTGCTGTCTCTGACAGAATTACGATGTCATCAGCGAACCTCAAAGTTTTTATTTCTTCTCCATGAATTTTAATACCTACTCCGAATTTTTCTTTTGTTTCCTTTACTGCTTGCTCAATATACAGATTGAACAACATCGGGGAGAGGCTACAACCCTGTCTTACTCCCTTCCCAACCACTGCTTCCCTTTCATACCCCTCGACTCTTATAACTGCCATTTGGTTTCTGTACAAATTGTAAATAGCCTCTCGCTCCCTGTATTTTACCCCTGCCACCTTTAGAATTTGAAAGAGAGTATTCCAATCACCCTGTATAATACCTTAATAGTTCTATTATTTACTACACAATCGAGTAATAATAACACACATATAGCCATAAATATGTCCAAAATATAAATTTTTTAATATATGTGACAGAGTAAATTACATAATATTATATACCTACTAAATTTTGTTACTCGTTACAGTGGAAAGATGAACTTGGAGTTATTTATTCACAAAGTCTACACACTGTTCTTGTAATGCAATGCTCATCACATATTGGTTTTTTTACATTTCTGGAAACTTTTTCTCGTTTTCACCTTCCTTTTATTTGACTGAGATTTGCATACAAAACAGTCACCTATGATTTTCAGCCGTCCAGGGGCATCTCGCCTTGGCTGACCCTCCACTTGTTCAGGAACCAGAATTAGAGATCCCTTATCACGCACTCCGTAGCCGGTAGCACGGAATATTTTCTTAAGCAAATAGGATTTGATGTGGCAGGCATTGCCAAATGTTTTCCCAGATCCGGTAGAAAGAGTCTGCATCAAAATTTTTGCTTGAGGATTGTTTTCTATGTGAATAATTTATACCGCTAAGCAAGGAGAATCCATAATGTTATACATAAATACTAGCGGCCATCTCTGTATCTTCCTCCTTACACTGTAATGAGAACATCTCTTATTACGATCAAAGCCTCCTTTTGCCGTGTTATAATAACGTTAACACTTGGCTTTGAAAGGGGGCCAGAAGCGGATTCATCATAATGAACTGTAGATAACATTAGAAATACCTTCTACTTCGGAACAGGCGAACACAGAGAAACGTTATCTTCATTGAATCCAAATACAGACGACAGTTATTGGTGTGAAGAGGAAGGCTGCATTTCTGGCGGGATATAGGGCTTGTTTCTTTTCACAGTACCAATCACGAACTAATTCCAAGTCATCAACAACCTTGCTAATGGTAAAGTTACGAAAAACTGTCAGGGACTACATCTCTGCCGGTACCTTTGAAATTGTAACAAATCTTTTGCTACCCCCTCCCCTTCATTAGTTTCTCTTCCTGAAAGGAAATTCACCTGTGTAAGTTTTGCCAGTTATTGGATAAGAATTTCGCGAATCATAAACACAACAAAACTTCAAGGCGTATTTGGCTGTCTTTGAGAGTATGTATTGAGTAAATACTATCTTTCCTTTGTAAGGAAAAAGCCGCTAATCAACAGTGAGGCAATCAGAAAGCACATAGTTTTTATAAAGATTTGAATATAGCATTTCAAATATGTCAGACAGTGCAGTAGCTCTGTAATTTTTCAAACGCTCAGCCCTAGTGTTCACATTGCCAAATCTTATAAATCTGATTACCTACCAAAACCTGTTGAAAGATAAGCTTGCGAGATACAGTGGGAATACATTTGTTTTCCACATTTCCTTTGTGTGTTCAGTGTTAGGGAATCTTACTCCAAGTGTGACCAGTATTCCAAGATATGCATCAAATTCTTTAGTTGTCAGTGGCTTCCACACTTTCGCTGCCCCTTCTGAATTGATGTTGTAGTTTCTGAATACCTGATCTGTCTTCCTGTTGGTTTAAGGTACTATTATATCACACATTTCTTCTGCAAAAATGCTCTTCAAGATGTCTTTTTTAAGAAGTTTTATTGTACATGTTGGACCATCCCTTTCCCGCAAAGTACTTGCTTCAGTAACTTTGTTGTCCCAGAAGTTTCCACATGCCATTTAGTTCCATTTTTACCAAGTAGAATGCCTGCAGAACACACAGTGACTTCACTGTTTTCATCAGCTCTGTCATTTTCAGCCGTACTATCATGACTTGTCTCTCTTTCAACTTCAGTATCATAGCAAGCACCAATAGCATCTTCATTATCTGAAGCAGCGGCATCTTCTTTATCCAGAATCCATTCGTCTATAGAATCTTCGTGGCTGGAATCTGTACCGTCATCCTTTTCTGTATCAACAGTAAAAAATAGCTTCTTTCGCTTCATAGCTTAAACAGCTGTGTTCCGATTTAGAGAGTTACAGTTTATCATCCATGAGAATCCAGAGTTGAGGTTTACGGTAGGAAAACTTACACAGTAATTAACAGTTCATTATGATGTGCAATAGTAGTAATAATAGCCAGCAACAATTAGAATGCCCTGTTGCAACGATCGTATATACTCAGAGCTGAGTGTTGCCAATTGTGACCGTATGACAGTGAATTCATTGGGTTACCGCTCTAATTGATGTGCGTCACAGCCATCAAATTGTGCCATTCCTTATTTCTGTAATGAAATCTATGTTATGTAGAGTGCCCTTGTACAGAGCAGAAATATGGACATTGAAAAAGCAGGACTAGAGGAGAATTGAAGCTTGTGAAACGTCGATACAAAGCAGAATGGATAAGATCAACTAGACCGATAAAGTCAGAAATGAGGAGATACTGGAAAAAGTTGGAGAAGATTGGATGCAGCTGACAGTGAAGAACAGGAAACTAAACTGGACAGGATGTAATATGGGACTAGACTGCCTTGTAGAAGAGGCGACTTGAGGTTCTATTCCGGCAAAGAGAGGGAATGGCAGAAGAAGATATCATATCATGGATAAGAATGGCAGCGAAGAATGAAGAGAAAAGTAAAGGACAGAGAAGCGTGGAGGAACAGGAAATCTAAACCTGCTGCAATTCAGATAATCAATTGATGATGATAGCTTCTAAAAATAAAATAAGTTGATCTTTTGATATAAATTTTTCTTGGTCTAGCCTTTTCACTCATAGATCCTTGCTTAAATTATTCTTGGTCTAGCCTTTTCATTCATAGATCCTTGCTTCCCTACCTTTCAGATAGAATGTGCCGAATTTTGGGTTTAGCCGATATGCAGAGATGGAAAGGTCAGCACAAGGAGGAAAGTAGCAAAAGATGTCTTCAGTTTAGTCGAAAGATGGATGGATTGCAGAAAAAGAAGTTGTTGTTTGGGAGGTTCCCAGGACCTGATGTGCCTAGTCATACTGGGTCGGTTTATAGTCATGGACCGTTACGTGACGTGTTTGCTGTTTAATGGCAACCGTCATAGAGACACAATTAGTCCTGCTTGTGGTCAGAGGAGATGACCCGTATCGGCGAGCACTCCAGACCGTGTCCAGCGGAACGAGACGTCCGGCTCCCGAACGCGCCGCAACAATTCGTCACTGTGGTTACAGCTGTGACGGAAAAGGCCTGCTCTGCCTCAGTGCTGTGAACCCCGGGCCGATGACTGAGCTCATTAGCCGCCGGGCGCGACGGCAACTTCGTTCGCTTTGAGCGGCAGATGTGCCCATCGTCCGTGACGCCTCCACGATTGTGTGTGCCGCCGGTAATTAGCGGCTCTGTGCTGGCGCCGCCTTTCATGTCGCTAACACACTTCCCGCAGACGCCAAGCAAGCTGTCAGCGCTGTGACAGGGGCTTGGGGAAGCAGAGGGAGACGAACACATTGCTCTGTGTGACAACGGAAGCGGCATCTTTGTTATTCTGGTAATAGAATTTATGCTCGCTATGACTTTTCCAGTAGAGATTAACAGTGTAGTCATAAAACCCGTTGATGAGTTTTTCTCTTTTGGGTGGTAGAAGACAGTAAGTGGTTGGTCAAAGAAAGCAAAGAAAGCACAAGAATGAAAATGGCCTGGAGTGCTCATTGTGAACTAAATACAGTGTTCAAAACTGAGCCTCCGAAAATGTCTGAATGGAAAATATAAAACCAGCGTGTAACATCACTTCTGACTTGTAACAGTGGCCTTTTGACGCGAAAATCGTTCAAAAATAGAACTATTTAGTGTAGGTTAATTCTTACAGAGAAGAAAACAGCAACCAGCCACTATTAACACTGCTATTTATTTAGGTAAATAGCACCGTTACCGGTTTCGAACTGACAAGTTAATCATCAGACGGCTGTTTACATGGTTTTCAAGATACACTTTACATTACCGTCCGTTTTAGTTTTTATCATTCCACTGTGGCGAAGTGGAATAATAAAAATCGAAAACGGACGATAATGTAAAGTGTATCTTGAAAATCATGTGAACAGCTGTCTGATGATGAACTTGCCAGTTCGAAACCGGTAACGGTGCTATTTACCGAAATAAATAGCAGTGTTAATAGTGGCTGGTTGCTGTTTTCTTCTTTGTAAGAATTAACCTACATTAATTGCACACAGCCACGGTCTCACCATGTCAGTATTAGACAAAATAGCATTAGAACTATTTAGCGAGCAGTGGAGAAGATGCATGATGCT
Source organism: Schistocerca serialis cubense (assembly GCF_023864345.2). NCBI lineage: Eukaryota > Metazoa > Arthropoda > Insecta > Orthoptera > Acrididae > Schistocerca > Schistocerca serialis. The sequence continues at coordinate 21,256,916 of NC_064646.1, forward strand.
GAAACAGGTCCATTTCCTAACTTTCTGAGTGTTTTCTATATCAGACTAGTGCCAGAGAAATGTGAGCTTTTCTTATTTTATTTTTTATTGGTTTCTAACATAAAATTTTTTTCCCTTTATTGTTATTTTGACACATTGTACAAAGGTAGGCTGGAGCGGCAATACTACGCCGCTCTTCGGCCACAAATAATGCATTGATTACAAGTGGAGACATCGAAAAACGAAACAACACGGTAGAGAGACAACAGTAGACACACAAATTGAAAAATACACTCCTGGAAATGGAAAAAAGAACACATTGACACCGGTGTGTCAGACCCACCATACTTGCTCCGGACACTGCGAGAGGGCTGTACAAGCAATGATCACACGCACGGCACAGCGGACACACCAGGAACCGCGGTGTTGGCCGTCGAATGGCGCTAGCTGCGCAGCATTTGTGCACCGCCGCCGTCAGTGTCAGCCAGTTTGCCGTGGCATACGGAGCTCCATCGCAGTCTTTAACACTGGTAGCATGCCGCGACAGCGTGGACGTGAACCGTATGTGCAGTTGACGGACTTTGAGCGATGGCATATAGTGGGCATGCGGGAGGCCGGGTGGACGTACCGCCGAATTGCTCAACACGTGGGGCGTGAGGTCTCCACAGTACATCGATGTTGTCGCCAGTGGTCGGCGGAAGGTGCACGTGCCCGTCGACCTGGGACCGGACCGCAGCGACGCACGGATGCACGCCAAGACCGTAGGATCCTACGCAGTGCCGTAGGGGACCGCACCGCCACTTCCCAGCAAATTAGGGACACTGTTGCTCCTGGGGTATGGTTGAGGACCATTCGCAACCGTCTCCATGAAGCTGGGCTACGGTCCCGCACACCGTTAGGCCGTCTTCCGCTCACGCCCCAACATCGTGCAGCCCGCCTCCAGTGGTGTCGCGACAGGCGTGAATGGAGGGACGAATGGAGACGTGTCGTCTTCAGCGATGAGAGTCGCTTCTGCCTTGGTGCCAATGATGGTCGTATGCGTGTTTGGCGCCGTGCAGGTGAGCGCCACAATCAGGACTGCATACGACCGAGGCACACAGGGCCAACACCCGGCATCATGGTGTGGGGAGCGATCTCCTACACTGGCCGTACACCACTGGTGATCGTCGAGGGGACACTGAATAGTGCACAGTACATCCAAACCGTCATCGAACCCATCGTTCTACCATTCCTAGACCGGCAAGGGAACTTGCTGTTCCAACAGGACAATGCACGTCCGCATGTATCCCGTGCCACCCAACGTGCTCTAGAAGGTGTAAGTCAACTACCCTGGCCAGCAAGATCTCCGGATCTGTCCCCCATTGAGCATGTTTGGGACTGGATGAAGCGTCGTCTCACGCGGTCTGCACGTCCAGCACGAACGCTGGTCCAACTGAGGCGCCAGGTGGAAATGGCATGGCAAGCCGTTCCACAGGACTACATCCAGCATCTCTACGATCGTCTCCATGGGAGAATAGCGGCCTGCATTGCTGCGAAAGGTGGATATACACTGTACTAGTGCCGACATTGTGCATGCTCTGTTGCCTGTGTCTATGTGCCTGTGGTTCTGTCAGTGTGATCATGTGATGTATCTGACCCCAGGAATGAGTCAATAAAGTTTCCCCTTCCTGGGACAATGAATTCACAGTGTTCTTATTTCAATTTCCAGGAGTGTACATGAAGCCGGTCACAAGTGCAGCGTCCAAAGAGGAACGTTTAGCACTCGGGCACTAACAGAGACGACAGAAACGGCACACGTGAACGAAGGAGCACAAATGACGAAACACTAAAAGACTAACACGATGGCACACACAAAAACACTGGCGACGATCTCCGGCGCGCGAAAGTTCACTTGACGTGTACGAGTCTGGGGACCTGCCAAAAGGGGAAAAAGGGGGGGAAGAGGGAGAGGGGAGGGTGTAGATGCCAGTGGCAGAGGAGATGGGAGGGGGAGGAGAGAAGGTAGGGGGGTAGGGGAAGACCTGGGAGAGGAGAAAGGGAGGAGGGAGAGAAGGGAGAGAGGGTGCCCTCGGGAAAACACAGGGTGCGGTGGAGGAGGATCACAGTTGGTAGGAGGGGTAGATGGATGGGATGAGGGCATCATCAGGGAGGGGGAGTTGGTGGAAGCCACTCTGAGCGAGGGTATGGAGAGCGGAGAGCATGTGGGATGTGGGAATGCAGGCGCGGCAGTGGACGGGGGTGGGAGACGATGGGAGAGACCAGCGGGTGAGGGGGATCGAGTTTGTGGGAGGTGTAGAGGATCCGTATCCGTTCGAGCAAAAGGAGGAGGTGCGGGAATGGAATGGGGTCATACGGGATCCGTGTGGGGGAGGAGAGACGGTTGCGATAGGCGAGGCGGAGCGCATGGCGTTCTAGGATTTGAAGGGATTTGTAAAAGGTAGGAGAGGTGGAGACCCAGGCAGGATGAGCGTAGCAGAGGATAGGGCAGATGAGGGATTTATATGTGTGGAGGATTGTGGAGGGGTCCAGACCCCATGTGCGGCCAGAAAGGAGCTTGAGGAGACAGAGTCGGGAGTGTGCCTTGGCTTGGATAGTCCGGATATGGGGGTCCAGGAGAGGCGACGGTCAAGGGTGACGCCAAGGTACTTAAGGGTGGGGGTGAAGGCGATAGGACGGCCAGAAGTAGTAAGATAGAAGTCTAGGAGACGGAAGGAAGGGGTGGTGTCGCCTACAACGATCGCCTGGGCCTTGGAAGGATTGACTTTGAGCAACCACTGGTTACACCAAGCGGTGAACCGGTCAAGATGGGATTGGAGAAGGTGTTGGGAGCGTTGCAGAGTGGGGGCGAGGGCATGGAAGGCGGTCTCATCAGCGTACTGGAGAAGGTGGATGGGAGGTGAAGGCAGCGGCATGTCCGCCGTATGCAGGAGGTACCATGCAAACTTTTTAGCCATCACAAATAAATGTACTGACACACATAACAAGGTGTGAGCCACTGCTTGGGCCCGGCGTCCAACATTTGTCTTGCGGGCAGTGTGTAGTGTCTGTGTGCCTTCTATGGAGGAACATGAAAACTCTGCGTGTCAGACTGGTATACACATAGTCTAGCATAACAGTCGCGACACTTTACCCCGATTTTGTTGCCTACTGCGCCAGCTGTGTGCCAAGCGGCCAGTAAGTTAAATTGTTGAGATGGGCGCGATAGTGAAAGTGAAAGCGAATAGTAGTTTATTTCAGTTTGTACAATGGCTTTTACAAATGGGAGCGTAGCGTAGCGCAGTAGATTGCAGGAACAACAAGAACACACCACATCTGTCTCTTTTTAGGTTTCCAAAGGACTCTCAGAGATATGTACCATCATGTTACCAAAATGTATCATCAGGGTTCGCTTGCAAACTACATGTATACTTGTGATTAATGTTTCGTTTTAGGGGCAGAAAATGACTATTTAATAGCAGACGAGAAGATCTTACGACAAAAGACACTGCTTACCTTCATAATAATGTTAGGTTTTGTCCGCTACACTAGAACAAAACTAGTTCATTAATTAATCCAATAACAAGCTCGTGTGGAATGCAGTTAACCACATTGTTTGACATTACAAATATGCCACCTAAACTGACGATGAAGGGGAAACTGCCACAAAAGTTCGATAATCCGTCTAAAGCTGTAAAACACTCCTATGGCACAGAAGCAGCCAGTTCAACTCTCCACATATCAGTACCAGATTCATCTGAATCGTCAGCGCAGGTCTGCTTTGACGATGAAGTGGTAAAATTAAGTGCAGTTATTCGCGTCTAGAAAAAGCGTGTTGAGTATCAGAATGTGCAGATCTCTTAGATTTCATGCAAAACTGTTACAGGACAATGAAAATGTCTATCATTTTAAGTACAGGCAGCAACAGAAACTATATCGGAAGGATCAAGTGAAGAAGGATAAACAAATTTTGAAGACTATAGGTTCCCGATATTTAAAAAAAAAATGCCCATGACTTGTTGTTAAGCCAGATTAGCATGCTATCTGCAAGATGGAAAGACGAAAATAAGCTGTTTGCTCTAAATTTATTGTATTACAGCACTCAGGCATACAGGTTTTGTCAGATTATTTTGTTTCCATCAGTGCGTACATTACAGAGATATGTGGAAGGCATACAAGTAGAATGTGGGATAAGCGACAATATGTTCCATCTTTTAAAGCAGAAGTTTCAGCATCCCTCCATTATTGATAAACCAGTGCATATATCACTGGATGAAAAGTCTCTAATGACAAATTTAACATATGACAGCACTTTTGACACTGTTATTGGCTTTGAGGACTTGGGGTTTGCACCCACAGTACATTTCTCACTCTATTTGGCAGTTGCTTGTCCCACTTACAATAATATAAAGATGAAGGTCGTACTTGTGGCAACAGGCGACAATGACTAAACACAGTAGGCCTATGGAACGACAAATGGGGCGCCGATCCCTTTTGCATGTTGGGGTATACGAGTATGTCTGTGCTTCTTATGCATGAGTATAGATGTTTATATTCCGTAGATATCAATGTAGTAAGCTGCAGTTCTATCCAACGTCACAAGTGTTTCTTCACGAATATGTAACTGGCCACTGGATTCATGATTTTTATCCATACTTGCGCGTATTTTAGAATCATTTTTAGAAACATCTATATCTTCTGATATTACACAATCTCTTGGAAGCAAAAAAATAGTTTAAATATTTCGTGAATCAAATAGGAAAGGAATGCAAAACAAACATTATACTTACGACACATCTGAAGTTCTCCTTCCTTGCCGCTTGGAGCGCTAGCGTCGCTCAAGTGGTGAAACTTTTACAGCACTGAGTGTCGCTACTGTTGCGTTAGACTGTGGTATACACGCATTACAGCACTCTGGGTGGCGTCAAACAAACAACAGTGGCCGACACATTTTGTATCACACACTAGACTTATTATTTATGTGAATACAGGAGAACCTTTGTTTTGTGATCAAACCTAATGTAAAAATATTTTTATTAATCGTAAATCATGGACAGTGTATACTGAAGGTGGCAGAAAGGGTATTAAATAATTTTCGAACGTCAGTAAGGAAGAATAATTTTCTGTTAAAATAATATCCTGACTTATTCATAATAGTGGGACATAGATCAAGGTATTTTTTTGATCACATAATGGTTTCTTCTCAATTTTTAGTGGAATTTCATTATTGTTTTCTAATGAAACTGTAAAAACAGTACTTCACCTGCAGGTTCTATTATTTGTCCTAATCTAAATCAATTGAAGACAGAGGAAAGCAGATGAGATAAACGTACACAAATATAATATTGTTTGAAAGACAATGATGGGCCTTTCTTGTAAACTGGACAACATGTACTTACTGTAGAAATGTAGTCTCAGGTACATTTTAATGCCGAATAACTGTGGGACTAGCAAACAGAACACTGTTTACTGTCAGACTTATCAATTATTGTACACCATGAACGTCTTTCTTCCCCATTTCCCCTTCATTCATACCAGATTTACAAGAAAAGTATTTGATTGTCACTAGAGACTTGTTTTTTAGCTCAGTGCGAAATGTACAATAATATGACTCGGTTTCATTTTGTCCCTTATCAAACTCTTCTCGAATGCCAGCGATTGTAAAAACATTGCATTTGCTTGCTAAACATGTGGCACGACAGTTATTTGTTATCATTTGGAGAGAGGAGTTTGATCGCGGGTCGCGCTTATAAGGGCGCGCATGGTGACCCGCAAGGCCGTCTAAAGCCCGTTTTGCATTAGATGTTCGACTCTCACAAGAAAGTCTGTCTACTGCAGCGCTCCATGCAGCAGAACATACAACAACAAAAAGGCGTTTATACGGCACGTGTCTGTTACGTCGTCTGCTTTACATGTTTGCTGTGTTTGTTGAGAACTTCCAGAATGCGAATCCACGGTTTTGGTTCACTTTTGAGACTTTCGGGTATTTTATGTCTTTTTCTAAGGGCGCTAGACTACACCTTATTGTTTCCACGCAGTTTATATAAAACTATAAGTCGCTCACAGGTGTAAACACCCTAATTTTAAAAGACGAGAAGGCTCAGAAGGAAGGGAAGAAAAAAATCGGAAGAAAGACGCGCAAAAATAGAAGCTGCTGGGTTTGGCCGTGGCTTCAAAGCAGGGAGCAGGAAAAGGACTGTTATTCCTCATTGATGAAGGAGTTGAGGTTGGAGGATCCATCACTATTTAAAATTTTGTAACAATGGATGCTGCTCGTTTCGACAAGCTGTCATTCTTCATTGAGCCCAATATTCCCTTGAGAGAAGCAATTTTGCCAGGCATAAAGCATTACTTTAATTTTGTGTGTATATTTTTTCATGCGTTTGCTTAATTCAACTATATTAGCTGAAAATCGTCATATTTTATTACTTTGCAGGGTAACAGTTACATAGCGATTTCTGGCGACTGGCGAATGTTATAAGACCTTGTCGTTTGCACATCATATTTCGTTTTGAGTCTGTCAAAACCGGTAATAGTGAGAGGTGGCATGAGCCCCCTCTCATATTTCTATCTTACGATTTTCCTCTCTAATTGCACACAGTGAAAAGTTTCTATTCCTTTATACGCGGGCTTTCCATGCAGCGTCTCTCGTCACCCGGGTGGTCCGGTGACAGGCGGGCTCTGCTGATCTTGAAAGGGTAAGCCGACGGGTGTGAGGGAGTCGAGTGAATGCTTTCCAGACGCCGACATTGTAGAATAGCCGCGGAGACACTCTCGGAGGGGTCTGAAATAGTGGCTGGGCTAGAGTTTCCGTTACTTCACAGAAACTTAGCGAAAACACTTTCTGGCGGGCTACCAGCGAGGCGTGGGAATGACTTGTGTATCCAGGCAGTTTTGGCGGGCAAATTCCCGCGCTTTCTGCAAAATCGTAACTGTGATTGGCTTGCTCAGGAGCTCCGTGACGTAGCAAAATCGGCGCAGAAATTGGCGCCAAGAATCACCATTGGTGGAATGGTAGTGCTCCGGCAATAGAGTGGAATTTTCCGCCGGTTTTCGAGTTGCTGATTGAAATGGTTAACCACGGCCACTGTCGTGGGGGGGGGGGGGGGGAATGTTCTGTGTTTGGTTTGTATGGGTGCTCTTGTGGGGTAGTCGGCTCTCGCCTTTCAGTCGGAGTAGGTTACAACACTGAGCTCTCGCTGCTCTGGACAGCCTGCCTTCCGTTGGCTGCCTAATATACTGTTATTTGATTGTAACTGTTTAATGAAGTTGCTGAAGTTTCGACTTCAACGTAACTTTCCGAGTACAGTTGGCAATTGAGCGTTCTGTGTACAAGCGGCCTATGTTGTCTGTCTTGGGCAGTTTTGGCTGAAGTTGACTGTATCAGAGTTACTGTGTGACTTCGCTTGTGAAAATCAATCACTGTACCGTCAGTGATTGTGTGGCGAGCCTTCTTCGTCTCCCTCAGCAGCACCGGCAAAGCAGGCATTTTTGCTAGGCGATAATCAGAGCTCAGCAGAGCACGCCTGTTCGTCTTTTCTAACTTTGTTCTATCTTGGGTGTTCATTGTTTGAGTTCTCACTAATGTAGCAGCAATTAATGTTGGGTTAGCTGTGTGTCTCTCTTAAGATTTGAGCAAGGAATTGGCTCCACATACCACTTCGCCATAAACGTCACAATATAGTTTAGGGACAACTTCACCTTCACAGCGTTTATTTGAGTATCCAATTTGAGCCAATTTGATGTATTGTAAATGTTTCATGTGTTTTTGTTTATTATTTTGTGTTTAGTCTTAATAAATCATATTTTATTTTGGACAGAACTTTCATTCTGTTAATCGGTAGAGCAACCCTATCATTTCTCACTACGTTAATGAAACCTTCCTTTATTTAACTTATTTATCAAATTAAATTTTTGCAGGTGCCACACTCTTTTCTACTCCACTTGCAGGGTTGATTACAGTCAGTTCGCGTATCTTTTTAATCCATGTGCAACAGCAAAAGTCGGATTTAGAAAAGTGGGGGCTTAGAGCATCATTTACATGTGTAGATTCTAGAAGAATTTAGTGTTAAATACACTGCTAGCCCCAGCATCTCGCAATAGTTGTACCGTGTGAAATCCGTAATTCTTTTAGGGATAAATATTTGAAGGTACTTGTTTCCTGTGTTACTGAATAACAAAAGAAGTGAGAACTTTCATTTCACTTCCACTGTCTTACGGGCTCCAACAACTGAAGACGAATGGCTCCGAATGGCAGCAGCTTTTGATAAATTGTGTAACCGAGATAAAGCTTCAAATAATTCTTACCGAAAATTGCAGATATTTCACGCATTAACTTTTGTGAGACGAATTTTGTGAGCTGTGTTACGTTTTGCTGGGCAGGAGCGAGGTACACAATTCACATAGAACTCAGCGCCGTTTGTCAGTTGTGCTCCCCACTCAGTCGTCTGTCCATGCGCGAAGCACCTACATACGCGTGAGAATAGGATCCATCCTGTTCCGCCGTCAATCGATCATAAGCGTGAATCTCGTGCAAGTGGCATCGTCTACCTACACGATAGGCGCAGGCGGCAATTGTGAATCATGGGTAATCTTCCAAGTTCATACGTCGCGCCTGGCAGCAGGCGAGAGTGGGGAGGAAAACGGCGGCGAGAGAGTGGTCAGCTGCAGATCGAACAATGTGGACCCGTAAGTTTCAAGCGGCTGGTGGTCGCGTGACGTCACGCCGGTTCACTGCGTTCCGGAGCACCGCTTTAAGACAATCCCTTATCCATGTCTGTGTTGACTACACTTAAACGCAAAGTAGCAAGACAAAGTACGATACGGCGAATGAAAGACGATTTTGAGACGAATCAGCTGAGACACTGACACCATTTATGCTAAGTTTGCATCAAAAGATATTAAATAAACAAATCTGCAATATGTGCAATTTATTGAATAATTTATAGCTTTTACTTTTGAACCAATGCAGATACAGAGTGGAGCGAGTGCTCATTTTGAAGGTCACGTCGAAATGCAACGACTGACATACTTGTATACGTAGGTCGGAACTTAATTAGTGGCAACACTGCTGTGGAGACACTATGCAATGGAATGTACTATGTCACTGATAGCACACGTTGTTGACATATCTACCTTACCTCCAAGCAAATGGACTCGCCCATCCCACGTCACCAGCGTGCGCACAATCGAGGGAAACACAGTCATTTGTGAGCGAGCGGTCAAAAGTAATGGTGTCACTATGTTTTCGAAGCAGGAACAACGGAGCTGGATCAATACTGAATGTGCCGGAGGTTGTACAGCACGAAAGTTTCATCAAGGTCTTCAAGAGGCGTGCGAAAGAAGTGGTAACACTTTCTGCATAACTCACGCATCATTTTGCACGACAATGGATGGGCGCATAAGCGCAGGCTGCGGCTGCTCTGTTCGCTCGATGGGACTGAGAAGTACTGTACCATCCACCATACTCCTTAGACTTAAGTCATTGTGACTTTGATTTGATTCCGAAGATGAAGGAACCACTTCGTGGCATTTGCTTCAGAACTCTTCCAGAGATTCGACAGGCAGTAGACTGTTCCATTCGCACTATCAACAGAACAAGGTCTGCTAACGGTATACTACGCCTTCCACATCGCTGGCAACGGGTTATACACAACGCTGGTGACTACTTTGAAGGACAGTAACAGGTGCAAACATGTAACTCTTTTGTAGCGGTTGTGAATAACTAGTTGCCACTGTTTAAGTTCCAACCCTCATAATTTCCTGTATTAATATTTCTCTGGTAAAATTTATTATTAATTTTATTATTTTATTATTAATAATTTGCTGTTAGTAATTAATTAAAACAATTAATATTATAAGGATACATGAACAGCAAAGCAGTGTATGATACTGGGTGTCGTTATACACACTTCAACATGATTAGTTCGTGACATTCGTAATTACTATGATATGGTTCAAATGGTTCAAATGGCTCTGAGCATTAACTTCTGAGGTCATCAGTCCCCTTGAACTTAGAACTACTTAAACCTAACTAACGTACGGACATCACACACATCCATGCCCGAGGCAGGATTCGAACCTGCGACCGCAGCGGTCGCGCTGTTTCAGACTGTAGCGCCTAGAACCGCTCGGCCACCCCGGCCGGCTATTATGATATGTTATCTTTGTTTATTAATATTTTTTGCATAGTTTAGCCCGTATTTGTTTAACCTTTGTATATGCTTAAATTCTGATTAGTGCGTCAGATAGAGCGCTTCAAATCCGTGTGGGAAGCGGTTACTTATAAAGAACTAGTATTTAGTGGCACAAATGGACAAAAAGTATTTTCGCACTCTGCACAGATAACTGCAAAACAAATTCTGGGCAAACTATCGCTGCTACAAATTTTTATAATATATGTTTTTTGAAGAGTATTTGAGGGCGCATATAATGGCGCAAACAGAATTAAGATTGTGCAGACAACCTTGTAGGCAGGGCAATCACAGCTATGAATAGTCACCTTGGATATTAACGATCGCTTCAGCTGTATGTAGTCCTTTATTATTGCATTACTACCAGTTTCGTGGCACTAAAAGCCGGATCTTCAGGTGAACATATGACTAAAACATTAGAGCGAAAAATCTCGGAAACTTTTTACCCAACATTCGTAGTCAGAAAAAAAAACCACGCTAAAAGGCAGTATGTCATAAAATAAAAGCCGGCCGAAGTGGCCGTGCGGTTAAAGGCGCTGCAGTCTGGAACCGCAAGACCGCTACGGTCGCAGGTTCGAATCCTGCCTCCGGCATGGATGTTTGTGATGTCCTTAGGTTAGTTAGATTTAAGTAGTTCTAAGTTCTAGGGGACTAATGACCTCAGCAGTTGAGTCCCATAGTGCTCAGAGCCAGAGAGCCATAGAATAAAACAGCTGAATTCGGCTCATCGGATAAGCAGACCAATCCACTATATCGGAATTCGATTGTTTTATTCTATTACATACCGGCTTTTAGCGGTGTGTTATTGACAGACGATGAATGTTGGCTAACAAGTTTCCGAGCTTCTCCGCTCTACTATTATAGTCATATGTTCACCTAAAGATAAGGCCTTTAGTACCACGAAGCCGGTAGTGGTCCAATAATAAAGGACTAAATACAGCTGAAGCGGTTATTGATACCTAAGATGAGAATTAAGAGTGCTCTTCTACGTGGAACGTTGTGCAAAGAGGTGGTGATCAATGGAAAACAGTTACGTAACGTAGCTTGCGGAATTTCGGATCGAGAGTATTTGAGCGAAGCTGACACAAAGCTCCAGGAAAGAGTTCTGTGCGTCTTTGCTACGCCACAACTGTGTTGCTACACGTGGCACTTTATTGATGGTTTTTGCGGTTCCAGAAGAGTTGAACTCAGGCGAATTTTGGGTGTGCGCGCAAATCGAAGATAGAATTTTTCACGACGAATCCGGACTTATGATATTTTCGGTGCGGAACACAACAGGGATTTGTGTTAGTCAAGAGTTGTGTCTTATTGATTGTTTTTTGCTAGCGAACGAGACTTCGCTGCAAAATCGTAGCTGTGGCACTCCGTTTCAATTCGAGTGCCGCTAGACTTAGCCGCTGAAGCGCTACTGTGCATTACGAACTGTGTTTTGCGATACCAACGGGACTTAATCTCTGACACAGTCACGTCGGACTTAATTTCACCACGTAGAGGTGACTGTGAAAACAGTGCCACGGGACTTTAACTGTGTTTAAATCAGCCGGAATTTTGAATATTTTGTGGTATCCGACACATAGGAATTCACGCTAGTGTCGGGTGAACTTTTAGATCATCGGGATTAGGCCATGTTTTAGCGAACTGATGGATTTGCTAAATATCAATCCATGTTCTTCAACATTCAACAACTTTTATTAAAATTCATATCGTGTTCTATATCGCTATTGGTGGCTCGAGCATTATTTAAAACGACATATATCTTGAAACGTCCCCTTAGAAAAATTGTAAATGACTGTGCTTAAACTGACACACAATATTTTTTTTTTTAGCACAACGCAGTCTGACTTTCAATAATCCCTACAAAAGAATGGCCATGACTAACATTAACCTATACCTTTCATGAATCACTTACCTCACAAAAATCTTCGTTACTCGAACTACTGCAGTACAGCGAGCGCCACTACTGCCAGCTAAATAAAAGATTCAAACTAATGAAGGCACTAACTACTGATAGGCATTGTTAGCAAATGAAAGATTTTGATAGAGAACAAACAATGTGTTTACCTTCATAGTGTTCAAAAGTCATAATATATATATATCAGTTCGTGACATCCCGTCTTACAAATTTACTGTCCCTGATGGACACACGTCCAGATCATCCGCTCTCAATCTCTTTGGAAGATGCCACCAGTGTGCTGTATTTAGTTATGATTAAAAACTTGTGAATTACAATGAACGCAAATCACGCGTTCAGTTCGTCATTTGAAATCAGCCTCCTAGACTGTACCCTGGTTAACATTTGTACTTGTCGATCAGTAGCATCGAGACTATTTTACCGATGCACTTTAACGGGTGTTAAGCGCACGTGTCTGTCGGTAGAAAGGGTAGGATGTCATCCCAGAGTTGGACGACGAAAGCCGGCGAGCAGAAGCATTTGCAGCCCCATTCCATTCCGCCAACCGTAACAGACAGTAATATTTGCTTTTATACAACGATAGCAGCAGGCTGTCACCAGATTTGTGGTATCTTGTAGGCAGCAAGTAACATACATGTGTAGATATTCAAGCTAAATGAAACTATTTTTGGGATCTGTTAATTTCCCTTTCCCGAGAAACAAATATCCTAATGATAAAACATGACAGTCGTATTTTCCATTATAACTGCTGAAAGTCACACGAAAACTACATAAAGAGAGAACAAAAAAAAAAAAAAAAATAAAAAAAAAAATAAATAAAATCTGTCCTACATGTCTGGAATTCTCCTCAACAGCAACGATAATTAAGCCTTCAGATTACGTTTTTAAATGTTTGCTTAACCGCCAATCATTTGCTTTCTCTATAAATATCAACGATCTGTGTAAATGTATCTCTGATGAGTATATAAGGCAGTAATTTCAAGCGTGAACTGCAATTCGAGTCAGAGCCAGAATATCACGTCTAAACGTTATAAACAAATTCTCCTGTACCTATTTGAAAAGATCCATCGACAGATAAAAATACGCTCTTTTACTTTAAAAGTCAAGTCACCAGAATAACGCAGCAGTACGCACATCGAAAATTAACGCTTAAGGCGACATAGCGTACGACAAACGTACTTTACTTCATAATGGGAATCATTCCACGAAACGCGCCGTTCCTGTGATTGTATGACAAACTAGTACTAGTTGAGCAGTGTTTGCCATCTCGGGGGCATAAAATGAAATTTTCTGGGGGGTAAAAATGAAGGCGTTCAATTGTATTTCAGCCACGAAACTAAATCATTTGTTATAATCATTACTGTATTCTATAAGACTGTAGTGCCGATTATAAAAGTTACCGGTAAGCTAGAGTCATATACACAGGCCTATCACATTTCTTTGGATCTCACCCAGGATATATTTTCGAAATTACTTGAAAGTTAACAATTTATTGAGACATGAAACTTTATTCGTTCAGCTGTACTTTTCGCTAGACATGACTTTTTTCAGAAACGGTGTTCGTATCTAGCAGTGTGGTATGACAATGCAGCCTCTCTAGCATCACACTTCAAGATCGCTGTTATTCCCACCTCTGGCTTTTAAAAAAAATTTCTTACGTTTGGTGAAACAGCAGCATTAATGGTAGTCTTACGTTTAGGTGTTTTCAAACAATGTTTAGTACCACTTTTTCCTTTATGTTCAACAAAAAATTTACAGCACACAGTGTGTACATAGTGTGCTGCTATGGACAGCAAATTGAACGCGTTGTCCTATCTAAGACATACACGAAGCCCACACCCACCACGGTAATACGAGTTTATATCCCAACTAGCTCCGCAGATGATGAAGAGTCTGAAGAAATGTATGTTGAGCCACAAGAAATTGTTCAGGTAGTTAGTGGAGACGGAAATTTAATTGTGTTGGGGGGACTGGAGTTCGCTAGTAGGGAACGAAGAGAAGGAAATGTAATAGGTGAATGTGGACTAGGGGAAAGGAATGAATGAGGAAGTCGCCTGGTAGAATTTTGCAAAGATAATAATTTAATCATCGCAAACACTTGGTTTAGGAATCGCGAAAAAATGTTCTACACGTGGAAAAGACATAGGGACACCATAAAGTTTCAGGTTGATCATATAACGGTACGACTAAGATTTCCGAACCTGATTTTAAATTGTAAGACATTTCCAAGGGGAGATGTGGACTCTGACTACAATTTACTGGTTACGAATTGTAGGTCAAAATTGAAGAAATTGCAAAAGGTAGAAAATTAAGGAGATGGGACCTGGATAGATTGAAAGAACCATAGACTGTTGAGAGTTTCAGTGGAAGTATTAGGCAAGAAGTTACCAGAAAAGGAGAAAGGAACATAACAGAAGCCGTATGGGTAGCTTTGAGAGATGGAAAAGTGAAGCGTACTATTGTCAGGACTGAAACGAACGATACCCCGACGACGAATATTGTTGGGATACTCGACGGGCAGAGAACGCCGCCGCCACAGAGCAAATCAACAACCAAGTCTGCTAGGCACGAACGATGCGACGCCGGCCGACACTCACACACAAGACAGTAAACACAAGTCCTACACACGCAGTGCTGCTATATAGGCGAAAGTAATAACAACCTGCTCGCTAGAAACCCGAGCCGGCTGTGCTATGGATGCTGACACCTGTTAAGCTACCTAGCTTTTGTCAGAAGTCGTGGTGTCACTCTTGCTTTCAATTCCCAATGGTCCTATTTGAAACTCGTAGTTTTTTTTATTTTTTAATTTTATTTATTTATTTATTTATTTTTTTTAGCTCAATAAGGCAAGGTGGAGATTATGCGTTCACTCGCCAGCGATTTGCAATACATACTTAATTTTCTGGCTTCCACGACGTTGACCGATGCTGCAGTCTTTCCTGAGACAGGTTACGAACACTAAATAATGACAGATCGCAGAAACGTGTGTGCTGTGCAGATTTATAACTATGAGGGAACGCCTATTCGACACAAAGAATTTGGACCACCCTGTATATATCTTTATTACAGAAGGGCATATTTTGTAAATAAAAACTGAAGCCTACAGCCTATACTACATATGACTATGGCTAAAGGGTAAATGGTCTGTCATTCATGCTTGCACAGTCGAATCAGAAAAAATTGAGATTAGTAAAGTCTCTTGCATGTAACGAAATAGGAAAAGGTACATGCGACATTAACCCTTAACTACCCTAGTGAAATGCTCATACACTAATACTCTAGTGGGGTCTCGGAGTACCCCAATAAGAAAAACGAAATTGTAATTTAAGGAAATTTTATTTTGAATTGCACTTTTATCAATGAATATTGTAAACATTTTTACATATTTGAGATATGATTACAAACAATTTTGGTACACTGAAAATCTGTGGTTGGGGCAAAAATGTTTTGAGCATTTTTCACACACTATTTTGGTTTTCTTGTCCACATTTCTTGCGCACTTGTAGCATCTAGCTTTGCTCATGGGTTCTGGCTCTGAAGATGTTGAGGTAAGAGGAGTACCACCAAGTTTAACAACAACGTCTCTAAGTTCACGAGAAAGGGGTCGGGCATCTCGACGTTGTATGTGGGGCATTAATAAATCCATTCCAAGCTTTTGTAGCAATTCCCTTCTTTTTAAATCATTTGTTTCATCAAGTTGTCTGGTGCACTGAAGCAAGACAGCAGCATTGACTCCTACTATGTTTAGAATGGCATAAAATACAGACATTGGCCATCTGCGTGTTCGCCGTGATAACGAATAGTTGGCGCACATTTGGACCAGTGCGTCCACTCCTCCTTTTGTGGCATTGTAATCAATGACCATTTCAGGTTTTTTCTGTTGAGTACTAATTTTCTGATCGTGATGCATAGATAAAAGCAACACAACAGCTCGACCTTTCCGAGGAACATAAGAACAAATTGTCTTTCCTTCGTTATGCCCAAATAATGCAGATTCTACTGGATGTTTGGTTTGAATTCTTCAGGGATATGCGGTTTATTATGCTTTAGAGTGCCTAATACAGTCAAAGTTTTGGCTTCTAGTTGATGGCAGAGTTCAAGTGACATGAAACAATTGTCTACTGTCACATGTCTACTGCTTCCCTCAATTGGTGTTATTAATTTCAAAGCATCTTGTGTTGGGATTGATAATGTACTTTTATTTGTCGCTTTTCCTGTGTAAACAAATGCATTGCATAAATAGAATGTTCGTGAGTCACAAAGGCACATAACTTTGAGGCCGTATTTGGCTGGCTTCTTGGGCATATACATGCGAAATTTGCACCTACCACGAAAGGATGCTAGCATTTCATCGATTGTCACGCACACTCCTGGAGTATAATACTTTTGACATTTGTCTATAAAGAGTTCCCACACATCTCTAATAGCTGCAAGTCTGTCATCAGCCTTCCTAGCATCTCTTGTAGCAGCACAATCGAATCGCAAACAAGACAAAATGAATAAAAACCTCTAAACGCTCATAGTGGCTCGAAACACATCACGACCAGTTCCATCATTAGCAAAAAGTCTAACAACATTTTCGTGATTGGATTTCATTACTTCAGATAAATAAAGTAGACCCAGAAATGTTCTCAGTTCTATTGTATCTAGCGGCTTTATGAACGCTGGCTTAGGAGCTCTGTATTTGTTTGACATTTCATGTATCTTGACATTTGTATTGGTGAGTATTAGTTCATTTAAACTGTTCATTTTATTTCATTCTACGAGTGGTTACGACGTAATAGCACCACCTGTAAGCGACCTTCACAAATACAACAAATCAATATTTTGCTGTGAAATTTTAGTGTTCGCCTCGATAGCTGAGTGGTCAGCTCGACGGTATGCCATATAAAGGGGCCTGGGTTCGATTCAAGGCTAGATTGGAGATTTTCTCGGCTCAGGTATTGGGTGTTGTGTTATCATCATACCACCCCCATCGATACGCAAGTCGCCGAATTCGTGTCAACTCAGAAGACTTGCACCAGCCGTTATGTGTACCCGACGGGAGGGCCTAGCCACATGAGATTTCATTTCATTTGCAGTTTTAGTTGCTCTAGGAGACAAATATGTTCGAAAATTTCGAACCTAAGGACATCACACACATCCATGCCCGAGGCAGGATTCGAACCTGCGACTGTAGCAGTCGCGCGGTTCCGGACTGAAGCGCCTAGAACCGCTCGGACACTGCGACCAGTAGAGCTGCCATTACGATTGTTTTTCAGCTTATATGAAATTTCACCACTTTCTATTCTGCTTTGAAATACTGAGGGAGCTTAAGAATGAAGGATCAAAGTATATGAAATCTATTGTAACGCGGCCACTGTTTTTTTGGGCGTTGATGCTTCGGCATGTCGCTGCAGAATCGGGGGCTTTTGGGCACCTCGAGACAGACCAGACCAGGCACTGCAGTACTGCAGCCTAAGCGGTAAAATTGGACTGCTGCAGGCCGACGCAAGCCGTTGCCACAAGTCCAGACCACGGATTTGTTGACAGAGCGAGGCTGAAAGCAGCGCTTCGGCTCAACATGTAGGCGCCCATCATCAATTTGAGCACGGGGATCAGCAGTCCAATAGCGTCTACTGAGATGGGAGGGGCACGCTGACGACCAGGCGCCACGAGACAACACGCAGTTGCTACCAAGGTTGGGCTTCTTCTATCAGCGCACCATCTAGTATGCGAAGCCCTCCTGAGACCTCATACTTGTGTAACAATTGGCTACTTCCTGGAACACTTCCAGCGGCTGCCAGATTCCTGCACTGGTGAGCAGTAGATCGACATCCGGACGGTTCCACTGCCCACGCTTTCACGCAGGCGCGGGTATCCAGGCACCACACGCCATCACACACAGGAGCGAATTCCGCCATTGGAGACTGGCATTCCCTGAAGGAAACAGGCGGACTTCAGCATTGCTGGCTCCATCCGTGGGCGGCTTTGTGCGAATATCGAGGCCGCAAACCGCTGCAATAGTTTTTTTTTTTTTTTTTTTTTTTTTTTTTTAGTCATCAGTCTGCTAAGTTAAAACTTTCCTGGCAGATTAAAACTGTGTGCCGGACCGAGACTCGAACTCGGGATCTTTGCATTTCGCGGGCAAGTGCTCTTCCTTTCATCCAGGAGTGCTAGTTATGCTAGGTTCGCAGAAGAGCTTCTGTGAAGTCTGGAAAGTAGGAGACAAGGTACTGCCACAAGTAAGGCTGTGAAGACGGGGTGTGAGTCGTGCTTAGGTAGCTCAGCTGGTGGCCTAGCGGTTCTAGGCGCATCAGTCTGGAACCGCGTGACCGCTACGGTCGCAGGTTCGAATCCTGCCTCGGGCATGGATGTGTGTGGTGTCCTTAGGTTAGTTAGGTTTAAGTAGTTCTAAGTTCTAGGGGACTGATGACCCTAGATGTTAAGTCCCATAGTGCTCAGAGCCATTTGAACCGTTTTTTTGGTAGAGCACTTGCCCGCGAAAGGCGAAGGTCCCGAGTTCGATTCTCGGTCCGGCACACAGTTTTAAGCTGCCAGGTAACAGGTTTTATGCGGCCCGCCACGAATTCCTCCCCTGTGCCAACATCTTCATCTCGCATTAGCACTTGCAACCTATATCCTCAATTATTTGCTGGATGTATTAAAATGTCTGTCTTCCTCTACAGCTCCCTCTACTGCCATGAAAGTCATGTCTTAACAGATGTCCTGTCATTCTGTCGGTGTTTCCCACATATTCTTTCGATTCTGCGCAGAATCTCCTCATTCTTCACCTTCTCAGTCCTCCTAATTTTCAGCATTCGTCTGTAGTACAATATATCAAATGCTTCGATTCTCTTCTGTTCCCGTTTCTCCGCAGTTCATGTTTCACTACCATACAATGCTGTGCCCCAAATGTACATTCTCAGAAATTTCGTCCTCAAATTAAGGCTTATGTTCGATGCTAGTCGACTTTTCTTGGCCAGGAGTGCCCTTTTTGCCAGTGCTAGTCTGCTGTTGATGTACTCCTTGCTCCGTCCGCCAATGCTTATTTTGCTGCCTAGGTAACAGAATTCCTTAACTTCGTGGCCATCAATTCTGATGTTAAGTTTCTCGCTGTTCTCATTTCTGCTACCCCTCATTACTTTCGTCTTTCTTCGGTTCACTCTCACTCCGTATTCTGTAAACATTAGCTTGTTCATTCAATGCAGCAGATCATTTAATTCTTCTTCACTTTCACTCAGGATAGCAATGTCATCAACGAATCGTATCATTGACATCCTTTCACCTTGAATTTTAATTCCACTCCTGAACCTTTCTTTTACGTCCATCATTACTTCTTCGATGTACAGGTTTAACAGTAGTGGGAAAGACTTCGTCCCTGTCTTACACCCTTTTTCATCCAAGCGCTTCGTTCTTGGTCGTCTACTCTTATTATTGGCTCTTGGCTCTTTACATATTGTATACTAGCCGTATCTCCCTATAGCTTACCCCCATTTTTCTCAGAATGTCGATCATCTTGCACCATTTTACGTTGACGAACGCTTTTTCCAGGTCGACACATCCTGTGAACGTGCCTTGATATTTCTTTAGTCTTGATTCCATAATCAACCGCAACATCACAACAGTCTCTCTGGTGCCTTTACCTTTCCTAAAGCCAAACTGATCATCATGTAACATACCTTCGATTTCCTTTTCCATTCTTCTGTGTACTGTCGTTGTCAGCAACGTGGATGAATGAGCTGTTAAGCTGGTTGTGAGATAATTCTCGGAATTGTGAAGATGATATTTTTCCGAAAGTCAGATGCTATGTTGCCATACTCATACATCCTACACACCACTGTGAATAGTCGCTTTGTTGCCACTTCCTCCAATGATTTCAGAAATTCTGATGGAATCTTATCTATCCCTTCTGCATTATTTCATCTTAAATCCTCCAAAAGTCTTTTAAATTCTGATCCCAATACTGGATCCCCTATCTCTTCTAAATCGACTCTTGTTTCTTCTTCGATCATATCACACAAATCTTCCCCCTCATAGAGGCCTTCAGTGTACTCTTTCCACCTATCCGTTCTCTCTTCTGCATTTAACAGTGAAATTCCCGTTGCACTCTTAATGTTACCACCCTTGCTTTTAACGCAAAAGCTAATGGAGTAAGAACTGCGGTCGCTTACGTGACAGTGCGACAGACGTCAGTTTGGCGGTGTCACACGCCGCCTTCCGCTAGAGATGGGTCGTTCGCGAATTAACGGGTCCACAGGAACTGTTTATCAAGATGAACGGAACGAGCCATGAACGAAATCTAAGGAACGATCTTTCATAGTTCACTTCGGTCGCGCCTTTCCTCTTATAGTTCCCGGGAACGGGAAACGGTCGATCTCGTTCCCGCAGCGGCACATCGGCCGGTCTCGTTTCAACCTCGGTCCCGTTTCCATCTGCTCAACCGGACTCGTCCTTCTTCGCGGTTCCACTGCCGACTGTTCATAGTTAGTTCGGTATAGAGTTCCGTCCGCTGCGCACGCCCTTCCTAGATCTGTTTTAAACTCTTTTTGAACTCTGAACTTCTACATCTACATTTATACGCCGCAAGCCACTCAGCGGTGTGTGGCTGAGGGCACTTTACGTGCCACTGTCATTACCCCCCCTTTCCTATTCAAGTCGCGTATGGTTCGCGGGAAGAACGACAGCCGGAAAGCCTCCGTGCGCGCTCGAATCTCTCTAATTTTGCATTCGTGATCTTTTCGGGAGGTATAAGTAGGGGGAAGCAATATATTCGATACCTCATCCAGAAACGCACCCTCTCGAAACCTGGACAGCAAGCTACACCGCGATGCAGAGCGCCTCTCTTGCAGAGTCTGCCACTTGAGTTTGCTAAACATCTCCGTAACGCTACCATGCTTACCAAATAACCCTGTGACGAAACGCACCGGTCTTCTTTGGATCTTCTCTACCTCCTCCGTCAACCCGATCTGGTACGGATCCCACACTGATGAACAATACTCAAGTACAGGTCGAACGAGTGTTTCGTAAGCCACCTCCTTTGTTGATGGTCTACATTTTGTAAGGATTCTCCCAATGAATCTCAACCTGGCACCCGCATAACCAACAATTAATTTTATATGATCATTCCACTTCAAATTGTTCCGTACGCATACTCCCAGATATTTTACAGAAGTAACTGCTACTAGTGTTTGTTCCGCTATCATATAATCATACAATAAAGGATCCTTCTTTCTATGTATTCGCAATTACATATGTCTATGTTAAGGGTCAGTTGCCACTCCCTGTACCTAGTGCCTATCCGCTGCCGATCTTCCTGCATTTCGCTGCAGTTTTCTAATGCTGCAACTTCTCTGTGTACTACATCATCATCCGCGAAAAGCCGCATGGAACTCTCGACACTATCTACTAGGTCATTTATTATTATTGTGAAAAGCAATGGTCCCATAACACTCTCCTGTGGCACGCCAGAGGTTACTTTAACGTCTGTAGACGTCTCTCCATTGAGAATAACATGCTGTGTTCTGTTTGCTAAAAACTCTTCAATCCAGCCACACAGCTTGTCTGATTTTCCGTAGGCTCTTACTTTGTTTATCAGGCGACAGTGCGGAACTGTATCGAAAGCCTTCCGGAAGTCAAGGAAAATGGCATCTACCTGGGAGCCTGTATCTAATATTTTCTGGGTCTCATGAACAAACAAAGGGAGTTGGTTCTCACACGATGGCTGTTTCCCGAATGCATGTTGATTCCTATAGAGTAGATTCTGGGTTTACAGAAATGGCATGATGCGCGAGGAAAAAATACACTCCTGGAAATGGAAAAAAGAACACATTGACACCGGTGTGTCAGACCCACCATACTGGCTCCGGACACTGCGAGAGGGCTGTACAGGCAATGATCACACGCACGGCACAGCGGACACACCAGGAACCGCGGTGTTGGCCGTCGAATGGCGCTAGCTGCGCAGCATTTGTGCACCGCCGCCGTCAGTGTCAGCCAGTTTGCCGTGGCATACGGAGCTCCATCGCAGTCTTTAACACTGGTAGCATGCCGCGACAGCGTGGACGTGAACCGTATGTGCAGTTGACGGACTTTGAGCGAGGGCGTATAGTGGGCATGCGGGAGACCGGGTGGACCTACGGCCGAATTGCTCAACACGTGGGGCGTGAGGTCTCCACAGTACATCGATGTTGTCGCCAGTGGTCGGCGGAAGGTGCACGTGCCCGTCGACCTGGGACCGGACCGCAGCGACTCACGGATGCACGCCAAGACCGTAGGATCCTACGCAGTGCTGTAGGGGACCGCACCGCCACTTCCCAGCAAATTAGGGACACTGTTGCTCCTGGGGTATCGGCGAGGACCATTCGCAACCGTCTCCATGAAGCTGGCCTACGGTCCCGCACACCGTTAGGCCGTCTTCCGCTCACGCCCCAACATCGTGCAGCCCGCCTCCAGTGGTGTCGCGACAGGCGTGAATGGAGGGACGAATGGAGACGTGTCGTCTTCAGCGATGAGAGTCGCTTCTGCCTTGGTGCCAATGATGGTCTTATGCGTGTTTGGCGCCGTGCAGGTGAGCGCCACAATCAGGACTGCATACGACCGAGGCACACAGGGCCAACACCCGGCATCATGGTGTGGGGAGCGATCTCCTACACTGGCCGTACACCACTGGTGATCGTCGAGGGGACACTGAATAGTGCACGGTACATCCAAACCGTCATCGAACCCATCGTTCTACCATTCCTAGACCGGCAAGGGAACTTGCTGTTCCAACAGGACAATGCACGTCCGCATGTATCCCGTGACACCCAACGTGCTCTAGAAGGTGTAAGTCAACTACCCTGGCCAGCAAGATCGCCGGATCTGTCCCCCATTGAGCATGTTTGGGACTGGATGAAGCGTCGTCTCACGCGGTCTGCACGTCCAGCACGAACGCTGGTCCAACTGAGGCGCCAGGTGGAAATGGCATGGCAAACCGTTCCACAGGACTACATCCAGCATCTCTACGATCGTCTCCATGGGAGAATAGCAGCCTGCATTGCTGCGAAAGGTGGATATACACTGTACTAGTGCCGACATTGTGCATGCTCTGTTGCCTGTGTCTATGTGCCTGTGGTTCTGTCAGTGTGATCATGTGATGTATCTGACCCCAGGAATGTGTCAATAAAGTTTCCCCTTCCTGGGACAATGAATTCACGGTGTTCTTATTTCAATTTCCAGGAGTGTATGTTCTAAAATTCTACAACAGATCGGTGTCAGAGATAAAGGCCTATAGTTTTGCGCATCTGCTCGACGACCCTTCTTGAAAACTGGAACTACCTGTGCTCTTTTCCAATAATTTGGAACCTTCCGTTCCTCTAGAGACTTGCAGTACACAGCTGTTACAAGGGGGGCAAGTTCTTTCGCGTACTCTGTGTAGAATCGAATTGGTATCCCGTAAGGTCCAGTGGACTTTCCTCTGTTGAGTGATTTCAGTTGCTTTTCTATTCCTTGGACACTTATTTCGATGTCAACCATTTTTTCGTTCGTGCGAGGATTTAGAGAAGGAACTGCACTGCGGTCTTCCTCTGTGAAACAGCTTTGGAAAAAGGTGTTTAGTATTTCAGCTTTAGCCGGCCGAGGAGGCCGAGCGGTTCTAGGCGCTACAGTCTGGACGGCTACGGTCGCAGCGTCGAATCCTGCCTCGGGCATGGGTGTGTGTGATGTCCTTCGGTTAATTAGGTTTAAGTAGTTCTAAGTTCTAGGGGACTGATGACCTCAGAAGTTAAGTCCCATAGTGCTCAGAGCAGTTTTCAATATTTCAGCTTTACGCATGTTGAAAGGGTGCAGTACCACCCGACATTGAAAATAGGTACAACATTCTTCATTATTCTTGTCAGAACAACACATTTTTTGTAAAAATAACTCAATTTCAATTAATACAGCGAAGCTGGATACCAGTGTGGGAAAGAATGACAATTTATTTACTTAATTGATCACATGTGCACTCCCACAAAATAAATCCCTACATCCAGTTTGGTGAGATCTGTGAAATGAATGAATGTATGGTCGTCTGCTAACCGCAGGTAGTGAATGTGAATATATGATCATCTTTGAGACGGTACTTGGGTCACCTTTGGTGGGACCAAAGAGATGAAATTTACCTGAGCTTTGAGCGTCTGAAATGTGGCTGACCAATACGGTAGCAAGGTGCTCCCCCACTTCGACAGAGGTGCGAGAGGACCTGAAGAACGGCCATGTTTCAGCACTCTGCCGCTGAATCTAGTGTTGGTAAGACCTGTCTTAGGCGTGCTCCGTAAGGACAAAAGTTGAAATACTTCCGAGTGCTTAAGTTAAGCTGAATTACTAGCGTGTTTACTATAAGTTGGAAATATTTAAGAAATGGCGTGTGCAGGACTTGACATTAGAGACGAGTACTTCCACATGGTGAGTACTGTGTGAGTCTCAATCTGTGTATGAGACAAAGGATAAAGAGAAATACTCGTCCATGGTATCAGTTGAGGACTCGCGTGTGTGATGAATATGTTCTTAATATTACTTTGCGTGTTATGTTTCCGTGTGACGCTTGATTCAAACTATAATACTCTGAGAGAGAAGCAAGGTGAGTCAGCCGACCATCCAGCAACGCCACTTGGCTTGCATTGCACAGGAAGACGTGTGTATATCGTCCAGAGTTCGTAGTAGGAAAGAAAAGTTACGAAGTGGGGCAGTGTCGTGTGGAACTGGGATGAACACTAATTGAAGTGGGAAAGCTGAAAGTGATGGGATTATAATGTTGTGACTATTCCTATGTTGTATTCCATGTTGCAGTGTGGTGTATGTCATGTAATTTAAGTATGTGTGGTTTGCATGGGAGAGTAGCAAGGTAGTTTCAGAGGTAGTGGGTTATGCATGTTCCTTTTGTACCGCTCGGTCTGGAGGAAAGTTTCGTGATGATGGTTGTGAGAGTCGAAGTGTGAGATATAGCAAAAGATCCACCATCCTATCCAGAAAGTGCACTGTAGCTAAATAATTACGAGACCATAAGACAGAGAATCACCAATGTAAAGCCATGCCCACTGGGCGGAATTTCTCATGTGTTATTGTTGTAGGTTATAGAATTTGTGTGTTTAGGTTATAGAATTTATGGGAATAAATAAGATAGTGAAAAGAAAAAGATTGGTGGCCTTTTCCTTCGAATAGTGTGTTGCCATGATACCCAGAATTTATGATGTGTGCGCCATTCATATGCAGGGCGATGGCCACGTGTTGATCAAAGCCGTTGAATAAGAACGAAAATGTGGTATTGCCAGTCCGTAGTGAACAGTCAGAATTGTATAAATTACTAATAGTCAGATGCGTGTTTCCGTTGCGCAATATCCAAGCAGGAGAATAACTTTTAACTTAATTGTGAGTACTGGAGTTCTTCATGTTACTTGATAACAAAAAAATGAATCCACTCGCTTGGCAGACCACTCATCTTGCAGGCCTGACTGCTTGATGCCACAGTATGAGCAAGGCATGCGGGTGCCTCTCAGTGTCATTCTCTGTTTCAATGCCATTATCATCCTAGAGTGTCTGGATATGCTATTTCGATCCACTTACTGATTTAACGTAAGACCAGAACTTCCTACGATTTTCTGTCAAGTCGGTACATAGAATTTTACTTTCGAATTCACCGAACGCTTCACGCGTAGCCCTCCTTATGCTAACTTTGACATATTTTAGCTTCGGTTTGTCTGACAGGTTTTGGCTGCGTTTAAATTTGCACTGAAGCTCTCTTTGCTTTCGCAGTAGTTTAGTAACTTTGTTGTTGAACCACGGTGAGTTTTTACCGTCCCTCACAGTTTTACTCGGCACATACCTGTTTAAAATGCATTTTACTTCTGGTTCTTTTCGTATTCTCTTCAGCGTCCGTGACCGGTAATTAAAATGTATTTTATAATTACCTAAATTGCATAAAATTAC
This sequence comes from Schistocerca serialis cubense, assembly GCF_023864345.2. Lineage (NCBI taxonomy): Eukaryota > Metazoa > Arthropoda > Insecta > Orthoptera > Acrididae > Schistocerca > Schistocerca serialis. The sequence continues at coordinate 21,282,902 of NC_064646.1, forward strand.
GTGGCAAAATGGCGTATCATTTTGCTTCACTATTTCGATAAACAGAAGAAGAAATGCTTGTTAAAAGGCAAGATTTTTTGTTATTACACATGCAAAGGAAGTTGGCACGGCACACACGAGTGGCCATTTTCCGTTTTTTTTTATCTAAGGTGAAAGAGCATGTACATTGTTATGGAAGGCATACCGACTTGCAATCAAATGACTCGAGTGTCTCATGTCACACTTTGTTAAGAGAATATGATAACTCATACGATATTATTTCAGTGGTACAGGGTGGCCCACGAGAAATCGGCCCCGAGTACTAGTGTGCCCATTGTCGCCTACCAATCGTCATCTATTGTTTCTACGTTGTTGTTTACATCAGTTTAATTTTTATTTCTTCGCTGCCTAATTATTACATGTTTATCTATTCTGCTCGTAGCATTCAAAAAATCCTGCGTAATTGGCGAGCAGTCTGTACCCGGGGCCGGTTCTTCGTTCGCCACCATATATTATTTCACTGCGATCAGCCACATAACGCTACAGTTGGCCAAACGAGAGGTTTTGCAGAATCGCGAAAATTACTTCTACAAGTGTGTGAGAATTCTGATATGAATAACAACTCTGTTCTCCAGGGCGGAGGCAAGTGCCCTCTCTTGGCGCCTTCCATCTTCAGTCACCTATGCTACTAATTTTCAATTTTTCATAAGAACCATATACCAAGCACAAATGAACAGTGAACGAATAAAAATAAACGGTTCCCAAAAAAGTGAACTAGTTCCTAAGGATGAACGAGTTTGCCCGTCTCTACCCTCCACGACCCCGATGCGGCGTTGCCGTCGCATCCACGGAGACGGTATCAGTGTAGACAACTGAGTAGACATGGTTTAACCTTTCGATGCTATCTGCCTTAGATATCAAAGCGTTGTTCGTGTAACCTTCACACACTCCGACTACCCAGCCATACGCAGAAGTGGTCCTATACCACTGGACCGCTTCCCTATTGATGATGATCTGATTACTGTGGACTGTAGGTGAGTAAGTAGCTGGTTTCTGTACAAGGGGGATGGATGGTTATGTGAGAAGTAAAGTACTTACGAGTAGGAGGAACTTTGTGTGGGGATTTGTGAGTGGTCGTGGAAACTGAAGTGAATATGACTTTTAGATGTATGGTAGTTAGATGTAAGAAGAGGGAACTGGAGAGGTTAGGCAGAAGAGCCTTCATTTACGGAGCTAGAAGGAAACGGAGAATGGTAGCCAGTAGAGCTGATTCTGTATCAGCTAATGGGTCTTGGGACAAGATGTAGAGTTTTTAGTTGACGCACAGCAGTGGCCACGATTAAGGTGTAGGAAGCATGGTATTTTCCTGAACAAGATGCAGAACATACAGGATGTCCAGAGGTGTTATATCAGTCTGGTGATGGATGGTAGCTACAAAAGAGGGTAAGCGGTGCAGAAGTGTATGCCGTGTTTCTTGAGCCGTTGAAAGCCTTATCACCTACATGCGTATGTAATATCTGAACAGTAGCATATTTGTCATTTCTCAGGTTAGTGTTCGAAGGTGGCTCTGGTCACTATGGGACTTAACTTCTGAAGCCATCAGTCCCCTAGAACATAGAACTACTTAAACCTAACTAACCGAAGGACATCACACATATCCATGCCCGAGGCAGGATTCGAACCTGCGACCGTAACGGTCGCGCGGATCCAGACTGTAGCGCCTAGAACCGCTCGGCCACTTCGGTCGGTAGGGTAGTGTTATTGGGTTAGTGCTGTTCATATACGCTAAGGTGACACAGTCATGGGAGAGCGATATGAAGGTCGACATTTGGCGGTAGTATCGCGTACACAAGATATAAAAGGGCAGTGAATTGGCGGAGTTGTCATTTGTACTTATGGGATTCACGTGAAAAAGCTTTAGACGTGATGACGGTTGCACAACGGCGATTATACTGCTGGCCATTACAATTGCTACACCAAGAAGAAATGCAGACGATAAATGGGTATTCATTGGACAAATCTATTATACTAGAACTGACATGTGATTGCATTTTCAAGCAATTTGGGAGCATAGGTCCTGAGAAATCAGTACCCAGAACAACCACCTCTGGCCGTAATAATGGCCTTGATACGCCTGGGCAATGAGTCAAACAGAGCTTGGATGGCGTGTACAGGTACAGCTGCCCATGCAGCTTCAACACGATACCACAGTTCACCAAGAGTAGTGACTGGCGTATTGTGACGAGCCAGTTGCTCGGCCACTATTGACCAGACGTTTTCATCTGGTGAGAGATCTGGAGAATGTGCTGGCCAGAGCAGCAGCCGAACATTTTCTGTATCCAGAAAGGCCCGTACAAGACCTGCAACATGCGGTCGTCCATTATCCTGCTGAAATGTAGGGTTTCGCAGTGATCGAGAGAGGGTAGAGGAACGGGTCGTAACACATCTGAAATGTAGCGTCCACTGTTCAAAGTGCTGTCAATGCGAACAAGAGGTTACCGAGACGTGTAACCAATGGCACCCCATACCATCACGCCGGGTCGTACGCCAGTATGGCGATGACGAATACACGCTTCCAATGTGCGTTCACTGCAATGTCGTCAAACACGGATGCGACCATAATGATTCTGTAAACAGAACTTGGATTCATCCGAAAAAACGACGTTTTGTCATTCGTGCACCCAGGTTCGTCGCTGAGTACACCGTCGCAGGCGCTCGTGTATGTGATGCAGCGTCAAGGGTAACCGCAGCCATGGTCTCCGAGGTGATAGTCCATGCTGCTGCAAAGGTCGTCGAACTGTTCGTGCAGATGGTTGTTGTCTTGCAAACGTCCCCATCTGTTGACTCAAGGATCGAGACGTGGCTGCACGATCCGTTACAGCCATGCGGATAAGATGCCTGTCATCTCGACTGCTAGTGATACGAGGCCGTTGGGATCCAGCACGGCGTTCCGTATTACCCTCCTGAACCCACCGATTCCATATTCTGCTAACAGTCATTGGATCTCGTCCAACGCGAGCAGCAACGTCGCGATACGATAAACCGCATTCGCGATAGGTTACAATCCGACCTATATCAAAGTCGGAAACGTGATGGTAATCATTTCTCCTCCTTACACGAAGCATCACAACAACGTTTCACCAGGCAATGCTGGTCAACTGCTGTTGTGTATGAGAAATCGGTTGGAAACTTTCTTCATGTCAGCACGTTGTAGGTGTCGCCACCGGCGCCAACCTTGTGTGAATGCTCTGAAAAGCTAATCACTTGCATATTACAGCATCTTCTTGCTGTCGGTTAAATTTATCGTCTGTAGCACATCATCTTCGTGGTGTATCAATTTTAATGGCCAGTAGTGTAAGAGAATTTGAACGTGGAAAGGTAGTTGAAGCTAGACGCATGGGACGTTGCAGTTCGGAAGTCTTAAGGGAATTCAATGACCCAATATCCACAGTTTCAAGAGTGTACCGAGAATAATTCAGACATTACCTCTCACCACGGACAACGCAATGTACGAGGTCCTCCACTTTCGACAGAGGGCAGCGGCCTTTGGATACAGTTGTTAGTGTTAACAGACAAACAACACTGCCTGAAATATCCGCGCAATCAATGTGGCACGTACGACAAACGTATCTATTAGGACAGTGCGTCGAAATTTGCCGTTAATAGGCTACGACGGCAGATGACCGGTGTGAATGCCATTGATAACTGCACGATATCGCTTGCAGCGCCTCTCCTGGTCTTGTGACCGTATCTATTGGACCTTAGACAACTGGAAAACCGTTTCCGGGTCAGGTAAGTCCCTATTTCAGTCGGTAAGAGCTGGTAGTAGAGTTGGAGTGTGGCACAGACCCCACGAAGCTATGGACCCAGGTCGTGAACAAGGCACTATGCATGCTGATGGTGGCTCCATAAAGGCGTGGGATGTGTTTACGTGGAATGGGCTGGGTCCTATCGTCCAACTTGTGTGGCGCATGCCCCCGGAGTCCAACCGCGTGCTGATGTAGTCGACGCCGTATAGCTGCTACTGCCACAGCACTCGCGGCGGAGTAGACACGATGCGATATAACGTCAGTCCCCGTAGATCAACGGGAGAGGAAAACCTGAAAAACTTCCGAAAAGGCGTTCCTCGCGTAGTCGTTGTATCTCAATTACAAGTCCGCAGCGTTTCCACTTATGCGAACTCGCATATTAGATGCTTTTTATTATTAATATTGTATTGTTAATTGCCCGGATTTGCAGTAGTTATTAATTCTTCTCTCGTTCGCATAGCACACACCACTGATTGCGAGGAAATATTTTAGTTAACAGTTTTTTCTTACGCTGTTGTCTCGTTGCTATGGAATTGTTGTGCTGGTATGCAGCGAGATCCAGAGATACTCTTTGATTCAGTCTTTGTAGGATTGCGTTGTAATACGAAAATATTTTAAAGTTCACTTCTCAACTAATGATGTGAATATTTGCACTTCAACGAAATAGTCTTTCATGAGTAGTCGTTGATTTAGTCATTTATCAAACTATTTAATGATGTAGTCCACATCGGGTATTTAACTGGTAACGAACAGTTTATTATTATTTTGTCACTAAATACTTATAACTCCCGCACCACACGCACACGGAATAGTTTAGTTAAGTCAGTCCGATTGAGTTATAGTTTCTTGGCAATTGCCGCAACTCAACGCTTTAGCGTAATTGTTTTATCTTGATAATGTCGTGTACTTGGGTCCTACTCAAGACTAATCGCGTGTATTCTTTCATAGAATGTTCACTTCTCCTTAAGGTCCAACTAATTTAAAGTCGAGTCCAATGTTCACAAATTCCGTTATTAGATTTCAATTAACCCGTAGCGCACGGTTAAATGAGTCTATCTGTTCCTGTCTCGGTTAATAAAATCAGTTTCCTAAGCCGTGAATCCCGTCACGCAACAAACACTTCTAAACTCGAAAACAATCTCATCACGATTCGCAATCTCAATAATTCAGATCATAACTGGTCTCGTACGTCTGCACTGGATGAGTTCTAGCAAGCGACTTCTTCTGTGGAAGAGCATTGTAGGCGCATTGAATTTCTTCGTTGTGCTTACAACTCTCTTCCACATAAAAGTTATCTCTGATGACATTACTTTGGACTTTTGAGATATTAATTTCACATTTGTCACATGGATATTTGTCCATTGCTGAAATAAGATGTTTCTTCTTTCTCTTTCGCTAACAAATGTGCTCAGTGGTGTACAATGTAGTCGTTGACAAAACTCTTTCGTGTTAGCTCATCGGAAAAGATGTCGTAACTGCCAAGATAATTTTCCCTGCTTCATGTTCTTTCTTAATTGACTTTAACGTGGTCGTTGGGGCGTTACAAACTGAACCGATCATTGACTGGAAGTGGTTATGTTCACCTAGTTGGAGACCATGTAACGGCTCCATGTGGGCCGCTAAATGGATCTATGAATGTGTGGAGGCAGCTAAGCCAACCGCTGTATTAAGTAGAGTGCGACTGCACTTGATCAGAGAGACCAGAGAGACATGATTTCCCCGCGCGTTAGCAGCTCACGTTAGGTTGCCAAACAGCTGCTGTGTGGGGCCTCCTGAGCCCTTCCAGCCACCGTGTGTGGACCCCGGACGAGGAGAGTACTGGGTATTCTCTTTCCTAGGACGCCAGTGAGTACGTGTGCTCTGAATAGCATCTCTGCTCGCTAAGTTGAAATGTGTGAGAGCTTTGAGTTTCCAGTAGTCACTGTGGTGCGTGCCATTGATACTCATGCCACACTAACTATTTCAATCAGGGAACGGTGTTAATTTCAGTAGCATTCAGTTTATTCGGTGAGATCTTTTGTGCAACTGTAACTTGGCGCGGACGAGCGGCGCCACCACGCGATGTACAGCTGTAGTTAGTTTGACGTATTATGTACGAATGTGTCGTGTGCTTTGTGGAATACCTGTGTTAAATTTTATTTAATTTACTGGCCAATTATTGTTTGGTTCCGAAGGACTTACTAGCCCGTACTCTGGTGAACCACGTGATTCTTTGTGAACCATGAGGCTCCAGTTCGACGTAAACACCTCTCGTGTTCGAATTGAAGCCTCCGTTGCATGACGATGTAGATGTGTTCTTGTTTAGTAAACTTATTTACAAAATTACTGAGTTGTACGGAATTTTGGAAGTGGACTTTGTTCTCTGAAACAGACCGTTAAAGGCAGTCGCGCTATAACCAAGTGCCTGTAACACCACAACTCTGTGGACGCTCATACATTTTCTACGTGTTTTACGAAGTTTGTTTTATTAGTTGTGCTGAATATTATTTTTGTAAATATGTTGTTAAGTTACAAATGCGATTTGTTATTTAAGAAAGAGAATACGCATGGGATGTTAACATTTTGTAAGTAGACACGCTGGCATAGTCAGGGAACAGCTGTTGTCAAAGCGTATAATAAATTGTAAACGTATTATCGCTGGGCGTGCGAGCGCGCCAAATAGTAGCATTTGGGAGTCGCGAGGATACTGTTGTTTGTTGTATTTATTCACAGGTGTGGCTATGCGAAAGCGCGGACTGTGCAGCTGGTCCCGACGGAAATTCGAGTCCTCCCTAGGGCATGGGTGTGTGTGTTTGTCCTTAGGATAATTTAGGTTAAGAAGTGTGTAAGGTTAGGGACTGATGACCTTAGCAGTTAAGTCCCATAAGATTTCACACACATTTGAACATTTTTGAAAGCGCGGAGATAAAAAGTCTGTTTCCGAAGTGCGGAGCAGTGTAAACTGAAATAGTTGTTTGGCGGATGTTTAATATGGGAAAGCTATGTGTATGGCATTTATTGGCCACATTGCAAATGCAGCAAGAGTAATTCACACAACATCAAGAGTACTATGGGCCCTTGTTATTGGCTATGGTATGGCAAGATCAACCTGTGCCCTATTTTACCGCTAAATGAAGCCGTTCGACAAACCAATGGCATCGTAAAGTAAAGTAAGACTAGACTTTTTATAACTAGAAGTGTAATAGGCTGAACATTATACTTGGAATTTTATTGCTTAAATAACACTGTTTTCGTGCACATTAGCACGCAAATAATTTTCCTAAGTCGTTATCCAAGTAGTATCCATCCCATTCCTTTGTACGAACCGAGATAATCATAAAAAGAACTGAACATTAATTTAGCACGTTATTGATACATAATTTTTCCAACTTTTGGACAATTACCTAATAATGAAATCTGTGGCTGTATTATGAATAATATCAGAAACAGAATGATGCGAAAGGCAGTATTAATTCATTTGCTAAAAACAGAGTAACTTTCATAATAAAAAATTGGTAGTAAAACTTTACGTAACTTGGACACTGAATTTCACTGTCAAAGCACAGTTTCTAATTTGTAGCTTGTGGCATAATTTATAACTCTTATTGCGACGAAATATCAGAGTAACTGGTAGCTAAATGACAGTTCTTACTAATGAGTAAATTGAAACAATCTTTCTGCCTGTTACAATTACGACAGTCAGTATTACGGTAACTTTACAAAGACGTTTCTGTCCACAGCCAGTAAACAATCTTACTTTAATTGATCTTTGAAAATTAATGTAATGTGTCATATGTGTTTGCTATTTGATTGTTATCTGACTACTGTGACACGTGTGGTGTGAAGTACTTGAAAGTGTGCGTTAGGTACTGTTCCTACGTCATGACGCCAATGACTGTCCTTCGTAAGATTGCTTACGACTGTTAAGTTCAGTTTCAATTTAATTATTCTAGTGCCGGTGAGGAACTGGCGACCGTTGGTTATTTTCATTAATGACATACTTTGAAAACGTGTTTTCCAATTTTTCCACTAACTACTGTTAATTAAAAATTAGTTTACGTAATAAAAATATATAAAGTTAACCAAACTTTGTTTATAATCGTCATTGCTAAAGTACTGAGCTGTGATGACTCGGTTATAACTATATATACTTCTCTTGATTTTGCATTACTCTTCGGAGTAGATGCCTTTTTCCCACAGATTAGGGACTTTAGGTACGCAGTCATATAGAAAATCCTAATTAGCCGGAGAGGTAGGAGGGTTACAAGCTTACATGTGAAATAGGGAAGCTTTTTTCTAAATTCTTTCGTTGTGTGAGTGATCACTGTGAACGTGATGTGTGTGATCTTGATAAATCGTATCCAGTAATTTAGCACATTTCGGTCCAGATGCTGCGCTGTATAATGTACCATGTGTCGATACTTACGTGCTAGCATTCTAAGTAACTGTATTTTAACTTCTGTGTGTGTGTTACTGGCCAATGGCCTTGCTGCAGTGGTACCACCGGTTCTCGTAAATCGCTGGAGTTCAGCGCTATCGGGCTGGGCTAGCACTTGGATGGGTGACTGTCCTGTCTGCCGAGCGCTGTTGGCAAGCGGGGTGCACTCAGTCCTTGTCAGGCGAACTGAGGAGCTACTTGATTGAGAAGTAGTGGCTCCGGTCCCATAAACTGACATACAGCCTGGACAGTGGAGTGCTGCCCACATGCCCCTCCATACCTGCATGCAGTGACGCCTGTGGCCTGAGGATGACACGGCGGCCATTCGGTACCGTTAGGCCTTCCAAAGCCTGTTCGGACGGAGTTTAGTGTGTGTTACTGTTAATGAGGAAATATATGTGAATCATTGCTGAATTCTTCGTTATTACATCTCACAGTGTCATTCCGCTCACTAGTTAGGATTCTTAAAATCAGTCAATTTGCACCTCCTCTTAGCAATGTTTCAATGAACACTAACTTGATTATTGTACGAGAGCTATTCGGAAAGTAAGGAACGATAGGTCGTGAAATGGAAACCATAGTGAAAGTCAAAGCTGTTTTATTTGCAACAGTTAGTTACAACTTCCAGACACTTATCTCCATAGTCGCCGATCCAACTTAGACGTTTGTCATAGCGTTGTATCAACTTTCCAATACCCTCGTTGTAGAAGGAAGCCGCCAGAGCTTTCCACCAATTCTCTACGCTGGCCTACAGCTCGTTGTCTTTGTCAAAATGTTGTCTTAACAGCCAGCAGTTCATGTGAGCAGAGATGGAACTCAGAAGCAGAAATTTACGGGCTGTATTGTGGGTAATCAAACCTTTCCAATTGAAAATGATGCAGGGGCATCTTCATTGCCCCTGCAGAATGCGGCTGAGAATTGTCTTGAAGAAGAAAGTGCATGACAGTTATGTCATGTTGGGTGCATAGCTTCAGGCGAAATTTCTCACCAGGCCCTCGTACTTGGCGCTAGACACTGTTGTTCTAGGTATCTTTGTATGCTCCCTGTCTGCTCAGAACTAAAAAGAACGACATAACGCGACCGATGGGCATACTGGAGACACTGCCCAACACACCTGTGCAAAACTTCATCGGATTTTCACTGTGGTTTCCATTTTGCGACCGATATGTTCCTTACTTTCCGAATAACCATCGTATATACAATATAGGAATTGGTACTTTATTAAATCGTCAAATAATCTGTGAGTTAGCGCCTTTTTATCAGTTTTATTTAATAAATATTTAAATAAATTTGGCCCACTAATCAGAAATTTTGTGTTTGGTTCTTATTGCAGGCAAGCAAATGTAGCTTCTACTTCCAGAGTCATTTTTGGGATTTAGGAAAATCATAAAAAAGATATTAAACGTAGCTGATCTTACCAATAGCAATACCAAAAGACGAGAGGTATCGCTGAACCTTTGCAGTCATTCATGGACTTCATGCTCCCAAACAATGACTGAAGAGCACCACGACCGAGGCCGCAATTATTCTGAATAATTGGAGCGAATCTTTCGTATGTTTACATGTATTACATTAAATTTATTTGGATATTAAATTTTTTCTGATTCAGTTGCCTTTATTAGCACCATGCGCCGCTCAACTGCAAATTTCTCTGTATTTCGAATTAAGTTTGAAGACGAGATTACATGCACACCCATGTGACATTTGCCTCAAAGGTCAACAGATGTTTGTTAGGATGTACGACCTTGGAATGCCAGCAGCTTTATAAACTCAACAGTTTACTGTGTCTAGGTCATTGTTTGAGTGAATTAAAATAAATTAACATTCCTAGGAAGAAACTTAGATATAGTTTAATGCATGAGTTCGCGAACAGGAAGAGTAAATCGGAACAAGCAGGAATGTATAAAATATGGCGTGCATGTTGTGATACGAGCTGTATAGGACAGGCAGAAAGAACATTTTCAACTAGATGTGTAAAAGACAGACACAAAAGGAGTTTTGATAGCAAAATGTAAGTAATCACTGATAAAGTAGCGAAATGTTATTTTTTTTTCAACAAAATTTCATTTAGACATAAAGTGATCTTCTTTTAGCTCTCCAAACACATACACATTAACATAACTTTGTTGAATATGTCAAACTACCAGTATGCGATAGTGAACAGATGTCTTTACACACAGTAGTAACTTAGAGATTGTAAGGTAACGACAAAGAGAAAGAAAACGATTTTAGGCCTAATTTTCGTAGAATAATTACCGCTTGGAACACATTCACATTTTACAGATTTAAATAACGAATGCCCACTATTGACGGTGCAAAGGTGCTGAATCATGTTTGCGTTTGTATGAAAAATGTTTGCTTAACAGGCGGACGTTATATCCGATAAGTTTCTGCAGATGATGTTTCTCGTTAGAGACGAAGGACAATCCCGGCTGGGAAACGACGGGATAGGAAATTGGCCGCGTACTTTTCAAAGAAACCATGGCGTTGTCTGCCGTAAGACATATAAGGAGACCACGGAGAACCCAAACGTGGATGGCCAAAAGAAGTGTCAACCCCCAGAAGGCAAGTCCATTGTATTAACCATTGCGCCACGTCCTTCGGTGTTTCCTGCCGAGTATGGATTTAAAGATACGGAGCAGATTCAGATTTCAAAATACGTCAGGAGCATTTCTGAACTGTAATGAGAACTGCTGCTGTTCCTTTTCCTGAAACGTCGAAGGGCACGCTGTTGATAATACGGAACAATGCCAGACAATACGTGCATCACTCCATGACGAAATTTACTCTTTCTAGTGTATGGCTTATTTCAGTGACTATTGTACTGCCCGCTAATTTTGATATGGCATGACTCTGAACGTTTAATCGAAAATTCTCGTTTGCCGTTGAGGTATTATTCAGGCACTGTACGTATATTGTAGTTATCCATTCGTATTACCTATGCTGCGTTCAGTGTAACATCGCGTTCCACAGAGGATGATATAGCATACTATTAAAGAGACCGTTATCGCAATGATCGAAGTGACTTACAACTAAACAGTGTCTCATGGGAAATTTAAAAAATTTAATACCGTCAGATGGTGCACTAGACTGCAAGAACCAACTGGAAATGGCTATTTAACGCGTGTCATGCTTAACAAAGGCCGTATCCGGGCCTCTTATTATCATAATCGCAGCCACACTGCGATTTATGTTCGTTTTAATTACTGGACGCTGGCAGTAAATTAATTTAGAGCTCCGATATTAATACCGCTTGAAATTACTTTCATTGCCTTTTTTTAAAAAATGATTTTCAGCACCACACTAATTACTAAAACAGATGAGGTTTAGAAAAAATGTTAATTTCCGGCAAGGGAAGTCAACTGTCCAATTTTCAGTTATTAACCAAAGGAAAAAAGTAGATGTAACTATTCAAGGTGATATAAACGAAATTTTGCTCGTCTTATGACAGGCCACGTAGATCATTAACGTTTGTCTTGTGTCAGCTTCATGGATAAGTTAGTTCTGTTTGCATTACTGTTTAATGTAGTCGCGATATGAACGTTTGTTTTATATGTTGAAACAACAATTCCGGGTCGTCACACTATTCTGATTAGGACTGTTTATCGCTAACGGAAATTCATCTATTGATCATTATTTAAAAATTTGTGACTAAACCCAGGACGTGTCATATTTTTCTGGAAGATAACACAAGCGAAGAATGTCCAAAACCGAAAGCATAGTTGAAAAAAATCAAGAAAGTTTTCAGTATGGTACGACCGGCCAGTAGAAGTGTATGAAGTAGGTAACGCTTTAGGTATTTCAATTTATTGCATAATGTTCACAGTCTTATAAATAATATCTGTACACCCCTGCCATGCGGAATCTCCCGAGAGGGTGACCCATCTGTGTTTAAGGAGACACGGTAGGAACGGAATAGTTCAGTCAGGAGAGGTCAGAGACTTCGAAAGTGGACTAGTCATTGGATGTCACATGAGTGGTAAATACGCCAGGGACATTTCAAACCATCTAAAGCTTGAAGAATGTTATAACAACCGCCAAGAGCTGCTGATAAAATTTCTTCATTTAAAAACCAGTTTCCGTTCAAAGACCTTCATCAAGTTCATAAAACTACTTATAACATCATATTAAGTGATATAAAATCGTTGGCATTGTAAGTAGGCTGTTTAGGCTTTTATGTTGGTAACGCCACGTAGCGCTCTGTATGAAAATCACCGGCTGTGCTGTGTGCAGTCTGTGGCTGGTTGGCATTGTTGGAATATTCACTATTGTAGTGTTGGGCAGCTGGATGTGAACAGCGCGCAGCGTTGCGCAGTTGGAGGTGAGCCGCCAGCAGTGGTGGATGTGGGGAGAGAGATGCCAGAATTTTGAGAGTGGACGATCTGGACGTGTGTCCATCAGAAAGAGTAAATCTGTAATATTGGATATCATGAACTGATATATATACAGACAGGAGATAATACGAATTTTTACCACTCAGGGAGACAGGCCTTGGCCCGTATTTTACGAATCTACACAAAATCGAAAGATAGATGAATGACAGTGTTGCACTGTAGCAGTGTGAGCGCTCAAGAACACGTATTATGTTACTGTGCGCTAAATGAAATCGCAGCTGGTAACGGTCGTCAGACATTACGGGCGTTGTGTCCCAAAGCAGCATCGAGGAGCGAGTCAGCCGGGCTCATCTTTGGTGACACTGTAGCCGCAGTGTCCATAAAGGCCAAGTAAGACTTGGCGGCAGTATGCTGCCTTCCTGGCTGGACAATATATTTTCCAGTTTATAAACAAACAGAGCGCTAAAATCGGTAGTCCACTAAAGTTTTACATTTTCTCAAAAGACATCATAGTCGCCGTTGACCGTATAAAATATTTATCGTTACTATTGCAATTTCGGCCTTATGGCCATTTTAAGGTAACACTGATAAGTTACCTAAACACAAAAATACACTCCTGGAAATTGAAATAAGAACACCGTGAATTTATTGTCCCAGGAAGGGGAAACTTTATTGACACATTCCTGGGGTCAGATACATCACATGATCACAATGACAGAACCACAGGCACATAGACACAGGCAACAGAGCATGCACAATGTCGGCACTAGTACAGTGTATATCCACCTTTCGCAGCAATGCAGGCTGCTATTCTCCCATGGAGACGATCGTAGAGATGCTAGATGTAGTCCTGTGGAACGGCTTGCCATGCCATTTCCACCTGGCGCCTCAGTTGGACCAGCGTTCGTGCTGGACGTGCAGACCGCGTGAGACGACGCTTCATCCAGTCCCAAACATGCTCAATGGGGGACAGATCTGGAGATCTTGCTGGCCAGGGTAGTTGACTTACACCTTCTAGAGCACGTTGGGTGGCACGGGATACATGCGGACGTGCATTGTCCTGTTGGAACAGCAAGTTCCCTTGCCGGTCTAGGAATGGTAGAACGATGGGTTCGATGACGGTTTGGATGTACCGTACACTATTCAGTGTCCCCTCGAAGATCACCAGTGGTGTACGGCCAGTGTAGGAGATCGCTCCCCACACCATGATGCCGTGTGTTGGCCCTGTGTGCCTCGGTCGTATGCAGTCCTGATTGTGGCGCTCACCTGCACGGCGCCAAACACGCATACGACCATCATTGGCACCAAGGCAGAAGCGACTCTCATCGCTGAAGACGACACGTCTCCATTCGTCCCTCCATTCACGCCTGTCGCGACACCACTGGAGGCGGGCTGCACGATGTTGGGGCGTGAGCGGAAGACGGCCTAACGGTGTGCGGGACCGTAGCCCAGCTTCATGGAGACGGTTGCGAATGGTCCTCGCCGATACCCCAGGAGCAACAGTGTCCCTAATTTGCTGGGAAGTGGCGGTGCGGTCCCCTACGGCACTGCGTAGGATCCTACGGTCTTGGCGTGCATCCGTGCGTCGCTGCGGTCCGGTCCCAGGTCGACGGGTACGTGCACCTTCCGCCGACCACTGGCGACAACATCGATGTACTGTGGAGACCTCAAGCCCCACGTTCTGAGCAATTCGGCGGTACGTCCACCCAGCCTCCCGCATGCCCACTATACGCCCTCGCTCAAAGTCCGTCAACTGCACATACGGTTCACGTCCACGCTGTCGCGGCATGTTACCAGTGTTAAAGACTGCGATGGAGCTCCGTATGCCACGGCAAACTGGCTGACACTGATGGCGGCGGTGCACAAATGCTGCGCAGCTAGCGCCATTCGACGGCCAACACCGCGGTTCCTGGTGTGTCCGCTGTGCCGTGCGTGTGATCATTGCTTGTACAGCCCTCTCTCAGTGTCCGGAGCAAGTATGGTGGGTCTGACAAACCGGTGTCAGTGAGTTCTTTTTTCCATTTCCAGTAGTGTACAAAAGTGAAGCACAGAGTATATATACATAATTAAGCAAACATTTCATTAAGAAACTAGCTCAACTATAAAAATTGGACATAAATGTACACTACTTACATTCTGCCAGAATATAAAACTATCTGACCGGAATGTCTTTTTTTTCCCTTTATTGTAATTTTAACACCTGTACAACATGTAGGCTGGCAGCAGAATTCTACGCTGCTCTTCAACCTTAGAGTAGACAATGAGAAAACATAAAAAATACACATAATTGACATAATGGCAGGTAAAAAACAGTAGACACAGTATACAAAAACAAGGAGCCGTTCACACTCGACGATAATCCACACTACAAACTGTTGACATGACGCACAAACACTGATGATTTCGATGGCACTTGTGAACGCTGGAGCGTGACGGCGAACACTAAACACAAAACACGATGGCACACACGAGAAACGGATGGCGATGATCTTCGGCGCGCGAATGTCCACGTAACATGTGTGAGTCCGGGGATCTGCCAAGAGGGGAAGAAGGGTGAGGGGCAGGGAGAGGGGAGAGCAAAGATGCCAATGACAGAGGAGATGGGAGGAGGAGTGGAGGTACGGGGGTAGGGGAAGCCTGGGGGAGGAGTGGGGAGAAAGGGAGGAGCGAGGGTAGGGGGAGAGAAGGGAGAGAGGGTGCCCAAAGGAACAAACACAGGAAGATGGAGGGAGGATCAAAGTTGGTAGGAGGGGTAGATGGAGGGGAGGAGGGCATCATCAGGGAGTGGGAGCTGGCGGAAGCCACCTTGGGAGAGGGTGTGGAGAGTGGAGAGATGGGGAGCAGGTGGGACGTGGAAGTACAGGTGCGACAGCAGATAGGGGCAGGAGAGAATGGGAGAGACCAGCAGGTGAGGAGGATTGAGTTTGCGGGAGTAGCAGATGATCCGTATCTGTTCGAGGAAAAGGATGAGGTGGGGGAGGGGAATTAGGTCGTACAGGATTCGCTTGGGGGAGGGGAGACAGATGCGATAGGCAAGGCAAAGAGCATGGCGTTCTAGGGTCTGAAGGGATTTGTAAAAGGTTGGGGGAGCGGAGATCCAGGCAGGGTGGGCGTAGCAAAGGATAGGGCGAATGAGGGATTTATAGGAATGGAGGATGGTGGAGGGGTCCAGACCCCAAATACGGCAGGAAAGGAGTTTGAGGAGACATAGTCGGGAGCGTGCCTTGGCTTGGATCGTCCGGAGGTGAGGGGTCCAGGAGAGGCGACGGTCGAGTGTGTCACCAAGGTACTTAAGGGTGGGGGTGAGGGCAATAGGATGGCCATAGATGGTGATGTAGAAATCTAGGAGGCGGAAGGAAGGGGTGGTTTTGCCTACAATGATCGCCTGGGTTTTGGCAGGATTGACCTTAAGCAACCACTGGTTGTACCAAGTGGTGAACCGGTCAAGATGGAAGTGGAGAAGGTGTTGGGAACTCTGCAGGGTGGGGGCAAGGGCAAGGAAGGCGGTGTCATCGGCGTACTGGAGAAGGTGGATGGGGGGTGAAGGCGGCCGCATGTTCGCCGTATACAAGAGGTACAGAAGAGGGGAGAGGACGGAACCCTGGGGCACACCGGCAGAGGGGAAAAAGGTGTAGGAATCCGTGTTGTGGATGGTGACGTAGGAAGGACGTTGGGAAAGAAAGGAGCCGATCAGACGGACGTAGTTAATAAGAAGGGCGAAGGTTTGGAGCTTGAAGAGGAGACCGGAATGCTACACGCGGGCATAGGCTCGTTCAAGGTCAAGGGAGAGGAAGATAGCGGAACGACGGGAATTAAGCTGTTCGGAGAGGAGATGAGTGAAGTGAAGGAAAAGGTCATCGGAAGAGAAGGACGGCCGAAAGCCACACTGGGTAACGGGAAGGAGGTGGTGCTGGCAGAGATGCTGGTGGATGCGTTGGGTGAGGATGGATTCCAGGACCTTGTTGAAGACCGAGGTAAGGGTGGTGGGACGGTAGGAGGAGACAGCGGAAGGCGGTATACCAGGTTTAAGGAACATCAGGATAAGCGAGGTTTTCCACAGGTCGGGGTAGTAACGGTGGACAGGACTACATTGTAGAACCTGGCCAGAGTGGAGAGGAAAGAGACAGGAGCTTCACGAAGGTGGCGGTCGGTCACACGATCGTGACCAGGAGCAATGTTGCGTTTTGTGCGGAGTGTAGCAATGCGATCCTGTGTAGTGGTAGGGGCATTGAGTTCTGTGTGTGTGCAGTGTTGTCCAAGTACTGGAAACCAGGAGCGAGGGGAGGGACAGAGGTGTCAATTCGATCGCGGACATACGGGAAGAGGACAGGAGTGTCGTCAAAAGCAGCGTTTTGACTGTGAGAGTCCCACAAGATCCGATGAGTACGACACTTATTACATCGTAATATGTTGTTAAATATATACTGAACTGCCGATGTTACCATGTCACAATTACAAGTTCAGGTGCACTGACAACATGTGGAGCGAAAATACATTTACTAAAGATACTGCCTGTGCACGTGGCAAAGATAGTGCACACCAAGGATACAGCTTATAAGATTTAGATAGTAAAGTCTTTTCATCTGTCGACATCATACAGCTTGTAATCGGCAGTAGGATAGGATGGGAATATTTATTTATAACATAGTAAAGGAAAATACATGTGTTATCTGTTAATAAGCTCTCACATTGATTTAAGTGCTCGTAAATGAGATGAAGACAGAGCTCTGATATATAATACTTTGTATGCGTATAAATTTTACGAATATAAATGGCGTACAACGCTCGCCAGCAATCCAATTCACTG
Source organism: Schistocerca serialis cubense (assembly GCF_023864345.2). Lineage (NCBI taxonomy): Eukaryota > Metazoa > Arthropoda > Insecta > Orthoptera > Acrididae > Schistocerca > Schistocerca serialis. Next base: position 21,300,248 of record NC_064646.1, read on the forward strand.
TGCAGCACCACAAATTCTGACAAAACATCACAATGCCTCCGCGCAAATACTTGATGCACCCTTCAACCAGGCTCTATTATAGCAAACAGGACTAAGTAAATATGTATACTATTCCATCGAAATTGTTTAAAATGTTTTCGGTAAGTGTCTAAAATAACTGTAGAGTTTTATAAATTACTGTTGAAGTAGATTGATACAATAAATCACAAGCCTCGTATACAATAAAATGTCGAGGCTACATTTCATTTATAAAACATACAAAAATAAAATACATTGGAGTATGCTTTTCTTCCCTCGTTATAGTCCATAAACCTTACTTTACAGTAAAACACCCCAGATTACTGATAAAATTTGTTACTTATGATTTAAGACAAAACTGGTCAAATACATCACATAAAAATTGGCGATCTTAAAATACATAAAAGAAGAGAGATTTTCATTGTACACTTTCGGTTTTTTTTTATAGGGGGACTGCATCTTTTCTATTCTGTACTACGTATTTTGTAAGGATTTTAGCACGTTTTCAGCCGCACCACATCCTTCACGCCGTAGCGCCTGTTTTGTTTCCATCTCTCCTCACGCCGCCTGCAAACATCCTGCACATTGCAGAGCGGTCCGTACTGCCTTGCCTGCTGCTTCCAGCTTGTGGCACGGTGAGGCTCTTCTCGGATTTGAGTTCATGCACTTGACTTGTCTAGGTACGTTACTAGTCTACAGCTTTGCTTGGCTTTTATCCTGGTTTTGTTTCCGTAGGTTTTATTTCCGTAGGTTTTATCCTGTCCTCTTCATTTTACTCGTAACTTCGGACTACCGCTTTCAGCGCTGTATGAGTTTAGAACTTGATGTTACTGGTGGGAAGTGGCTCTAAAGCAGTTATCTTTCCACTGCGATGTGTTAAATAGAATCCCTGTGACTACGTTCAGAATTCTTTGTAATTTTTTTCTTCGTTATTAATTTTTGTACAGATCACGAGCGGGTGCGTCTTCAGTTGACGTGAAACAGGCAGTGATTTTGAACGAAAATATTTTACAGCCGATGCGGATCATTTAATTCAAAATATGGTTTTCAAATAAATTAGTGACTGTCTTGATGGACGTTTTGAGATAATGAGAAGGAACTGACAAAATAGTCTTTGTTCCGTATCTGGCGACTCCGCGACCTTCACAAACCTTTCCTATATCTCCTCAGTACAGGATCTAGCCGTCAACTAAAGTCTGGTCGCTATGCAGCCTGCATGCCAGGAAGAGGAAGAGGAAAGGAACTTAGAAGCTCTGTGGAAGATGGATGTCGCATAATTTGAACGCTGACAAAAAACAAGGGCAAAATTAATTTCTCACAGCTCTTCCGACAGTTTTAAAACTAGTCCAACTGAGTGCATTCACCGATGTTACCGTGCCCGAGGCGCCACGGCCAAAACTGCAGTCGAAGCAGTTGAAGGAAGCTGGTGGTCGTGAACGAAAAGCGGCAATATCGATCGCATCCGCTGCAAAGAATAACAGAGTTTAATAGGATACTACATGGTTTCTCCTTCTTCATTACTTTTCACAGGCTGCTACAAATATCTTTTGGTGAAGCTGGATGCCAAAAAAGCAACACGAGAACAGATCTACAAAGCATAAAAAATGTTTCATCAATTTAACGAACATGTCATTGAACAAAGGTGGAACTTATGAATTTGGCGTACGAATTGTTATTAATGTTCTCTGCCCACGGATCTGGCGTCCGTTAACACCCACCTCTGTCAACGTCTAGGGAAAATTGTAACCGTAGAACATTTTGAAATCAGTGAAGAGCTTATGAATACGCTAGGTGGGCATCTTACAGATTTTTACAGAACCCGATTTCACTTTGGAATCTTCACATTCAGTAAACGTTGGAGAACGTGCATTAGTCTAAAAGGTGTCTACGTCTAAAAACTACATTCACTGGCGGGTGAAAACTTATCCTTGCCCTTGTAAAAGCTGGACGTGTATGTGGGTCATGGTTGACTTATCATGCTACTCGTATTTCTGGATAGCTCTGAGTCCTGTAACTAGCGGCTGGTATTAACTGGGAACTGTACAGATGGTGTTTAGAGAAAGTGTTTCACGTACTAAGCCGGCTCTGTGTGCACAGAAACCAATACAAGAGAGTCGGTTTCCGATCGCTGCTTACGCGCCTCGCGGGATTAGCAGAGCGGTCTCAGGCGCAGCAGTCAGGGACTGTGCGGCTGGTCCCGCCGGAGGTTCGAGTCCTCCCTCGGGCATGGGTGTGTGTGTTTGTCCTTAGGATAATTTAGGTTAAGTAGTGAGTAAACTTAGGGACTGATGACCTTAGCAATTAAGTCCCATAAGATTTCAAGCACGTTTGAACTTTTTTTTTTTTTTTTTTTTTTTTGCTGCTTACGCTCTCTCCCGTACCCAGGACGGCAAATCAGATTAAGCTGAGCTAGAGGAGTTGAGAGATGCCTTGGAAGAAAGTCCGACAAATGAGTTGTACCGCCAGTCGCCTCAGGGTGACGTGGGAGTAGGTGTTCACACAACTGTGCACGAGCTCAAAACTGAAACCTTACAAAGCGACGGTAGAACATCGACTGACTAATTCAGTTATTTTTCCTCTTCGTTAGTATACAACTGGCTATTGTAGCAGGTAGTTCAAACGTAAGGTGAATAATAGTGTTGTAAGCGACTGTTACATACTATGCAGGGAGGAGACCCCCCGAGAGGGATCATTGCCGACAAAATTTTATTAAATAGAATTTTCCATGCATAATGTTCGGCCGTAGCCGGCTTGGGCATACTGTGGTGGAAGGTGCTGGCCGGAAGACCATGGTCGGCACATTCCTGCCACGTGCTCCTCGGTCAGACTCAAGTCCCACGGGTTGGTTGCGCTGACGGGCGTACGCTACTAGCAAGACGCGTTGGCGGAATCAATCCTCCAATCAGAGACTAATCGTGTGATCACGTGGGGACGCGGCCGGGAGCGGCGAGGGCGGCTTGGAAACAGCTCCGCGCTCTCTTAGCTTCTGACCTCGGCCCCGAGTAGTCGCTCCTCTAGCCTCTGCCTCTCTGATGAGCAGACGGCAACCCCTCTTGGGGCTGCTCGGCCCTACGTAGGCACCACTGTACCATCATTACAAGAATAAACTGGGTCCATTCCACTTCAATTAATTTTCATTTTACAACGCCCTCCGCTCCTGACCTCTATCCTGACGAACAATACTACGAGGTGCGACAATAAAATAATGAGACTGATGTGAAAACAAATGTTGCTTACCGTTTTAGTCAGGTTAAAGTGTTGTCTCCTTCAATGTAGTTCCCCTCTGATTGCACACACTTTTTCCAGCGCTTCTGCCATTGATGGTAACATTTCTGGAACTCATCTTCTGTAATATATGTTGTGTTGTTTGAAAATAGTGTACCTTGACCGCCGTTTTGACTCTTGGAAATAGAAAAAAGACGCACGGAGCGATATCTGGTGAATAAGGTGGTTGTTGTAGTACTGAAATTTGTTTTGAGGTTAAAAATTGCTGTGCCGGCCGATGTGGCCGTGCGGTTAAAGGCGCTGCAGTCTGGAACCGCAAGACCGCTACGGTCGCAGGTTCGAATCCTGCCTCGGGCATGGATGTTTGTGATGTCCTTAGGTTAGTTAGGTTTAACTAGTTCTAAGTTCTAGGGGACTAATGACCTCAGCAGTTGAGTCCCATAGTGCTCAGAGCCATTTGAACCATTTAAAAATTGCTGTACTGACAGAGCAGTATGGGATGGCGCATTATCGTGATGCAGAATCCACACGAAGAACTCTTTTACAAAGCCTTTCTAAAATTTATTTGTAGTAATATTGGTTAACTGTTTGTCCAGGAGGCAGCCACTCTTTATGAACAATTCCTTTGGATTCAAAGAAGCACACAAGCATGCATTTCACTTTTGACTTTGACATGCGAGGTTTTTTTGGTCTGGCTGATCCCTTTGAGCACCATTGCGAACTTTGGCGTGTTGTCTCTGGATCGTACTGAAAAAAACCAACTTCTCAACAATTCTGGATTGATTTCCGTTTGCTGTAACAGGTCGGCTGCCACATTTTTCCATGTTTCTCGCTGTTGTGGTGTGAGATTTTTGGGGACCATTTTTCCATAAATCTTTCTCATACCAAGATCTTCAGTTATTATTAGACGAACCGTTTCTCGATTGATGTTCAGTTCTTCTGCAATCACTTTCACTGATAATCTTCGATCAGATTGTACGAGTTCACGCACCCTGGCCAAGTTGACATTTGTCCGTGAGGTTGATGGTCGTCCGCTGCGGTCTTCATCTTCAATATTCGTTCTACCTTCACTAAACATTTTATACCAACGAAAAACTTGAGCTCTTGACATAACCTCCTCTTCAAAAGCCTTCTGAAGCTTACCGTAAGTTGTCGCCGCGTTTTCACCCAATTTAACGCAAAAAGAAATGGCATACCGTTGCATAATATTATGCGGTTCTGTTACCGTGACGGGAGACACAAACACGAGTTAACTTATTACAGCACAATTATCGACTGAGCAGTTGCATCGATGTACCGCTTGGACTACAAGCAGCTTACAGACCAAGGTCAAAGATATTGTGGCTACGCAAACCTGCAGGGTCGCCACATCTTGCAAAGAAAAATCAGCCTCATTACTTTATTGTCGCACCTCGTATGTACTCTGTGTGTATGTCTGGGGTCATTTTCAATTACTTGAGGATGCAAAGGTAATGGAACAGATTGCACTGTAGATATACCCAAAGAATATTTTTAATAAAATCGCTTATACGATGTAGGTAAAGTAAGGTAACATATTAACCAATCGGAGGAAATGAATGAAAGCGCTGGAGCATGTTGCCAGAGGTCTCCTAGTCGTGCACAGAAACTTGGAATTCAAATGGTTCAAATGGCTCTGAGCACTATGCGACTTAACTTCTGAGGTTATCAGTCGCCTAGAACTTAGAACTAATTAAACCTAACTAACCTAAGGACATCACATACATCCATGCCCGAGGCAGGACAAGAACCTGCGACCGTAGTGGTCGCTCGGCTCCAGACTGTAGCGCCTAGAACCGCACGGCCACTGCGGCCAGCAAGATGGGATTCTCACAGCGTGAGGTCAATGTGAATATAGCTCCAATTGGGCTGGCTGTTCACCACGAGGCAGTTGAAGGAACGGGAAAATACAGTGTGTGTGTGTGTGTGTGTGTGTGTGTGTGTGTGAGTGAGTGAGTGAGTGAGTGAGTGTGTGTGTGTTTGTATGTGTGTGTGAGTGTGTGTATGTGTGAGTGTGTGTGTGTGTGTGTGTGTGTGTGTGTGAGCAGTGGACGTTTCGTCATTACAACATCGCCCGGAGACAACATTTCGGAGCCAGTGGTAAACAGGAAGAAGGACGAAGTGTGATGAATTTAGACCAGGAGTTTGGTATTGCTTACAGCATTGTTTCAAGTACATAGGGAGCGTTACGATCCATGAGAGCTGCTGCCAGATGGAGAGGAGGTGGTCAACCACTGTCAACTACAGCAGCAGATAACCGTTACACTGTGCAAGAGGCATGAAGGGACGCACATGAAACAGTGGCTGCAATTGCTACCAAATTGAACAGGCCTGCAGGGCACTCAATCTCATTCTCCACAGTGGCACCGCTGGTGTATGGACACGGCTTCTTTGCCCGACGATCAGTACGATGTATTCCGTTGACACCCATACACTGCAGCACCGTTTTCCATGGTGACAAGAACATAAGGGCTGGAACTAGGTGGAGTAGGTTCTGTACTCTTCTCGGATGAGAATAGATCCAGTCTGAGTGGTGATTATGGACATGTCCTCATAGCGCATAGGTGGGAACACGTAATGTACCCAAGAACATTATTGAACATGATCGCTTTGGTGGTTCAGATGCTGTGTTACGAGGAGGCACGATGGTGCATGGGCGTACAGAATTCTATATCTGTGACCACGGCACACTTACCGACCAGCGTTATTGTGACATTGTACTCCTTCCGCATGTACGTCATTTAAGGGGTGCAGTCGGCCCTGACTTCAGTTTTCAGGATGACAATGCGCGATCGCATCTAACAGCACAAGTGAGAAGCGACTGGAATTGTAGGATATTCAGAGTGGATTGACCTACGCCAGCGACCATCCGGCAGTCGTCACCCTCGCTGTTGGAGAAAGGCAACGCCCTACCTCAAGAACATCTTACCAAATCACGCACGTTGGCGAGGACACACTGCCGTCCGTGTAGATCAAACACACTATTGAGGTCACTTTCCTGCCTCCTGTAGTATGGAGGTGACTACCATGAAACCGGTGACTTCAGTGTGATTAGCGTATTTGAGGCGATCATCTGACAGTTCGTACTACCACTGTGGGTGACTTTCTGCCGTTGAAACCGAAACCTACCCCGTTCCGGCCACTACCTGGACGGCGGCGCAAGCGATTCATAATAAGGCACCGAGCTCAGGATGGCAATGAATTCCCCTGTCCTACCTTCCCTGAATCGTGCTTGTCTTTCACTCTTACCAGTGATTATTGTCTTCGACTAAAAGTGTCATTTGTGTTCGTCTCATTGCGTATTTCTTTCAGTTCCCTTCAGTATGGGGCTGGCCATGTAACACGAGACAGTCGAAATAATGAGAAAAGACAATATGTGTGCGTGTCGGTCACCGAGCAGTTACAATTTCCTATATCTTTCAAATAACTTTTGGAGATAACTTAATATGAAAATGGGAAGGAATTTTTGAGATTACATTATATGAGAATTGGAAAGGATTTTGGATGTGTCATTACACCAAAATGGGAAGGAATCGTAGAAAGTTACCAGCTATTTTAGCTGGGGATTGTTTCCATTATCTTGACCACATGGTTGACCTTGCGCTCTGGTCGGCTGCCAAGAACACTCTAGGCAGGTTACGGCGCTCATTCACACGCTGTCTGTAGCGTAGCTGAGGCTGATAACAAATCTACATCTACACCTACATCTACATCCATACTCCACAAGCCACCTGACGGTGTGTGGCGGAGGGTACCTTGAGTACTTCTATCGGTTCTCCCTCATATTCCAGTGTCGTATTGTTCGTGGAAATAAAGATTGTCGGTATGCCTCTGTGTGGGCTCTAATCTCTCTGATTTTATCCTCATCATCTCTTCGCGAGATATACGTAGGAGGAAACAATATACTGCTTGACTCCTCGGTAAAGGCATGTTCTCGAAACTTCAACAAAAGCTCGTACCGAGCTACTGAGCGTCTCCCCTGCAGAGTCTTCTACTGGAGTTTAACTGTCATCTCCGTAACGCTTTCGCGATTACTAAATGATCCAGTAACGAAGCGCGCTGCTCTCCGTTGGATCTCCTCTATCTTTTCTATCAACCCTATCTGATACGGATCCCACACCGGTGAGCAGTATTTAAGCAGTGGGCGAACAAGTGTACTGTAACCTACTTCCTTTGTTTTCGGACTGCATTTCCTTAGGATTCTTCCAATGAATCTCAGTCTGGCATCTGCTTCTCCGACGATTAATTTTATATGGTGTAACAACACCAACGCTATACTATTGTACCTATAATAATTTTTTCTTCTGATTTTCGATAAATTAGTGTAATCGATGTTCTGATTTCATTTCTTTTTTTTTCATGTCATTGTGTTAAGAAAACTGTAAACAAATTTCGATGTGAATATTAATATTTATGTCATATTTCAAGCAATGTTATAACAGAACTGAAATCTAAGAAACGTTGAAAATATTGTAAGATGTCGAAGTTGTAATTGTGCGCCTGGTCCATACGTAGGCAATGTGTTGGGATATGTAGAATGCAAAACCTCTGGTGAATACCCTGTCTGTAAGGAAGCGGTAAAAGGTGGATGGCAGGCGAGCGCGGGAAAATGCACACGGGCACTGCACGGCATAACAGGCTCAGCAATGTAGTAGTCGGAGTTGGGCATCGGTCTGAGAAACACTTTCTGGATCGAGGAGGCTCTCCTGGAAGACGTGGTTTCATTGAGCCTCGGATGTGCCGTTTCCGACGCCTATACAGCATGGCAATATTCCATAGGCACTAAATGGAAAAGTATTGCGACGCTATGAAGAAGTAAAGTGCCGATACATCAAGAGCCATTGCTGTGATTGTATGTGTGCTCTGTGCCTCGCCATTTCCCCGCCTGCCGACCGCCGCATCGATACGAACAGGTTGAAACTTTTAGTACTGTATTCGTGTGGACCAGTGTTACTTTGTTCCATACTGTTCAATAACAACTTAAATTTTACCAGAACTGTCCTATCAGTTAATTATCCTCACAACTAACCGAGACAGGGTCCTTTCCACATGTTGTGTAATCCGAGTGTCCCGAGATGAAGAATTAAAGTTTATGTTAATAATAATTACCTGCAGACCTATCTATGTTAGAATGATGTTTAAAGAACTTTGTTGTTAATGAAATCATAGACAAATAATATAGGTCTGACAGAGTTGGAAGATAATGTTGAAATTGGTTTAGTAATGGAGTTTAATTAATTTGAGACAAAAATAATGGTAGTTAAATGAGCAGGAAATAAGACAAAAAGTGCAATAACTCATATATTAGAAATCTTGAGTGCTTAATGATTTCAATAATCAAAATTTTCAATACAGTGATCATAACAGTTTCAGGGTCCCCCCCCCCCTCTTTCTTATTCAATTGGATTCTGAAATATACTGAACTGATTTGACCAGCAAAGTTAAAGTCAATATAAAACCAAAACTTATCAGTGTTTTACTTTTTTCAAAATTGACATTGTATGTGTGTTTCGAAAGAGCTATTTCTAGGGTAACCTATGCCCGATTTTAATCAGATCAATAGACAGTACGAAGTTTGTAGTAAACATTATAGTGTTTTGTTGTGTATTTATGGCTTGTCCATGTTAGTACAGAAAGTGAAATTATTAGTTCAGTAGATTTTCTGGTTCTAAAATTTACCATATTGCGCAGTGTTATTACGTGTTGTTTTGTATGAACGTACATCAACTTGTACAGGGAAGAAACTCAGTTAATGCCTAATTAGGCTGGCGACCGTTTTATTAACAATTTGGTAGCATCTTCTGTGTTGTTTCTTGTCCGTCCTGACGTGTAGTTTCATTTCGTACTTGCTTGACGTATCATTGTTATTACTGAGTGGGTGTAAGTCTGATATGCCTCCATTCGGGTACACGCGGTCAAAATCTATACAAAAATCCTTTCTCTTAAGGTGAAGCCCGTCAACTTACCATAGTACAGGCTTTAAAGAGTATCGTGTGCAATAGCGCATGTTACAATGGTCATTCGATTTTGAATAACTCCTAATGCCTACTCCCAGATAATTTATGAAATTAACTGCTTCCAGTTGCTGAGCTGGTATATTATAGCTAAATGTTAAAGGATCTTTCTTTCTATGTATTCGCAGCACATTACGCTTGTCTACATTGAGATTAAATTGCCATTCCCTGCACCATGCGTCAATTCGTTACAAGTCCTCCTGCATTTCAGTACAATTTTCCAGTGTTACAACCTCTCGATATACTACAGCTCATCCGCGAAAAGCCTCAGTGAACTTACGATGTTATCCACGAGGTCATTTATATATATTGTGAATAGCAACGGTCCTACGACACTCCCCTGCGGCACTTTGGAAAAATTCTCTCCATTGAGAATGACGACTCTCTTCATACACTAAGAAAAAAGTAACAGGAAGACTGACTTCCTGGACATAGCCAGTAACGACTAAATGGAAAGCATTCCCGCAATTTCACGCTCGCCAGAATCACATTCATAGTTCAAAGAGAAATACTAAAGTTAATGACTTCTCATTTCGATTTTATATCATGTAATTTCTGACGTTGTCAGAGTGGTGATGGGTTTGTCACTATTTTAACTCTAAATTCAACCATATTACACATGTTCATCTCAACGTTTTGAAGGAATGTCCATCAGCTGAATTTCTCTGAACAGCAATTCCTTACAGTTCTTACTTAGGAGTATACTAGACATTGATGTAAGTACGACAGAATATTGATAGTCAGCTCAGCATAGGTGATACCTGCCCTGTACAACGCCAGGAGACGTTTGCTGCAAGTGTCACCACCTCTCTCTCTCTCCGTTTCAGCCAGCCGCCAACAACGAGGCACCTGTACACCTGTCTGCATTGTTACAGCGTTCGACAGCCTCCTCTAAAGTTTACCACTACTTCCAAAACCTAGAATGCCGTGCACTCTGCCTTACCTTCCGCGTTTCTCTATTTTCCTCTACCCATCTCCTTTACCATTTAATCAAATTTCGACATCACTGTCAACACTTGGAATATACAACAACGGCTAAACGACTTTTACGTATATAAGGAGGAAACCCATCAATCAGGAAGATATTTCAATTTAAACTACTTAAGGGGAAGAGTACAGAATTTTAATTTTTGGAGGCATCATCCAAACGAGGATCATAAAACTGATTACCTCAAGCAGAAATATATCAAATACAATTTTGGATCATGGAACCCCCTATTCACAGATACGGCAAACTGCTAACTTTAACTTTCAGAAAGTGACCCAGTATCGTAAGTAACAACACGATCGGTAACAGCCATAAAGTAAAAGGTTACTACTAAGAAGCTGTCGGGTTTCAATAGATAACTGCGGCAAATCAAGATCAAGAAATTTCAGGCGTTGTTGACAGCCCACAGACTTCGAAATAAAAGAAGTCAGGTCGAGGGAAACGTACTTCTATGCTAGCAGTTAATGCCGTCGACAGCAAACACATTTAATAATAATAATGATATGGCTCCTGCAAATGAAAAAACAGCCCTGAGGGTCACACAGTTTAGTCACGCAACGCAGCTAGTAATTTACCTTAAAACCTGCCTAAGGACTACCCTAAACATACAAGATTAAATAATATTAAGTGCTATAAAAACATTCACTTTCTCAGATAGCGGCAGCAACATCAGATAAAAAGCCGTAAACTTAGTCAGCGAGACCACTCGCTTATCTCCCAGCAAATGATAAAGTCAGTGGTCAAAGTACAAATAGTGACAAGGGTTTCATGGTTCAGAAACTTAATGCCGTGGTTGCCAGAAACTTACGGCATGAATTACACACACAAAAGGAGCAACACAAAATTACCGGAAATTCACTGACCCAAACGGTATCCACATCAGAAGGAAGACAAAGCGAATCCTAAGAGCAGAGAAGAGAATATATCTAACCAGTTCGCTAGATCAAGTTGAGGCAGAGAGCCAAAACAAGAACTCAAGGCAATTCTTCCAATACATAAAAAATCGGAAACGTGGATTTCAGAGCCCAACTTTTTTCATTAGAGATAAGAACGGCAAATTGATAAATGACAAGGAAAGAATTATAGAAAGATGGAAAGAATACTTCTCAGAACTGTTGAATCGCTCAGACCCAGATGACATATTACCTGCAAACACTACGGAGGAAAAGAGAGATGAAGAAGAATGGGAAGTTAGTGAAGAAGATGTGAAGATCGCAATCAAAGGACTCAGTAACAACAAAGCCCCAGGGGAGGACAGAATAACATTAGAATTAATCAAGGAGGGAGGTGAAAGCTTACACTTGGAGATATATAAACTGATCCAGTTGATATGAGAGAAGGAGACACTGGCAGAATAATGGAAATTGGCTATAATATGCCTAATATACAAGAAGGAAAGCAAAATGGAATGCGGTAACAATAGAGGAATCAGCTTGTTGAATGTAACGCTAAGGGGCTGTCCATCATTATCATCAGAAAATTGCAACCATTCATAGAGAACAACATACAGGATTACCAAGCTGGCTTTCGACCAAACTGATCGACAATAGATCACATAGCTTGATAGCGTGTACAATGCAATTCGTGACTTAATAATCCCTGAGAAGCTAGTGAGAATGGTGCAAGCTTGTATGGAAGGGTCAATGGCAGCAGTACGTTTCTCAGGAGCCACATCAGAAACACTCGAGAGTGAGACAGGCGTCAGACAAGGGGATGCTCTCTCATGTTTCCTGTTCAACGTGATCTCAGAGAAAGTAATAAAAGAGTGTAGGCAAAAGGAGTGGGCTGGAGTAGAGATGAACGGTAACAATTGTCTCGCATATGCAGATAAGGTAGTACTAATAAGCGAATCAAAGCACTAGTTGACAGGAATTTACCAGTAAATGGACAATTATGCACAGAAGGTAGGGCTCAAAGTGAATCGAGACAAAACAGAGTCCATGCAATTAGGAAGAAGACAAGAGCAGGAAGGATTTCCTGAGATAGATGGCAAGAGGTTCAAGAGAGTACACCAGTTTAAATACATGGGATCTTGGTTTACGACGGACAACAACATAAAAATGGGCATCAAGGAAAGAATAGCAGTGGGAATGAAATGCATGCATTACCTCAGAGAGACGTTCGGCTCTAAATCGGTCTCAGTGAACACTAAGATGAAAATCTACGACACAGTGATAGCAGTAATGTACGGTTAAGAAACATGGAGAATGACTAAGCGAGAAAAGGAAAAAACTATTAATATTTGAAAGAAGAGTAATGAGGAAGACGTTGGGACCAGTTTTAGATAACGGAGAATGGAGGAGGAGGAAAAACGAGGAAATATACCTTCTGATGGGACAACCAACTATCCTACAGAAGAAGAAGAGCAAAAGTCTACAATTGGTGGGCCATGTAGCCCGTATGCCAGATGGAAGACAGGCGAAGATAGCACTAGCGGGGAAACCAAACACCAAATTCTTCATTGGACGGCCAAGGCAGCGCTGGATGGACGACCTGGCGAAGGACCTAGCAGCACTGGTTAGTTTTGTGTGATATTTGGAGCACGAGTTACAGACAGGTGCGTACAAGGCCAGCTCGACACAGCGCATTGCACTGGGTCTCTGGGGCGGTGACCTCAGCATTGCTGGGCCCTGTGACGTGGACCGAGGCGAACGGAACATTGTAGTGGAAGCAAATAAATCATTTGGAAAGTTCTCGCCGAGTTTTAATGCGGCACCTCCTGGCACCGCATCCACAACGGAATGGAGGTAGTTTGTGGAAGCAGCGCGTGGTCTGCAGGGCTTGTGATCACTGGATATCTATCTAAACGGCATAACAGCCACACACATATGCACACAATCTAACCGCTCGCTGCAATTACGAGCACATTATAGCAGTGAAGCTATTTAACAGATCTTGAAACGCCACTAAGGGGTACTCGTCCTCTGTATTCAATGGGCACAATAATGACACCTGGTGAACAGAATGTTGCATGATTAGTGATCGACTAAATCAACAGGTCTGTTGTCGTTCAACAGAAGTTGCAGTCGTGAACGAATCCACGGGCGTCCAGTCAACGGATCTTAATTCAAACTTGAGAGTCATAGCAGACCGTGTAATTCCCAGTCTCGGCACAGTTCAGCAGACCGTACGAAACATCGACTGCCGCGGTCACGCGCTCGCCTCAGCTGTTGGCAATCATAGCCTAACTCCAATCCAACTAAAACTGCCAGAATTCGGTCCGCGCACTCAAACTTAACATCTTCTTTCTCCATCGATTGTCTTCACCTCACAGGTATTCTAATCTGCCGCAGTATCGATATCTCCAAAGAGCTCGACATAGCTGGCGTACTGCACACAATCAATTCGGGCCTGGCGCAACGTAAGTGTGTTACGTAAGTCAGCCAGTTATACAACGCAAAGACTGATGTTTTACACAGTTAATTTCATTTCTTGAACATCAACAGTGGCGTCGCGACGCTACCTGGCGGCCGGTGCGTTATCGCTCTGCTGTCGTCGGACATGCAGGCCACGCCTGGTACTTCTTTCCCCAGTACTTCTAATTACTGCGTGGCGTCATAACAGTTCTCTCTAGAACATGTTTAGAACAAATTTACACATAGGGTGATAGGGATATAGATACAGATATTGTCATAATTGGTAGCTCAATACTTTGCCACTTTACTGTTTTAGTTGTTTTTTCTCTACATCTAACATTTTTTCCCGAAAGAAATCACTTACGTGATGTTTTCTGCATGGTTATAATTCTGCCGCGAAGTGGACTACGCCTGTTCATGCGTCCACGTTTTAATACCTGATCCGCCGCCCACGGGAAAACAAACATTAGTAGCATGGTTGTGCCATGCGTACTTAGACGTACTAACTGGCCAAACATACTACTCAAAATAGTTATAATTACTGGTCTGCAAGACAAAGTAAATACGGATGATGTGTTGTTCAGTAGACTGCCCTCATTCGTCACTAGAAATATCTGCATTTTCACCCCTAACACTCTGTATATGATTTATTCTGCACTTGTGTCTTATTCTGCCTCTCAGCAACTTTTCTCTTCACATTTTCTTTACTTTATTAAAGGGACCAAAACAGGCTTATGAATGGTCGAATAGATGAACCAGTGCAACACGTTCTACCAGTTGATAAAATTCTCTCCTCTGCTCCCCAGTTCTCTCTAATTCTGCATCTATATCAACACGTCCCACCCATCCTCCTCCTCCACACAGCCAGTTTCGATTGAGTCCATGTCAGACACTGGTACGCTGCGATTACAGACTTCAGTTTTGGACTACAATTTGGAGATGCTTCACCAGCCATTTACGTCTTTTCTCTTATTATGGACCGATACAGGTAATTTATTTCATTCCCCCAACACGAATCGCCCAGTGCTTTCGTATCTGCGTGTATTCAGTTCAGCACCAATTTACAGACATTATTATTTCAGAGAAATATGGCTCATAAAATGTTAGAGTGGTGGATAGTTAATTTTTGGGATGGGGAGAGGAGGATATAAACACATTAAGAAGCTGTAGTTCCCCTGTTCCCCCAACGAAACCAGTCCTGGATTGGGGGACTGAGTCTAGACGTTGCACTGGTCAGGGAAATGAAGATTAATGTGGTAGGAAAGACAAAATAGGGCAATATCAACAGCATCAGAAAGTGCTAAATCGGGAGTACGATTCGTTTTCAATAGGGAGGCAGGGCAAGACAGTACTGTGAACACTTCAGTAAGAGTATTCGTCTCTTATGTATGAGACAACATACAAAAAAAAATTTTAAAAGAAGTCACATGCCTGTGTAGGCTGTTGTTTTCTTTGAAATAAACTATTTATTTCATTAATCAGGAAATTACTTCGTTTTTTTTTGTAAGTTACAAGCTGCATTAGAATAAAGACTGTTTTGTAAACATCATATTATACGATTATTCCATACAGGGCTGTGGTGGGAAAAGCACTATTTGGTGGAGTCACTAATATGACTTTTGCACAACCATAGTACGTAGTAGTGTGGAACCTAGTCCAGAGTATTGAATAGCCTGATGTTAATGCAGTAAAACAAACAATATTACAGGGAGTGAGGTGCCAACATTATGATAACCACGCACTTTGATGTAAGAAGACATATTTAAAGTGCAAGAGTACTTATTCAGTACACTTACACTCCCAAATACGGCCGACAGCTCATACAAGAAGTGGAGCTGAGAGTCCTTTCAGCTTTAACAGGGCATACAGAAAAGCTGCCCGGATGAGAATGGCAGGCCTGTTGAAGTCACTATTGCTTCACGGTGGAGAGCGTGTGCTTTGTTTTGGTTTCTGGTCTAAAGCGCTGTTGATAGGGAAATCTTAGCTAGCCTTGTTCACACAAATAGCACTTCAATCAGATCCCCTCTCTCAGCAGTATCCAGATGTGTTCTTGATGCCGAGTTCAGCCATGAGTGCTAGCCTGTAATTTCTAGAAAAAGGTGGTTTATAGTACACAGTGATGCAGCCAGCCACCTACCCTGGACTCAGGCTCCAAACGCTAGAGGCATCTCTCTAAGCAGAGGACTCTATGCGAGCCTACTGGCATCTTCACACTACCGAGTCACTGGGTGACTACCTCCCGACAGTGACCCTCTCCCTGGTGGGACATGTGCCTGGGCAAGTCTGCTCCTCATTGGTTGTGGCGCACAGCCCCTGTCAGCTATTGCCATCCTGATGACGTCAGTGGCTGGCGTTACCTAAGCACGCTACTGCACACGCAGCTCTGCTGAGCTTCTGTGGGTCATCAAGTCATCCCAGGGCCAACAGTTGCCACTCCAGTGGCCACCGTACCTCTGGTTCAAATGGCTCTGAGCACTATGGGACTTAACTGCTGAGGTCATCAGTCCCCTAGAACTTAGAACTACTTAAACCTAACTAACCTAAGGACATCACACATATCCATGCCCGAGGCAGGATTCGAACCTGCGACCGTAGCGGTCGCGCGGTTCCAGACTGAAGCGCCTAGAAACGCTCGGCCACACCGGCCGGCTGTCCCTTCAGGTTTGCACTTCACTATCACATTGGACACAGTGGACCTAGGGATGTTTAGGAGTGTGGAAATCACGCGTACAGACATATGATGCAAGTGACACCCAATCACCTGACCACGTACAAAGTCCGTGAGTTCCGCGGAGCGCCCCATTCTGCTCTCTCACGATGTCTAATGACTACTGACTTTGCTGATATGGAGTACCTGGCAGTAGGTGGCAGCACACTGCACCTAATATGAAAAATGTATGTTTTTGTGCGTATCCGGATATTTTTGATCATATAGTG
This sequence comes from Schistocerca serialis cubense, assembly GCF_023864345.2. Classification (NCBI taxonomy): domain Eukaryota; kingdom Metazoa; phylum Arthropoda; class Insecta; order Orthoptera; family Acrididae; genus Schistocerca; species Schistocerca serialis. Next base: position 21,316,804 of record NC_064646.1, read on the forward strand.
TATATAGTAGCAATTAGCGATTAAGGATGCATAGGTAAGGACGTAGGCCGGAAACACCAATATACTGAAACAACAAATTAATGCATTCCCGATTATATTTGTTAAGTAAGTGTCGCCTAGTCATGAGAGAACTTCTAGGAAGTACGGTTCTGAAATTGATTTCGATATCATAATACCTACACATTTTTTTCAATTTAAAAACTGACATCGAATAGTATGGCTCCTTTTAAAAGAAGATATAATTATCGATGGTGAGCTTCTCACTAAATCGAAGGACGGTTCGACAGGCATCAATACATGTGTACAACGGTATAATCTGTCAGTATTTTGGAGATGTTCTGGTCTGGCTCTATTGAAAAGCATCCTCTGAAATCTACTAACGGCCAGTTATTATCCTTACACTGGAGAAAAAAAAAATTAAATCACAGATACAATTACTCATACATGGAGTGAGAACAGCACACCACCTGAAAAGAAGGAGGAGGAGGAGGAGATTAGTGTTTAACGTCCCGTCGACAACGAGGTCATTAGAGACGGAGCGCAAGCTCGGGTGAGGGAAGGATGGGGAAGGAAATCGGCCGTGCCCTTTCAAAGGAACCATCCCGGCATTTGCCTGAAGCGATTTAGGGAAATCACGGAAAACATAAATCAGGATGGCCGGAGACGGGATTGAACCGTCGTCCTCCCGAATGCGAGTCCAGTGTGCTAACCACTGCGCCACCTCGCTCGGTTACCTGAAAAGAATAAGACAACAAGTCGGCAGGCGCACTTCATCGTTTGGCAGCATGACTTACCATATTTTTATAATACCGACCCCAACATACAACTGTGATTCCTCATAGACATAGTACTGAGGAATTAACAAGTTAATAATCCATACTAAAATAATCACAAAATGTTCATTGATTGTTACTTCAGAAAAAGCGTGAAAGGGCAACATTAACCTGATCAAATCAAATAAATTGGAAATTTCAAGTAAACTTCTGATTTACAGAGTAATTACTACAACAAATTCTCAAATTAATACAAAACGTTGTCCCTGTTTCATTTAATAAAGTTATATTTTCTAGACTGTTGAATCGGAAATTTTAAGAAAATATAGAAATATTTCCCTTCTGCCTGGTGAATTAAAATATTGATCGCCAGTTAAATATTGGACGCAAACGTAACCAGATATTGAATTTTGGAGTCAGCTTATTCGTCACTCTGCCACGTTGTTCGTGAGAGAACCTAATCAAGTCGCACTGCTACTAGATACACACCAAGTCGTAAGACAAAGAAAAGCAGTAACACCTTACCGCGGTCGCCGAGCAAAATACATAGAGGAGAGTAATATGTATGTACCTGAAATCAGTTCAAAAATATAGTTCGCTTCCTGAAAATTAATACTGCACGTGCCCACTCTCTACATCTACATCTACATGACTACTCTGCAATTCACATTTAAGTGCTTGGCAGAGGGTTCATCGAACCACAATCATACTATCTCTCTACCATTCCACTCCCGAACAGCGCGCGGGAAAAACGAACACCTAAACCTTTCTGTTCGAGCTCTCATTTCTCTTATTTTATTTTGATGATCATTCCTACCTATGTAGGTTGGGCTCAACAAAATATTTTCGCATTCGGAAGAGAAAGTTGGTGACTCAAATTTCGTAAATAGATCTCGCCGCGACGAAAAACGTCTTTGCTTTAATGACTTCCATCCCAACTCGCGTATCATATCTGCCACACTCTCTCCCCTATTACGTGATAATACAAAACGAGCTGCCCTTTTTTGCTCCCTTTCGATATCCTCCGTCAATCCCACCTGGTAAGGATCCCACACCGCGCAGCAATATTCTAACAGAGGACCAACGAGTGTAGTGTAAGCTGTCTCTTTAGTGGACTTGTTGCATCTTCTAAGTGTCCTGCCAATGAAACGCAACCTTTGGCTCGCCTTCCCCACAATATTATCTATGTGATCTTTCCAACTGAAGTTGTTCGTAATTTTAACACCCAGGTACTTAGTTGAATTGACAGCCTTGAGAACTGTACTATTTATCGAGTAATCTAATTACAACGGATTTCTTTTGGAACTCATGTGGATCACCTCTCACTTTTCGTTATTTAGCGTCAACTTCCACCTGCCACACCATACAGCAATCTTTTCTAAATCGCTTTGCAACTGATACTGGTCTTCGGATGACCTTACTAGACGGTGAATTACAGCATCATCTGCGAATAACCTAAGAGAACTGCTCAGATTGTCACCCAGGTCATTTATATAGATCAGGAACAGCAGAGGTCCCAGGACGCTTCCCTGAGGAACACCTGATATCACTTCAGTTTTACTAGATGATTTGCCGTCTATTACTACGAGCTGCGACCTTCCTGACAGGAAATCACGAATCCAGTCGCACAACTGAGACGATACCCCATAGGCCCGCAGCTTGATTAGAAGTCGCTTGTGAGGAACGGTGTCAAAAGCTTTCCGGAAATCTAGAAATACGGAATCAACTTGAGATCCCCTGTCGATAGCGGCCATTACTTCGTGCGAATAAAGAGCTAGCTGCGTTGCACAAGAGCGATGTTTTCTGAAACCATGCTGATTACGTATCAATAGATCGTTCCCTTCGAGGTGATTCATAATGTTTTGAATGCAGTATACGCTCCAAAACCCTACTGCAAACCGACGTCAATGATATAGGTCTGTAGTTAGATGGATTACTCCTCCTACCCTTCTTAAACACTGGTGCGACCTGCGCAATTTTCCAATCTGTAGGTACAGATCTATTGGTGAGCGAGCGGTTGTATATGAGTGCTAAGTAGGGAGCTATTGTATCAGCGTAATCTGAAAGGAACCTAATCGGTATACAATCTGGACCTGAGGACTTGCCAGTATCAAGCGATCTGAGTTGCTTCGGAACCCCTAAGGTATCTAATTCTAAGAAACTCATGCTAGCAGCTGTTCGTGTTTCAAATTCTGGAATATTCCATTCGTCTTCCCTGGTCAAGGAATTTCGGAAAACTGCGTTCAATAACTCCGCTCCAGCGGCACAGTCGTCGGTAACAGTACCATCGGCACAGCGCAGCGAAGGTACTGACTGCGTCTTGCCGCTTGTATACTTTACATACGACCAGAATTTCTTCGGATTTTCTACCAAATTTCGAGACAATGTTTCGTCGTGGAACCTATTAAAGGCATCTCGCATTGAAGTCCGTGCCAAATTTCGCGCGTCTGTAAATTTTAGCCAATCTTCGGGATTTCGCGTTCTTCTGAACTTCGCATGCTTTTTCCGTTGCCTCTGCAACAGCGTTCGGACCTGTTTTGTGTACCACGGGGGATCAGTTCCATCTCTTACCAATTTATGAGGTATGAATCTCTCAATTGCTGTTGCTACTCAGTACCAATACCAAAATTACTCACTCCGTGTCTTCAGCTAAGTGGTAACAGAATTATCAGACCACAGTTTGTCTGATACAAACAACTTCCACTCTACCTCAAGCGGCTCAGCACTGCCTGCTCGCACCGACTCACAACATGCACTTAACGAGTAGTGCTCAGTGCCGACCAACTCGAAATAACATGCACTGCAGCAAATGCCAAGCCCTCTTAGGACTGCAGGCATCTATTAACAACATGTCGACTGCCTCAGTCCAATTGCTTCCATACAACCGCAACCTTACAACTGCCCCCTTTCCTGCCTTCACATACAACGCGCTATCGTGGCACCACCATGCCGTAGGCGTTCATTGGCTGAGATACTCTCTCCAAAGATCACCAGTGAAACTTAAATACTTTCTACGTAGCAGAAGAATTTCGAAACCGACCGGCGAGCGATCGGAAATTGTACTAAAGAACTCTCCCGTAATCGATGTGCCAAAATACGTAATGGAAATCAAAGGTGACTGAATCAACAGAAAACTACTATGAGCTGCTGAAGTTACTTACGTGGGACGTTGACTGACATCATTAAGAAGACTGAGAGTAGAACAGAATCTGAGTTCCTCACCTGTGCAAACACGCACATTTTCAAATGAACAAGAGACTGTTCTACTGAACTTCGCATCCAAGATGCACGAAGAACCACTTAATTGTGAGTTGCACGGAGGGCAGATTCTGAAATATGAAACTATCAGCTAATGCTATAGCAAACAAAATGTGGCACATCTTGAAGCAGCACCGTCAGTACAGGATGAAGGCCAGGTAAGCGAATCATCAGAAACTCAGCCAGCGAATGATAAGAAATCAAAATTCTTTGTTCTCAGTCCAAATTCTGTTGGATGAGAGACAGCGAGGTTGTAGTGAATGTGATCGAACGAAATGCAAATATGGAGGAAAACAGCAAAAGCTGCCCTGAAACGTGGTACAAATATGCATAAACAACTTAAGGCTGGTACCGAGTTTGGAGGTCTTTTACACTACTGGCCATTAAAATTGCTACACCACGAAGATGAAGTGTTACTGACGCGAAATTTAACCGACAGGAAGAAGATGCTGTGATATGCAAATGATTAGCTTTTCAGAGCATTCACACAAGGTTGGCGCCGGTGGTGACACCTACAACGTGCTGACATGAGGAAAGTTTCCAACAGATTTTTCACACACAAACATCAGTTGACTGGCGTTGCCTGGTGAAACGTTGTTGTGATGCCTCGTGTAAGGAGGAGAAATGCGTACCATCACGTTTCCGACTTTGATAAAGGTCGGATTCTAGCCTATAGCGACTGCGGTTTATCGTATCGCGACATTGCTGCTCGCGTTGGTCGAGATCCAATGACTGTTAGCAGGGTATGGAATCGGTGGGTTCTGGAGGGTAATGCGGAACGCCGTGCTGGATCCCAACGGCCTAGTATCACTAGCAGTCGAGATGACATGCATCTTAACCGCATGGCTGTAACGGATCGTGCAGCCACGTCTCGATCCCTGAGTCAACAATGGGGAAGTTTTTCAAGACAACAACCATCTGCATGAACAGTTCGACGACGTTTACAGCAGCATGGACTATCAGCACGGAGACCATGGCTGCGGCTACCCTTGACGCTGCATCACAGGCAGGAGCGCCTGCGATGGTGTACTCAACGACGAACCTGGGTGCACGAATGGCAAAACGTCATTTTTTCGGATGAGTCCATGTTCTGTTTACAGCATCATGATGGTCGCATCCGTATTTGGTAACATCGCGGTGAACGCACATTGGAAGCGTATCACCCGACGTGATGGTATGGGGTGCCATTGGTTATACGTCTCGGTCACCTCTTGTTCTCATTGACGGCACTTTGGACAGTGGACGTTACATTTCAGATGTGTTACGACCCGTGGCTCGACCCTTCATTCGATCCCTGCGAAACCCTACATTTCAGCAGGATAATGCACGACCGCCTGTTCCAGGTCCCGTACGGGCCTTTCTGGACACAGAAAATGTTCGACTGCTGCCCTGGTCAGCACATTCTCCAGAACTCTCACCAATTGAAAACGTCTGGTCAATGGTGGCCAAGAAACTGGCTCGTCACAATACGCCAGTTACTACTCTTCATGAACTGTGGTATCGTGTTGAAGCTACATGGGCAGCTGTACCTGTACACTCCATCCAAGCTCTGTTTGACTCAATGCCCAGGCGTATCAAGGCCGTTATTGTGGCCAGAGGTGGTTGTTCTGGGTACTGATTTCTCAGGATCTATGCACCCAAATTGCGTGAAAATGTAATCACGTGTCAGTTCTAGTATAATATATTTGTCCAATTAATACTCGTTTATCACCTGTTTCTTTTCTTCGTGTAGCAATTTTAATGGCCAGTCGTGTAGTTCAGGTGGTATGTAGTCACAAACACTGAGATGAGTGCGAAACTGTCACATCTTGAATGACGTTTTAATTTGTTACTTCTTTACTGCTAACTCTATTCGCAATACACTCCGCATACAGTAGATATATGCATCACTGGATGTACATGCAAAATTATTTCGTTGTCGTTGCACATCACATACTTCAGAGCACACAACGTCATAAACATTAAGACGATTGAAAATGAAACTACAGGGCATAAATTCGCCAGACATAAAGGGGAAATATGTGTACAAATACGCGTGAACTATGTTGAGTATGCATGAAATACACTCATGCTCATAAATTAAGGATAATTGTAGAATGCACAACGTGGCACTACGCAATACTGGCGCTAATAGCATAGGCACAAAGAGAACACAGACGACACAGATCTGTAAGTCCACGGTATTGGTGATAAGTTGAGAAAACCGTCCCGAAACACAAGTGCTACAAAACGCCACTGTTTCCTGCGCATGTACCCCGACATCAATATGGGATATGATCACCGTGCACCCGTCCACAGGCTGCACAACGGGTTGGCATTCTCTGGATCAGGTGGTCGAGCAGCTACTGGGGTATAGCCTCCCATTCTTGCACCAGTGCCTGTCGGAGCTCCTGAAGTGTCCTAAGGGTTTGAAGACGTGCAGAGATACGTCGACCGAGAGCATCGCAGACGTGCTCGACGGGGTTTAGGTCTGGAGAACATGCAGGCCACTCCATTCGCCTGATATCTTCTGTTTCAAGGTACTCCTCCACGATGGCAGCTCGATGGGGCTGTGCGGTGTCATCCATCAGGAGGAAGGTGGGACCCACTGCACCCCTGAAAAGTCGGACATACTGGTGCAAAATGACGTCCCGATACACCTGACCTGTTACAGTTCCTCTGTCAAAGACATGCAGGGGTGTACGTGCGCCAATCATAATCCCACCCCACACCATCAAACCATGACCTCCATACAGGACCCTTTCAAGGACGTTAAGGGGTTGGTATCTGGTTCCTGGTTCACGCTAGATGAAAACCCGGTGAGTATCACTGTTCAGACTATACCTGGACTCGTCTGTGAACATAGCCTGGGACCACTGTTCCAATGACCAAGTACTGTGTTCTTGACACCAGGCTTCACGGGATCTCCTGTGACCATAGGTCAGTGGAATGCACCTTGAAGGTCTCCAGTTGAATAAACCCTGTCTGTTCAGACGTCTGTAGACTGTGTGTCTGGAGACAACTGTTCCAGTGGCTGCGGTAAGGTCTCGAGCATGGTTACCTGCAGTACTCCGTGGCCGTCTGAGGGCACTGATGGTGAGATATCGGTCTTCTTGTGGTGTTGTACACTGTGGACGTCCCGTACTGTAGCGCCTGGACACGTTTCCTGTCTGCTGGAATCGTTGCCATAGTCTTGAGATCACACTTTGTGGCACACGGGAAGCCCGTGACACGACCGGCTGTTTGACCAGCCTCCAGTCGCCCTATTATTCTACCCATCATAACGTCATCAATATGCGTTCTTTGAGCCATTTTCAACACCCAGTCACTATTAGCACGTCTGTAAACGTCTGCATACTTACTCGCTGCACCGTACTCTGACATGCACCAACACACCTCTGCGTAAGATCAAACGCACCGCATGGTCATACCCCGCGGTGATTTAAACCCGCAAACCGCCCGCCGGAACGTTGTTTCACCATGTATCCATAATTTTTGAGCATGAGTGTATATTTAGCACATGCGAATGCAAGCAAAGCAACGGTTAGAAAGCTCATCCCAAAGCCGTGGATGGATTACAGTCAAATCTGGTACACATATTAGTTACAATACTGTATGGGTAAGAACCACCAGCCTACTATCGGGATGAGTGAGACAACGTAGAGAGGGGAAGGAGGACGAGGAAGTGGACGGACAATGTGGGGGAAGGAGGAAGATAGGCACAGACAGGAGGAGGAGGAGATGGACAAAGATAGGGGAGGGAAGAGGAGAAGATGAACGGAGCAAGGGAAGAGGAGGAAATGGACAAAGAGAGGAAAGGGGAGAAGATGGAGAGAGAAAGGAAAGGGGAGAAGAAGGTGAAGAGCAGACTGACAGAGAGAGGTGGTGGCAGGAGGTTGACAGAGAGAGGGGCAGGATGAGATGAAGAGAGAGTGGGGGTGGAACAGGTGGATAGAGAGAGAAGGTGGTGGAAATGAGCAGAGAAAGGAGGAAGAAGGAGAGGGACTAATAGATAACTGGAATACGTACACACAAGGCGCCAGGTACTCCGTTAGTTATGAAAAAATTGTACCTGAACTGAGGCAGATAGTTAAGCGATCTGTGTCAGTCGCGTTACGCTTGCTAGACTGTATGCGAACAGTAAGTGAAATTTCGTTATTTCGTATTTTTCGCGGGGTTGTATTTTTAATGACCACGAATTTATTTTCCTCTGCCTCCTTTCTTGCCACCTCTTAATGGAGGCACAGTTGCAGGATCATGGGGTAAGTGACATGTAAGTTACTTACTTAAACTCTTAGTATCCCTTTTAAATTGTGGGTTTAGTTTCCTCTTTCTAACATATTGTATGTTGTACTTATAAGTCGATGACGGGAATCCACTTCGGAATTTACCTAGAAGCATTTCTGATACCGCCTTCAAAGCTTTCCAGAATTTTCAGTTTGTCCAAAGTACCAAATCGACGGTCATAAATACGAGATAAGAATTAAATTCTGTTCTTACTCACCTCCCCAGTTCGAAAGTCGTTCAGATCATTCTACTGACTGTAAGGAAGTGTTCTATCGACTCATTGGCAGTGTGTATGTATGAGTGTTCATCAATAAGTGAGACTGTTTCAGACTCATTGCTAAGTTCTTAAGTAAAATTTTAATTGAAATTTTTCATAATTACACAGGGTTATAAATTCCAAAGGATCTGTAAGGATTTCACGCATTCATTTCCTTGTATTTCTTGACTAACTCGGTGCTCTCTGTTCAACATAAGAATCTCTGTGCCGTAAGTGCTAATACATCGAATGGATAATGTGTATAGTGCTCTTCGTTACGGAGCTCATTTGAAGTGTTGCACAGTTTTCCTGACCAATTTTGCTACTTAAACCGCATCTGCGCGTTGGGGATAGAGTGGCTTCTGAATATAAGGGTCGATCAAAAAGTTTCTGTTTGAGGGCGTTGATATCAAAAATAGCTTCGAACGGAAACTTTTTGATCACCCTTATATAAAAATTATTGTACGCATGTTAGTCTGTACAATATCCTCTAAACCACTGGATTAATTTCAAACAAACGACTTACACGTGTTACTTACTATTTGAATAGAAGTACTGTGGGAGTAAAAGCTTCCCTAAGGATGAAGCTGAGGACGGAATGGAATAACTCAGGATGTCTGGAGCGATATTTCAGCCAAACTTCGTATGTATTTAGCTCAATATTTTTTATAGATACTTACCGTAGGGTGAGATTCCATGACATAGAAGTATTAGTTAATAACCGACATTAGTTTGAAATTTATATCGACGGAAAATTCAGAACTGTAAATTTAGGCAGTCAATGCATCAGTGTACGACTCTGCAGCCCAATTTCACCGCGTAGCTGTCAAGGATAGTAGTCCCCAATTGAGAACGTTTGGAACATTATGGGAAGGTCCCTCCAACCGGGAATTTGACGGTCTAAGACGCCATTTGGACGGAAATGGGCACGATACCCCTCAGGAGGGTACCCAATAACTCTGTCAATCAGTGACAAGCCGAATAACTGATGGCGTAAGGGCCACAACTGTATCAGTGCCTTACTGTGTTGCTCAATTTGCGAAGCCTTTTCTCATGAATAAATCATCCAATTTTTCCGAAACTGTACTCGTTTTTTAGCCTGCATATCTACATCACATCTACTGATTTCTGTCCAATTTGGATAATTCCTTCGCGGGGCATTGTTTTTTTTGTATGTCTTTGAGTGTATTCTGAAACAATTTTAGCTATACTTGGCCATCGCAGTGGATGGGAGTGAAAGTCTGTGACATAAAAGCATAAATCGGTATCACCTACAGCATTTTGAACCAAATTAGTTATATGCATGAAATTACGTATATACACGAATCATTACTTGTGAGTGAGATACCGCTACCACCCCTTAGGGTGGAGGTGTGGATGAGAAGGGGTGACAGCTATAAATGTTCGAGAACGACCTGTTGTTTTTATTTTTCTTATTTACTGGACTTGGAATGCTTTAAAAGTACGAAACGCAAGCAGTCTCTGATTTGTGCTGTTGTACGCATCAGCCAGGTCGTAAGAATGTGCACTGCCGAGGGCCAATAGTTTTGTCACTGTCTTTCAGGGTCAAAGGTCATGGAACAATTCTGAATACTACAGATACATTTAACGTCCTCTCTGGATTCGCATGTTGTAAATCAGCGGAGAATCAGACAGCTGGCAATCTTTCTTCATGAAACGGCAATCAGTTACTGAATACGGAGTAATGAAACAGATTATCAATAGTACCGATTCCAGGCTATGTGGAACCTGCCACCATTATTCAGAAAGGTGAATCTGAAGATTAATGTGAACCTTGCTGATAAGGATACATGTTGTTGTTGTTGTTGTTGTTGTTGTTATGGTCTTCAGTTCGTAGACGGGTTTGATGCAGCTCTCCGTGCTACTATACCCTGTGCAAGCCTCTTCATCTCCGAATATTTACTGCAACTTCCTTCATTCTGAATCTGATCCCTGTGTTCATCTCTTGGCCTCCCGCTACGATTTTTAGCCTCCACGCTTCCCTCCAATAGTAAATTGGTGATCCCTTGATGCCTCAGAATGTTTCTTGCTACCGATCCCTTCTTTTAGTCAAGTTGTGCCGAAAATTTATTTTCTCTCCGTTTCAGATCAGTACCTCCTCATTAGTTTACTCGATCTACTCATTTAATCTTAAGAATTCTTCCCTAACACCACATTTCGAAAGCCTCTGTTCTCTTCTAATCTAAACTAACGCACATTTTCACTTTTATATATCGTTACACTCAAGACATATACTTTAAGGAAAGACTCCCTAACACCTAAATTTATAGGGCTATTCAATATTAACAAATATCTATTCTTCAAAAACGCTTTTCTTGTCATTGTTAGTAAACATTTTATATCCTCACCGCTTTACCATCATCGGTTATTTTGCTGCTCAAACAGCAAAAGTCATCTACGACTTGATTTGTCTCGTTCCCAAAGCTAATTTCCCTAAGCGTCATCTGATTTAATTCGATTGCATTCCATTAGCCTTGTTTTGATTTTGTTGATGTTCCTTTTATATCCTCCTTTCAAGACATTGTCCTTTCTGTTCAACTGCTCTTCCAAGTACTTTGCTATCTCTGAGACTATTACAATGTCATCGGCTAAACCTCAAAGTTTTTAACCAAACGAACACTGTTTTTAGCCTTGTTTCACAATTTTTTTAGTGTTATTACGCAACCTACTTTTCGGGTTATAAACCCATTTTCAAGTACATTACTGATTCCTAAAGATGATAATGCACAGATAAACATGATGACAAGACAAAGATAATCTCAGCTTCTTAAGGTATAGATCCATAGCTTAATGTGCAATTACATCAATGACCATTTTTTAGCAAATTAGATACATTATTACAGATTCACCATTTATAATACAATGACCGGACTAAAGTTATGCATTAGCCAATATATTTTTAACTACGATGGATTGGGGCCCAAAGTTTTGCTTCTATCATGGGGTTGTGAACTCATCTAAAAGAGGTGAGTAATTGAATTGGATTTGTTCGTTAAATAATAGGTGTGGGGATATACAAGGCTGTTATTTAATTTCTAAAATTTCTAATGGTCGAGTTTGGTTCCCTTTTCCTCTCTGTGTTGGACTTGCACATATATTGTGCATTTGTGATTATTGTTCAGGCAATGTTCTGCAAAGGCTGAATCAGGCATTCTTAATCTCCAGCTTCTGCGGTGTTGCTTAAGCCTGGTGCAGACTGACCTCCCCGTCCGTCCAATGTAGCAAGGCTGACGCTTTTATTTCTTCACCCTGCAATTTCATTCCTATTCCAAATTTTTTCTTAGATTCCTTCACTGTGTGCTCGATGTGCGGGTCAGGAATGGGCTACAAGTCTGTCTCACTTCTTTCTCGGCCACTGCTTCCCTTTCATTCCGTCTGGTTCTTGTACAATTTCTAAATAGCCTTTCGCTCCCTGTACTTTGTCCATACCATCTTGAGAATTTCAAAAAGGATATTCTAGTCGACACTGTCATAAGCTTTAACCAAGTCCACAAAAACTATAAACATAGGTTTGTCTTTCTTTAATGTATCTCTGAGATAAATCGTAACGTCCGTACAGCCTCGGGTGTTTCTACAATTCTTTGGAATTCAAACTGATCTTCCCCAAGATCGACTTCCATAAGTTTTTCAATTCTTCTGTTAAAAATTCGTGTTAGCGTTTTGCAACCACGACTTAAATAAGTACAGTAATATTCATTCCTGTTAGCAGCTGCTTTCTTTGGAATTGATATTATTGCATTCTTCTCGAAGCCTGAAGATATTTCACCTATTTCATATATCTTGCACAACTGATGAAACAGTCTTGTCTTGGCTGGCTCTACCAAAGATGTCAGCAGTTCTGATGTAATGTCATCTACTCCAGGGGCCTTATTTCGACTTACGTCTTTCAGTGCTCTGTCAAATTCATCTCGCGCTATCGTATCTCCCATCTCATCTTCCTTTACGTCCTCTCCCATTTCTACAATATTGTCTTCAAGTTCGTCTCTCTTTTGTAGACCCTCTGTATACTCCTTCCATCTTTCAGCTTTCCCTTTTTTACTTAGTACTGGTTTCCCATCTGAGCTCTTGATATTCATACAACGGCTTCTCTTGTCTCCAAACGTCGCTTTAATTTTCCTGTAGGTGGTATCTATCTTTCCCGTAAGGGTGCGTGCTTCTAAACCCTTACTTTTGTACTCTAGCCATTCCTGCTTACCCATTTTGCACTTACTCTCAGTCTGATTTCTTTAGACATTTGTATTTCCATTCGCCTGCTTCATTTACTGCATTTTTATATTTTTTCGTTTCATAAATTTTATTCAACATTTCTTGTGTCACCCGAGGACTTTGAGTAGCTCTCGTCTTTTTACCTACTTGATCCTCTGCTGCATTCATTATTACATCTCCCGAAGCAACCTATTCTTCTGCTATTGTATTCCTTTCCCCTGTTCTTTTCAGTCGTCCCCGAATGCTCCCTCTGAAACTCTCTACAACCACTCGTTCTTTCAGTTTATCCATGTCCTATTTCCCTAAATTTCTACCTTTTTGCAGTTTCTTCAGTTTCAATTTACAGTTCACAGCTAATAAATTGAGGTCAGAGTACACATCTGCCTCCAGAAATATCTTACAATTTAAAATATGTCCCCGAAATCTCCGTCTTGCCATTATATAAACAATCTGTCGCCTGTATCTGACAGCTGCCGATGTGGCCATGCTGTGACATCACGTCATCATCATTTAACCACACAGTAGAGTTGCATGCCTTTGGGTAGATCTAAGGCTGTAGTTTCACCTTGATTTCAGCCGTTTGCAGTACCAGTACAGCAAGACCGTTTTGGTTGATGTTACAAGCCCGAATCAGTCAATCATCCAGACTGGAAAGACTGTTCAGAAGCCACAAGTTTGTCTAGCCTCTCAACAGATATCAGTCCGTTGGGGTTGCAGCTGTGGTACAGCTGTCTGCATCGCAGAGCACCCAAGCCATCCCTCTGATGGTGAGGTCCCTGTTTCATGGGGGAGGGGGGTTATGGGTATGGAAATAATGTATACGAAACAAAAAACAGCACCAGCTGCAAGTTTATTTTCTAACATCATGACTTGTTTCAGCCACCAAGGCCACGACCTGCCGTGGTGACAAAAAAATTACTTGCAACTTTCCAAGTAATTACTACAGTTACCATCCATGAGCCACTGTAGTCAACATGGTGGACAAGGTCAGTGTTGTAACTTGGAACCTTTTTTAGACTTTTGCCTCTAGGCAGCCCCATAATAGAAATATAATACATTTTCGTACTCTATTTTGAAATGATAGCGTTCACTTTATGTATGCTGCAGTATTTTTCTGAAATTATGAAAATTACTCTGCAAAAGTAAAGTTTGCCCTGAAGTGAAAAACAGTTTCAAGGTACAATATGGCCATGTCTCTATCAACATATATTCTATTAAAATTTAAAAGCGTTGCAGTGGAGAAAATCTAGTCAATACTGACTTTAACAGCTCGAGGTCGTGCGGTAGCGTTCTCGCTTCCCACGCCCGGGTTCCCGGGCTCGATTCCCGGCGGGGTCAGGGCTTTTCTCTGCCTCGTGATGACTGGGTGTTGTGTGCTGTCCTTAGGTTAGTTAGGTTTAAGTAGTTCTAAGTTCCATGGGACTGATGACCTTAGATGTTAAGTGCCATAGTGGTCAGAGCCATTTGAACCATTTTGAACTGACTTTAATAAATAGTACTTTTGTTACGTAATAACTCTACTACACTTCAATAATCAGTAAGTGATACTAAATTAACAAATATTATCAAAAAACAATTACAAGTTATAATATTTTGGTAATGGAGTTGATGGCAACTGACATAAATTTCCATTTTCAGTTCATGGAATACTGTTAAGTCATTCTCAGCGAAAAAATACGGAATTTTTTGTGGAACATCGCGGAATATTCCCACTTTAGCCCCTGTAGTTTTATTAAGTTGCGACGGGTGGTGGCGCTATACGTAGCCTTCAAAATGGCACCTGTAACGGAGGTGCCTCCCAAGCAGACAGGTGTCATTGAGTTTCTTGTGGCGGAATATCAGAGCATCGCAGATATTCATAGGCACTTGCAGAATGTCTGCGGAGACCTGTCAGTGAACAAAAGCACAACGAGTCGGTGGGCGAGGCGTCTGTCTTCATTGCAACAATGTCGCTCAGATGTTCCAATCTCCCACGTGCCAGCCGACCGCACACGACTATGACACCCGCAGTGCTGAACGCGTGGACACTGGTATTCGAACATCGTATTCAAACACCTCGCTGCTCAAATAGGCGCCTCTGTTTATAGTCCGACGCATTCGTGTGCCAGCTGGGACGCTCAAATCTTTGTTCCCGCTGAGCCCCTCATCGCCCAACAGAAGACCATAAAGAGCAACGAAGGACGATCTGTTTGGCCCAATTAACACTACTGGTACAGTAGTCTTGAAAAGACTGTGATAGAAACCCGAAAAACGGGGGAGTGGCGTACTAGAACACGCAATGATACTGTGAAATGGTGCACTGATAACGGTTCACAATGGTTCAAATGGCTCTGAGCACTATGACACTAAACATCTGTGGTCATCAGTCCCCTAGAACTTAGAACTACTTAAACCTAACTAACCCAAGGACCTCACACACATCCATGCCCGAGGCTGGATTCGAACCTGCGACCGTAGCGGTCGCGCGGGTCCAGACTGAAGCGCCTAGAACCGCTCGGCCACACCGGCCGGCGCACTGATAATGGCTAGGCTCTATCCGAAATCTGAAAAAAAAAGATTGTCACTAGTCTGATGTCCTGCGCACACGAGTCGACAATGCACATTATAGCACTTTCATTATCAGTGACAAATGTATCGTATTATCCTCACATTTACATAAGTCTTACAGTTGTAGACTTACTCGCCATGTCAACAGATGGAGCTGAAGTACATAAAGCTTTAAACGAAGTGAGTGTGTAGCGTATTAGGGTTTGTAAACACAGTATACAAAATGGCATAGGCTGGAAGACCCGGCACAGTCGGTAACAGGGAAAAAAGACAGTTAACTGTGGAGGAAGCCAGTTGTGGAGTAATTGCTCTGGAGGAGAATCATTAACATCGATATTTAGCATGAGAACCTGGTGTAACCCAAAATGCAATATCTAAGTTACGGAAACGATACAGCGAAAGGCATACTATTGTTAGACAACAAGGTTCGGGTCATAGAAGGAATACAACATCTGCTGAGGGTCGCTATCTCCCATTTCTGTATCGAGGAACAGCACAAAAACAGCACGTGAACTGCGAGAAGACTTTCGCCAGTCTGCTGTACAATTGGGTACAGAGGGCAGAATAAAGTGTCTCGTTGAACAAGATCACATAAACAAAGGATTCTGTACTTCGCCGAATGCCAAAGACATTGGCAGTTAACCCATTGGAGGAAAATGCTGTTCTACGAAGACACTAGAGTGAATTAAACGGAAACGATGGTCGTATGGGGGTATGCATAACTCGTGGAGAATTTAATACGGAAACCATATTGTCGTTAACAGTGTCTTTTGGAGGAGGCGCTATAATGCTGCGGGGAGGAATTCCAGTGAATACTAGTACAGAGGTGGTAGTGGTGCACAGAAGGAATAACAAAGTCTAACAGCGGGGAGGAACATCAACGAAATGCCTGATCGCCGGCCGGTGTGGCCGTGCGGTTAAAGGCGCTTCAGTCTGGAACCGCGTGACCGCTACGGTCGCAGGTTCGAATCCTGCCTCGGGCATGGATGTGTGTGATGTCCTTAGGTTAGTTAGGTTTAATTAGTTCTAAGTTCTAGGCGACTGATGACCTCAGAAGTTAAGTCGCATAGTGCTCAGAGACATTTGAACCATTTGAATGCCTGATCCTCATATACGACCTTTGACACAAAATATGGGGAACAATTTCTTCTGATGCACCATAATCATTGTTGCAACCCCCGTCCAAAATTTCCTTTGGCTACACAGTACCAGTGTTATACAATGGTCAGCATCTAGTCCCGTCCTAAACCCCATAGATATCGTGTGGGATTATCTGAAGAGTTAGGTCTCGTACAAATCACCCAGAAACGTTAAAGCAGTTTCAGGGAGCGTTACTAGAGGAGTGGCAACAAATACCACAGAATTTCATTAGAAAGCTGGTTCGTGGCATGTCGAGACCCTACGCTGCCGTTGTTGATGGTACAGGGCGTAACTCGAGCTAATGATCATCAAATCCAAGAAAACATTTTTTCTATTGCAGCAAGATCCATTTCAGTTTTGTCCTTCTTTGCAGTTTTTTACACACCACAGGAAGGAAAGCAGATTCTTTCTAAGGGATATATTCATTTTCAAGTGAGAAGATGTGGACAAATTTGTAAGAAACTAATATTTAGAAAATGACATACATTTAAAATTATGAAAATTTTTTTGGAGTAGTGTATATTGACGTTAGTCTTACAATCTCTTTTGAAAACACTATGAATTCCAGTGAACTTATCTTCCAAATGTTTGGCTGTCTCTGATAGTATTAGAATGTCATCAGAAAATGTCATTGTTTTTATTTCTTTTTCCTGAAGTTAACTTGCACTCCCTAGGTTCAACTTAGCCTTCTTTAATGCTTGCTCAGTGTAGAGCTGTGAATTATAGGGGGTGGGGCGCGGGCTACAACCCTGTCTCACATAGTGTCACATGGTGCCTCTCTTTCATGAGCCTCGACCCTCAGACTTACAAAGACAGAATTTATCTTCATTTACCAGGTAGTAATTTTCTCCACATTTACATAAGGAAGTACTGTCGCTATACACGAACCTTCAGCTTTAGATTAATTTTTTTCTCATTCTTTTCTGTTCTTTCCTATTCTACTTTATGTTACAATGAAGAGCGAAAGAAACTGGTACACCAGCCTCATATCGTGTAGAGCTCCGGTGAGCACGCACAAGTACCGCAACACGACGGGGCATGGACTCGACTAAAGTCAGAAGTAGTGCTGGAGGGAACTGACACCACGAATCCTGCAGGGCTGTCCACAATCGTTAAGAGTACGAGGGGTGGAGATCTCTTCTGAACAGCACGTTGCAAGGCATCCCAGATATGCTCAATAACGTTCATGTCTCGGGAGTTTGGTGGCCAGCGGAAGTGTTTAAACTCATAAGAGCCGCTCTGTAGTGGATGTGTGGGGTGTCGCATTGT
This sequence comes from Schistocerca serialis cubense, assembly GCF_023864345.2. Classification (NCBI taxonomy): domain Eukaryota; kingdom Metazoa; phylum Arthropoda; class Insecta; order Orthoptera; family Acrididae; genus Schistocerca; species Schistocerca serialis. The sequence continues at coordinate 21,334,540 of NC_064646.1, forward strand.
CCTCCTGGGCTTACCCAAGCCCGTCGGAATGCACAATGGACATGAATAGATGCAGGTGATCAAACAGGATGCTTACGTACGTGTCACTCGTCATAATCGTATCTAGACGTATCGAGGGGGGGGGCATATCACTCCAACTGCACACGCCCCACACTATTATAAGACCTCCGCCAGCTTGAACAGTCCCCCGCTGATATACAGGGCCAACGTCCACCCGCTCGATACAACTTGAAACGAAACTCGTCCGACCAGGGAACCTGTTTCCAGTCATCAACAGTCGAATGTCGTTGTTAACGGACCCAGGTGAGGCGTAAAGCTTTGTATTGTGCAGTCATCAAGCGTACACGAGTGGACCTTCGGCTCCGAAAGCCCATATCGATGATGATTCGTTGAATGGTTCGCACGCTGACACTTGTTGATGGCCCAGCGTTGAAGTCTGCAGCAATTTACTGGAGGGTTGCACTTCTGTCACGTCTTCAGTCGTCGTTGGTCAAGTTCTTGCAGGATCTTTTTCCTGCCGCAGCGATGTTGGAGTTTTGATGTTTTACCGGATTCCTGATATTCACTCGTGAAATGCTCGTACGGGAAAATCCCCACTTCATCGCTACCCAGGAGATGCTGTGACCCATCGCTCATGCCTCATCGCTCGTGCGCCGACTATTAACACCAAGTTCAAACTCACTTAAATCTTGGTAACCTGTCATTGTAGCAGCGGTAACCGACCTAACAACTGCGCCAGACACTTGTTGTCTTATATAGGTGTTGGCGACCATAGTGCCGTATTCAGTCTGTTTACATGTCTCTGTATTTGAATATGCTTGCCTATACCAGTTTCTTTGGCGTATCAGCGTATATTAATAACAATTGGTGTGTGTGAGAGAGAGAGAGAGAGAGAGAGAGAGAGAGGGAGAGAGACAAATAGAGAGAGATAATAACAAGTGGTGTGTATGTGTTTGTATGTGTGTGTATGTATGCACGCGTTTGTTTGTGTTTGTGTGTGTGTGTGTGTGTGTGTGTGTGTATGTGGAGTGGAGAGACAGAGAGAGAGAGAGAGAGAGAGAGAGAGATGTTACGTGACACGTGAGTTGGCGGGCGAAGTTACAGGGAAAGAGTTCCTCCAGCGGTCAGAGCAGCCCGTTAGGAGCGTCAGCAATGACGGACCGCTGTTCCCTAGCGCAATATGGAAGCCGCGATTACTTCCACAATCCATTTCCGGCGAATAATAATGACTCAGCCTGTTCGCTAAGCCGCTTTCGCTGTAATTCCGCTCTCCCATAGGCGCACGTACACCAGAAACGGCTCATGTCTGCGCGAGCTTGCTATTGGGAATCTGCCCGGGTTATGTTTTGCTGCAAAACATTCAGCCGGCACTGCGACATCTCCATGCACTCGCTGACACCCGCATCGCAGTCTGCCCCTCCGCGCGTGCGGCTTTTGTTTTTGTCGTTCACCGGCTGTCTCCCCCCCCTTCGTCCATCCCTCCCTCCTTCCCTCACTCCCTGAAGCCCTTTCATCCAAATTTCATCCTATTGTGCTGATAAAATATTTGTTTCGGGGACGTGTATCATAATGTTTACGCGCAAACTTCGTTACACGATTTCGCTCAATACTGAGATGAAACTCATCCCTTGTCCGGTATGTTTTTTAACTCGACGAATTGGCTGGCCGGGTGGCCAGCGGTGAATAATTTAACCTCTCCGCGCCGTTTCCTGTGCGACTCGTCATCTGTAACTGCGATTATACTAACGCGATTAGTATTTTATTTTTATCGGAAGAGCGGGGTTTTCCTCTCGCTGCGTTGGCTCTGCGGTTTTCCGATACCGTTTTTCATCTGGCGTGCCTTCTGGCTTTGTGAGCGCCGAATTCAATGTTATCTCTACATCGTGGATCGCAGCTCGTCTACCGGGTCGTGTAGAAACTGCGCCGTCCTGCGTCGTTCGTGCTTTGCGTCACGGAAACCGAGGAGTGGAATATCAGACTTGCAAAGTCCGATCCCAGGACTTTGGGATATGGCTTTCGGACTAATGGAAACGTGTATTTTTACCGTATTTTATGAGAACAAAATAATGTACATTATGTGCTGTTAGCAACTGAAGGGTTATCATGCTGAAAGGGCAAAGCGCCAGTTTTCAGTATTTGCGTTTTCTACTTCGTTAGGTGCCGGCCGAAGTGGCCGTGCGGTTAAAGGCGCTGCAGTCTGGAACCGCAGGACCGCTACGGTCGCAGGTTCGAATCCTGCCTCGGGCATGGATGTTTGTGATGTCCTTAGGTTAGTTAGGTTTAACTAGTTCTAAGTTCTAGGGGACTCATGACCTCAGCAGTTGAGTCCCATATGCTCAGAGCCATTTGAACCATTTGAACTTCGTTAGGTGGTATGTGGACAGGACGCTTACATAGCAATCTCGAATGATGACTGAAATAGGCGCTACTAAGACCAGTAGACGGCATGAGAGGGTAACTGCTATGACTTGTTCATGCTAAGTGGGGTAAGTGCAGAATGAGTTACATGAGTTGGCTACATCGGACCGAGATATTATATACATTTCCGACTGCTCCTGCCATTTTGTAGAGTGTCTCTTGCATGTCTTCATTGACGGTACAGTGGGTGGTCAAAACAATTTGAAGAATACACCAAAGGTAAGCAACAGAAAATCGTGTTATTTTAAAAAAGGACAAAGATCAAGAGACATATACCATCTCATGGTGCAACGATCACCATAGCAACAGCTCGGAATAAGGAACCATTTAAAGTTGTTCGGATGAGAGGCAGTTATTTTGTGGGCGTACAGTAAGAAGGTTATTTGATCATGAATGCAGCTAAGGTTAATGTAAATTCCGCTTTACGGATTAAAAACACCACGCACAGAATAACACAGGTAAAAAAATTGGTGAAATAGAGGGATGAGAAATGATAAGCGTGTTGTTAAAACTGAAGTGAAGTGAAGATTTTGAAACGGTCGCATTCATAGACGTCACTGATGCAAAAGGATTGCTCCCAGAGAAGGAAAGAGGCCTTAGAAGTATGATAGAATACGTGTCTGTGGTGCACGAAGTGTTTCATAGTGAATTGTGCCAGGGTTGTACAGTGAAATAATTACTAGATCCACAAATATTACGCAACTCGTTTGGTGGAGCTGGCCGGGGTGGCCGATCACTTCTAGGCGCTACAGTTTGGAACCGCGCGACCGCTACGGTCGCAGGTTCGAATCCTGCCTCGGGCATGGATGTGCGTGATGTCCTTAGGTTAGTTAGATTTAAGTAGTTCTAAGATCTAGGGGACTGATGACCTCAGAAGTTAAGTCCCATAGTGCTCAGAGCCATTTGAACCATTTGATTTGTTTGGTGGACATAGCTTATTTAGCATTTCAGTGCAAATTTATTTAGAAAAGTCAGTCTTTTTTGTTACTTTTAGATAATTCCTAGTGATTACTTGCTTGCCTAAAGTCAATGAGTAAGTGTTAATGTGAATTTGGTACATATATATATTCACGTTATTTTAATGAAGTTTATTCCTAATAACCTAAAAAGTAATTTTTGATACTTAGCCCGTTTTAGCATAACCCTTAATTACTAATTCCATTGCGTTCCAATATCTAATCTAATGAATGTGACTGGCACTTAAATCACACGAATTTTCTAACAAGAGTAGCTCTTGGACGAGGACTGCCTTGGTTGTATCTTCGCAGGGATCGAATGAAGGGTAGAGCCACGGGTCGTAACACATCTGAAATATGACGTCCACTGTTCAAAGTGCTGTCGATGCGAACAAGACGTGACAGACGTAACCATTGGCACCCCATACTATCACGCCGGGTGATACGCCAGTATGGCGATGACGAATACGCGCTTCCAATACAGATTGAATAACATCGGGGATAGGCTACAACCCTGTCTCACTTACTTCTCAACCACTTCTTCCCTTTCGTGCCCCTCGACTCTTATAACTGCTGCCTGGTTTCTGTACAAACTGTAAATAGCCTTTCTCTCTTCGTATTCTACCCTTGCCACCTTTATGATTGGAAAGAAAGTATTCCAGTCAACAGTGTCAAAAGCTTTCTCTAAGTCTACAAATGCTATAAACGTAAGTTTATCTTTCCTTAACCTACGTTCTATGAGAAATCGTAGGTCAGTAATGCCTCGCGTGTTCCTTCATTTCCCCAGAATCCAAACTGATCTTCCCCGAGGTCAAATGGTTCAAATGGCTCTGAGTACTATGGGACTTAACATCTGAGGTCATCAGTCCCCTTGAACTTAGAACTACTTAAACGTAACTAACCTAAGGACATCACACATATCCATGCCCGAGGCAGGATTCGAACCTGCGACCGTAGCAGTCGCGCGGTTGCAGACTGAAGCGCCTAGAACCGCACGGCCACCGTGGCCGGCTCCCGAGGTCAGCTTCTACTAGTTTTTCCATTCTTCTGTAAAGGATTCTGGCTTGTTAAACAAATAGTTCGGTAATTTTCACACCTGTCAGCACCTGCTTTATTTATAATAGGGATTATTGTCTTCTTTTTCATTCATATGTATGTAAGAGTTAAATTTCAAATTCATGTATATCTTTCCTTGCAAACGGACCAGTGTCAAGATGGGCCAACAGCGGCCGCCCTCAGGCAAATAACACTTAAAAACGCTAACCAGCTGTTTGTCGGAAACGGAACGAACAGATCTTTAACACCCAAACAGTTACAAAGCATTTACACCAAGCCCACGCAATGTACGAGGTAACTTTAAAACTTCTTTAAAATGAAAGAAACTTCAAAACCTTAATAAATTTTAAATAACATTAGCAAGATAGCTGGAAGATCAATTAATTCACAGAGTGTTTCCCGTTTATGATCGTGAAACAAAAATCAAATTTACGCAGTACCACAGATTGCAGATTAGATTTAGGTAACAGTGATTGACTTCACGTCCGCCCCGATAGCTGAGTGGTCGGCACGGCGGCTTGTCACGCCAAGGGGCCCGAGTTCCATCCCTGGCTGAGTTGGAGATTTTCTACGCTCAGGGACTGGGTGTCGTGTTGTCCTCGTTATCATTTCATTATCATCAGTGGAAGGCAACGGGAAAACACTACTGGAATCAGTTCCCAAGACGCTCATGCGGTGGGCCTTTCTGATGAGGCTCCCCCATGACAAGACCTGCCGTAAGGCAGAACACAAAGTTTAATTGACTTCACAAATTCAAGGCTCACCAAGTTTAAACACCCTGAGCTTAAAATTTAAAAACAGTTAAAATCATTAAAGCGTACAGTTTAACTCCTTGAGCGACAATTTATGAATTCTCAAAGAGGAGCCACCGAAACATTGCCGGCGCCAACAAGCCTGATACTTGCATTCTATCAGTAAGGACAGATGCTCAACTCGATCAATCGTGCTCTGAAGTGCATCTCCAATGATTCCATCAATCTCGCTCTCCACCCAGCCTAAAGCCCAGTTGAAATCTATTTGTGCCGTAGCCTCCGCAGAGTAGCACCTTTCCTGCAGCATGGCGGCAAGGCAGCCCCAATTAAGCAGAGTGCGGTGTTTACTTGTGTACACAGTACACATGCACGGACTTCAAACAGGGCCGATCAACAGCCGTGCCCGCCTGTGATTACAAAAGGTGCACTGTAACAGGTTCACGCAACTTCACTACCACTTCACATATCCCACTGCACATAGCGTTGTCCACGGCATGTATCGCCTGAGCGAGTGCTCTGCAATATATATATATATATATATATATATATATATATATATATATATATATATATATATATATACTTCCAGGCTCGCTTGACGGCCCGGAAACACAAGCTGCCTGGAGACGGTCTGCAAGCGGTCTTAAACCCTCTGCGGCCCGACCCCGTCCCCGATAGGCGAGGCAAACGTCGCGCGTAAGGGTGTTATCTCTGTCAAAACGACCACAGACCGCCTCAAATAGGACTGGAAAGAACACTTATACAATTTCAGTTTAACCGATTTTGGGTGAATTCAGAAAACTACTGCTAATTAAGTTCTCGCCACGCTTTTTATCACACTCCAAACACAGGAAATGCGTTTCTTGGTAGCGGCTGTGTAGTACTTCCCCTGAACTCTGCTATTCACTTCCTTATTACTAGGTCTTCACCTCACTGGAATACCACACACTACTCTCAGCTCCAGCAGACTCACCAAATTCGGAATGCGGCGTTACTATAGTCCGATTAAAATTTGAGGTGAGTCGAGTGGTAGGGCCGGGTGCCAGTCAATTGCATCTGGTTTTCGGTCTCCAGGTGCTCTGTCTGTTGCGTTGACTGTTGTGCGGGCGCAAGTCTGGCCAACGTCCACAAGAATTACGGCCCGTGCAGCGAACTTGTGACGTCACACTAATCGGCTTGTCCACCACACTTCACGAAAGTCCGACTCCGTGTAGAGACCACGGGAAATCAATAAGTTACTGGAAAGGTACTCACTAAAGGTCTTCACTTTGTCGTGTATTATCGATAGCTTGCATGCATTTAAACGCGCAGTCAAGAATTATTAAATAATAGTTACTCGCTTCGCGCCGGAGACTGCTGTTAGCACTCATTAAGACCTGCACAGACACGGCCTGTCTTTCTCGTGGGTCTCATCCCTTACAAGCAGACGCGCCTGCAAGGATTGGGAGGGGCAGTGAGGCAAGCCGCGAGTGTGGAAGGGCAGGGCAGGGAATTGGAAGGAGCGTCTAGTACGCCGTGATTTTCGCTTGGACCACTATAAAAATATTTTTTATGCATATTTGCTGAAGTTTGTCTTTGGTAAACACTTTAGTTTCTGCACAAGAATATTGAAAAGAAAAATGTCTGATCCACAACCTTTATCACACAATTATAATAAATTATTTGGTTAAAAGCTTGGATTCTTTCGTATCTCATTGACATCATAGTTTGCCTTTAGTGATCACAGTTATTAAGATATTTTGATGTTAAGAAACCTTCAGCACTTCATTCTGAGGGCTTGCGGTGAAAAATGTGATCGCTTTACATTCAATGGGCTTTAGTTGATACACTGGTCTCCAGACTTACAGCAACAAACTGTTGTTTTCCCGTCCTGTGTATAATTCAGGATATAATCATCAAAACTGTCAACCTGATGTCGGTACGATCCTGTTCTGCAAGGAAGACGGCATTCCGGTCAACGGCCAACAACGCCAACTATGACATGAGGGCGCCTATAAAACGACAGGTGTTTGCCGGGTAGCCGCACATCCACAATCGCCGTGTACACAGTCACAGATGGTGCAATGTGGCACAGAGAAGATGCCTTACCAGACTCTATTCGGTGGAGGGCCAGAGGAAGAAAGGAAGCAGAACAGCCGAAAACAGGTTTGGTGTGAATCGTTCTGTTGTTTCTAGGATGTGGAGACAGTGTACACATTCCGAAAGCGTATCCCGAAGACCAACACAGAGCCGACCACGTGTGATTTCTTAGTTCTGCATGGCAACTAGGATTTGAGCTCGCAGCATCCACTGGACGTGTTGTATCGAGTCAAACGGTGTGCAGAAGGCTTCGGCTGAATGGCCTTTGTTGTAGGAGACCTAATGTATGTCTGTCTCTGATTCGTCTTAGCAGGACGGAATGTCTATAGAATGGAGTCATCGACATGCCACTTTGGTGGCCGAACAGTTAGTCAATGTTATTTTCACAGGTGAGTTTCGGTTTAGTCTGGAGAGTGCCTACCAAGGGATTCGCATCTGGAGTGAACGTGAAACATGACTTCGGGATCCAAACATTGCGGGAAGAGACCGCTATCGAGGAGAATCGCTAATGGTACGGGCAGAGATTACGTTGAGCACTCGAACTCCTCTTCATAAAATTGTACATCTGCGTGACTACTCTGCTATTCACAATAAAGTGCCTGGCAGAGGGTTCAGTGAACCACCTTCATGCTGTCTCTCCACCATTCCACTCTCGAACGGCACGCGGGAAAAACGAGTACTTAATTTTTTTCGTGCGAGCCCTGATTTCTCTTATTTTATCGTGATGGTCATTTCTCCCTATGTAGGTGGGTGCCAACAGAATGTTTTCGCAATCGGAGGAAAAAAAACTGGTGATTGAAATTTCATGAGAAGATCCCGTCGCAACGAAAAACGCCTTTGTTTTAATGATTGCCACTCCAATTCACGTATCATGTCTGTGACACTATCTCCCCTATTTCGCGACAGTAAAAAACGAGCTGCCCTTCTTTGTACTTTTTCGATGTCATCCGTCAGTCCCACCTGATGTGTATCCCACACTGTTCAGAAGTACTCCAGATTAGGGCGGACAATCGTAGTGTAAGCAGTCTCTTGGTAGACCTGTTGCACCATCTAAGTGTTCTGCCAATGAATCGCAGTCTTTGGTTTGCTCTACCCAAAATATTATCTGTGTGATCGGTCCAATTTAGGTTATTTGTAATTGTAATCCCTAAGTATTTGGTTGAATTTGCAGCCCTCACATTTGTGTGACTTATCGCGTAATCGAAATGTAGCTCATTTCTTTTAGTACTCATGTGAATAACTTCGGACTTTTCTTTATTCAGGGCCAATTGCCACTTTTCGCACCATACAGATATCTTATCTAAATCATTTTTCAAGTCGTTTTGATCATCTGATGACTTTACAAGACGGCAAATGACAGCATCATCTGCAAACAATCTAAGACGGCTACTCAGATTGTTTCCTATGTCGTTAATATAGATCAGGAACAATAGTGGGCCTATAACACTTCCTTGGAGAACGGAGGATATTACTTCTGTTTTACTCGATGACTTTCCGTCTATTACTACGAACTGTGACCTTTCTGACAGGAAATCACGAATCCAGTCGCACAACTGAGACGATACTCCGTAGGCACGCAGTTTGATTAGAAGACGCTTGTGAGGAACAGTGTCGGAAGCCTTCTGGAAATCTAAAAATATGGAATCAATTTGACATCCCCCGTAGATAACACGTATTACTTCATGAGAATAAAGAGCTAGTTGTGTTTCACAAGAACGATATGTATGTACAGGGGGGCACGGTTGCAGGAGAAAGCGGTTGCAAGACAGCTGTTGCCATAAAGTCTATTTTTTTCCATTTCGATTCGCTTCCGCCACTGACACTTATACCAGACGTGGAGGGCTGCACGGATCTTTTAAGAAACTTGTCCATTTTATGCTCGCTCAGAGCAAAGCGAGAAGACAATAATCACGTCCTTAGCTGCTGGCGCACTCGGACAACTGGTTGTAGTGACCGAAAACGCGCGACTATGTCCACGCTGACCCCTTGTCACCCCCACGAATGAATATAATTATATCTCTGCCCACAGACCACTGCGACCTCTTTCCACATTGCATTTCATTTTTCCGATCAGTATAGTATCTGTGGTGTCACCGCCAGACACCACACTTGCTAGGTGGTAGCCTTTCAATCGGCCGCGGTCCGTTAGTATACGTCGGACCCGCGTGTCGCCACTATCAGTGATTGCAAACCGAGCGCAGCCACACGGCAGGTCTAGTCTAGAGAGACTCCCTAGCACTCGCCCCAGTTGTACAGCCGACTTTGCTAGCGATGGTTCACTGACTACTTACGCTCTCATTTGCAGAGACGACAGTTTATCATAGCCTTCAGCTACGTCATTTGCTAAGACCTAGCAAGGCGCCATATTCAGTTACTATTGGTATTATGAGTCATGTACCTTCAAGAGCGACGTTCATCATTAATGGATTAAAGTTAAGTATCGAACTAGCTACGTCCGCTTTCTGAATTCCAATTCCTTGTCATGTTCCAGACCTCAAGTCAGTATAGTCCTTCCCTCCTCACGCCAGCCTGCGTGAGCTAAAACGCGTGCATTTCGGCCTCCTCTAGTAACACGGTGTTGGCTCTTCAGCCAACACAACAGTATCAATAGAAAGAAAATTAAAGATGTTGCTTTTGAAATCGCTGACGTACTTTTATTATGGTCTTGGGGATCGCCAGAATATTTTTACTCGGAAAGGGGTGGCATATTCAAAAAGGTTGAAAAACAATGCTCCTAATTTTTCAATAGTGTTTCTCGAAAAGACGTCGCCTTTCCTCCAATGATTCCCATTTGAGTTTCCGAAGCATCTCAGTGACACTTACGGGTTGTTCAAAAATATCGGTAACAAATCTAGCAGCCCTCCTCTGAACTGCTTCGATGTCTTCCTTCAGTCCGACCTGGTACGCAACCCAAACACTCGAGCAATACTCAAGAACTGTTCGCCCCAGGTTCTTACATACAGTTTCCTTTACACATGAACTACACTTTCCTAAAATTCTCCCGATAAACAGAGGTCGACCATTCTCCTTCCCTACCACAGTTTTCACACGCTCGTTCCATGTCATATCGGTTTGTAACGCTACGCCCAGATACTTAAACGACGTGACTCTGTCCAGCAGGACGCTAGTAATACTCTATCCGAACATTACAGGTTTGATCTTCCTATTCATTCGTACCAACTTACATTGTTTCCATATTGATAACTACCTGTCATTCATCATATCAACTGGAAATTTTGCCTAAGTCATCTTGTATCTTCCTACAGTCACTCAACTTCGATACCTTACCGTACACCACGGCATCATCAGCAAACAACCGCAGATTGCTGTCCGCCTTCACATTTACACTACTGGTCATTAAAATAGCTACACCACGAAGATGACGTGCTAAAGACGCGAAATTTAACCGACAGGAAGAAGATGCTGTGATATGCAAATAATTCACTTTTCAGACCATTCACACAAGGTTGTCGCCGGTGGTGACACCTACAACGTGCTGACATGAGGAAAGTTGCTAACAGATTTCTCATACACAAACAGCAGTGCACCGGTGTTGCCTGGTGAAACATTGTTGTGATGCCTCGTGTAAGGAGGAGAAATGCATACCATCACGTTTCCGACTTTGATTAATGTCGGATTGTAGCCTATCGCGATTGCGGTTTATCGTATCGCGACGTTGCTACTCGCGTTGGTCGAGATCCAATGACTGTTAGCAGCATATGGAATCGGTGGGTTCAGGAGGGTAATACGGAACGCCATGCTGGATCCCAATGGCTTCGTATCACTAGCAGTCGCGATGACAGGCATCTTATCCGCATGGCTGTAACGGATCGTGCAGCCACGTCTCGATCCCTGAGTCAACAGATGTGGACGTTTGCAAGACAACAACCATCTGCACGAACAGTTCGACGACGTTTGCAGCAGCATGGACTATCAGCTCGGAGACCATGTCTGCGGTTACCCTTGACGCTCCCTCACAGACAGGAGCGCCTGCGATGGTGTAGTCAACGACGAACCTAGGTGCACGAATGACAAAACGTCATTTTTTCGGATGAATCCAGGTCCTGTTTACAGCATCACGAGTGTCGCATCAGTGTTTGACGACATCGCGGTGAACGCACATTGGAAGCGTGTATTTGTCATCGCCATACTGGCGTATCACCCGGCGTCATGGTATGGGGTGCCATTGGTTACACGTCTCGGTCACCTGTTGTTCACATTGACGGCACTTTGAACAGTGGAAGTTACATTTCAGATGTGCTACGACCCGTGGCTCGACCCTTCATTCGATCCCTACGTAACCCTACATTTCAGCACGATACTGCACGACCGCATGTTGCAGGTGCTGTATGGGCCTTTCTAGATACTTCTCGGTGAAGTGACCAACAGTAATCCCCCATCATGTTGGTGTTCCAGCGGCCATGGTAGCGTTTTTCCGTCACTAAAATGTCCTGGTGGAAGCGCTCTCCTTGCTCCTCACTAACACCTTCCATACTGAAAGGAAGTAATCGAGGTGACTGATCAAAAGGTGAACTCTCAGGCTCATTAAACATCCTAAAGTTTTAAACTTCTTTAACATTGTAGTTAGAATAGAAACATATTCTGGGTCTTTTTCATGTCGTAAGAACTTTGTAACAACTTGATTGAATGATACCCATGCTTCTTTCTCATTTAAGGTCATTTTGGATTCAAAGTTAACATCAAACATCAAATTTCTAATGTCAGGTCCGACAAAGGCGCCTTCTTTTTGTTTAGCTTTTAAAAGATTCGGAAACTTTTGGCAGAGATACTCAAAACATGGTCGATCTTTAGGCAAAGCCTTTACAGACTGTTTCATTAGGCCTGACTTTACATGTAGAGGTGGTAGGAGCACGTTTTTTAGATCTACAAGGTTTTTGGGTACAATGTTCGTCTCACCAGGTTTTAAAGACTCTCTCACAGGCCAGTTCTTTCTGCACCAGTATTGATCCCTAGCTCTTTTGTGGCGGTGTTCGTAGCGACAAACAATTCGCTGTAGAAACGGCTTACGAAGTCACCGCCACACTTTTAATAGCGGGCCGACCGGTCCGCTGGAACAGTGAACAGAAAGATGAAAACCCAAACACTCTGATTAAATAAAAGTCGGCACTTATCTTTATTTACGAAGATACAGCATCACAGTAGTGAACTCCGTGTCTACAGAAATCTGTCTAGTTCGAGTCGGAGCGGCTAGGTCAGCGTCGGCTGACGATAAACAACTCTGCCGCGATGAACACACAACTGACTAGCAAGTACACAATTCGGTGGCGAGTATACAACTGAGCGGCGAATACAGAACTGTCCTAGCGCTCGCGACTCCAGCGCTTAAGAAGCCAGAAGCCAGCGTCGGCGCGCGCAGACTTGCGGCGATTTCCTGTATCGCTGGCGCTGCTTATGCGGACGGCGTCCGGACTTCGATGCTGCCAACCTTTTGGCAGCGGGCTCGGGTGGCATTACTGGCTAGGATATAACAAGCTCTACTGTCCCTTTCACACAATTAACATTGATATTTGGTAAAGCCACCTTGCTGACCAAGGAGCATGCATGTTACTTTTAGGTCGCCACATTTCATCCAACCATGAGCAGAATAGCCTATGTTGCCGCCCGCTGTGGCCGGGCGGTTCTAGGCGCTTCAGTCCGCAACCACGGTGCTGCTACTCTCGGAGGTTTGAATCCTGCCTCGGGCATGGATGTGTGTGATGTCCATATTTAGGATTAAGTAGTTCTAAGTCTAGGGGACTGATGACCTCAAATGTTAAGTCCCATAGTGCTTAGAGCCATTTGAACCATTTTTTGAATAGCCTACTTTATTTAGCACAATTTCTAGGTTTCATAGCTTTCTTTCATATGTACAGATTGTCCAACAGTTACAGATGGATACATGTTACCATTGTGTAACAAAACAGCCTTTAAAGTAGTTCGGGATGGATCAATAAACAGACTGGAGAGTCTTTTCGATTTTGTATTCAATACCAAACTCAATCGTCAGACTGGGTATGTCTGAGCAGTACACAAAAATCACCTTGTTGAAAAAACTTGGAAAATTGCTGCTCTCTTCCTATACATTTATATGCTGGTTGCAACTGCCAATAAGTTCTTTTCTTTTAATCTACAGCCAAGCAATTCAGCTTTTTCTTTCGTTACTCCCAGATCCCTAACCAAATCGTTGAGCTCAGTCTGAGTAAACAATTTGGGCTCTAGCCTTCCTGTATTACAATGGAATTCATCATCATCTGGTTCATGTAAATCAGATTGTACATCAGAAAATACTTCTGTTAGAATAGAATTTAAATCATCTGGTGGTTCAGGAACCGGCAAATCTACACCATGCCCTACTGGTCGGATGGCGGACGGAAGGTTATGATAACTTATCACCTTAATGTTTTTCGAATTACGACAAGTAATATCAACACTACAAAAGTAGCAGTCATCGGAATGATTTCTTGATTCCATCCATATCATAGGAACAGCAAATCTAAAGGCTTTTTTCTCCTTTTTGGACCATTTTCTCAGATCTTGAACACACACATAACATACCTGATGCGTCACCCAAGATTTATCTTGATCACCAATTTTATATCCAAAGTATTACAGATAAATCTATTTCACAAAGTCTGTAATGTTTCTTTGGTGCTTTTTAATCACAAAACTGTCAGCAGAATTTTTACAACCACGATTAGACATTGTACTGAGCACATGTACAGGACACAGGAAAGTGAGGTTACGTTGACAGTAAACAAAACACCATCTGTTAACACAGAAATAGAACCGACTTTTTTTCCCATCAACTGTTTTTCAGCAGTTCTACCAACGTCATCTACATTCATTACACCTCCTTTTAAAATTATTTTAACTATATAAAAGCTGTTAAATTCTTTAAAAAGTCGCCTAATTTAATAAATTTGACTGCAAAATGTGAAGAAATGGTGGGCGATACAGTTTTTTAAGTATCATATTTGGATTTCTCACCCTAAAAACATTTTGCAGCAAAAAAGTTTTTCCATCGTTGGCTTGTGTTACAGCACCATCTACCGCGAATGGGAAACAATAGTTTGAGTAGACAGTACGTATTTTTGGCGTAGAATCCAAATATGCAATAAAATGGGGGGTGGAGGTCCATTTGAAAATACAAAGCTGACGCACCTACGCAGGAAGGGTGGTTATGAGGTGACCACTTGTAATACAGACAGATGTCCCCTTTACTAATGTTAAATTTCCTCCAAGAACATTTCTCTCGTGCTATGCTTCGTTTTAGAGATATTTAGTTCTCTCAAGCTAAAACAAACACCTCGTTCACTGCCTTATCTTTTCGTATAAGACGAGTATACTAAAGTGGCGCCATTTTGATAGGCGTACAGTGCGTTGCCTCAAGCAGTTATCCATTTTTTTCAGAGATATTTGAATAGCGAGATTTTCATCTGTCTGGTATTATTGGTAGCAGGCAGTGGAGAATAATTATCGGGTAGAAGCTTGTTTGTGGCAATGTTCCAGAACCAATTGCAGGGAAACTAGTGTGTGGCATCGTTCCAGCATTGCGGTGGGCATTTGTAACGATTTGGCGGACCGGTATTCAATGTAGGCAACAGTTGTTTGCTTTCTAAGTCTACTGCAGTCTCACCAGGAAAGAAACTGGCGACAGATTGCTTTGTCTGAATCGTTGTTTACTTAACGTTGTGGCAATTGGTTTGAAAAAAAAAAAATGGCTCTGAGCATTGTGGGACTTAACATCTGTGGTCATCAGTCCTCTAGAACTTAGAACTACTTAAACCTAACTAACCTAAGGACATCACACGCATCCATGCCCGAGGCAGGATTCGAACCTGTCACCGTAGCGGTCGCGCGGATCCAGGCTGTAGGGCCTAGAACCGCTCGGTCACTCTGGTCGGCAATTGGTTTCAAGTTAGTTTATTTTTCTTCAGTGTGAATGCACGAAAGCTGTCCGACCCGCTGTGGGAATCTCTGAGTAGCGAACGGGAGTATAATGGTCAAGCACAGAGGATAGGTGGGGCTCGTTTTGTGTGGGCCGGCCGTGAGGCATACCGAAGTAGTTCGTGAAGTTGCGATAAGCGTGTGTCCCATATAGCGCAGTGGTTACCGCACGTGCCTAATACGCGCCCGCACGGTAGCTCAGCGTGTTCGGTGCCCTCCGTAATAGCAAAGCCATAGAGTTAGTGGATCGACGATGAACTTCAACAAGCGTCATAGGACGTCCGCTCCGAACAAATACAACTACAAATAACAAACAAATTGAGATCATAAAAGAAAGTACGCAAGAGATCCCGGCTTCGAATCCCGATCCGGTACACATTTTCGCTTGGCGTCTGTGAACCCGCTTCATGTCCCGCTGCAGCTTAGCAGTGATCCACCTTCGGTTTACATATTATGCACAGTGATCAGAAAAAGAAAGCTTGTAAGGGTGATTTTTGGTAGGGCCTAAGAAAAGAATTCGATACCTTGCGCCGTTACCAAGTACATTGGCATTAAAGTTAGGCAATCAGGCCGTTGGGAGCGCAAAATTCGAGACATCCGCCAGAGTTGGGCCGCCAAACGTGTCTTTCGTTTGGTTTTCCTAAAGCGATGCAGAAATACACTACTGGCCATTAAAATTGCTACACCAAGAAGAAATGCAGATGATAAACGGGTATTCATTGGACAAATATATTATGCCAGAAATGACATGTGATTACATTTTCACGCAATTTGGATGTACAGATCCTGAGAAATCAGTATCCAGAAGAACCACCTCTGGCCGTAATAACGGCCTTGATACGCCTGGGCATTGAGTCAAACAGAGCTTGGATGGAGTGTACAGGTACAGCTGTCCATGCAGCTTCAACACGATACCACACTACATCAAGAGTAGTGACTGGCGTATAGTGACGAGGCAGTTGCTCGGCCACCATTGACCAGACGTATTAAATTGGTGAGAGATCTGGAGAATGTGCTGGCCAGGGCAGCAGTCCAACATTTTCTGTACCCAGAAAGGCCCGTACAGGACCTGCAACATACGGCCGTGCATTATCCTGCTGAAATGTAGGGTTTCGCAGCGATCGAATGAAGGTAGAGCCACGGGTGGTAACACATCTGAAATGTAGCGTCCACTATTCAAAGTGAAGTCAATGCGGACAAGAGGTGACCGAGACGTGTAACCAATGGCACTCCATACCATCACGCCGGGTGATACGCCAGTATGGCGATGACGAATACACGCTTCCAATGTCCGTTCACTGCGATGTCGCCAAACACGGATGCGACCATCATGATGCTGTAAACAGAACCTGGATTCATCCGAAAAAAATGACGTTTTGCCATCCGTGCACCCAGGTTCGTCGTTGCGTACACCATCGCAGGCGCTCCTGTCTGTGATGCAGCGTCAAGGTTAAAAGCAGCCTCGGTCTCCGAGCTGATAGTCCATGCTATTGCAAACGTCGTCGAACTGTTCGTGCAGATGGTTGTTGTCTTGCAAACGTCCCCAGCTGTTGACTCAGGGATCGAGACGTGGCTGCACGATCCGTTACAGCCATGCGGATAAGATGCCTGTCATCTCGATTGCTAGTGATACGAGGCCGTTGGGATCTAGCACGGCGTTCCGTATTACACTCCTGAACCCACCGATTCCATATCTTGCTAACACTCATTGGATCTCGACCAACGCGAGCAGCAATGTCGCGATACGATAAACCGCAATCGCGATGGGCTACAATCCGACCTTTATCAAACCCGGAAACGAGTTGGTACGCATTTCTGCTCCTTACACGAGGCATCACAACGTTTCACTAGGCAACGCCGGTCAACTACTGTTTGTGTATGAGAAATCGGTTGGAGACTTTCCTCATGCCAGCACGTTGTAGTATCGCCACAGGCGCCAATCTTGTGTGAATGCTCTGAAAAGCTAATCATTTGCATACCACAGCATCTTCTTCCTGTCGGTTAAATTTCGCGTCTGTAGCTCGTCATCTTCGTGGTGAAGCAATTTTAATGGCCAGTAGTGTATTACATGGGATGGTGGTAAGGATCTAACCTGAGCCAATGACAGAGCAGTACTGTTCGCTGTCATATGAGCTATGAGAGCAACTGGCGTGCCCCTTCAATTTGCGTGCCCAACGACCTATTTGACTAACTTCAATGTTAATTAAGTCGGAAACGGTGAAACGAATCAATTATTTTTCTTAACGGTTATTTCTCAGATCAACCTACCCTGTAAGAGCCTTACAAGCTTCTCAGACCGTTTCTGACCACCTGCATATATAACCAAACCTATATTAAGCATACAATACGCTGAATGTCACATTCCAGTAAATGTCGGTGTGTTAACAATGAAAAGTGTGTTTGTGTGTGTGTTTGCTTGTAAAACAGCATTGATTTCTCTCATATGTACTCCGTCTTGAGGCCACAAGTGGCCCATCGGGACCATCCGACCGCCGTGTTATCCTCAGATGAGGATGCGGATAGGAGAGGCGTGTGGTTAGCACACCGCTCTCCTGGTCGTTATGATGGTTTTCTTTGACCGGAGCCGCTACTATTCGGTCGAGTAGCTCCTCAATTGGCATCACGAGGCTGAGTGCACCCCGAAAAATGGCAACAGCGCATAGAGGCCCGGGTGGTCATCCATCCAAGTGCCGGCCACGGCCGACAGCATTTAACTTCGGTGATCCGACGGGAAGCAGTGTATCCACTGCGGCAAGGCCGGTCCCACTTCTCTCATGGGCAGTGACAAAATAAGACCTGAAACTTTAGGTTATGCCCAAAATAGCAAACTTAGTTAATCGATATGACTCGAAATTCAACCGAAAGAAGTTTCACAGCATCCACTTCCATACATTTCACGCAGACAAAAGAATTGGCGGCCTGCATATATAATATGTGTAAACAGCACACATACGAATAGCTTCGTGAGTGCAATACATAGCTTTGAACCTGTGATAGCTTTCCGCTTATAGCGTCCAGCTCTGAAATAGGTTAGTCCTCCTGTGATGTGTATATACACTGAGCCGGCCGTTGTGGCCGGGCGGTCCTAGGCGCTTCAGTCTCGCACCGCGCGACCGCTACGGTCGTAGGTTCGAATCCTGCCTCGGGTATGGATGTGTGTGATGTCCTTAGGTTAGTTAGGTTTAAGTAGTTCTAAGTTCTAGGGGACTGATGACCTCAGATGTTAAGTCTCCTACTGCTCACAGCCATCTGAACCATTTGAGCCATACACTGAGGTGACCAAAGTCATACACTGAGGTGACAAAAGTCGTGGGGTACCTCCTAATATCGTGTCGGACCTCCTTTTGCCCGGTGTAGTGCAGCAGCTCCACGTGACAGCGACTCAAAGGTGATCAAATGTGTGTGAAATCTTATGGGACTTAATTGCTAAGGTCATCAGCCCCTAAGCTTACACACTACTTAACCTAAATTATCCTAAGGACAAACACAGACACTCATGCCCGAGGTAGGATTCGAACCTCCGCCGGGACCAGCCGCACAGTCCATGACTGCAGCGCCCCAGAGTGCTCGGCTAATGCCGCGCGGCGGCAGGGACTCAACAAGCCGCTGGAAGTTCCCTGCAGAAATACCGAGCCACGCTGCCTCTATAGCCGTCCACAATTGCGAAAGGGTTATCGGTGCAACATTTTGTGCACAAACATGGCTCTCGATTATGTACCATAAATTTCCGATGGGATTCATGTCGGGCGGTCTCGATGGCCAAATCATTCGCACAAATTGTCCAGATATGTTCTTCATACCAATGCGAACAACTGTGGCCTGATGACATGGCGCATTATCATCCATGAAGATTCCGTCGTTGTTTAGGAACATAAACGCCATGAATGCCTACAAATGGTCACCAAGTAGCCGAACTTAACCCTGCCCAGTCAATGGTCGGTTCGCGCTACACCATTATGGAGCCACCACCAGCTTGCACAGTGCCTTGTTGACAACTTTGGTCCAAGGCGTCACAGGGTCTGTGCCTCATTCGATGCCTGC
Source organism: Schistocerca serialis cubense (assembly GCF_023864345.2). Lineage (NCBI taxonomy): Eukaryota > Metazoa > Arthropoda > Insecta > Orthoptera > Acrididae > Schistocerca > Schistocerca serialis. Next base: position 21,353,789 of record NC_064646.1, read on the forward strand.
CATCGGCTCTTACTAACTGAAATCAGGACTCATCTGACCAGTCCAGCCGATATGGTCACGAGGCCTGGAGAGTGGCTGCAGGCGATGTTGTACTTTTAGCAAAGGCACCCACGTCTGTCGTCTGCTGCCATAACCTATTAACACCAAATTTCGCGGCACTGTCCCAACGGATACGTTCGTCGTACATGCCACATTGGTTCCTGCATTTATGTCACGCAGTGTTGCTTGTGTGTTAGACTGACAAGCTTATGCAAACCCGTCAGCTCACAGTCTTTAAGTGAAAGCCTTCGACCACTGCGTTGTCTGTGGTGAGAGGTAATGCCTGACATTTGGTTGTGGCGTCGACAGTTACGATGCCACAACGCGGGTGCACCCTCTCGTAAGTTGGCACTACGAAGACCACAGCGCCCTCTGGCTGACGCCGTGGAGCTCAGGGAGTGGTGTCTTGATTTCAGTCATTTCATGAGGAACAGGTGACCTGGGAATATCGCTTCTACTACCGACTGGTCTAGCTTGCTACTGAGACTCTGTATTAGTTACGTTCAGTTAAAGTTTGGACAGCAACGAGTATTTGTTAGCTTTGAGATTATACAGAACAGATTCCTAACTTCACAGGATTAGACACGGAACACCGCTTGACACCTACGTACTCATCCTAGCCAAAGTTATGTATGAATTTGATATTTACTTGTGTTTTTGACTCTATTAAAAGTGTTAAAGTTACATGTTGTACCGAAGTGCTTCACCTCTCCCACTACTACTCGCTTCCTTCACTCTCGGCCTATATTACAGAGGCAGTCCCCAGGAGCAGAACCACGCGCTGCCTATCTAGGCGGGATGCAAAAAAGTGGCGATGAGGATGGGGTGAATTTTTTTTCTCCTCTTGCGACGGATTTTTAACGTGCGCGCGTGCGATGCACCAATTGCGACGGATTATACGTTGCTGCTGCTGCAATGCAATTTCTTTTATAATTTTTGTTCACCTACCTCTTTACAGCGGTAGATCTTCGCACGTAAACTCCTGACTGCAGCTACTTACGAGATCACAGAAAAGCAGTGTTGAGGAAACTCTAACCTCGTAACTACACGCCGGAGGCCGCTGTAAGTAAAATTTGCTGAAAATTGTCTATGAACTTTAAAGGAATGATTCGGAAAGGGGATGTCACTCGTACTTTAAACATGAAGTTCACATTTAAACCTTCAATAGATCTTTATTGCCGTTTAGCAAGATCATCAGCTCACATTTACGAAAATTACTAAAGTTTCTGCTCACAGTTATCACCATACCTAAAACAGCCAGAACTTTTACGTTCCCAAATTTCGAAACCAATTACTTGTAACACAGTCAATGATCGGCAATCACTTCTGCACACGATATTCAGTGGTTGTCTGTAGTTAAAGTTTATGCTCGCCATAAAATACTCAGTAAGAATATACTCAGCACCGCCACGCTATATAATTCAAAGTTCACTCGCGATTTTCGTCGAAACGAATTATCACAACACTCTAAAGTTTTCATTAACAGTTTCTGGCCACAACCAGATACCATTAACACTGGACCATAACGCGGAAGTCATCCCAAGACTTCATCTTACACATAATGTGAAAAGTCACATCCAGCATAACCGCCTCCAGTCAAAGCTAGCTCGCGACTCTCCGCTCACTCTCCCCCACTCAAAACTATATCTCCTCGCTAGGCGGCCAACCGTCTCGCTTCTCATTGGCTGTCAGCACTTACGACCAATGAGAACTCACTTCTAGGGCGCGGCTCGCGCCAGAATCTAGCAAGCACCAACCACTTCTCTAGGCTCATTGACGTCATCAAATTAAGTAACACAAAACTCTCTAATTAAATAAACAAAACGAAATGAACTGTAAGCTTTACTCTACATCTGGAAATTTATTATGTAGTCGCGAATGTTCTGGCTGTCTTATACATAAGCATACATACTTGGACATCCGACATTCACTAGTAGGGGAACCACTAGTGGATTCGTTCCCACGTTACAGAGTTGGAACACTTGCCAGTTCCTGTAGAGAATTACATGAATGATTTTTAATAATGCCGAACGTCCCACACACTCTCACACACGCATTCTCATTCACACGCACCCTAACACACAATAAACATATTTACTTAGAATTCTTGAAATTATTATTATAGAAAAGTCACAGAGGTTTTCTGAAACTAAAAACTTTCCAAATTTATATATGAACACTGAAAATGTTATCAGATCATCGTACATAGTCACTGAAGATGAACTATTACATCACTGTATTTATTTAAATTCTTGACTGTCGGAAAATTACGTTTTTTGTGGAATTTTACTAACTTCCAAAATCCAACTATTTTTGATCTCAGACTTTGACATATTGTTTGTTTTCACAACAGAAGGAAGTACATCAAATATGACGTTCCTCAGGTTATTCCTTTATTAGTTACTAATATTTTTAGTTTCGTATAGTGTAAGTGGCCTGCCAGCGCTACTCCACTGCTTTCACACGCGCAGCTGCAACAGATGGTCGTGACGTCAGTCTGCAGGACACAACTCGTCCGTTACTGACCGTATAATACTCTACCGGCTTACACTGCAGCCCGCATACATTCTAAAGTAAAGCTTTTAATAGACAAATGGGCGATCGCGCACTAGTTGCGACGTCACACTCTTACCTATTTTTTTGCTTGTTACTGCTTTACCTTTTTTGTGCTATCTCTGTGTGACTGAGTGAATGTTAATATAGACGCATTCGAACAGCAACCTTCGGCGTAAAGGGGAGACCTTTAGCATTCACATTATTAGGAATTATATAATATTCAAGTTAGGTAAAGCGGTGTCCCCCTTGCATCTGTCTTACATGTGGAGTTCATGTGCAAATACTTGGTCTTTGTTCACATTTTGAGTTGATTCAGAACACTTGGTGATCTGAATCCCTCTCTATGCTTGACATCTGTAAATTCAAGTGGCTTACTAGCACTTGGTGCTAAGTTTCATCAAGACAAGAGGAGCAATGTAGCACAGCACCGTACATCTAGTGCCGTGTATTTTAGATCACGGCATCTACATTGCGTTTAACAGCATTCGAAGAAAAATAACCAATAAATCCGCAAGGCGTCCAAAGTTAGGGTGTGCTCTCACACGACAGCCGCCACTGCTGGCAGATTAAAACCTCGTGTCAGACCAAGACCCAGACTTGAGCCCTTTGCGTTTCGCGGGCTAGTGCTTTACCAACTGAACCATCGAAGCACTTACAACTTTATTTCCGTCAATACCTCTTCTTCTGTCTTCCAAACTTCACAGAAGCTCTCCTCCAGACTTGCAGGATTACCACTCCTGCAAGAAAGGATATTGCGGAGACGCGACTTAGCCATAGTCTGAGGTACCTTTCCAGAATGAATTCCTCACTCTGCAGCGGAATGTGCGCTGATGTAAAACTGTATTCTGAGTCTTGAACTCGGGACCTTTGCCTTTCGAGGGCAAGTGCTCTACCAGAACTTCTGTGAAGTTTGGAAGGTAGGAAACGAGGTACTGGCAGAAATAAAGCTGTGAAGACGGTTCATTGGTTGTGTTTGTGTAGATCAGTTGCTAGAGCACGTAATGCAAGACGCAAAAGTTCCCAGTTCGAATCTTAGTCCGGCATACAGTATTAATATACCAGGATGTTTCATGTCAGCACACACGCAGATGCAGAGTGATAAATACATTCTGGATATAAAAGATGTGCTGGTTTATCTGGTTGTGCTGTACTGTTTCACCGGCTCCCAGGTTGATGGTATATTCCTTGACTTTCGAAAGGCGTTCTACTCAGTTCCGGACTGTCGCTTGCTCCAGAAGTGCGCGCTTACGGTCTATCAGATGACATATGCGATTGGATAGAAAGGTTTCTAAGAGACAGAGAGCAGTATTTCGCTCTGTATGGGGAGACTTCAACAGAAACAAGCGTAACATCAGGTGTGCCCCATTCAGCGTAATAGGTCCGCTGGTTTTTACGATTTGCATAAACGATCTGGTTGATGGTATTGACGGCGGCATTAGACTGTTTGCCGATGAAGCTGTAGTCTACAGGAAAGTAGTAGCACACGAAGGTTGTGAACATATCAATGAGGATTTGCAGAAAATAAAAGCGTGATGTAATGTCCGGCAGTTATCTCTCAATATTACTACGTGTAACCTACTGCTTATAACAAAGGGAAAATCCCCATTTATGTACGAGTACAAAATAAATGCCCAGTCTTTGGAAGCTGTAGCATCCGTCAAGTATGTGGGTGTGACTATTCGAAATGATCTCAGATGGAATGATGAGATTACACAAGTAACTGGCAAGGCCAACTCTAGATTGCGGTTCATTGGTAGAACCCTGAAGCGATGCAGTCCTTCAACAGAGGAAATAGCTTACAATACGTTAGTTCCTCCAGTCTTAGAGTATTGTTCGTCTGTATGGGACCCTTACCAGTTGGATCTGATTCAAGAGACTGAGAAGGTGCAGAGAAGAGCGACAAGGTTCGTGTCTGGTATATTTAGCCATGGCGAGAGCGTTACAAGTCTCATAGAAAGTTTGAAGTGGGACACACTTGCAGATAGACGACGCGCTAAACGGAAGGGGAGGCTCAGTAAATTCCAAAACCCGATCTTCGCCGAGGATGTAGAGCATGTATTATTACCACCAACTTTCAAATCGCGCAATGAGCACCATTCAAAGATAGGGAAATTAGAGCTCGTACTGAGGCGTTCAGACAGTCGTTTTTCCCTCGCGCGATCCGCGAGTGGAACAGAGAGGAGGGGGGCGGGGGGAATATGACTTTGGCGCGAATAGTGCCCTCCGCCACACACCGCTTGGCGGCTAGCGGAGTATATGAGTAGGTATGTAGATGTAGATATGCATAAAATAGCCGTATAGTAGAACTATTTGAAACACACCAGGTACAGTAACGCTCAAAACCATTATGATATCTTTCAACTGCTTACTTAAGTAGGAATCGTTTCTAGTATCGTAACTATGTACGCAGATATTACGGCACTCGAAGAAGGTGCTCATTTTTGGAACACACCCTACGACTAACATAGATAACGCAGCTGCGACACATTCCGCGGAACTCGCTCATAATTCTGTAGGAGAATGTTTGGGCATATAACGTGCAAGTTGTGACTGATTTGTTCATCTCTAGGGCTGCGATGTGCTGTACCACCCACCACACTCACCAGACTAAAGCCCTTCAGACTTAAACTTGATTTTTAACATGAAGGACTTCAGAACTGTTAAAGGGCTTCGTCGGGCAACAGAGCGCTCCACTAAAACTACTGAACACATCTGGCGCTGCTAATGGTATGTGTTTTGGTTGGCGGGAGAGCCAACACCGTGTTAGGTCTGGAACAGGACAAGGAAATTAGAATTTAGAATAACGGACGTAGCTGGTGGAATACTTAACTTTAATCCTTAATGGCGAACGTCGGTCTGGACGGTACATGATTCACAATATCAATAGTAACTGATAATGGCGCCATGCTAGGTCGTAGCAAATGACGTAGCTGAAGGCTGTGCTAAACTATCGTCTCGGCAAATGAGAACGTATTTTGTCAGTGAACCATCGCTAGCAAAGTCGGTTGTACAACTGGGGCGAGTGCTAGGGAGCCTCTCTAGACTAGACCTGCCTTGTGTGCCATCACTGACAGTGGCGACACGCGGGTCCGACGTATACTAACGGACCGCGGCCGATTTCAAGGCTACCACCTAGCAAGTGTGGTGTCTGACGGTGACACCACAGTATCCCACGCCTAAAACACATCACTGGCATTGGGTTATACACAATGCTGCTACTAATTCGGAAGACAGTAAAATACATATCTGATTTATACAGGGTGGTCCACTGATAGTGACCGGGCCAAATATCTCACGAAATAAGCATCTAACGAAAAAACTACAAAGAACGAAACTCGCCTAGCTTGAAGTGGGAAACCAGATGGCCCTATGGTTGTCCCGCTAGATGGCGCTCCCATACGTCAAACGGATATCAACTGCGTTTTTTTTTAAAAATAGGAATCCCCATTTTTTATTACATATTCTTGCAGTACGTAAAGAAATATGAATGTTTTAGTTCGACCACTTTTTTCGCTTTGTGATAAATGGCTCTGTAATAGTCACAAACGTATAAGTACGTGGTATCACGTAACATTCCGCCAGTGCGGACGGTATTTGCTTCGTGGTACGTTACCCGTGTTAAAATGGACCGTTTACCAATTGCGGAAAAGGTCGATATCGTGTTGATGTATGGCTATGGTGATCAAAATGTCCAACGGCCGTATGCTATGTATGCTGCTTGGTATCGTGGACGACATCATGCAAGTTTCCGGACCATTCGGCGGATAGTTACGTTATTTAAAGAAACAGGAAGTGTTCAGTCACACGTGAGACGTCAACCACTACCTGCAACAAATGAGGATGCCCAAGTAGGTGTTTCAGCTGCTGTCGCGGCTAATCCGCACATCAGTAGCAGACAAATTGCGCGGAGAATCGGGAATCTCAAAAACGTCGGTGTTGAGAATACTACCTATGCACCATGAATTGCATGGCGACTTTGAACGTCGTGTACATTCTGCCTCTGGGCACAAGTGAAATTACCGGACGATGACAGATTTTTTGCACGCGTTCTATTTAGCGACGAAGCGTCATTCACAAACAGCGGTAACGTAAACCGGCATAATATGCACTATTGGCCAACGGGAAATCCACGATGGCTGCGACAAGTGGAACATCAGCGACCTTAGCGGGTTAATGTATGGTGCGGCATTATGGCAGGAAGGATATTTCGCCTCCATTTCGGCGATGGCAATCTAAATGATGCAATGTATGCTGATTTCCTACGTAATGTTCTACCGATGTTACTACAAGATGTTTCACGGCATGACAGAATGGCGATGTACTTCCAACATGATCGATGTCCGGCACATTGCTCGCGTGCGGTTGAAGCTGTTTTGAACAGCATATTTCATGACAGTTGAAATGGTCGTTGACGTACCATACTATGGCCCGCACATACACCGGATCTGACGTCCCCGGTTTTTTTCTGTGGGGAAAGTTGAAGGATATTTGCTATCGTGATCCACCGACAACGCCTGACAACATGCGTCAGCGCATTGTCAATACATGTGCGAACGTTACGGAAGGCAAACTACTCGCTGTTGAGAGGAATGTCGTTACACGTATTGCCAAATGCTCTGAGGTTGACGGACATCATTTTGAGCATTTATTGCATTAATGTGGTATTTAGAGGTAATCACGTTGTAACAGCGTACCGTTCTCAGAAATGATAGGTTCACAAAGGTACATGTATCACATTGGAACAACCGAAATAAAATGTTCAAACGTACCTAGGTTCTGTATTTTAATTTAAAAAACCTACCCATTACCAACTGTTCGTCTAAATCTGTAAGCCACATGTTTGTGTCTATTACAGTGCCATCTATCACAAAACGAAAAAAGTGGTCCAACTAAGACAAGCATATTTCTTTACGTACTACACGAATATGTAATTAAAAATGGGGGTTCCTGTTTTAAAAAAGAAGGCAGTTGATATCCGTTTGACCTATGGCAGCGCCATCTAGCGGGCCAACCATAGCGCCATCTGGTTTCCCCCTTCAAGCTAGACGAGTTTCGTTCTTTGTAGTTTCTTCGTTTGACGCTTATTTCGTGAGATATTTGGGCCGGTCACGATCAATGGACAAGCCTGTATAAGTTGTAAACAAGTAATTGTCGACATTAAAGTACCAACCCTCGCATAAATGGGTCTCTCGCTCTGTACTACTATGAACAAAAGTGGTCTAGCTTTCATATATAGATTTGACTGGCGTACTTTCCCATTCTGCCGTGGATTCACTTCTGCGGTCCACGAACTCTGTGCTCCGCAAATTACTTGTGCGGGCGAGCAATTAACTTCAGGGCTGGCTCCGCTGAAGCGCCCACAGTGGGTTAGAGAGCAGGGCTCTGCTGTCAGCGGAAACACAGGGGGTGGCTCTAACACGTGTCCGCTAATGTAACACGGAAGGCCCATTATGTGTAGCAGTCTTCGTTGAAGGCAGCGGGTGCGGAATAACACAAGCGCTCCGGGCAGTGTTGATTAATTACAGTGGCGTGCCTCGCAAATTGTTGCAAAGATTCCAGCGCAATCTGCTTCGTTCAAACTTCAGAGTGCTCTCTCCACTCGGCGATATTAGCGTGATGTAGTTCTGAAATTATCACGTGAAAACGAAGCATGCAATGTAGTAGAAAGGTCTTTATTGAGGTACCGTTCCACTTGAAATCTGCCTTTGTCCTTCCATCTGACTCTATTTTCTATTCCTAACTCTGGTTCGTTAGAATGCTCGATGACGATGATGAAAATATCACAGCTGCAATCATTGTAATGAAAATACCTCTAATTGTTCTCGTGGCTCCTTTATTCCACGTCTGCATACATACATACAAACCGAGCGAGGTGGCGCAATGGTTAGACACTGGACTCGCATTCGGGAGGACGACGATTCAATCCCGCGTCCGGCCATCCTGATTTAGGTTTTCCGTAATTTCCCTAAATCACTCCAGGCAAATGCTGGGATGGTTCCTCTGAAAGGGCACGGCCGACTTCCTTCCCCATCCTTTCCTAATCCGATGAGACCGATGACCACGCTGTCTGGTCTCCTTCCCCAAACCAACTAACCAACCAACCTTACATACAAGCATGCATACACGTCTGCTTGCATACATACCTCAACTGTGTCTTCGTTTTTCTGACCCTGAACTTTGCGAGCCGTGATGTCAACGTGGTGTTTCCGACCACAAATATTTTAGCCGTAGATTTTCCGACTGTTTTAGTAATAACAGTATTCCTACATATATTATCCTGGCTTAGGGCTGACTATAGACAAAGTACATAAGCATATATGAACATATTTCTATTTTTTCTATTTTTACCCTTGCTCCTCTCTACAACATTACTGCAGCAGATAATCCAACTTTCTATCTTTTTTGAGGAATGTAATTTCTCTCTTAATTTTTTGTAAGTAAATCATAGATTTCAATCTTCGTAGTTTTCCCGTGTCGTTATTCAAACACATTATAATAATGGATGAATGGATTTATACATGTATGTATGTCCCACATACCTTGCTAAACCACTGGATCGATTTCAATCAAACATATTATTTACTGTCTGCAAAAAATCTTTATAGTGGGTGGGTGAATGGGTGGGGGGGGGGGGGGGGGGGTGGGGGGTGGAAATACCTACCTATCACAGAGGTGGGCGTGAAAAAACAGTGTGGGTCATGATGCGCGAATATCCATTATTTATTCAAGCAGTATTTGACAATGAGAGACTTGCAACAACATTTGCACATAAGGTCAAACCTTTAAGAAACTTCTTCCCGCTGACAACACCCACAAAATGACGAAAGGGAAAAAGTTTATCCCATACTACATTTTCGCTGCTTATGCAGTAAAACTACCACATCATGGATGACGTTTCAATTTATTACTTCTTTACTACTAACTCTATGTGCAACACATTTCTCAGACACTGTCCAAATATGCCGCTGAACGTACCTACAAAAATACATTATACGATATGTCCGTCAGGAGATACGACGTCGAACACCGATACGCGTTAAAAACTGCCGCATCATGGGTGACGCTTTAATTTATTACCTCTTCACTGCTAACTCTGCTTATAAGACGTTTCGCAGATAATAGCCAGGTGCGCCACTGGATGTACCTGCGAAATTATGTCGTTGTACGACACATAGCTCAGGAGATACGGCTTTCTGAACATTGAGCTGCGTGAAAAGCTCCTGCTTGCCAGTGGGATTAAATCCGCTAGAGATAAAGTGAAACATGTTCACAAATAGGTATGAGATATGTTATAAACATGTGAAATATTTTTACATGTGAGTACGTGGGCAAAGCCACATGGAAAAAGCTCAACCTAAACCCCTGGAATGATTTCAACCAAATTTGGTACACACATTAATTACAGCAGGTGTAAGAGACACACAGCCAATTGCAATAAGTGGTGGTTCTCAAATAACATTTACCATGATTTCGAAGAATTTAAACCCGTATTCCTCAGAAGGGCAACATGTTATTACTATTTTCATTTTCAGGTCAAAATATTTGGAAACAGCCTTAGATACCTTGGCAGGCAGAAAATTCGAAATCACGGTAGAAGTTGTTTGAAAACCACCACTTATTGCAACTGGTTGGCGGTCTATTACTCCTGTTGTTCTTTAATCGCTGCTATAGTGCAGACATATTCAAAATACTGAAGTTCCTGCCTGCCAAGGCATCTAAGGCTGTTTCCAAATATATGGATATCAAACTGAGGAAGAAAGGTTTAAATCCTTTGAAACCATGGTAAAGATTATTTGAAAACCACTATTTATTGCAGCTGGCTGCCTGTCTATTACACCTGCTGTTTTGTAACCACTGCCGTAGTGTTGCAATGTTCAATATCTTAAATACGGTCTGGAAACAAATACTGTGAGATTAAAAACCACCAGGCGCTCATGGGCTGGAGAGACGAAGGGGGGAGTGGGAGGAAAAGATAGACACATATAGGTGGGGAGGGGGAAATGAACAGGCAATGGGTACAGAAAGGAAAGAGGAGGAGATGAATGGAGACAGAGTGGAGGAAGAGACTGGCAGAGAGAAGGCAGGTGAGGAGATGGACAAAGAGAGGGGGCTATGAAACGAACAGAGAAAAGGAAGAGGAGCAGATGGACAAATGAAGGACGAGGAGAAAATGGCTAGAGGAAGGAAAGAAGAGGAGATGGATAAAGAGGGCTCAAATGGTTCAAATGGCTCTGAGCACTATGGGACTCAACTGCTGTGGTCATCAGTCCCCTAGAACTTAGAACTACTTAAACCTAACTAACCTAAGGACATCACACACACCCATGCCCGAGGCAGGATTTGAACCTGCGACCGTAGCAGCAGCGCGGCTCCGGACTGGAGCGCCTAGAACCGCACGGCCACCGCGGCTGGCGATAAAGAGGGGAGGGAGAAGGAGATGAACAGCAAGAGGGGTGAAGGAGAGGGTGAGGGGGAGGAGGATATGGACAAAGAGATGAGCAGGAGGAGATGGTAGGAGACGTCATCACATTGGCGAACAGATGATGGGTGGAAGAGGGAGGAGCAGATGGACAGAGAGTGGGGGATGAGCGAATAGACATACAGAGGGATAGGAGGAGTTGGACGAAGAGAGGAGCAGGAGGAGGTAGGCAGAATAGGCGGAAAGAGGCAGACAGAGAGAATTGATGGAGGAAATAGACCGGTAAGGAGAAAAGGAGGGGATGGTCAAAGGGGTATGGTTAAGGAGGAGATGGACAAATAGAAGATTAGGATAAATACATACGAAAACAACGCTGGGTATTCAGCTAGCATACTTATGAAATGTCTTTTAACCATTTGTCAAGATTTATGTATCCTTTTTGTTCTTGTGGATCCAGTCTAATGGAATCTTTTTTTTTTATTTCAGTTACAGCATTTACTGTTTCTTCCTTCAACTTATTTATCAAAAAGCATACGTTCGGATGTTTTTGATTTTGCTTCCTATTTAACCTTCGACAGAATTCGTGGTCGTGTGCCACATTCCAGTTGCTGTTCTAGGGTTTTCCATTCATTGATTGAGGATATAGTCAGCGTATTGCGCGTCTGAGCACTTTCTCCATTATTATCGTTCACGATTCATCAACACTGTTTAGTGGAAAATGTGCCAGTGCCGCACACATGCGCCAAAACAATCTAACTTCTTCAACGTTCCTATATTCCTCCGTTAATGTTTTAATTTCTGCCGGCCGTTGTGGCCGTGCGGTTCTAGGCGCTGCAGTCTGGAACCGCGAGACCGCTACGGTCACAGGTTCGAATCCTGCCTCAGGCATGGATGTGTGTGATGTCCTTAGGTTAGTTAGGTTTAACTAGTTCTAAGTTCTAGGGGACTAATGACCTCAGAAGTTGAGTCTCATAGTGCTCAGAGCCATTTGAGCCATTTTTTATTTTCTTCCACAGACATTTGTTGAAGTGAAAACTGCAGCCAGAGAGGGATGTTCTTGGGAACACTGTTTTCATTCGTAGCTGTAATTATGCAAGCCGTCACTCGCTTTGATCATAAATAAAACAGTGAATAGTAGAGGGAGTAAGAATGAGTACAGTGGTGTATTTAAGTTTACAAAATAATGACAAGTTTAATTACATATTTAGTACCTACAACTGGCTGATAAATCTTACACAAAAATGACAAACACAATTTATATGAGGAATGGTGCACACACTGGGGTGGAAGTTGCAGAAATTCTCCCCTGTACTACTCCCTTTCATAATGCAATCTGACTTTGTTTACATGAATACAATGTGAGGCCTAAGTCTATTCAAATGAAATCAACTACGGCCAACTGTACCCCAAACTATGGTTCACCTGAGAACAGGAAGTTGTGAATATCGTTTAAAAACCCTACGCCATTGCCGCAGTAGCTTAACCTTTCACCTTGATTCAGGCGGCAGCAGGAAACGGCGCGCTGTGGGTGAGGAACGGTCACTGCCACAGCTGTTTCTCACCCTTCCACGTAATCGTGCAAACTACGCGGTCTGGCGTTGTGATTATCGGGACACGGGTACCGCCTACCCAATCAGAACCCTGAAATCCCGGCAGATTTGAGTATGAGGTGTACCCATTTTCTGTCTGGCCAAACCAATTTGACTCAGAGGCACGACTGTGCGTGCTGGAAATGTCAAGCGTCAGAGGTTGACTTAGGACAAATAAGGTCACCCTCATGGCACACGATATGTCCGAGGTGATATGCGGTTCCACTGTTGATACTGCTGGAAACTGCCACTGGCTCTTAGTCCACCACAAGAAACAGACCACAAGTTTCACTCACTAGGGAAGACCGGAAGTTCTCCACCAGTGGAGGACCAGAAGATGAAGTCCTCCAAGAGTCACCACAAATTTCCACCAGGCCTCGGTATGGGAGCCAAATTAGCAAAACGAAAACCATCCCCACGTTGCACATACCAATCGAACTGTATTCTTATCATTGAATTTATTGGCTTGGTAGCCTGTCCAGACACAGCACCGAGGTTCCCATGCAGATAGACCAAGCTTCTGCTTTGCATATCCTGAGAGGAACCAATCAGCGACTGCAAATCTCTCTGCGGGTAAGAATAACTGAACACTGTTTCCCAGAATCACCGAAATGGCCAGGTCACTGCGCTGAGCATTTATGGTCCCTCATTCATCTCATTCCGTGTTTTCGGTCACATTCGCTACGGCCTCCCGGATTCAATCTCTCTACAGGTTACACATGCAGTTACACATTGTCTGACTGACGATATTGTCAAAGCGAGAGAGTGACATGCCACCTCTCACTATCTCCCAGTTACCCATCGCCTTCTGTATGGGCAGTGCCACACTTCAATAAGGAGGTTAATGTAACACGGAGCAGAACAAATTATGACGGGGTGTTCGACAATGACATGTTGGACCATGAAATCTTGGCCAACCAAAAACAAAAAATACAAAATCCTGTTTTGACTTCATTAAACCAGGGTTCGTAAAGACTCCATGCTGCATGCCTGCAAAATTTATGTGATTTGCCGTCTGTTAGTGTCGTTAAAAAATTGGAATTCTTTACAGATCTTTTTTGATTTTAATAATCATCGCTCATTAATCACTTACGTGAAGGACACAAACTAATCGTTTTCTAGTGGCGAAGTCGTGTTGCTGTAGTGTACGTTAGTGTATTCTTAGTTTCCCGACACCACTATGCACTCCAATGGGCTAAGCCGGCACAACCTGCCAGCTATCTCTAACCCTTTCTACTTTACACTGACCTGGGTTGTGATGTTTCTCCTGATGCCAACTTATTGGATGATGACGCTGATGCGGCTATCTGGAGCAGAATCTGAGTCGAATACCACTCACTGCCATTTTTACACTCCTTACTGGGCTGTCAGGATATATCAGACTTTGCACGGATTCACCTTTCCCTCTGAAACTGACCTACAACTCTCACAAATCTATGTACAGATATCATGAAACAAAATCTGTTGTAAAGCCATAAAATACCAGTTTTTATAATGTGTAGTGTGTAAGGACTCGTGATTGTCTTCAGTTTTTTCTGATCTCGTTCGCCATTTCCTTCTTGTTTATCTAAAAACGTACCACTGTGACTTACACTCCGCATGCTCACGCCACGGAACACAAAATTTCGCCCCTCTGGCGCTGACGATCCACAATCGAAATACCACAAAGCGTCACTAGCGATCATCCATAAGCGATAACCACAGTCGAAAACGTACCACCAGCGAAAAAATACCGCACCAGAGACGAGTAACCACAAACAACAATGAGGCACATCGCTCCAATGACGATAAACCGGATCGAACCACAGCGAAAAGAAAACGATACTTGAGTGTCAACACGCGTTTGGCATGGACTGTCCATGTACATCTTGCAATATACCGGAGGCATAATCAAAATCGCGGCAAGATCCATTATCGGATCGCAAGCCAATTTCTGTGCCACCACTTACGCCTGTTCGCTACGAATGATTGAACATACCGTACCGTGCGTTCGCCCCACTGGCAATGCACACAATATCAACTGAAGAAACCAAACCGTTACTGCATTCCGAGATGAATTCTGAGAAGGACTGTGTCTCCAAGACTGGTGCAATTATTTCTAAACAAAAAATGCAGTTTTCATGCTGTTCCATCACATATGTTTGCCGTGGTGTGACAAGCTTCTAACATATATAGCAATGCCTATGTTCGCTGGTGTCTGCCGGGCTGGAAACCCCAAGGAATTTGTCCAGGTGCAGACAGAGCACCTGTGTGGCGTCGTTTCGTTAGACACAATAAAACATTATTCACAATGATGTCATTTGTTACTGAAAATCAGTTATTGCTGCTTCTTCTGCATTGTCTCAGCACTACGTAGTCTGAAGAAGAATCCGCTGAACCCTAGAGCTGTGAGGGCACTGGATCAGCTTGGTGTGGACGTCGATGACTCTATCAATGGCGGTTTTTCTGCACGCTGCCTCTATTACAAATACACGAGAATTTTGGACTTGACCTCTGGATTTCACAAGATCCCACTTGAAGTTAATTCTAGAAAGTAGACAACATTTTTGTATGGAGGTAAATGTTTTCGGTATTGCGTGGTGCCATTTGGGCTAAATGTATCTGTAGCTGAATTCATAACAGCTCTGGATTCTCTCTTAGGAAGCGAAGTGAGTTCAAAATTAATTGTTTCTGTTGATGATATTCTGGTCACTGAGAAGACTTGGGAACAATATTTACATCTGTTAAGAGATGTGTTTTCAAAATTAGAATCAGGAGGCATGACTATGAAAATAGGTAAGTGTAAATGTGCTGTGGAAGAAGGAATTGCACCTGATAAACAGGAACTTGATGCTATTGCTAATTTTCCTACGCCTCATAACAGAAAAAAGGTTAATTCATTTTTTGGATAACTGGATTTTTATTTTGTAGCAGCCAAGTTTTAAATGCTTCATGCTTGTGTTAACTTTTGAGGAAGAATACCGTTTGGCATTGGAATCAGAAGTGTAAGGATGCTTTCAACGAGATCAAACGACAGTTGTCTCTTCCTTTTTGTATTATGTTGTACTGGGTGCTCATTTATTTCAGGCGGTTGAAGTTGATGGTGTTATTGAACAAAGATTTCTTGAATTTGCTAGCAGAGTATTGCAGAAACATGAAAACACATACTCTGTTACTGGAAAAGAACTTCTGGTTGTATATTGGGCATTCAACAAATTTAAAAATTGTTTACTAGGTCACAAAGTCATCATCTATATCGATCACAAAGTATTATGTTATCTTCAGGTGTGTAAACTGTACCATAACAGAATTACTCGTTGTGCCTTGTTTTTACAACAGTTTAATTATGAAATCAGGTACATTAAGGGCACAGAAAATGTGGCTGCTGATGCTTTGTCGAGGCTACCTTTACGAAGTGAGTCATTTAACAACTTTGGAGAAAGTGAAAACGAGTTTAAAATTATGTACTTGAAAGGAGTGAAAGAGGAAAAAGAGAACTTGAAAATTTGCAAAGACATCCGTTGGTATCAAAATCACGATCAAAATTGGAAGTTTGTTAAGAGCATGTTGGGTAACAAAGGAGATGAAAAGGCACAACACTATTATAAGGTACACAACGGTATTTTATTAAGTCACATAAGACTGACTACGAAGTTTGGAAACTATGTTGTCTGGAACAATATATTAATAGTTTAATTACTTATATACATGAGAATTTTGGTCACTGTGGGACAAACAAACGCACACAAAAGAGTCAGGAAAACATCTGTTTTTATAACATAGAACGAAGAGTCAAGAAGGCGATTGACATCTGCGACAGATATCAAAGAGTGAAGAAAAGTTACCAAACAAGTAGAGGCCAAATGCAAAACATACTGCCTAACAGCAACGTAGCTCTCTTGTCTGTGGATATTTATTTACTTTTAACGAAGTGTAAGAATGGATTTTGTTATGTTTTTGTGGTATTTGATGTATTTTCGAAGTTTATAAAGTGGTTTCACCTCAAGAAAGCTACCAGTAAGCACATGATCACTAAGACCGAAAACGTATTTTCGTCAGGTGGGTATCGCTAAAACAATTTGATAATGGTTCTCAGTTTGCAGCACAAGCTTGGAAATATTTTGTTCACCATGCAAAAATAAGGCGTATTCTAACCCAAGTGTACCATCCTTCGAGTGATCCTGCAGAAATAAATATAAGAGAGATTGGAAGACTGTGTAGAACATATTGCTGTAAGAATCATACCAGCTTAATAAATTATTTCAGTGCCTCTGAGGGTATTATGAACAGCTTACAACATTCTTCAACAGGTTTTCCACCATCTGAAATCATGTTTAATCGCAGACCAGCTAACTATTCCTGGAAATGCTGAGTTTCCACCATATAAAATTTTGTCTCCACAAGAGAGGGAAGAGTGTGTTAGGGAGATGGTGAAAAACAAGGGGATAGGAGAAAGCAGACACATGATGGTAAAGGTAGATTTTCTAAGTTTGAAGTAGGAGATCTTGTGTTGGTGAAAGCCAAAGAGAAATCTTAAGTGTTCACGTCTGAGATAAGGATATTTTTCGATATTTATACTGAACCAGTCGAAGTTCTTGAAAAGTCCACATCCTAATACTTAAAGACATGTGTATCCAAAATCTAAGACGTTTTTTGGATTACGCAATATCACTGAATTGAAAGTATATAGACATGAACCATAAGTATCTAATTTTTGTTTATTTGTTCTTTTTTCCATTGTCATAAATTTGGTTAGGAAGATGCTGTGGCTTCTAGAGTTCTATTTTACCCATTGACTGAATTCAAATCTATCAGTAGCTTCTAAGACTGTAAAACTGTGTTTTGTTTGTCTGGAATTTAGTGTGTAAGATGTTTTGATTTTTAAATTTTTGTGTTGCCTTTTGACTGGGCTAAAACCTACGATACACTATATAATTACGTTCTGTAATAGATTTGTGCTTTAGAATTTAATGTATAGATGCCATGAGACTAAATGAGAAGAGCTTTATATAGTTTTGAAATGGGACTATATTCATAACTTGTACAGAAGAGAATTAGGAATAGTGTCTGAACATATCCATGTGCATTATTGTATTAGTCCATTTTTTATTGCAGTTAACTCTAATTTTTTACCGCACCTGCCATAGATCCTATATAACTGACTATGAAAATGAAGATGGAGAGCACATCGTGTGTTATGTGAAGGAGATATTGAACAGCATATTTAGTACACAAATCAATCTTTCAGGATTTGATGTGAATGCTAGACAGGGAGTCACCTATCTGTCGGAGTGTGTGATGATAGCTCTAAGGAAGAAGCTGAAAGATGTGCATAGATACACTCCCCACACTACTGTATGGCTGTACCCTTCTGGACCGGACAACATGCAAGAGATCATGGGTAACATACGCAAGTGTCAGTCGACTTGGTATGTGTTGTGGCTGCCGGCCGGAGTGGCCAAGCGGTTCTAGGCGCTACAGTCTGGAACCGTGCGACCGCTACGGTCGCAGGTTCGAATCCTGCCTCAGGCATGGATGTGTGTGATGTCCTTAGGTTAGTTAGGTTTAAGTAGTTCTAAGTTCTAGGGGACTCATGACCTTAGAAGTTAAGTCCCATAGTGCTGAGAACCATTTGAACCATTTGTTAACAGTATGAAACCGAAATTTTTCGTATCTTTTACACTATTTGCTAACAATATGAGAATTTTTAAAACTAGTGTATTAAAACTGTAACTTTGAAAAATGTTTTAATAGTGACCTACTTTATGGGAAAATTTTTAAAATAAAAAAGATAATGCGTTCCTTTGTAATACAGGAAGAAAATTAAAAAAAAACTTTTTACACATGTACAGAGATAACTGACTGTTAGACTATCATCTCTCTGGAATAAATTGCTTCAGAGAAAAGGTACATTAGGCTAGAAAATATTATGTTGTCTAATTGTTTCTGTAGGCTTGTACATATTCATAAATTAGCTTTGAACGATGTCACAATCCAGTAGCTTCACAATCAAAATCAGAGTATGAAAGCAGACTTGTATACATCTTATTATGTCGCCCATATTAGTAAAAGTCTTCTACACTAAACTACATACACAAAGACCTAGAAGATTCATTTACAAATGATAAAAAAATACATACTGTTTTAAAGTTACATAATGAATGGAGGGTCAATCCCCCAGTAAAAAACCATGTATTTATGCTGAATAACACTGCCCTTAGCAGTCTTGGCTAACAATTCACACATAATAGTCACAACACAAAAAAATGGTTCAAATGGCTCTGAGCACTATGGGACTTAACATCTGAGGTCATGAGTCCCCTAGAACTTAGAACTACTTAAAGCTAACTAACCTAAGGACATCACACACATCCATGCCCGAGGCAGGATTCGAACCTGCGACGGTAGCGGTCGCGCGGTTCCGGACTGAGCGCCTAGAACCGCTAGACCACCGAGGTCGGCGCTAGGCAACAGAAACATCCTCTGGTATGCTTCTGCTAGGGCACATATCCAGGCCCGAGGGCATGTGCTGGGGCGAGGACGGCAACGGTGAGAGTGATGGCAATGGCGACGGTGTGGGAGGGACCAGGTCCATCGGGTCGGCGAGTGGGGACGGCGGGGCGAGAGTGCATCGTCCATCCGCTCCTCCTGGGGTGTCCTGGTGGGACCAGCGGGTGACTGCGAAGGCTGTGTGATCCTCAGAAGCTGCAAATCTGGGGAAGAAAGCAGCAAAATCAAAGGGCAAATGACAATCGCGAATTTTGTTCTGGCGGCAGCACTGCAAACTATCAGGACTTGCAATTAAGTACATATAAGAGCCGCGTTCCTGAATCACGCCTCTTTCCCAGCGCCCATGGTTGCCATAAACCCTGAAAAGATTCTGCAGTGCAAAGCGATACTTGCGGACCGTTGGCGGCGCCAGATGCTGCAGTGGGTGGAGCAAGTGTGGCAGCGGCCAAAGGCGGTGACTATGCAGGAGTTCTGTCGGTGATGGTCTATCTCGTGGATGGGAGCAATAGGAGGCGAGAAAGAGTTGCAGCGCCTGTTCCCGTGTGTGGGTGGTGCAAAGCTTGGCCATCTGTATCTTGAAAATGCCTATGAAGCACTCTGAATTTCTGTTGGACTGTGGGTGAAATTGAGCACTTGTTAATTGACGAATGCCACTGCATTCACAAAACTGTTCAGAATCACATGAAGTGAACCGTGGTCCGTTGTGCGACACAAGTACTTCTGGCAAACCTTCTACGCAAAATGTTGAGGACAATGCTTGAATGGTGCTTGTGCCCTGGTGATATGAGGCACTGTCATTCAAAAAGATTCCATCACGGTTTGGGAAGATGAAGTCCATGAATGGTTGCAATGGGCTCCATGTAGCAGAACATGTTGAGAAGCCAAAGTTTTCTGCTACTGTATTTTCAGGATTTGCTGTGTCCGATACACCCACTGACGAAGTCAGCAGTGGAGGTATAGATCTGTATGTAACTATTCAGTCAGTGTAGATAGGACAGCCATGCAGAAATAATAGAACAAGATAGTTGGAAAATCTGAGCATTAAAAAGTCATAGCTCATATAGAACTTTATCAGTCAATGATTGGTTCAGTTTGACCAGAGGACCCAGTTCATTCCATGTAAACACAGCTCACACTATTATGGAGTCATTTCCAGCTTGCACAGTGCCTTTTTGACAATTTGGGTTTATGACTTCGTGGGGCGTGCGACACATTCGAACTATACCATCATGAGTTACCAACTGAAATCGGGACTCGTCTGACCAGGCCAAGGGTTCCCAATCGCCCAAAGTCGAATCGATATGGTCACGAGTTCAGGACAGGCACTGCAGGTGACGTCGTGCTTTAGCAAAGGAAGTCGCTTCAGTCGTCTATTACCATAGCAATTAAAGTCAGATTTTGTCGCACTGTCCTAACGGATACGTTCCTCACACGTCCCACGTTGATTTCGGCGGCTATTCCACTCAGTGTTGCTTGTCTGTTAGCACTGACAACTCTACGCAAAAGCAGCTACCCACGGTTCTCAACTGAAGGTCGCCGGCCGCTTGGTGGTCTGTGGTGAGAGGTAATGCCTCAGTTGCGATATTCTCGGCACGCTCTTGACACTGATACAGCTCTCGAAGTGACTGGAGTTTCCCTATGTATCGTTTGGCGTTGTAGGTGTACCACATTTCAAGTATGCCACATCTCCATTTACTACTCGGTCTGTTACCCCATTCTGCGAGACTATGAGCCTATTATTCTCCAGTTCTTAGAGTATTCGTGAAATTTGGACTTCGGAACCGTGGTTAAATTCCCGGGAGTTTTGTGAGGCATGGAGCCTCGTTTCTCTGCGTGACTCATTAATGGTGTGTTTTCGGGAGTACAGCCGAGTCGTCGTTCCCATTTTAGACACAATAATTAGAGACTCACCTACTCGTCTCCTAATGTGCCCTCGCTGCATAGAATCCTGTCTGCCTGAAGTACAGGTAGGGAGTATACAAAACAGAAAAACTCGCAGGACCTGAACAAGACGAATAGGTTGTGCCTAAAGAGGAAACAAAAGCTTGACCATGTACCTGAAAGCACACCATTACTCAAAGGCAAATTTCGCGAGATAATGCATGGTGCAACGTGTCCTTTCTTCTTGGCAAATAGTAAAGTGAGTAAGAAAATTAAATGGTGCAAATAGTATGCAATGGATGAATAAAGTTTTCCTCGGGAACGATAAGTCACAAATGCCAACGCACACATCAAGACATAATCAGTTACCTTCGTATATTGGATCAACTTAACTGTATTTTGTAGTCCATCTCTTATTATTTTCCTTGTGATGTATCCGGCCCTGGTGTCTTGTACATCATCATTATTTGAAAGCTTTTTATCCGTGAGAGCGTTAACGTGACTTCCACTTAGCTAATGGAAATAAGTATTAGTTTCGAGTTCTTAGAAAAGAAGGTGCGCGTTCTACTTTTTAAGAATTTAGTTTTTAAAGGACACGACGCAGCAAAGTATCGGTCATTCTGCCTTCAAACAATGTGTGCACAATTCCTGACACATTCATCTGCAACATAAACCTCGTACATTAAATTAATATCATTACTCAAAGGTTTCTATAGAAATACAGATAAATTGACTGTCAATATGACGTTTATTGTTTAATGACTGAGGTAAATTACAGAGGTCAGTCACATGTACCTCCGGTATGTTCGTAACCAACATCTGAAGTGAGTT
This sequence comes from Schistocerca serialis cubense, assembly GCF_023864345.2. Classification (NCBI taxonomy): domain Eukaryota; kingdom Metazoa; phylum Arthropoda; class Insecta; order Orthoptera; family Acrididae; genus Schistocerca; species Schistocerca serialis. The sequence continues at coordinate 21,375,593 of NC_064646.1, forward strand.
ACAAGGACAAGAAGGCCTCACTTCCAAATCTTTAGTTTTATAAAAAATTAAATGAGGTCTACAGATTTTGTTTAACATTTGTCGTATACGTTAAATTTGAATTACAACCAGCATTCATTGTCCAGTTTTTGACGATTTTTACATGTTTTGTGACTTGATTTGGATGCACGAAATGGCCGATGGGTCGTGGGACACGTTACAGAAACTACACGTGGTTTCGCTCAGCACCATCGCAGTTTCTATGCGGAGGATCAGATGGACAGAGCAGGACTCAAACTCATGCTTCGCGAAATGCTAACGGCCGAGTATCCTACTGAAGTGGACGGCTTTATTACTGAATACTAAAATGTAGACTTTCATGGCCGGAAATATCATGTCCATTATAATTATCCGGGCTGTTATGCCGTGGTCGGTTGATGAATTCTGTGTGAATTCCGAACGTTTCGTCTCCGACTGCGGGAGACATCTGCAAGGGGGTCTGTAGCGCGATAGAAGGTACAACACACCCACTGGCTCGCTACTGACAGCCGCTAAATTCCGTGTCCGCACGCTTCCACGTCACGTGTTTTGAAAACGTCAGTGCAATTGGCCGCTGTCCGTTGCCGTCGATCGCCGTTGCCATCACCCAGTAGTGGATGGGTGGTACACATCTTCTTTAACGCCGGCATCCATATACCGTTTAATTTCACGCCTTCCTCCTTTCGATTGAAATTATAAGGGTGTTTAGCGATTTCGATTGCCTCCCTGTAGAGCCTTTCGTAAAATCTGCTTGTGGCCGCTAGTACTTGCGTCTCCTCGAAACGAATATGGTGGTTCCCAGGCTGGAAAGCAGGCTCCGCAACAGCTGATCGTTCCGTTTCTCCTCTTCTACAATTGCCCTTGTGCTCTTTCAAACGTTTAGAAACAGTTCTTTTAGTGGTACCCACATAAACATCTCCACAGCTGCATGGGATCCTATACACTCTAGCTTTTGCCAATGGCTTGCGAGCGTCCTTGGCAGGCTTAAGATATTCCTGTATCTTCCTGGTGGGCTTGTAAATAACGGTAATATTCCGCTTCGTCAAGATCCTCCCTATTCTTTCCGTTACATTTCTAACAAACGGCAGGAAAACCTTAGATTTTGCAGTAGCCTGTACGACACTATGACACTATGATTTCTGCGTGGCTGTCTCAACGCACGTTTTATTTCGGCGGACGAATATCCGTTCTTCTTTAGTGCATTATGGAGATGTTCCATCTCAGCGTCGAGCAACTCAGGTTCACAAATATTTCTAGCTCTGTCCGCTAACGTCTTGATAACACCCCGCTTCTGTTGTGAGTGGTGGTTCGAATCCCGTTGCAAATAACGGTCCGTGTGCGTGAGTTTGCGGTATACTGAGTGGCCCAAACTACCATTTTCGTTTCTAAAAACAAGCACGTCGAGGAAATGTAATTTGCCGTCTACCTCCTCCTCCATTGTAAACTGAATTCTCGAGTTTATACTATTCAGATGTTCGTGATCCGGGCTTAGTTCCTCCCTGCCATGTCTCCACAGCACAAACGTGTCATCCACGTATCGGAACCATACATTTGGTTTTTTGCTAGCAGTACCTAACGCCTGTTCTTCGAATTTCTCCATAAGGAAGTTTGCAATTACGGGACTTAGGGGGCTTCCCATAGCCACGCCATCCGTTTGCTCATAAAACTGTTCATTCCACTTGAAGTAAGTGGTCCTCAAACAACACTTACACAGTTCTGAAATAGCGGCAGGAAAAATTCGATCCAGCTGTTCCAATACATCAATAAGTGGAACCATGGTAAACAGTGATACCACATTGATGCTGACCAATATGTGCTCCGGCTGGACCACTATGCCATTTAATCTGCTGATGAAATGTGTCGAGTTCTTTATATAAGAGCCCGAACGGCCCACATGTGATTTTAACAGCGTAGTCAAAAACTTGTCTAACGAATAGGTGGGCGAACCAGTAGCACTTATTATCGGTCTTAACGGCACATTTTCTGTATGAATTTTGGGTAATCCATAAATCCTCGGTGGTAGCGCAACCGAATTGCAGAGACCTTTCTGAACACTCTCTTCAATGGAAGACTTTTTTATTCACCGCGACATAACTGAAATCACTGTAGATGATCTGGACGCTGTCATGAAGTGTAGTGCATTAAACAAATCTCCTGCACCGAATGGGCTCCCCCTTGAGTTATACCGCATCTTTTCTCCTCTGATGGGACCGGCGTGGGTACAAATGTACAACGAACTCCGAACAACTACCTTACTGGTGCCTACCGAGTCCACAGAAGGTATCATGACACCCGTTCCAAAATCAAGTGGTGGTCGCAGACTACAAGACTACCGGACTTCGCCATTATTGAACGGAGACTACAAAATCTTTGAACATACCTTTCGTACCTGCCTTCCAGCACCGATAAAAGAGAAAATACGTTTAGATCAAACGTTTCTAGGCGGGTACAGCAACGTACACACAGCGCTAGTGGCATATGGGGATGTCATAGCAATGATATCGGCATGTAGGTTACGAGGACCTATAGTGGCAGCAGATTTCGAACACGCTTTCGACCGAGTGGACCATGTTCCTTTGTTGACACGATCTTGAGGTTGATTCTGGTCGCACATTCCAGAGTCTTGGTGAACGGTGCTTGCTCAGAGCCTACCACGATCCAGTGCACAGAGCGGCAAGGTTGCGCCCTTTCGTCCATAGTATTTACAGTCGCTCGACATTACACGGCCTCTGACGTTGCCTTGAAGGCGTCCAACTACGGACCGCATCATTCCAATGCCGCGCATACGCCGACGACGTCGTTGTTTTGGTCAAGTCAGGAGATGAAATCCAGGTGGCGCTGGAATGGCTTCAACGGTACGGAACGGTGGTGAGTAGTGTCATTAACCAACGAAAGACCCGATGTATGGAAGTGGGCGGAGGGATGCCACCAGGGACAGCGGTTCCCTTCACTAAGATCCGCTGTCTCAAGTGTTTTAGGGTGGTGTTCCATGGAAATACACGACGTACAGCGGCGGATAATTATCGACGGCTACTGCGACAGATTCGCGCGGTAGTACGAGGACATGCACTGCGCGCCACGGGTATGTTCCAGCACGCACATTATGTCAGTGTCTGTTTGGCACCCAAAATAAGTTACTTGGCACGCGTACTGCCGTTGCCTACCAGGATCGCATCAAGACTACAGTTGGCCTTCGGCCATTTCGTGAGTGCTGACCTCATCTTTAAAATACGCTACGATATCTTGACGCTACCATCGAGAGCATCAGGAATCGAACTCGTAAACGTGAGGAACAGGCCGCGTGCATTATTTCGTAGTACGATGCAACGCTATTGGAGAACCTAGCACGTCACCTTAATGGGCGCTGTGATTACCGAAGTGCCCCCCCCCCTCCCCCACCCTCATTCACTTCGACCACCAGTCAATGTTGGCCACATCACGGCACCGCTCGAACACCTTCGACTCTTAAGTCGATTGCAGTTACGTTCAGGACAGTCTGTCGAAGACGAGGCTGCCCACAACGAAATACCGTATATCTAAGCTTCCTTCAGCAACAATCTCGCAATGTGATCGAACAGAAGTGCCTCCGGCAGAGAATATGGAGGACGGTTCATCTTCCCTCTTCCCTACTGAGGTACCTACGTTGTGGTATGTAGCGATGAGCGTCAGTTCCCGAAGCGTCAACGACTACTCTCTATTCACCTGGTCGACATGCCGGTATGCCACCACTGCGCGGTCGTCGACTCCGACAAGCATCATTTGCTTTGTGGCTGCTAACGAGGAAAATGCTGGCCCTTTTACTGGGCGATCGAAGCTAACGATCTACTGTTCCCGGACAAAGTATGCTTTCCTACCGCCAGGACAAACGGGATGGCGACGTATTATCTATATCGCATAGATGGCAAGAACATCATAGACTTCCCGTGCATACAGCAAAAGTAACATGTGATCTTGCGGCGACACGTGAAGTGTACTTAGGGTTCGTTATCACGGACCGTCAGGCTAGCTAGGATGTTCCGGGTGTGAGAAGCGAAATAAGAAGATAGCTCGACGTTCAGGAACTTGCGTTCGTGCCTAATGCACTCAGGGACTACATTACGTATCTAAGATAACGAAAACCCGACCTGGATACCTGCCAACCGGGCTGTTGCAGGGTCCCGGATTTCTTTTGTTAGTGAACTATTTAAATATAGACTGCGTTATGAGCCGTTTTTACGTTTGACTATGTTGAATGGCACCTTTAGTTTCCGTACGTTATGTTTATAATTGTAAAACGCGAAGAAACCAATAACCACAAAAAATCTCAAATAAAAATTTAAAAAACTGTTAGCGACACTTTTCATTTAGAAATTCGCAAGGACTTTGGTTTTAATCAGGAATCGCGACTTATAAAGGTGGGAACCAACTGATTTCATGGCAAATATCTGACCTTTAAGTCAGAGTAATCGACAAACAGTTTGACATGGAAAAAAGAGCACGCAAAATAGTCCTAATTGTCTCCCAACTCGCACAGCAGTACGCCTACCATTCTTGCAGCTATTCGCCATTCAGCGGGATATGTATCATTCACTTGTTTATATCTTCGGTAATTCTTTTATACAAATACGGGTATACGTGTATACTAATATGTGTATAAATATGAATGTATGTTACGTATATGCAATATATGTAACATACATTCTTCCTTATGCACGTATTAGTTCAATAACTTTTGTTAGTCAATGCAAAATATTCCCATTTCCGTGTTCCATTATAATTTTTCATCCTTATTAATCTATACAGTACCAAGAATATGCTTCGACAGCTTAAAATTATCTCTAGGTTATTTCATGTGTACGTATCTACGACGGACAATGTCTTCACCTTCGTATGCCTATAGCCCCCAATCCCCCACTAAACTGTGCAGGATTCACTCCTGTGACCCACTAACATTTTTAATCATCACTACCCAGCGCCAATACCATGCACATTTTGTATATTTCTGTGTCTTCATCTGTATGCTCGTATTATGAGAACAAGGTAGCGCCGGTGTAAAACAACGAACTCGCATTATGGAGGACCGCGGTTCAAATTTATGGCCGATCATCCAGATTTCAATTTGTCATGGTTCCCTTCAATCAAAAAAAAAAAAAAAAATTTGTTCAAGTGGCTCTGAGCACTATGGGACTTAACTTCTGAGGTCATCAGTTCCCTAGAACTTAAAACTACTTTAACCTAACTAACCTAAAGACAGCACACACATCCATGCCCGAGCAGGATTCGAACCTGCGACCGTAGCGGCAGCGCGGTTCCAGACTGTAGCGCCTAGAACCGCTCGGCCACCTCGGCCGGCTCCCTTCAATCGCTTAAGGCAAATGACAGAATGGTTGAAAAGGTAACGATCGATTTCCTTTCGTAGCCGACCCCAAATGTGGGTTTGCGCCCCGTTCCTAATGACTCACCACCGACATAACTTCCTACACCATTAATGTTCGTCCCAGTGTCTTCATTAAACTATATAAGACGTTCCTTTATCTATGTTCGTCATTATTTTCTACATGCAGCCATTCATACATTGTCTGGCCCATTTGCTGGATCCTCACATGTGTTCCACCGTCAGTGCCTACGTCTTCGCATATCTACACACCACTGTTCAGTAATACAATACGCTCCAAATTCTGTCTATATTTATAAGCAGTCCATAAGTCATGAAGGCTAAACATAATCAAGTTCTTTCTACCTTCTATGTAATTTTTCATCTTGATAAGTTTATGAAACTGAAAGCCCCTAAAAAACAAACAAAAGAACTGGATGATTTATTCAACAGGAACAGCTTCACAAATTGAGCAAATAAGAAATGCGGTATCCCACCTCTCACCCAAATGCAAGCAATTATTCTGCTTGATATTGATTGAGAGAGATGTTGGATTCCCTCCTGAGTGATTAAGACCTGGTAGTCAAGGGAAGGCAGGATTCGGTTACGATTTGGACGGGGCCGTAGTCAGTTACTATTGGTTGCCTTTTACAGTTACACACAATTTATTTTAAAACAGTAATCCCAGACTCGACAATAAATAAAAATACCACGCGTTATTAATGAAGGAGTAAACAACTGTGTAAATAATAGTGTTTTCAGTGAGTTACAATTTAGCAAGTCACCATTAAATACAGATACAGCAGTTAATGTTTTAAAAGCAAGCCACTGGAATGGCAATAAATTAGGAATTGTTTAATAACTCGCTGCAATTTACAACTTACGGGTATTGAAATATTAAACGTAAGTCGCCACAAACACAGCAGAAGGCATTAGCACCAGGAATGGCAGTAGATATGGTTTTAAGGCTTACTGCTAAAATACAAATACCAAATTAGAATTTTAAGGCAAGTGACCACAATCACGGTTGAAGGCCTTACACGCCAAGAATGGCAATAATATAAAAAAATTAGAACCCTGCTGTAAAACATATAATACAATAGCAAAGGTTAATTAAAAAACAAGCAACTGGTCACCAGACGGGAGAAATAAGATGATGGTAAACTTTGTAACATAACCCTTAACATCCACTGAACACTACACTGCTACATTTATTCCAGAAGGCGACCAGAACTATTAACCAGACATATATAACCTGTAACGTAGGCATTACAAGGTATTGTAATAAATAATACCACAATAAAACACAAGGACTAGTACTTTAGTTCCTTAAGGGTACTGATGCAGATTATACCCACAGAAGGCGTGGGTTGAAGGAGCGTTACACTGAACTACTGGCCATCAGACTTCCTTTTAGAAAACACATGTCTTCCAAGAACCAAGGGGCCACAGAAGGTGCTCCAGGAACCGACATCTGAGAAGGTCCGGCAACAAACACTTTCGCGAGCGATGAGATAGGCAGCCAAGAGGTGCATTCACTTTACAAGATGGTAACTCAGACTAGTGGGAGTCTGACGAATGACTAGTGATAATCTTGCTGAAGCTACCTGACGTCCGATAAACCAATTCAACGATGGAGCAATACGCCAAAGCCGGAACCGGCGCTCTGCACTACGTCCCCCGAATACTGTGCTTAGATTGCTCGGAACCAGAAAGGAACCACTACCACCACAGAAGAAGAATCACCCACTGACCTACAATCAAGAAAGCTGTCAAAACTAGATGCCTTACCGGATAGCAGCGGCAAGGAGAGAAAACGTACACTGCTGTTACATACACTAACCCTCAGAGCAGGAGGCGCTACAGTCTGGAACCGAGCGACCGCTGCGGTCGCAGGTTCGAATCCTGCCTCGGGCATGGATGTGTGTGATGTCCTTAGGTTAGTTAGGTTTAAGTAGTTCTAAGTTCAAGGCGACTGATGACCTCAGAAGTTAAGTCGCATAGTGCTCAGAGCCATTTGAGCCTGAGAGCAGGTAACTGGGGCGTTAGGGGCCACCAGACAAGAAAAACTACCGCTGGTTGAACTTAACAAATTGTAACAAACTGAACGCAGTAAATAGTAATAAGAATTCGAGGAAAGCTAATCAGATCCGCCTTCCCCAAGCACTCCACTCGCTGCTCTTCGCCTCGGTGACACTACGAGAGGCAACACGAACCCAAGTCACTGTAGAATCGCGGCATATCACAAAGGTGGAGGTTTCTCTATTTGGATGGAAATGTACTCATCATAAAGCTTGCTGGATCGGTTTACGACGCGGTCGTACACCCTCCTCGTACACCTGGCAGTCCACGTGTGCCGCCACCAGTCCCCAGTCCCGGTGTGTTCCTTGCAGTGCGCGGACCTGGCTCTTCCTGAGTCCCCAACCGAACTGGCCCACTCACACGACCCGCAAAAGCAACGACGTCGCCCCAAAGATAGGGCAACAGTTACTACGTATCGATAACCCCCGCTGCTGCCACTAGCAGATAGGCAACGCTTGCGAAACCGAGTGGCGCCAGTCAACACGAGAAGAAGACAAACAACCGCAACCATGCCAACTAAACGATACCGTCTGGCCTCCAAGAGAGGGCGGAAACCTACAAACAGCACCAACGCGAGCCGCATCACAGCTCAGGGATATCGTGCAAACTTCTGGCCAATCGACGCGTTAAGAGTGTCAAAATCTCGCGCTGGTTGGAGGGCCCTGCTCATACCGCTCCAAACGTTGTCAACTGGGGAGAGATCTGGCGGCCATGTTCATCAAGGTAGAGTTTGGCAAATGATGAAGACAAGTAGCGGAAACTGTAGCCGTTTGCGGGCGGGGCTTATCTTTTTGAAATATAAATCGAGGATGACTTGCCATGTAGGGCAACGCTGTGCTGTGAGGGTAGTCCCGGATGACAACCAAATGAACAGAAATTGCATCCCATACCATCACGCTTGGTTGTCGGGCCGTATGGTGGATGACATTCAAGTTGGAATCCTGCAGCTGCCTGTGGCGTCTTCGGACAAGTCTTCACCGGTCATCGGTGAATAATTCGAATCGGAAGTCATCACTGAAGACAGCGGTACTCCAGTCAATGATATTCTAGGCGGAAGGCGTGTCTGGAGACGCGCCAGACATTGGCGGAATGCCAAGCTGAAATTTAAAAAAAATAAGAAAAAAGTAAATAAATGAGAAAAGGGGATAGCGTCTTTGATTAGTAATCAGAGCGTCTTCGGTCCCCGGCTCGACACCCGTCACCGTTTGAATTTTGATTAATAATCGGCGTTGGCAGTCTACAAGACTTCCGGGATAAGAAGTCTCTCTCATTATGCCAACGGCCTTGTCAAAGAGGGCGGAAGAGCGGACGGAGGTTCAGGGCACTCTCTTGTTCTTGGGTTGGGAAACTGTCCCTAAAGGCTAAAGAGTCAGACATGATCAACGGCTTGAGGATGTACAAGGCAATGGAAACCACTGTATTAGAGACACGTAACACGTATCCACGGGACATGTGGCCTGTAATTGAAAAAGTGTCATGATAATCTCTCTATTGGCACACGATTCCAGAGTAGTCCCCCATCCGGATCTCCGGGCTGCGAGCATGAGAAAAAGGCTGAATAAGCATAAAAAGGATAGCGTTCTCGAGTCGGGGCGTGAAATTCAGAAGTTTGAACGTGGTAGGGCAGTTAGAAAATCTGAGAAGCGAAATGCAAAGTCTCAATTTAGATGTAGTAGGGGTCAGTGAAGTGAAATGGAAAGAAGACAGTGATTTCTGGTCCCTAGTGTAGGGTAATCAACAGCAGCAGAAAATGGCATAACTCGAGTGAGATTCGTTATGAATAGGAAGATAGAGCAGAGAGTGTGATACTGTGAATAGTTTAGTGATAGGGTCAGCATCGACAGCAAACCAAAACTGACAACGATAGTTCAGATATACCTATCGACGTCGAAAGTCGAAGATGCAGAGATAGAGAAAATATTTGAGGATATTGAAAGGATAATACAGTACATAAAGAGAGATGAAAATCTAATAGTGATGGGGGTTGGAATGCAGTCGTTGGGGAAGAATCAGATGTAAAGGTTACACGTTAAGGGCTATGGACAAGGAATGACAGAGGAGAAGGACTAATTGAGTTCCGTAGTAAATTTCACCTAGTAATTTCAATACTTTGTTCAAGAATCACAAGAGGAGGAGGTGTACTTGGAAATGGCCGAGTGATGCGGGAAGATCTCAGTTAGATTACGCATGGTCAGGCAGAGATTCCGAAATCAGATACTGGATTGCAAGGCGTACCTAGGAGCAGATATATACTCAGATCGCAATGTAGTAGTGATGAAAACTAGGCTGAAGTTTAAGAGATTAGTCAGGATGAATCAGTATGCAAAGAAGTGGGATAAGGAATGACGAGATACACCAGAAGTTTTCTAAGGCTATAGATATAACAATAAGGAATATCTCACTGCGCAGTACAGTTGAAAGGGAATGGACATCTCTAAAAACGGCAATCACAGAAGATGGAAAGAAAAGTACAGGTACAAAGAAGGTAACTACGAAGAAACCATGAGTAACAGAAGAAATACTTCAGTTGATCAATGAAAGAAGGAAGTACAAAAATGTTCAGGGAAATTCAGGAATACAGATGTACAAGTCGCTGAGGGATGAAATAAATACGAAATGCAGGGAAGCTAAGACGAAATGGCGACATGAAAATTGTGAAGGAATCGAAAAGGTACGATTGTCGGAAGGACTGACTCAGCATGTGGGAAAGTAAAAACAACCTTCACTGAAACTAAAAGCAAGGGTGGTAACATTAAGGGTGCAACGGGAACTCCACTGTTAAATGCAGAGGAGAGAGCAGATAGGAGGAAGGACCTATATGAGGAGGAAGATTTGTCTAATGCGATAGAAGAAGAAACAGGAGTCGATTTACAAGAGATCCAGTACTAGAATCATAATTTAAGAGAAGACAGTAGGGATAAATAACATTCCATCAGAATTTCTAAAATCACTGGGGGAGTGGTAACAAAACGACTATTCATGTTGGTGTGTAGAATGTATGAGTCTGGCAACATATCATTTGACTTTCGGAAAAATATCATCCACACTGTTCCGAAGACTGCAGGAACTGACAAGTGCGAGAATTATCGTATAGTCAGCTTAACTGCTCGTGCATCCAAGTTGCTTACAAGAATAATATGCAGAAGAATGGAAAAGAAAATTTAGAGTCTGTTAGATGACGATCAGTTTGGATTTAGGAAAGCTAAAGGCACCACCAGAGAAGGAAAAAAAAAAGTTGCGGTTGATAATGGAAGCAAGACTAAAGAAAAATCAAAGCTCGTTCATGGGATTCGTCGACCTGCAAAAAGCGTTCGACAGTGCAAAGTGGTGCAAGAATGATGCGTGAATGTGGTCTAAAGTAAATATGTAGATCATTGTTCTACTGATGAACGCTGTACGTGTTAGTGTCAGAAAATTTTAAGACAGTGTGAATGTAGACGACGGGGAATTTCGTATCATAATATGTTAACTAAGAGTATGGTAAAAGGAAAGCTAATTCGAGTGCAAAAAAAAAAAAAAATAGTTAATAACGTAAAGTATACACAAAATATCAGATTGTTAAATGTTTATTTCGAGAAAAGTACAGTTCGAATGTGTGTTATTTGTTGATTGGTTAGTCATGAAAAGCGCGGACTAACGCGGTAGAATAATGTTTTTGCACTGGCCTTAAAGAGAACTGTCCAATCAGAACTAAGTAGTTTTCGCGTGTCTTTTCTCTCGGAGATATAGAATGCTTACAGCAGTCTAAGTAGTCGAAGCCCAACCTTTCAATGGTACGGTCGTGTGTAGTATGAACTTCGAAGGAAGCTATAATTTGCCTGTTTTAGTTGTGCTACATGTTTAAAAAGTGTTTTAAATTGAAGGCATATTTATTTCTGTATGTTGTTTTAGAAAGCACGGATTTTTTAAGAAATTTTGTGTATGAGAAAAGACAGTAATTCCGCGTGGCATATTGAGCAGATCAGTGACTAAAAACCTGAGTGCATGAGACACCGATAAACTTAATAGTATGGCGAGTAGTTTCATTTAAGAACAATCCGTGCTTAGTAGGTGTTCAGATTTCGGGAAATACGTTACCATAAACTTGCTAAGGTGAATAAAAGGGTTTGTGCATGATTGTGTTAGGCCTAGCACGGGTTTGGCAGCAAACGTGGAATTCTCGAGTTCAGAACATACCGAAATTTTGCCAGTATTTCCACATTTCATTTAAATTTAAGAAATTTTGCCGATCTTTAGAATAGTTTCATTGTATGTGGCCTGGTGCGAGTTGCAGTACGGTACGTTTGTGCTCGGCTTTCCTACCGGCGATCTGCTGCAACAAGGTCACAGGTAGGTGCAAGTAAAAGGACGAAAGGAACCGCGTCGCCACACATGTTACATCTGTGTTTTTTTTTCCTTTTTTGAAGGGGGCGTGCTGGCAGCAGCTTAGTATGCCGCTCTTCAGCCTACAGACTTTGTTAGAAAGATGAAGAGAATAAATAATAAAAACAGGCGATAAAATCGGAGACTTGAAGAGTAACATGGCGAAAAGAAATCGTGGAACTTAAAACAAAGAACAGGGGGATGATGACGCTAATAAAATACATATGCAGCAGACAGGTAAGACTATAGACAGACAATTAAAAAATACGGCGGCAGTCTGGTTTCTGTTCGCAAAAGACATAAAATTCACACCCAGCGACAGCATGGTTTCTGTTCGCAACACGAGAAAGACGAACAACACTGAACAGTCACTGGAACACTGCACTAAAAAGTTGGCAAATGTGACATACCACAGCCGAGAGGAGGTGGGGGAAACTGGACAGATGATGGGAAAATAAAAAAAGGGGGGGGGGAGCCGGGAAAGGAGCTGATGGAGGATGAGGACCCATAAGAGGGGTGGGGGGTGCTGGGCAGACGCGACAGAGAGTGGGGTAGGCAGAGGAGGGGAATACAAAAGGACTCGGGGGGGGGGGAGAAGGGAGGGAGGGAGAGATTTAGTGGGGAGAAAAAAAGGCCGGAAGGGGAGAAGAGGGAGCCCAGGGAAAGGACGGAGGAAAGGAGGGGAGTGAGGATCAGAGTTGATAGGAGGGATAAACGGAGGGAGAGAGGGCATCATCTGGGAGGGGGAGTTGATGGAAGCCACCTTGGGAGTGGAGATACATCTGTGCCGGGAAAACAATTAAAAAGCAGTAGCACATTGAATCTGTGGTTGAGAGAAATTTAGTGAAAGACCGTATAGTGAACGATAATGAAACATTTAGTAAATTGGTACACGCGGAATTTTGAACGGAAGCCATTTCGAGTAGCTGGAGGGATTTACACGAAAGAAAAGATGTTAAACAGTCACAATAACAACGAGGGCACATCTACGCAGCAGACGGCGCCATAGCGGTATCAACGAGCAGCAGTATTGTAGGGCAGCACTGCCAAATTACACGACGGGACCCTGACACTGCTACGGCAGACGAAGGCGTCGCACTCGCTGTTTCAGCACGCCGAGGCTGCAGCATTTAACGAAAGATAAGTTTGTTACATTTGTTTTGTGTCTGCTGAAAGATTGAATAACATGAAAAGTGATAAAGATTTCGCAAATACGGTAAAAGAGGAAACACACTCATTCAGTGTATGTGCTTCACAAACTAGCATGCCTGAACTGAAAGAAGGAGTAGGTGTTAAAATGAAAGAGGAGGTTTTTGGTGATATTTCTGTTAGTTATGGACAGTGGAGTAGAATTTGCTTTAAGGATGTCAGTTAATGTAAGTAGTGGGGTTAATGTAAATCCTGAGAGTGACATTAAGCATGAAATCGGTAACAACCAATTGTGTGCTGACGGTGTGGGTAGTGTTACTGAAACAAATGTGTCAAATGTGGACACTAATTTTGGTATAGTACCTGTGGAACAAAGTAAACAGGAAACAGTAATGCAGAAAATAGAAATGGTTCAAATTGCTCTGAGCACTGTGGGACTTAACTTCTGAGGCCATCAGTCCCATAGAACATAGAACTACTTAAACGTAACTAACCTAAGGACATCACACACATCCACGCCCGAGGCATGATTCGAACCTGCGACCGTAGCGGTCGCGCGGTTCCAGACTGTACCGTCTAGAATCGCTCGGCGACTCCGGTCGGCGCAGAAAAGAGAACCTGGAAGTATGCAAGAAATGTTTGCAGCAGTAATAGGTTCTATAAAAGGTGGACATACTAATTTGGCTGAAACAATTGGTCAGAAAACTGGAAAGCACACAAGTGATTTTAATGAAAAACTTGAAAAGCAGAGTGTGGTTTTAAAAGAAATGTGGAAAAATGATTTGAAGGCGTGAGAAAGTAAAGTGGATGGCAATATCTCTCAAGTTGAGAATTACTGCCAACAATCCATTAAAACAGTAAAAATGGAATTAACAGATCCCTTGAAAAAAATTGCTATTGGAAACAAATGAAGGGTAGATTTGATATAAGGAGGTGTCCAGAAAGTAGTGGTCAAAATAGCGGCGGTAGAGACTATATGTGTTAATGATTAGAAATTGTTAGACAGTAAAATCAGTTCAGAATATGCCAAATGTATGAATGAAGTAAAAAGTGTGTCTGAGCAAGTGGGTGTGTCTGAAGAAAATGTTCTTCAGCTAACTAACCAAGTAGAAGAGGTTGAAATTTTGTTGGATGAGGATAGCAGTAGATTATGCAAAGTTGAAACTAACCTCAGGTATGGAACTAACAGTAATGGGTGTAGTTTAGTAGTACAACCGCCTGAAATATCATATGTCAGTAACAGACAGTTTTTACGTTTTAATAAAACAGGAAATGTACATCCAAAGGAATTTTGAAATAACTTTGAAGGTGTTACCATAAACTTGCTAACGTGAATAAAAGGCATTGTGCATGATTGTGTTAGGATTAGCACGGGCGTGGCAGCGAACGTGTAATTCTGGAGTTCACAATATACCGAAATTTTGCCACCTTTCATTTAAAATTAAGACCTTTTCCCGATTCTTAGAACAGTTATACTGTATGCATCCTGGTGCGGGTTACAGTACGTTAGGTTTCTGCTCGGCTTTCCTACCGGCGATCTGCTATAACGAGTTTACACGTAGGAGCAGGTAAAAGGACGAAAGGAACCGCGCCATCGCGAGTCTAATGATTACGGAATGTAGAATGAGAGTAAATCGAAGAAAGACGAAAGTAATGAGAAGTAGTAGTAATGAGAACTGCGAGAAACTTATCGTCGGTATTGATGGTCACGAAGTAGATGAATTTAAGGAATCTGCTACCTAGGCAGAAAACAACCAGTGACGGACGGAGCAAGGGGGACATCAGAACCAAACTAGCACTAGCAAAAAGGAGATTCCTGGCCGATTCAAGTCTACTAGTATCATACATAGGCCTTGGTTTCAGGAAGAAATTTCTGAGAATGTAGGTTTGGAGCACTGCATTGTATGGATGTGAAACATTGACTTTGGGAAAACCAGAACAGAAGAGAATCGAAGCATTTGAGATGTGGTACTACAGACGAATGTTGAAAATTAGGTGGACTGGTAAGGTAAGGAACGAAGAGGTCTTACAGAGAGTCAGAGAGGAAAGGAGTATGTGGAAAACACTCACCAGGTGAAGGGACAGGATGATAGGAAATCTGTTAAGACATCAGAGAACGACTTCCATGGTACTAGAGGGAGCTATAGAGGACAAAAACTGTAGAGGAAGACAGAGAGTGGAATGCATCCAGTAAATAATTCAGGACGTAGTTGGAATTGCTACTCAGAGATGAAGGGGTTGGCAAAGGAGTGAAATTCGTGGCAGGCGCCATCTGATCAGTGAGAAGACCGATGGCTCAAACAAAAAAAAAAAAAAAAAAAAAAAAAAAAAAAAAAAAAAAAAAAACTTGGTTCTCTTGCAGATTATTTCATAATAATAGTCGAAAAAAATAAGAAATAATATGTCTTTTAGAAGATATGTTTCAATGGAGAAGTACTGGAGAGCTCCAAGACATGCGCTTCCAAATCTCTTCCCTATGCATAGGTACTCAAGGGGATTGTTTTTTTGCTAATATAATCTATTGTGATAAATAGTTGTCCATTTTGCGTTGAGAGTGGCTAAGAATGTGATGTGCGGGGTTACTGAGACTCGTTAATTTGGCTTTCTCTGTTGTGTGTCATTATCCGCAACACGGACGACGCATGTCATTTAATTTTTCAGGGTTTCAAAACTGTGTCAATCATCTGCGGCACACAGTAGGCTGCTTCGATGTTGCAGAACGTCCAGTTGACTAAGACTGCTGTTTTGAGGCGAGTGTTTGTGTTGGTACAGCAGCACAGCACGTTTGCAATGATATTTCCATTTCATTCATTTGCAGGCATAGAGACTTTTACAGGGATCACTTCTTTTTGCCACCGTCTGACTTTTCATAAAATGCCATTCGTTTGATGAAACTGGTTTCATATTTTTCAATAAACGAAAGCTGCGTTTCCCGTTGTACGTCTAAAGGAAATATGCAATTTGATTTCATCAGTAGCAAAGTTCAGTAGGACTGTGACAGCGGTAACAGCTTCGTTTCCCTGAACCACTCTAATAAAGGAGAAGAAAGTCACAGTTTTTGCAGCCAGTCTTACATCACAAAACTGTATTCCGAACTCAACGAAGATATTGCACGTTCACATGGCTCAGGAGAAGAAACGCCTTTAAATCTAAAGTAATATTCTTACCATTCGCTACAGATAATTAGGAAGAATTTTCTCACCGTCTAGCAACAACTTGCAGTAGGTCGCTGAAGCAACGTATTGTTTAATGCAGCTGGAAAAATTGTCTGATGGACGCCCATGACTGGAGGCTTATGTCGCTCTCGTCAACTACTGTACAGCTATGGAACATGATTGATGTTACTTACGCCTTTTGGGGAACGAGAATCACCTCTGAAGCAATCAACACCGATCATGTGAAACTCTGTTCGCTCTGTTCATCAGTGAGATTCATGAAACAGTATATAACGACATTCGTATTGGCGCTGTGTGAATTAACTTTGGGAAGGCGTTTGAGGCAATTCTGTTCCGCACCGTCACGTAGTGAAGAGAGATACCATCTTTTGGAATGTTGGACAACTTGCACGAGTGGATTCAGAAATTTGTAGCAGGCGGAGGTCAACACATAGACCTTAATGAGCAGAATTTGCTGGATGTGAAAGTAATCTCCAGTAACGTCAGATGGAACAATGGTATGATGGAGAAGAGAAACAAACTCAAGTACTGACAAACGACTTCTACAAGAAGAGTGTGATGGCATGAGCTGTCGCCAGCACACCGATCGGGAAATATGAAATGCAAAGATCGATAAGTAGGTGCAGGTTGAAGCGCGACTATCACGAGAGAGGCCAGAGACACACAGACAAGCAACAAGCCGCTAACACCCTCTCGACGGCATGCATTTGAGTCACCGACGCTGACTGATAGGCCTCACTGTCTCACGCTTCCAGTTTGGCGTCTGTCATTCACTTGCAGAGCGGGCTCAGTTCACATCGCGGGTTATGACAGTACATAGCGACCAGATCAGTGTGTACAGCGGGACTAGAACACAGACTAATGTTTGTAATAGCAACACTACCGATATTGTCTACAAGAGTATTATTGCAGATGAACTCGTACCTCAAAACATGGACTCTATTAAAGATAAGTAGCCCGCCGCTGTGGTCGAGCGGTTCTAGCCTCTTCAGTCCGGAACCGCGCTGCTGCTACGGTCGCAGGTTCGAATCCTGCCTCGGGCATGGATGTGTGTCATGTCCTTAGGCTAGTTAGGTTTAAGTAGTTCTAAGTTCTAGGTGACCGATGACCTCAGATGTCAAGTCCCATAGTGCTTAGAGCCATTTGAACCAACCCTGTTCTTGTAAATAAAGAATGGTATTTATCTACGGGTGCATTTGTGTTGCAGAAAGAGAATATCGGCCACCCATAACATCATCCTCTTCCTTGCTTCCTTGCTATACAAGACACAACAGTGGTGACGAGGATACTACAAAGTGAAAGGAACACAAAGTGAGCACAGTCCCCGAAATCAACAGGCCGCCATTACGCAACACAGATCAAGTAAACCCTGACAGACGAAGACCTTTTAACGGAATGAAGTTTGCATTGAGTGCAGCACGAATGGCCTTCAGTTATGCATGCTTCAGCTAGCACCTCACTGCATTCGAGTTATTGGGTCACTGTTTTGTGAATGTGGAATTCCGGGGATGTGAACTGCTACACCGACGATCTTTGCAAAAGCGAACGGCAACCATTTGGGCACCTCGGGCGCGCGTGTTGCCTACATGGTCCCTGCAAGCTTGAGCGTCGCCGACTCGTACGGTTGCAGCAACGGACGGACAACAGGCAGCGGTACCAGCGCAAATAGAGGCCAAAAGTTCCAAGGGACCTATTCTCACTCGCTTCACACGCGACCAGAAAATAGTGCCGCGAGTATTCCGCCGCCGCCCGCTATGAAGCTCGCCGCCAAAGATACGCGAGACAGTTCTTTCTGCTTTGAGAGCCTCTCCTAGCCTCTGAACGGGTGCCACACCCCCCTATCTTCTCGAAGCCCATCGTAGGGATTGACGACGTTGTGTTCAGCAATAATCGTTGTTGCTTGGCGGAGTCAGAGTATATCCACGACACACTATTCTGCTCATATGATGGTGCTATTTAGGACAGTTTATTGGGGTTTAGAATATGTTGTGTACATAGTTCCGCGTAGTCAGCGCGTGCACAACTTTCCCAATAGAGCGCGCCCCACTAAGCACAACAGCGCAGGCGCAGCGCTCGTCCATCGCCGCACTACGCGATGGCGCTGTCTTAGAGACGGACCAAATTCTGCTTCCGCCGATCCGCGCATTAGTATGTAACGCAGCCAAAGAGATTGCTGCTAACGTAGAACCTTTTCTCCTCGCAGATCACACTCGCGCAGTGATACCTGAACGCGCGATGTACTATAACGAGTGTACAGACCTCCGATGACCAGTCTGAATTAGTCTGTACCAGTCTGCATTAGTCTGTACCAGTCTATACGAGATCTACATTTGTCTGTATCAGTTCATAGTCAAGATTCAGTCTGCGCCTAATAAGATTACCATATTCCTGTACATAGCCATGAAGATAAATATACAGACACTTTTGTCAAGTATCAGAGATATATGTGAGAATAAGATTAACGTACCAATACCAAAGGAACTTCAGATTGTCAATTGTAAATAGCTTGTTATTATTTTAATAAACGTGTGTGAAAATTAATCAAGTTCTGTTTAAAGATGGTCACCGTCAATCTGCTACTCTAAGCGTGCAAGTGCCATTTCTATCATCTGACCTAACGGCAGAAGATGGACACGCCACGATAAGACCACGAGACGTATTGCTGACACTCGCCTACTTCGTTAGAGCGACAAGTCAAATAATCTGATGGTGTGTGTACTGAAGGTCTTACAGTACGCACATCACAGAATATTTTCCATGCAAATGTATTTGCTTATGAAGATCCTAATTGTCTTACTTTGTCAGACTCTGGAATCACCATACCGTCTAGCCTTCATATCTGTGAGGCACTGTAATTTTGATTTTCTTATTATCGTCGAAGCTGACATTTCTTGCTTTGGTCAATAAACGTTTGTTTACTTTGAGCGCTGTTTTCCCAGTGTAGTTGTGAGCGACACATCATGAACCACTTGACTTAGGACGCAACAATCAAAGACAACAATCCGCAACACTCTTTCGACGTCTGGTGGTGTTAAAAGGTTCCAAAATGGCTCTGAGCACTATGGGACTTAACTTCTGAGGTCATCAGTCCCCTAGAACTTAGAACTACTTAAACCTAACTAACCTAAGGACATCACACACATCCATGCCCGAGGCAGGATTCGAACCTGTGACCGTAGCGGTCGCGCGGTTGAAGACTGTAGCGCCTAGAACAGCTCGGCCACCCCGGCCGGATAAAAGGTTCCATTCCAACATCTGTGCTGACGCTGGTGACTGAAGAAGAAACTCTTTCTCTTCCCGTTTGCAGAAAAAGTAAATTTGTGATGTAGATAAATGAATCACATGTATCATTGTGAAAATGAGGTAGATATTAAGTCCTACGAATGTGTCTTGATTTATCTTTTGTTTGCTTTCATTATCAACCGCAACGTCAGAATTGCCTCTCTAGTGCCTTTTATCTTTCCTAAATCCAAACTGATCGTCATCCAACACAATTCTTCGACAAATGTCGAAACTTAAGTGGACTGATGAAATAAGGAATGAGGAGGTTCTGCGCAGAATCGGGGAGGAAAGAATATGTGGAAAACACTGGCAAGGAGAAGGGACAAGATGATAGGACATCTGTTGAGACGAGAGAGAATGACTTCCATGGTTCTAGAGGGAGCTGTAAAGCGCAAAAACTGTAGAGGAAAACAGAGATTGATACATCCAGCAAAGCCAGCCGGGGTGGCCGAGCGTTTCTAGGCGCTACAGTCTTCAACCGCGCGATCGCTACAATCGCAGGTTCGAATCCTTTCTCGGGCATGGATGTGAGTAATGTCCTTAGGTTAGTTAGGTTTACGTAGTTCTACGTTCTAGGGGACTGATGACCTCAGAAGTTAAGTCCCGTAGTGCTCAGAGCCATCCAGTAATTAAGTAGGTTGCAAGTGGTAATCTGAGATGAAGAGGTTGACACATGTGAGGAATTCGTGGCGGACCGCATCGAACCAGTCAGGAGACGGATGACTCGAAAAAAATAGTGTTAATAGGCGGTAGTCTCTGAGTCGTGTGCCAACTGAAGGTGGAGGTATTGGGATAATCAGCCCCTCTAGAAAGCCAGATGAAAGTTGCACGTCAGGAGATATTAGTTCGTGAAAGGTTCAGGCCAAGAGGAAGCCATCAAGTGTTGAAAGATCCAATAAAACTCCAAGGCTCTTCATCTGGCCCCGGAGACTTACTGATCGTTTCTACACCTTCGTCCTCGTTAATATCCTCTAGCTGCTCGGCTCAGCTTCCTTCGAATTCTCAGGGTGTCTCTGTCCTTTGTTTGTTCGCTTCTGAGTTGATCTCATTATGGTGGAGGCGCTGGCCTCGCAGCGGCAACTCGCTTTCAGCGACGGTGGACGCGAGAGGACGGGACCTGCAGTACGCCGGACGGAGTGATGGGTGCGAGGCAGTCTTGTGGGCCGGCTGTGGACGGATGGAGGTCGCAAGGTGAGTTAGGACGGACAGCAGGAAGCCCGGAAGCCCCATCGGTTTTCAGAACAGGAGGCCCTCAGGTGTTGGCGTTCGGTTGAAGGACGTCATCATCTGCCCTGGTCATTTTTGCACTACTTAGTGATCTTCTTTAACTTCTGCTATTTGGTGGAGTGGCTGTAGTGCTGTGGTCCTGGACACGAATTACGATCCTATTTACAGGACTAGGACTGATGGCTTAGCTGTTTGCTTACGTGAATTCCCGAAGGAATGAACCTGTAGAGCGTCGTCTTGGTGACCGCTGTTTCATATTTATTCAGTTAATCTGAAAGCCCCGCGGTGTTCTATTCAAGATAATTCCTGACATATTGGAAGTAATGGGTGTGCATTCCTCAACCACACCCTTGAAATGTGTTAGTTGCTTTCTTCTTCGGAATGACGTAAGCTGGGCAGCTGCCTGGTTTAACCTTTACGTCCATCGGCAGCCTGTTGAGTTGTTCTAGGTCTCCATAATGTCTCTCTTGTGTTTTGGTTCGGTACAACCACCTGGGGGTTGCGAGCCTTTGTTTCCGCCCTTTGCCTTTTGAGCCACAGGTAGATCAGTGCTTGCATATTGACAGTGGTTTCACAAAGGCACCGTGCTGTTTCACACCTGATTTATATTCCTCCCCCCCCCCTCCCCCCCGTGCGTATTTACGAAAACTACTTCTGTACGGACCCAACCATTAACATACACCTTAGTGTCTTTTAATTTTGTCGGCGTGAGAAGACGACGCTGGTCTGACGGGGTGGAAGGACGTCCAGACTTGCGACAATCTAGGGACGACGGATCTGCAAACAGTTTGTGGGGCGACGGGTGGAAAATAATTAAATTATTACTATTATTGAAACTTCCTGGCAGATTAAAACTGTGTGCCCGACCGAGGCTCGAACTCGGGAACTTTGCCTTTCGCGGGCAAGTGCTCTACCAAAGGCAAAGGTCCCGAGTTCGAGACTCGGTCGTGCACACAGTTTTAATCTGCCAGGAAGATTCATATCAGCGCACACTCCTCTGCAGAGTGAAAATCTCATTCTATTACTATTATTTGTTGCCGTTCTCTACACAGACTCTCTAACTACAATGTTGGCAACCAGAAAGTGATTAGCAAAAACATGACGCCTGCAATTAAAGTCACTGTGCCCACTCTGATGGAGACAAAGTTCTTGATCATTACTCTGAGGATTTTGGATGATGTCTGGGATTCGTAGAAAATGCAGTTTACTCTACAATTTTCACTATATTCTGAAAATAATAAAGCGTAAAATTGCAGACAAATGATTACCCAATATCAGCTATTGTACTATCAGAGCTGTTCAGAGTCTATTGTTTGGATCCTATTCTTCCTAGATAACGAAACTGTTCAATAACCGTTATCGATGTAAATGTTCAAAGTGAATGCTCGCCAAATTTTGATGTAAATACTCATCAAACGCCACGCTAGTAATGGTAGAAGGTCTGTCCTGCGGTGACACGTGAAAATACGACATACGCAGACTGAGAATAAATCACTGGAGTCGTTCAGTAATTAACACTTTACCTCAAAGTGAACTCATTGTTAAGTGCATATCGAGTTATGTAATACGGAATCCATGGCTGTTCCTGGCAACTGCACAAACGCGACATGGCTTCCGTCACGGAGTGCCCGCTGATACGAATCTAGAAGAGAACTCGGGCCTTACTCTAGCTCGCACGCTCTTATTTATGTAGCCACGGTGCGGACCGCCTAAGGAGCAACCGACAACATTTGCCTTACTGACTAGCCGCTGGGCTAGCAAAACACCACTTCAATTTATTAAATAATTAATTGCTTCATTCGCTGAAGGTCAATGCAGCTCTTGATTTAATTGTGCATTCAGCACACAGGTAAGTATCTATAATAGAATTCTAAAGTGTCTAGGTTAAATACTTTTGGCGAGAGAATTATTTTAGTTTTACTACATGCAATAGATGAGCTCTGAACATGCCATTTGGAGAGACGCTACAGCTATAGTTTTATAGCTACCTTCTTGAAACTTCTCACTTCTTTGTTATTATAGTGTATCTCCATCCTACCTAAATCTAAACATTGTAGCTTTATCTAATCACTTACTTAATCTATTTTGCTTCCGAACTTTAAGGACACAAAACGAAAATCATAAATTTCAAGAAAAATATTATTCTGTGAGATCCAGCATGCTGTTTCCATTAAATCACAATGAAAAGGGAATCCGAATATAAATTTTGAAGTTTCCAGCTCCTTCCTGTTGCGCCGATGATTTTTACGTAAAACGTCCAAATTTAGAAAACTGTTGAAGTTACTAAACTAAAACTTAACACATTATCATTTTAGCATCACTCCTGACATGCTATTAAATTTTCAGATTATTTATTTTATTTTTAAGGTATTGCGCAACATTAGTGACGTCATAGATAGTTACAGCGGACTAGGCTGGCACACAATGGAAAGCAAATGAATTTTATATGGCGTGAGTAGGCTGGTTCCCTACAAGATCACTGAATCAAGAGTTACGTAAACCAGTTTATACACATTTTCAACGCCGAGTTGAAAGTACATTTTGGGGATGTCTCTCACATGGTTGTTTTAAATAGTTAGTACCTTTTTTTTTAAAAAAAATAAATTACTTGTTGCTTGTTTAACTGAGGGAAGAAAGAAAGATTTTGATAAATAATCTGGACTCATTAGAGGTTTACTATCTTAAATGATTTGATACATGTTTGCTAAGTTGAGCTGAACGCACAGCTTTCGGGAGTCCCTTAAACTGTTTTTATCTTCTTAGGTAGTTAACGCTTCTTTTAAAATTGGGCACTTGTAAGCCTTTCTCAGGCGCGTCTTCCAGCTGGCTTGATGCGACCTGACATGAATTCCTCTCTTGTGGCAACCTCTTCATCTCAGAGTAGCACTTGAAACCCAAGTCTTCAATTATTTGCTGGATGTATTCCCATTTCTGTCTTCCTCTACATTTTTGTCCTCTAAAGCTCCCTCTAGTACCATGGAAGTCATTCTCTGGTGTCTTAACAGATGTCCTATCATCCTGCCCCTTCCGCTTGTCAGTGTTTTCCACACATTCCTTTCCTATTTAATTCTGCACAGAACCTCCTCATTCCTCACCTTATCAGTCCATCTAGTTTTCAACATTCGTATGTTGCAACACATCTCAAACGCTTCGATTTCCTTCTGTTCCGGTTTTTCCACAGTCCATGTTTCACTACCACACAATTCTGTGCTACAAACGTACATTCTCAGAAATTTCTACCTTACATTAAGGCCTGAGTTTGGCACTAGTAGACGTCTGTTGACCATGAATGCCCTTTCTGCCAGTGTAGTCTGCTTTTCATGTTCTCCTTGCTCCGTCCGTTATTGGTTATTTTGCTGCCTAGGTAGCTGAATTCCTTAACTTCATCTACTTCGTGACCATAAATCCTGATATTAAGTTTCTCGCTGTTCTCATTTCTGCTACTTCTCGTTACTTTCGTCTTTCTTCGAGTTACTCTCAGTCCATATTCTGTACTCATTACATTATTCATCCTATTCAGCAGATCCTGTAATTCTTCTTTACTTTCACTGAGGATAGCGATATCACCTGCGAATGGTTTCATTGGTATCTTTTCACCCTGAATTTCAGTTCCAATCCAGAACCTTTCTTTTATTTTCTCATTGCTTCTTCAATGTTCAGATTGAACAGTAGGGGCGAAAGACTGCATCCATGTCTTACACCCATTTTAATCCGAGCACTTCGTTCTTGGACGTCCACTCTTACTGTCTTCTCTCTCGTCTCTCCCTATAAATTATTCCTGTTTTTCTCAGAATTTCAAACATCTTGCACAATTTTACATCCCCGAACGCTTTTTCCAGGTCGGCAAATCCTATGAACGTTTCTTGATACTTCTTTAGTCTTGCTTCCATTATCAACCGCCATGTCTGAATTACCTCTCTGGTGTCGTTACCTTACGTAAAGCCAAACTGATCGTCATCTAACACACTGTCAGTTTTATTTTCCATTCTTCAGTGTATTATTCTTGCCAGCAACTTGGACGCATGAGCTGTTAAGCTGATTGTGCGATAATTCTTGCACTTATCAGCTTTTGGAGTCTTCGGAACTGTGTGGGTGACATTTTTCCGAAAGTCAGATGGTATGTCGCCAGACTCATGCATTCTTCACACCAATATGAGTAGCCGTTATGTTGGCACTTCTTCCAATGCTTTCAGAAATTCTGATGAAATGTTATCCATCCCTTTTGCCTTATTTGATCCTAACTCCTACAAAGCTCTCTTAAATTCTGATTCTAATACTGGATCCCCCATCTCTTCTAAATCGACAGCTGTTTCTTCTTCTAACACTTCAGACAAATCTTCCCCCTCATAGTGGCCTCCAACGTACTCTTTCCACCTATCCGATCTCTCCCCTGCATTTAGCATTGGAATTCCCGTTACACTTTTAATGTTATCACCCTTGCTTTTAATTTCACCGAAGGTTATTTTGACTTTCCTATATGCTGAGTCAGTCCTTCCGACAATCATTTCTTTTTCGTTTTCTTCACATTTTTGATGCAGCTATTTCGCCTTAGCTTCTCTGCACTTACTATTTATTTCATTCTTCACTGACTTTTATTTCTATATTCTTATATTTTCCTGAAATTTCTGCTTCCTTCTTTCATCGATCAACTGAAGTATTTCTTCTGTTGTCCAAGGGTTCTTCGCAGTTGCCTTCTTCGTACCTACATTTTTGTTTCCAAATTCTGTGATTGCACTATTTAGAGATGCCCACTCCTCTTCAACTGTACTGCCTACTGAGCTATTCGTTACTGCTGTATCTATAGCCTCTATTGCGTACGTCGTCATTCTTTAGTACTTTAGTATCCGACTTCTTTGCGTAGTGATTCTTCCTGACTAAACTCTTAAACTTCAGCCTACTTTTCATCACTACTATATTGTGATGTGAGTCTATGTCTACTCCTGGGTACGCCTCACAGTCCTGCATCTAATTTCGGAATATCTGTCTGACTATAATGTAATCTAACTGAAATCTTTCCGTATCACCCGGACTTTTTCATTGTACCTCCTTCTCTTCCGATTCTTGAACAGAGTATTCGCTATTACTAGCTGAAATTTATTACAGAACCCAATTTTTCTTTCTCCTATCACATTCCTTGTCCAAAGCCCGTAAAGTTTTCTTGGCTCTAATGGCTCTGAGCACTATGGGACTTAACATATGAGGTCATCAGTCCCCTAGAACTTAGAACTACTTAAACCTATCTAACCTAAGGACTTCACACACATCCATGCCCGAGGCAGGATTCGAACCTACGACCGTAGCAGTCGCGCAGTTCCGGACGGAAGCGCCTAGAACCGCTCGGCCACATCGGCCGGCAAAAGTTTCCTTCTATTCCCCTACAACTCCATTCCAGTCCCCCATGACTGTTAGTTTTTCATCTCCCTTCACGTAGTACGTTACCGTTCCAATATCCTCATATACTTCATCTCTTCGCCTTCAGCTTGTGACGTCGGCATGTATACCTACATTGCCGGTTTTGGTTTGCTGTCAATTTTGATAGGAACAACTCCATCGCTGAACTGCTGACAGTAACATACTCCTGAGCTGTGCGTGGCTCAAGTTCGTGCCATCTTTATTCAACATCTTGTTTTTATGGTACGGCCGCCTCGTCATTTTAATTTCAGTTTCTGGTGTCACTCAATTGCTGTCTTGTCTGCCCGTGAGCGGCAGCAGCAGTGCGTATCGATAAGTGCTCTGTTGTACTATCTCTGGGCGATCGATAGTATTTTCGGGTCGTCGTGTGTCTGGCAGTCAGGTCGGAGAAGGACGAGCAGAGCGGTCGAGACACAGCACCAGTGCAGTTGGGCACGCAGCCCCAGTGAGGTCCGCACACCCAGTACCAGTGGGGACGACCGTTGGTCGGTCGTTCGGTGGGTCGTCTCATCGACGACGTGTATTTGGGTCGGTTCCTTCCTGTGCAGAGATGTCGATTGAGGTCCCTCTGCATGGTTTGGTCCGATCCAGTGTCTCCGGGACGTCGTCCGTCCGAAGGAAGTCAGTCAGTTGGAGACGCACCAGCAGTGCAGTCGCGACGGAACAGCATGCGCGGACGGACCAGCAGTCCAGTCGGTCGGTTGGCGCGGAGTTGGGTTGGAGCCGCTGGCGGCGTGCACGCGCGTGTGGAGTGTGAGTTGCTGCGGGCGAGTGCTACGAAGTTCCTCGCCCACCGATCTTGGACATGAAAGTTGATTCCTCACTTAACTTACTATCGAGCCTCAATTGTTTGCATTTCTTCGTCTGATCCTGGTTGTCACTTTTGGGACATTCCCACGAGCAACAACATATGTGTATTTACATCGGCTAAGATTCCAAGTGTATTCCTGTGAAATTTAACTTAATTTATTCCCTATTGTGGAAGTTCACCAGCGGTATCTCCTGCCTTGTGGCCGTTGATGTTCCGGTTACCTGCCTTGGTCGTTGGCGTAATTTTCGGCAGTGTATTTTCCTCGTCGTGTTGCTGCTGTCCAGCGCGGCCTGTAGTTCGGCAGCTGAGGTGTTATTGGACGTTGTGGGCGCCAGTATTCTGTGTGTCGGGTATTCTAAGCAAAGAAGGGAAAGCAGAAAGGTGGAAGGAATATATAGAGGGTCTATACATGGGCGATGTACTTGAGGGCAATATTATGGAAATGGAAGAGGATGTAGATGAAGATGAAATGGCAGATATGATACTGCGTGAAGAGTTTGACAGAGCACTGAAAGACCTGACTCGAGACAAGGCCCCGGGAGTAGACAACATTCCATTAGAACTACTGACAGCCTTGGGAGAGCCAGGCCTAACAAAACTCTACCATTTGGTGAGCAAGATGTATGAGACAGGTGAAATACCGTCAGACTTCAAGAAGAATATAATAATTCCAATCCCAAAGAAAGCAGGTGTTGACAGATGTGAAAAATACCGAACTATCAGTTTAATAAGTCTCTGCTGCAAAATACTAAAGCGAATTCTTTACAGAGGAATGGAAAAACTGGTAGAAGCCGACCTCGGGGAAGATCAGTTTGGATTCCGTAGAAGTGTTGGAACACATGAGGCAATAATGACCCTGCGACTTATCTTAGAAGCTAGATTAAGAAAAGGCAAACCTACGTTTCTGTCATTGGTATACTTAGAGGAAGCTTTTGACAATGTTGACTAGAATACTCCCTTTCAAATTCTGAAGGTGGCAGGGGTAAAAAACAGGGAGCGAAAGGCTATTTACAATTTGTACAGAAACCAGATGGCAGTTATAAGAGTCGTGGGACATGAAAGGAAGCAGTGGTTGGGAAGGGAGTGAGATAGGGTTGTAGCCTATCTCCGATGTTATTCAATCTGTATATTGAGCAAGCAATAAAGGAAACAAAAGAAAAATTCGGAGTAGGTATTAAAATCCAGGGAGAAGAAATAAAATCTTTGAGGTTCACCGATGACATTTTAATTCTGTCAGAGACAGCAAAGGACTTGGAAGAGCAGTTGTACGGTACGGGCAGTGTCTTGAAAGGAGGATATAAGATGAACATCAACAAAAGCAAAACGAGGATAATGGAATGTAGTTGAGTTAACTCGGGTGATGCTGAGAGAATTAGATTAGGGAATGAGACACTTAAAGTAGTAAATGAGTTTTGCTATTTGGAGAGCAAAATAACTGATGATGGTCGAAGTAGAGAGGATATAAAATGTAGACTGGGAACGGCAAGGAAGGCGTTTCTGAAGAAGAGAAATTTGTTAACATCGAGTATAGAGTTAAGTACAAGGAAGTTGTTTCTGAGTGTATTTGTATGAAGTGTACCCATGTATGGAAGTGAAACATGGACGATAAATAGTTTGGACAAGAAGAGAATAGAAGCTTTCGAAATGTGGTGCTACAGAAGAATGCTGAAGATTAGATGGGTAGATCAGATAACTAATGAGGAGGTACTGAATAGAATAGGGGAGAAGAGGAGTTTGTGGCACAACTTGACAAGAAGAAGGGACCGGTTGGTAGGACATGTTCTGAGTTCTGAGGCATCAAGGGATCACAAATTTAGCATTGGAGGGCAGCGTGGAGTGTAAAAATCGTAGAGGGAGACCAAGAGACGAATACACTAAGCAGATTCAGAAAGATGTAGGCTGCAGTAGGTACTGGGAGATGAAGAAGCTTGCACAGGATAGAGTAGCATGGAGAGCTGCATCAAACCAGTCTCGGGACTGAAGACCACAACAACAACATATTATTATTGTCCTTATTATTAACATTAATCTTCGTCTCTGTTAGTGGCAGCTGTAGCAGTAGTAGGAGTACTGCCAGTATTAACTTTATTAGTTCTTAATCAATATTATTTACTCATACTTTCACTATAGACACTCAAATCATTTTGAAACCATTTGACATACTAAAATTATTATTTTATAAGTAACTAAGTATCTATGATGTAATGAGTACTCCATGTTTGACATCCAGGTTCGATTTAACAGAATTCCTGATGGCCCTAATCAGAAGTTGTTGTTGTTGTGGTCTTCAGTCCAGAGACTGGTTTGATGCAGCCCTCCATGCTACTGTATCCTGTGCAAGCTTCTTCATGTCCCATTGCCTACTGCAATCTACATCCTTCTGAATCTGCTTAGTGTATTCTTCCCTAAGCAGATATGGTTACATAAATAAAAATAAAGAAAGTAGGACGATTGCATTAAACTAATCTTGGTAATGGCGCATGAAAGACTTAGATTTATTGGGAGACTCCCAAAGAGGTCGAATATAAACATCACGACTGACAGACTCTTGAGTATTCTTCGCTACTCTCGGACTCTTACGAAGTTGACCCAACGGAAGAGACAGAGATGATACAAAGCGAAACTGCACGCTTTCCCGTGTGCTTGTTTAGTCAATATGAAAGTGTCAGGGAAATGCTGGACATGAACTCCAGCTGCAGACGCAACGAAAAAGGTGTGGTGCTCTGTTAACGTCGTTACTGAGAAAAGTGTAAGATTAGGTTACAAAACTAATCAAGAAACATACTACTTACTGCTTGGTGTATCACGCGTGATGGGCGCAACGATGAAGTCAGAGTAATTTTAGGCGCATGCACAATCATGGCAACACTCTTTCTTCTTGCACACCATTCTAAAATAGAAAAGAAACGAAGGAAGGAAGGAAGGAAGGAAAGAAAATGAATTTGGTGCTGTACAGGCCTTCCGTCACACAACGTTCAGTAATTAACGGAATGCATATAGGCACTGCTGATGCACGGCTGATCATTTAATTGCAGAAGCAAGCGCGATAGTAAATAACGAATTTTTCCTTGCAGTGGACATGCAGAATATTAAGAGTATTTCATGATTATACTTTCAGGTGACGTGGTGGTGTTTGGGGCGCCACTCCTTCATCCAGTGTTGCCTTTTGGAGGACCGCTGTCAGTTCGCCTGTATTTGTTGCAACATCACTGAAAGCTGCAACAATGGTTGCTGTGTTGACGGTCTGTGGTGCTCGAGAGGTCGTCGCACGCTCCGTGTGGACACTTCAACCGATTCGATTCTGGTGGCAGACCTTTCTCCTTCTTACACAAGGTGTTCTCACAAACAACTAAAATTAGACAGCTTTTTCTTAATGAGAAGCCCGCTGAGAAATCTTTGTTTTACAGGGTGTCCCAGGAGGAATGGTCAATATTCAGGAACATGACAGAAACGATCATTCGAAGCAAATAAGTGTAGTAAACGAGGACTTTAAAATAGGTAACTTAATAGCTACGAGCACTTGTTTAGTAGAAGAGATGTCTTTCACAGTAGCGAAATTATACAAGTGCCCATAGTTCTAACGTATTCACATTAGAGCCAGTGCCTACCGGACATTTTTCTTGTTTTAGTCATAATGCCTCGTCTCAAAATGAGCTTGCAGTAGGAGAGATTTATTTCACAGTATGGAAGATGAAGAAGTTCTCATAGGTGTTAGAGTATGAACTGTAGAGCTCATGTTTAATGGACCTTTTAGCTACGAATGATCGTTCTTGTAATATCCATTCCTACTGATCTTTCCGCCAGGAATACCCTGTATCACCCTGTCACATGTTCAGTTGTCCCGTGGATTGATACTGGCTTGGTATGTTTCGGGTCTGGGTTCGATTCCCGTTTGAGGAGTCCGTTTTCAATAGGCATATAAAGATTCCATTAACTTCTGACGACGCCAAGTGCAGAATGTAGGATTGCACCGCGCGACAAATTCTCATTAAGCGACGTGTCCTTTTGCTACCGCGTAGAGTTTAAGTCGGGGCATGAAAGAGACGAAAGTTGCTGAAAGTAGAAACTCTGTTACCGGTAAGCTATATTACACATTTTAGATAATGAACCAACCGCCATCATTTATCTGAACTTTAGATGCTGAATATATTGGAATTGGACTGGGATTCGAAATCGGTGCTTCCCTTTCGCAGGATTTGATCACTTCAAGATGATATAGTTCGATCAATTAGTTGTTTGCCCAAGATTTCAAAGTCTTCGAGGCTTCCATGTTAGATGCATATCTGGTTCAGAATCCTCGTCGCCTGGAAAATTTTTATCATGACTTTTCAAGCTCTAGCATGTATACATCTAACTGGTGGTGGATCATAATTTTAATTTTTATCGTCTATTCGTGCGGTTTCAACAACAACAATAGATAACGATCTCGACTCTCACTCAGGTACAGAACTTTTTTTCCTCGCGTCATCTTAAGTTCTAATATGCAATTCCATGCTACTCGGGAAAAAGAATACGATAACTTTTGATCGTGTGTAGTCAACGACGATGTTTGCTGGTTCTGATTCCCAGTCAGCACTGAACTCTTCGCCACTTCATTTATAGTTCATGCCGAGCCGGCCGGACTAGCCGAGCGGTTCTAGGCGATTCAGTCTAGAACCGCGCGACTGCTACGGTCGCAGGTTCGAATCCTGCCTCGGGCATGGATGTGTGTGATGTCCTTAGGTTAGTTAGGTTTAAGTAGTTCTAAGTTCTAGGGGACTGATAACCACAGATGTTAAGTCCCATAGTGCTCAGAGCCATTTGATATCTAGTTCATGCGTCACGCATCCCACTACTGGCGAAAGAACTCCACTCATACTTAGAAAACAGCGGCAATAAGAGCGTGGTTGGAATCGTAGGAAGCAAAAATTATTCATTTGACTCTTCATTCCAGGTACAAACATCTCGCTACTGCGGAGTAATTCAATATCGGCGCTCTGATTATGCTTAGCTACCAATCCGATTAGATGCCAGGTTCGAAGCTCTGTTTAACACAAAACTTTATGAGCCGTCATTTCTAGTTTGTTACTTGTGGATGAAACCATATTTAACACGTTTCAGTGGATAGTTAATATGGAACATAGTTGCTGAATACGTGTCCCAGTCAGTACAAAAATGTTCGTGATGTAATTTTAAATTCATATTTGCTAACCAACAATAGTGATCAGTGCTGCGTCAAGTGTGTCTTCACATGTTAGAAAACAAGGGTCATAAGCGACTGCACATAAATGTCTGTGCCATCATGCTTCCAGAAAGTGACTAGTGATACGGTGATGGCGGTGCGGTTTCGATAGGGCGGTTTTTCGACCTGGTTAGTTCATTATCCAGCTCATTGATAGCAGTGTAAAAGTGAACAACGGTTAACAGGCGGTTTAAAAGCCTTTTTAAGAGCAAGGGTACTCTGTATTATCATAGAGCTTTGTGAGTCCACATGTTCTTGCTAAATATAACAACATTTATTACTGAGTAAAGATTATTATGTGATGTAAGTGGTAGACTTATAGGCATTAGTAGTCTCAGACACTAAGAGAGTACAAACTTTTTAGAAACGTCACTTTTTGTAATAAAGTCGATTTTTAAGCGTTAAATATTGTCTCATCAGTAATAGCATGTTCCCTGATATTTTCAGTATCGTGGTATTAATTTTCATTTGGACTTACTTACTACGCACAACAGTGGTCTCTAGTGGTCACGTGTATTCTTTTGTGTAGTCAAACAACTCTATCGAGAAGAGGTTACAAAACCCGTAAGGCCGGCCGGGGTGGCTGAGCGGTTCTAGACGCTACAGTCTGGAACTGCGCGACCGCTACGGTCGCAGGTTCGAATCCTGCCTCGGGCATGGATGTGTCTGATGTCCTTAGGTTAGTTAGGTTTAAGTAGCTCTAAGTTCTAGCGGACTGATAACCTCAGAAGTTAAGTCCCATAGTGCTGGGAGCCATTAGAACCAGAACCCGTAAGGAAGTTATGCCATGTGGGCTGCATGAAAATCAGGCGGAACGCAATTCAGGTCGTCCAGATACTTTTGAGCATGCTAGTACATTTACTGCTACCATACAGTTAAAACTGACTAGCCATTTTGACTGAATACGGCAACCACTGCATCACATCTGTGGAAATGAACAGTATTATTTAGAATTATTCCAACGAAAAAATGAAATTCCTTTACAAATAAATCGGCACTTGATTAAATTGCCCATATTTCTTGCACGTATTAGAGTCAATTTTCCAGGTATATTTAATCAGCCAAGTTGTCAGTACATATTGCAAATTAAGGTCCCGCCTTTTTGCCTGTATGCGAAGCAAAATCCAGGAACTGGTATAAGTAGCTTAAAGCGGATTTTACTAAGAGATTGATTCACGAGGAAATTTTGCGTGTATAATTTGTAAATATTTCGTGCAAATTGGGTGAGCGATGGTAAATTAAAATCCCTTGCAGCGTTATTCTGTCTGTATATGAGCACTAATCTCAAAAACTACTGGAGGGGTTTCCATACGGTTTTCAGTAATAGATGAACCGATTCACAAGGAAAGTTTACGTGTCACACAAGTCGACCAGACATCGATATATAGTGCTACCTGTGCAAGCCGGGGCGGACTGTTAGTATGATATATTTCTGTATTGCCACTGTTGAACTTACTGTTTTACCGCGATGGCGGTATGACATCAGATCGTGTTGTAACGGCTTCAGGGAACTGTCCATAAAAAAAGTATATGTAGGTTTAGTATATGCAGTATATGCAGTTTAGACAAGAGGAGCATAGAAGCTTTCGAAATGTGGTGCTACAGAAGAATGCTGAAGATTAAATGGGTAGATCATATAACTAATGTGGAGATATTGAATAGAATTGGGGAGAAGAGGAGCTTGTGTCACAACTTGACTAGAAGAAGGGATCGGTTGGTAGAACATCTTCTGAGACATCGAGGGATCACCAATTTAGTATTGGAGGGCAGCGTGGAGGGTAAAAATCGTAGAAGGAGACCAAGAGATGAATACACTAAGCAGATTCAGAAGGATGTGGGCTGCAGTAGGTACTGGGAGATGAAGAAGCTTGCACAGGATAGAGTAGCATGGAGAGCTGCATCAAACCAGTCTCTGGACTGAAGACCACAACAACAACACATGCAGGTACATTCAAAACTGGAGTCTCAGTAACGTCCCCCCATCAGAAGTGCTCAGAACAGACTGAGAAACAGATTTATATAGCAAATGATAATACTGATATCTCTGAAATAAACGAAGATATGACTGTCTTAAAACTCACCCGCACGAAAACAGAATTACAATGTATGAAACTGTTCGCAAAATATACTGCCTCCAAATACAAATGAAGTACCCAAAAGAGAAGCAGAAAATGAAATGTAACTTCGCGGGTTGAGAGGGAATGTGAAGTTATTTCCTTGATTACAATAGAGAGTACAAATAAAAGAGAAAGAAAAGAAAAGACCTGATTAGGTTGGGAAGGGTTTCATAAAGTTGTCATAACCTCTCTGAGGCAAATGGCTCACCATTGCTGCAAATAGCCCTTGATATTTAGGACACTAGGACTGAGAAGGAATTGATGTCTGACCTCGTCTAACGCATGTGTTGTGGGAGGGGGCGGGGTGCATATGAGGAAATTTGGCCATGTGAATACCTCAACATTAGGCAGACAGTGCAAAGAGGCACGTCTCATACACGGAAGGGCTTGTGAAGTTGACATACGGCACCAAGATACTGTCACATGAGAGGTAACACTTTAGGAAGCATAATATCTGTGACGAAGTGTTATGCCATCAGAGTTCAATCAATCGCTACCATTCTTGATCTAGAGTGATACCTGTTGGCTCCCCAAGGCGAGACTCAGGGGTAATATCGCTGTACCTCTCCAAAACACTGGTGAATGGGACTTTTTTTTTTTTTTTTTTTGCAATCAATTTTACTATCTCGATGCGACTCGCCACAAAGAATTCCTCTCTTCTCCTGTGCCAACCCATTCATGTCAGAGTATCACCTGCAATCTACTTCCTCGGTTATTTGGTGGATGTATTACAGTCTCTGTTTTCATCTAAAGGTTCTACCCTATACAGCTCCCTCTAGCACCTTGCAGGTTATTCCATAATGTCTTAAAAGATGATCTGTCATCCTGTTATTTCTTATTGTCAGTGTTTTCCGTATGTTCCTTTGTACTTTCCTTCAGGATTCTGTGGAGAACCTCCTCATTCCTTACCGTACCAGTTCACCTGACTTTTAACTTACTTCCGTAGCACCATATCTCAAATGCTTCGGTTCTCTTCTTTTACTGTTTTCTCTCAGTTTATGTTTCGCTACCAAACACTAATATGTTCCAAACGTACATACTCAGAAATTTCTTCCTCAAATTAAGACGATTGTTTTATGCTAGTAGAATTCTCTTGGCCAGGAATGCCCTCTTCGCCAGTGCTGGTATGCCTTTTATATCCTCCTTGCTCCGTCCGTCGTAGGTTGTTTTGCTGCCTACGTAGCAGAATTCCTTAAACTGATCTACTTCGTGACCACCAATCCTGATGTTAAACTTCTCGCTGTTCTCATTTCTGCTTCTTCTCATTACTTTCGTCTTACTTCGATTTACTCTCAGTCCATATGCTGTACCCATTAGACTGTTCATTCCATTCAGAAGACCCTTGAATTCTTCACTTTCACGGAGGACAGCTGCGTCATCAGCGAGTCTTATCATTGATAACCTTTCACCTTAAGATTTGCATTTCTCTTTTGAAGCTTGCTTTTATTGCCATCATTGTTTCTTCAATGCGTAGATTGAACAGTAGTGGCGCAAGACTACATACCCGTTTTACACCATTTTTAACCCGAGCACTTCGTTGCTGCTCCCTCCTGGATTTTGTACATATTGTGTATCACCCTTCTTTCCCTACAGCTTATCCCTATCTCCCTCAAAATTTCGAGCATCTTCCACCATTTGACACTTTCGAACGCTTTTTCCAGGTAGACTAATCCAATGAGCGGGTCTTGGTTTTTCTTTGGTCTTGCTTCCATAGTTAGCTGCAACGCCAGAATTGTCCCTTTGGCGCCTTTACCTACCCTAAAGCCAAGTCGTCTAAGACAACCTCGATTTTCTTTTCCATTCTTCTGAATATTTTTGTTGCTAGCAACTTGGATGCATAAGCTGTTAAACTGACCGCGTGCTGATCCCCCGCACTTACTGGCTCTTGCAACTTTATGAATTGTGTGGATGATGTTTTTCCGAAAGTCAGATGGCATGTCGCCAGACCCATACATTCTATACATTAATACGAATAGTCATTTTGCTGCCATTTACATCAATCATTTTAGAAATTCCGATGGAATGTTATCCATCCCTACTGCCTTATTACATCTTAAGTCTTCCAAAGCTTTTCCACATTTCGATTCTAATAACAGATCACCTGTTGTTGTTGTGGTCTTCAGTCCAGAGACCGGTTTGATGCAGCTTTCCATGCTACTCTATCATGTGCAAGCTTCTTCATCTCCCCGTACCTACTGGAACCTGCATCCTTCTGAATCTGTTTAGTGTATTCATCTCTAGGTCTCCCTCTGTGACTTTTACCCTCCGCGCTGCCCTCCAATACTAAATTGGTGATCCCTTGATGCCTCAGATTATGTTCAACCAACGGATCCCTTCTTCTAGTCAAATTGTGCCTCAAATTTCTCTCCTCCCCAGTTCTATTCAATACCTCCTCATTAGTTATGTGATCTACCCATCTAATCTTTAGCATTCTTCTGTAGCAAGACCAAAGAAAAACCAAGACCCGCTCATTGGATTAGTCTACCTGGAAAAAGCGTTCGAAAGTGTCAAATGGTGGAAGATGCTCGAAATTTTGAGGGAGATAGGCATAAGCTGTAGGGAAAGAAGGGTGATACACAATATGTACAAAATCCAGGAGGGCGCAGCAACGAACTGCTCGGGTTAAAAATGGTGTAAAACGGGTATGTAGTCTTGCGCCACTACTGTTCAATCTACGCATTGAAGAAACAATGATGGCAATAAAAGCAAGCTTCGTCTAAACTATTTAACGTCCACGTTTCACTTCCATACATGGCTACACTCCATACAAATACTTTCAGAAAAGACTTTGTAGGGAAGTAGCCTACTCAAGCCGTATAAAATTCACATCAGTCTTTCCATTGTGTGCCAACCTAGTCTATTGTAACTAGCTCTGACGTCATAAATGTTGCGCAATACTTTAAAAATAAAGTAAATAACCTGAAACGTTTCTAGCATGTCAGGATTAATACTAAATCAATATGTGTTGAATGTCAGTACAATAACTTTAACCATTTTCGAAATTTGGACGTTTTTCTGTAAAAATCATTGGCGCAACAGAAAAGAGCTAGAAACTTAAAAATTTCTATTTAGATTCCTTTGTCATAATAATTTAGTAGAAACAGTATTCAGGATCCCACAAATTAAAATTTTTGTTCAAATTTTGTCTTAGAAATTAAGGAAGCAAGATAGATTAAGTAGGCGAATAAATAAGCTTAGGATGTTTAAATTTAAGTAGAAGGGAGATCCGCTATAATCATAAAGATGTGAGAAGTTTCAATTGAATAACTATCAAACTATAGCGATAGCGTATCTCCTAAGGGCAAGTTCAAAGCTCGTCTACTGCGTGTAGTGTAATTAAATTAATTCTCTCGCCCAAAATATTTTACTTAGCCACGTCAGACTGTTATTATGATTACTTACCTGTGTGCTGATTGCACATTTAAATTGAGAGCTTCATCGGCCATCAGCAAAGGAAGCGATGATTTATTCAATAACTTAAAGTGGTGCATTACTAGCCCAGCGGCTAGTTGGGAGAGCCGATTTGATCAGGCGTTCCCTTAGCCGTCCGCACCGCGGCTTTATACACTCCTGGAAATTGAAATAAGAACACCGTGAATTCATTGTCCCAGGAAGGGGAAACTTTATTGACACATTCCTGGGGTCAGATACATCACATGATCACACTGACAGAACCACAGGCACATAGACACAGGCAACAGAGCATGCACAATGTCGGCACTAGTACAGTGTATATCCTCCTTTCGCAGCAATGCGGGCTGCTATTCTCCCATGGAGACGATCGTAGAGAAGCTGGATGTAGTCCTGTGGAACGGCTTGCCTTGCCATTTCCACCTGGCGCCTCAGTTGGACCAGCGTTCGTGCTGGACGTGCAGACCGCGTGAGACGACGCTTCATCCAGTCCCAAACATGCTCAATGGGGGACAGATCCGGAGATCTTGCTGGCCAGGGTAGTTGACTTACACCTTCTAGAGGACGTTGGGTGGCACGGGATACATGCGGACGTGCATTGTCCTGTTGGAACAGCAAGTTCCCTTGCCGGTCTAGGAATGGTAGAACGATGGGTTCGATGACGGTTTGGATGTACCGTGCACTATTCAGTGTCCCCTCGACGATCACCAGTGGTGTACGGCCAGTGTAGGAGATCGCTCCCCACACCATGATGCCGGGAGTTGGCCCTGTGTGCCTCGGTCGTATGCAGTCCTGATTGTGGCGCTCACCTGCACGGCGCCAAACACGCATACGACCATCATTGGCACCAAGGCAGAAGCGACTCTCATCGCTGAAGACGACACGTCTCCATTCGTACCTCCATTCACGCCTGTCGCGACACCACTGGAGGCGGGCTGCACGATGTTGGGGCGTGAGCGGAAGACGGCCTAACGGTGTGCGGGACCGTAGCCCAGCTTCATGGAGACGGTTGCGAATGGTCCTCGCCGATACCCCAGGAGCAACAGTGTCCCTAATTTGCTGGGAAGTGGCGGTGCGGTCCCCTACGGCACTGCGTAGGATCCTACGGTCTTGGCGTGCATCCGTGCGTCGCTGCGGTCCGGTCCCAGGTCGACGGGCACGTGCACCTTCCGCCGACCACTGGCGACAACATCGATGTACTGTGGAGACCTCACGCCCCACGTGTTGAGCAATTCGGCGGTACGTCCACCCGGCCTCCCGCATGCCCACTATACGCCCTCGCTCAAAGTCCATCAACTGCACATACGGTTTACATCCACGCTGTCGCGGCATGCTACCAGTGTTAAAGACTGCGATGGAGCTCCGTATGCCACGGCAAACTGGCTGACACTGACGGCGGCGGTGCACAAATGCTGCGCAGCTAGCACCATTCGACGGCCAACACCGCGGTTCCTGGTGTGTCCGCTGTGCCGTGCGTGTGATCATTGCTTGTACAGCCCTCTCGCAGTGTCCGGAGCAAGTATGGTGGGTCTGACACACCGGTATCAATGTGTTCTTTTTTCCATTTCCAGGAGTGTATATAAGATCGCTGCGCGAAGAAAGAAGGCCCCAGTTCTCTCCAGACGCTGAATAGCACACCATCTGTGCCGGACGTCGCGTCGCGTCGGTATCATTGCTATAAACAGCCTCGGATGCCGTAATAAGTTACTCGGGATACACGTAACCGTGAAATCATTTTCGAGTGAAGTGTTAATTATGGGATAACTTTAATGATCTATCTTCAGTTTGCATATGTCGTATTTTCACGTGCCGCTGCGGGACAGACATTCTACCTTTATTTAGCGTAGCGTTTGATGAACATTATCATCAAATTATGGCGAGCATTCACTTAAACATTTAATTTTGGACAGTTATAGTTGCATCAGCGCTTTAGACTCTGAACTGCTCTGGTAGTTGGATTGTGTGGATTCATCTTTTTGATCTGTGACTTTCAGAATATAGCGAACGTTTTTACAGGGTCGTTTTTGATTATGAATCCCAGACAATCTCCTCATTCCTCAGAGCTATAAGCTGTAGCTATAAGTGTGTTTCTCAGATGAAGTGGGCACTAGGAATTCTAATTACAGGCTTCACGTTTTGCTAATCACTTTCTGGTTGCCAATATTGTAGTTAGAGAGCCAGTGTTGAGAACGGCAAAAGACAGCATAGATAATAGGAACCATTTACATAACAATTAATTCGATCCGCCGCCCCACATATGGTTAAACGGCCGGGAAATGCATCCATTCTACATTACATTACATTTTAAAGAATAACAATAATTTCCTCCCGCCGCCCCACAATTGGTGCATCGACCGGGAAATGCAGTGTTTCTACACTCAAATAAATAACAGCAATTTAATTCCACACACCGCCCCACAACTTCCTGACACTTAAATCTAAACTCGATGATAACAAATCTCTCTTCTTTAGAAACGCTTTACTTTCCACTGCCAGTCCACATTTTATATCCCCAAATAGCAAAACTCATTTACTACTGTAAGTGTCTCATTCCCTCAGCATCACGCGATTTAATTCGACTACATTCCATTATCGTTTTGCTTTTGTTGATGTACATCTTATAACCGCCTTTCAAGACACTGTCCATTCCGTTCAGTTGCTCTTCCAGGACCGTTTCTGTCTCTGACAGAATTACGACGTCATCGGCGAACCTCAAAGTTTTTATTTATTCTCCATGGATTTTAATTCCGAATTTTTCTTTTGTTTCCTTTACTGCTTGCTCAATATACAGATTGAATAACATCGAGGATAGGCTACAACCCTATCTCACTCCTTTCCCCACAACTGCTTCCCTTACATGGCCCTCGGCTCGTATAAATGCCATCTGGTTTCTGTACCAATTGTCAATAGCATTTCGCTCCCTATATTTTACCCCTGCCACCTTCAGAATTTGAATGAGAGTATTCCAGTCAACATTGTGAAAAGCTTTCTCTAAGTCCACAAATGACAGAAACGTAGGTTTGCCTTTCCTTAATCTATTTTCTAAGATAAGACGTAGGGTCAGTATTGCCTCACGTGTTCCAACATCTCTACGGAATCCAAACTGATCTTCCTCGAGGTCGGCTTCTACCGGTTTTTCCATTCTTCTGTAAAGAATTCCTGTTAGTATTTTGCAGCCTTGGCTTATTAAACTGATAGTTCGGTGATTTTCACATCTGTCAACACCTGCTTTCTTTGGGATTGGAATTATTATATTCTTCTTGAAGTGCGAGGGTATTTCGCATGTCTCATACGTGTTGCTCGCCAGATGGTAGAGTTTTGTCAGGGCTAACTCCCCCAAGGCTATCAGTAGTTCTAATGGAATATTGTCTACTCCCGTGGCCTTGTTTCGACTTAGGTCTTTCAGTGCTCTGTCAAACTCTTCACCCAGTATCATATCTCCCATTTCATCTTCATCTACATTCTCTTCCATTTCCATAATATTCTCCTCAAGAAAATCGCCCTTGTATAGACCCTCTATATACTCCTTCCACCTTTCTGCTTTCCCATCTTTGCTTAGAACTGGGTTTCCATCTGAGCTCTTGATATTCATACAAGTGGTTCTCTTTTCTCCAAAGGTCTCTTTAATTTTCCTGTAGGCAGTAACTATCTTACCCCTAGTGAGATAAGCCTCTACAGCCTTACATTTGTCCTCTAGCCATCCCTGCTTAGCCATTTTGCACTTCCTGTCGATCTCATTTTTGAGACATCTATATTCCTTTTTGCCTGCTTCATTCACTGCATTTTTATATTTTCTCCTTTCATAAATTAAATTCAATATTTCTTCTGTTACCCAAGGGTTTCTACTAGCCCTCGTCTTTTTACCTATTTGATCCTCTGCTACCTTCACTACTTCATCCCGCAAAGCTACTACTGTATTTCTCTCCCCCATTCCTGTCAATTGCTCCCTTATGCTCTTCCTGAAACTCTCTTCTACCTCTGCTTCTGTCAGTTTACCCAGGCCCCATCTCCTTAAAATCCCATATTTTTGCAATTTATTCAGTTTTAATCTACAGTTCATAACCAGTAGATTCTGGTCAGAGTCCACATCTGCCCCTGGAAATGTCTCACAATTTAAAACCTAGTTCCTAAATCTCTGTCTTACCATTACATAATCTATCTGAAACCTCTCAGTATCTTCAGGCTTCTTCCATGAATGCAACCTTAGTTATGATTAAGTTATGCTCTGTACAAAATTCTACCAGACGGCTTTCTCTTTCATTTCTTACCCCCAGCCCATATTCACCTGCTATGTTTCCTTCTCTCCCTTTTCCTACTATCGAATTCCAGTCTCCCATGACTATTAAATTTTCGTCTCCCTTCACTATCTGAATAATTTCTTTTATCTCATCATACATTTCATCAATCTCTTCGTCATCTGCGGAACTAGTCGGCATATAAACTTGTACTACTGTGGTAGGCATGGGCTTCGTATCTGTCGTCGTCACAATAATGCGTTCACGATGCTGTTTGTAGTAGCTTACCCGCATTCCTATTTTTTATTTATTATTAAACCCACTCCTGCGTTACCCCTATTTCAAAAATGGTTCAAATGGCTCTGAGCACTATGGGACTTAACTTCTGAGGTCATCAGTCCCCTAGAACTTAGAACTACTTAAACCTAACTAACCTAAGGACGTCACAGACATCCATGCCCGAGGCAGGATTCGAACCTGCAACCGTAGCGGTCGCGCGGTTCCAGACTGTAGCGCCTAGAACCGCTCGGCCACTGTGGCCGGCTACCGCTATTTGATTTTGTATTTATTACCCTGTATTCACCTGACAGAAGTCTTGTTCCTCCTGCCACCGAAATTCACTAATTCCCACTATATCTAACTTTAACCTACCCATTTCCCTTTTTAAATTTTCTAACCTACCTGCCCAATTAAGGGATCTGACATTCCATGCTCCGACCAATAGAACACCAGTTTTCTTTCTTCTGATAACAACGCCCTTCTGAGTAGTCTCCGCCCGGAGATCCGAATGGGGGACTATTTTACCTTCAGAATATTTTACGCAAGAGGACGCCATCGTCATTTAGTCATACAGTAAAGCTGCATGCCCTCGGGAAAAATTACGGCCGTTGTTTCCCCTTGCTTTCAGCCGTTCGCAGTACCAGCACAGGGAGGCCGTTTTGGTAAGTGTTACAAGGCCAGATCAGTCAATCATCCAGAATGTTACCCCTGCAACTACTGAAAAGGCAGCTGCCCCTCCTTAGGAACCACACGTTTGTCTGGCCCCTCAACCTCTCAACAGATACCGCTCCGTTGTGGTTGCAGCTACGGTACGGCTATCTGTATCGCTGAGGCACGCAAGTCTCCCCACCAACGGAAAGGTCCAAGGTTCAATGGGGGATGGAAGAGGGGCGGGGGGGAATGGATCACCTGTGTCTTGTATACTGACTCCTGCTTCTTCTTCCATCATGTCGTTAGATAGGTCTCTCCCTCATAGAGGCCTTCAATGTACTATTTCCATCTATCTACTCTCTTCTCTGCATTTAACAGTGGAATTCTCATTGCACTATTAATTGTACCACCTTTGCATTTAATTTCCACGAAGGTTGATTTGACTTTCCTGTATGCTGAGTCGCTCCTTCCGTCGATTAGTTATTTTCCGAATTCTTCACATTCTTCATTCAGCCATTTCATCTTAGCTTCCGTGTACTATTTTTAAGAGACTCGTATTCTTATATTCCTAAATGTCCCTAAACTTTTTTGTACTTCGTTCATTCATAGATCAACCAATGATTTTTTGACATTTACCTTCGTTGTACCTATGTTTTTTTCTGACGTCTGTGATTTCCCATTCTAGAGGTGTCCATTGTCTTCAACTGAACTACCTACTGAGCTTTTCCTTACGGCAGTATCTACAGCTTCGGATAACTTCAAGCTTATGTCTTCATTCCCTAGTACTTCCGCGTCAAACTTCTTTGCGCATTGATTCTTCCTGACTAGTCTCCTAAACTTCAGCCTCTTCAGCACGGCTAAATTCTGATCTCAGTATAAATCTGCTCTTGAGTACAGTTCAAATCCGGTATCTGGTTTCCGAATCTCTGCCTGACCATGACATAATCTTACTGAAATCTCTCCGTACCTCCCTATCTTTTCCAAGTGTACCTCCTCCTCTCATGATTCTTCAACAGAATATTCGCTAGTACAGGCTGAAATGTATTGCAGATCTCAATTAGTCTTTCTCCTGTCTCATTCCCGCTACCAAGTCCACATTTTCCCGTAGCCCTTTCTTCTCCATCTCCCCAGCGAGCGAGGTGGCGTAGTTAGTTGGCACACTGGTCCCGCATTCTAGAGGATGACAGTTGAAACCCTCGTCTGGCCATCCAGATTTAAGTTTTCCGTGATTTCCCTACATCGCTCCAGACAAATTACGGGATGCTTCCTTTGAAAGGACGCTGCCGATTTCCTTCCCAATCCTTGACGCCATCCGCGCTTGTTCTCCGTGTCTAATGACTTCAATGTCGGCCGGCATTAAACAAAGTGTTCCTGCTTCCTTCTACTCCTTCCCTTACAATCACTTTTCAATCCCTAATGACTATTAGATTTTCATCTTCCTTTACGTACAGAACACCCGTTCAGTATCCTCATATACTTGATCTATCACTTCATCTTTGGCTTGCGACGTCGTCATGTACAGCTAAGCTATTCCAGAATGAGATTTTCACTCTGCAGTGGAGTGTGCGCTGATATGAAACTTCCTGAAAGACTAAAACAGTGTGCCGGACTGGGACTCGAACTCGGGACCTGTGCCTTTCGCGGGAAAGTGCTCTACCATCTGAGGTCCCGAGTTCGAGCCTCGGTCTGACACTCAGTTTTAATCTGCCAGGAAGTTTCATATCAGCGCACACTCCACTGCAGAGTGAAAATCTCATTCTGGAAACATCCCCCAGGACGTGGCTACGCCTTGTCTCCGTAATATCCTTTCTTCCAGGAGTGCTAGTTCTGGAAGGTTCACAGAAGAGCTTCTGTGAAGTTTGGAAGATAGGAGACGAGGTACTAGCTAAGCTATTGTTGGCGGTCTTGGTTTGCTATAGATTCTGATGCGAATAATCTGTCACTGAAGTGTTCACAGTAGCTCACTCCCCACCCGTAATTCCTATTCGTAACGAATCCTGGTCCAGTTATAACACTTTTTGCAGCTGTTGATTTTACCCTATACTCGTCTCACCGGAAATCCTTTTCTTCTTTCCATTTGACTTCACTGACCTCCGCTATAACTGGGTTAACTCTTAGCGTTTACCTTTTCTGATTTTCTCTATCAGGTTCAAACTTCTG
The DNA here is from genome assembly GCF_023864345.2 of Schistocerca serialis cubense. Lineage (NCBI taxonomy): Eukaryota > Metazoa > Arthropoda > Insecta > Orthoptera > Acrididae > Schistocerca > Schistocerca serialis. Next base: position 21,420,539 of record NC_064646.1, read on the forward strand.
ACATTCAACGCCTCTGCTCGTAGAACGGTATCCTCCCGTTGGATATTGAGTGTTCTTCTCATGGTCATCTCCCGCTTGGTAGTGCCCTCCTAGAGATCCAAATGGGCTATTCCCGATTCTTATGCCAATGGATAGATCATCGTGACAGTGCAACGGTTTCCATTGTCTTCTGCACCCTCATGCTGCTGATCATTACTGATTCTTCCGCCCAGAGGGACAGTTTCCCACCACGAGGGCTAGAGAGTGCTCTGAACCTCTGTCCCTTCCTCTACCATCTTTGACAAGGTCGTTGTCTGAATTAGAGATAACTCCTTTTGCCGGAAGTCTTCGGCTATCATTGCTGACGATTTTTTGTTCAAAAGTTTAGTGGGGCCAGGGCGTGAACCCTGGACTGCGTACATTTTCATTACTAATCAAATCTTTCCTTTGTTTCTTCGAATTTTTTCTTCTTCTTAATTTTGAAAGTTACTGTTCGTGGCATTTGGCCTGTGACGACGTCACACGAGGCCCCATCCTGTTTATCGTGGAATACTTCACTATTCTTTTTTATTGCAGAGGGCAGGCAGCACTCTGACCGGACACGCTGCGCTACTGTGCCAGTGATACCTTGACCACAAATGCCACTGATCAGAGACGCTACCCGCAGACCACGGGTAGTACCAGACCGCAATTCATCGCTGAACACAATGCGACGCCATTCATCAGCGGTCCATGTCCCCCGCAAACGCCGCAACTCCCAACACAGCCCTTTGTGCTGAACTGATAATGGATTCCCTGGTCCAGTTGCTGGTAGTCTCCATCCAGTGGTGCAGCACGATACGGAATGTAGTAGGAAGTCCGTTGCTTATCCTCGGACGGCAAGCGTAGCTATGAAGGTATTTCTGTGTATTGGCTGTACAAAACGTTGACCTCCGTAGACGACGAGTACACGTGTCCTTACGTTCTCAAGCAGTCGAACATTGGTCCAACGTCACGTCCGAAAGTCACACGAATCTGGACATGGAGTATTCGAACTGCCGGTGATATGCAATCCCCCAGTGAGGTCTCTTCCAAACTGTGTCAGATGCTGATAATGCTGTCTCATTTGAGTACGCGGCATCTACGTGTCATTCGCAGTGATCACTCAACATCCGATTCCGTTCACGCCTGTTATATGCCCTACCAAGTCTAGTAACAAGACTGAACATGAGCTACTCTTATGCTCTCATGTGCCCTTTCTTTCACAGAGAATTACAACGCTAGTCATTTATACATCCACCGATGGTGTGTACTTGTACGAAGCTACATTGTCATCCGACCATGTGTTCCAGGATTGTTTCTGTCGCACAGTGTTCGAAGGGAACTGGGAATTCAGCTGACGTTGCTTATAGCACTGGTGTATATTCTCGCCGTAAAGATATGTCTTATAAATAAGCGACTGGTGGAATAATTTAGTGAGCTCTTCTATCTGCCCCTATACGCTGCTTCCAAATTTGCACGGTAGTCGGGTGCCATGTGCCCAATTCAATCCGCTTACGAACTTATTTAATTTACATGCACATCTTGTATTTCATTTTTAATTTCGGGTAGTATTTTACGAATTCTGCTTAATACTGAAGACTCGAAGCAAATTTTATTGACGAAGGGTATTCACATCGTCTCTAACGTATTAAAGGCCATACACTACTTGTCATAAAATGCTTTTTAAGGGAAGCATTTGAGGTTAAGTGTACAACAAGTATGACTACTTTTCTCTCCTTTAGATGTCACTATGTGGGCTATAACTTTGTCAGATGATTTAGTGTATACAGGTCATCAGTTAAAATGACAGAGGTCTGAATCTTTAATAAAAGGCATTTTCAGAAACACAGTTCGATAATGACGAAAATAACTATATTCGAGAAGAAATCTGTGATGAGGTGCATGGAACCATTCGAGGTACTCATGAGGAGATAGAAAAGACACTACCGTATTTTGATAGTAACGCAACATCTTTACAGAATGTCTGCAGATGAAGACACCCCTCCAAGACTGAAACGATGTAGGAGGATTGTTTTGCTGCCCAAAAAGTAGTCAGACAAGACATAAATAACTATAGACCTGTCAGTCACCTTTGCATGACACACATGACAATAACTAAAATGGTCATCAATGCGATGAAAAAACTTTACTTTGTATTCAGTCAAGGAAGAGGCAGGATGCAGTACAAGTTGTGGATGTCGTTACGAAAAGGAGCAAGTTATTGTCATTGTTGATGAAGATGAAGATGAAAAAGATGATGATGATGATGACGATGATGATGATAATTTGACTAGTGTTTCTTACTGTGGTATGAGTCACATAGTCAGATAGACTTTTTCATGAATTGCTAGGCTCTGTGTGTTACAAGGAACAGAAAAAGTGGTGTCATGAATGAGATATTTGGTTCAAACATAGTCAGTTTAATACGACAAGACAAGGAGTCTTGTGCCACAAGGCAAGGAGGAAGGATGTTACATGAACTTCTATGGTCAGTAAGCCAGAGTACGTATGCGATTAACTTTCCATAGTTGCGTATTATCGTGTGGAAAATTGGTAGTGGCGTACTGTTTGTAAACTTTTACTCAGCGCTAATAGAAGGGTTACAGGGAATAGAGCAGGTGACTTCTGACCATCACATTGACATCCACAGTGTAACGACGCGAGCCTGTGCAAATGGACTTAGCTGCACTACAGCAGCCTGCTGAAACAGCATTGCGCCACGGCATTCATCAGGCGACTTTTATCCACCTGCTGATCAGTTCCCAGACTGCATACTACTTGAATGAGAGACACTGTGGCATGCAGCATATATGACTTCTGCAACTGCGACATCCTAACAAACCCATTTTAGCGCAAATAAGTACTGGCTGCCTGGCAGGGTTTGGCATGTATCCAAGCAGTAAGACACATCAAGTCGATAACCATCATAGTTCCAGCCACCTTGTAATGCGCCAAACCGCCTTCAGCCCGAAAAGAGCGCAACACTTGTTTGTATCACCTCAACTTGCAATCGATTTTTACGTGCTAGGGAGAATGAAGAGTTTGTTAAGTTGTTTGTATAGTTTTCTTGTATTTTTGTGTTAAAATGCTGTAGACATGTGACACCTGGTGGTCGAGAAAAGCTTTGTGTTGTCAAGTCAGCGAGTTTGCTACAACCAGCCGGCTGCTGAACCGCGGCGTGCGTCAAAGATAGCGACTACAATGCAGCTTATCACGACGAACGTTTGCCGGCGACTGCAAAGAAGAAACACTTGTTGTTAACGAGAGAGTTAGAGTGGTATGTTTAATTGCAGAGAATGGTTCTTGGCTTGTCCTTTTAGAATTTCGGTAGCAGTATTCGATTATTGTTCGAGTAGTTAGCATCGAGAGAGATTATCTCAAGAGTGTATGACACGTGAATTAGTCTGGAATGGGGATAGAACTCAAGTGAGTTCAAAGCAGTTCTAGGTCGTTTAGAAATATGTTTTGAGAAGATTATCGGCTTGTGTATAAAATGATTATTTCTCCAATTTCGGTCGAGTGTGGACGCGTCAGGTATAGGAAAAGCTCCAATTTATTGAAGTGTAACATTAGTTTCTCCTGTTTGTGATTAATGGTCATTGTGCTGCGTAATAGCCACCTGGCTGAAGGCGAACTTTATTTCAGCATTTCTGTGGGATTTTCCGTTGGGTGGTCTATGTGAAAAGAAGTGTTCACGCGAAGCCGCTTAGTTATTTTGTGGTTGAGGATTAAAGCACGCACTAAGAGATACTCGAGTTGCATTCCGTTATTGTGGTAGTATAGATGTACGCAGGCATTGAGGAGTACTGACTTAGCGATATTTCGTTAGGATTTATTGTGTGACTTCAGCCTGAGCATCGTAATATAGTAAATTCCGGAATCCTCGTTAGATGCATTGAATGTATAGTCTATTTTAAAGAGAACGGTCGTCCTACGTAATAATTATTTATTGACAAACAATCAGAAGTTTACTGCGAATTTTAAGCTCTTCCCCTTGTCCCTAAACGGCAAATCAAGAACCATTTATCAGAGAACACGCTAATTCTTCACTATAGCAAGCAGAAATTTACTGATACAAATATTTGAGTGCTGGCCCCTATTTTGACCAGAACCGAGATGGAGTCTTGCTACATGTCGGTCAGGGACCTGAAGATGGTATAGGAAATCGCTGAAGTTTTGGTGGCCAAATAAGGTAAGTACGGAAACTAGACGGCAGAAAGGTGTTTTATTTGACATCCTGTAGCGAACAGCCGATAACCGCAACCATCTCTGAAAAGATGGACATACAGAGACTTGAAATATTTGAGTTTTGTTTTATTATTTAAAGTTCATGTAGCTGAAAAGTGGCGGTGAGATTTAGGTATTTAGTTTTATTTTTTTAATTACATTTCCATTCAGTTGGTTTTGGAATAGAGCATCATAAAACGCTGATTAATTGCAGGAAATTAAAAATTAACGCTTGTAAACTGAAAAAGTCAGTACCCAAATATCCTTTATTCCCAAACCGTTAAAAAAATCAAAGGCTTATCACAAAGCAGACTAATATCGCGAATATATCTTTTCGTAATAAAGTAAATCCAGAGACCAATAATGCAAAAGACCGGAACACTGGTAAAAGCAAAGTACAAAGAAATTAAAGTGGAGGAATAATATTTTTCAGGTAACAACTTGCAACGGAAAGAAAGATAATTAATCTTTATTTAGATAAGAAAAGTAAGTTTACGTTTTATTGAAAAATAATTAATTATAAATAAGAAGTTATTCCATTTAATTTTGAAAAGTTGAGATTAACGAAATACTTTATTACAATGGAATTTCAATAGAGTCAAGGATATTGTTGTACATGGCGCTACTTATAGACATTATCGTTAATTTGGGGCTACCAAACCCGTATTTCGTAAATGGATTTCCCAATACCGCCTTTGGATAGTCCTATATCCACTTCAAAACCGATTTTGGAAATCCGCTTCTAATTGCTCGTTTTCCAATTCTGCAATCGATTTTCGCTACCATGTAAAGGCAACCGGATTTGATTCGTGCTTGAGTCGTCAAGTTGTGTCTTGTTTTCAGAACATTCGGTTAATACAGACTTATTGTGCAGTGAAGGAGAAGTGGAAATATTAGACTGACTATGAACCTGTCTACCTGTAATATTTAAGTGAAGAGAAATAGCGAATTTTGTTAACTGAATCAGAAACTGTACCAGCTGTTTTCCAAACGCCATATTTAACTGGGCTAGAAAATCCACTTGTGGCCTTAACATGTAAACACGACAGTGAAAAACGGTTCCCGGAATTCGGTTTTCGTCTTCTGCAAGACGTGTCGAATGTAAACGTCGTGAACGAGAGATAAACAATATTAAATCATATCTTTTCCTTGTGAACGTATTGTCCAATTTACGTAAAAATGTATAATGTTCACATTGATTGAGTGTATATATGAATATTCGTTAAAGCTTTAAAAGAGAGCAGCTACCAGAGGCGATGGACCTATATGACGTATTCATCAGTTATATAGGAAAGCTCTCGTTTCAGGTTCCTACGTTATTCACAAAGTGTTTAGATGTGTTGTCGGAGTAGACAGAGTAAGCTTCATTGGAGGTTGCTGTTACTGTTAAAGTAACTACATCTTTCCTACTCCCCGTAGAATCTCGCATTTAGTATTTTTCGGGTGACTGTTACTAGCTTTGTTGGTAGTTTACCTTTTTAACCCAATGAACTCTGATAGTCAGATGCGTTGTTGTAATTAATATCCAGATAGCTACCACTGACCCCTTTGTACCACGAAAAGTGTTATTGTGTCCTTCCTTTTGTAAATAGTGATGTCGTAGTGATTTACAGCGTGAGTAGCTGAACATCAAATCTTAGGTGGAGAGGTGTTAGTGCAGACGATTATTTCAAGTCACACAAATTACGTTGTTGAGTGTAGGGGAGGTCTTGTCAGGGCAGCTTGTTGTAGTATTCCGAGAGTGAGATACATTGTCCGACGGTGCTTTTCACCTACGTACTGCAGTATTGATAGAGCATGTTAATACAGTATATCTCCTACGAGTTAGTGGTATCTAAAGGGTGGCGCAGTACAACCTCTGTTAGGCTCATGAATAGAAAAAAAGATTGCTTATGGCAATAATGTGTGTAAAAATGAACACGGCCTTTGTTTAAATTGTAGTTAACACAGAATAAATATACTGTAATAAATGAAGAAGTAAATCTTCAGTGTGAGATCGATGCTACTCTGCTGTAACCATGAGACAACCGCCTATCATGTGATCCAGCTGCTGTCCGTTATGTTGAGGGTCCTATTGAGGCTCTCCAAGGCACCAAGCCGATGGGCGCTGGCCGATGCCTGTCACTACCAGCCAGCCGCCAGTCTTGGGTTCTTCCTTAGGTATATGTGCCCTTCACTTCCCACAGCCAGTATTTAGAGTACTAATTAACAGTGCAGCGTGCAGCCAATGCCCCGATGCCGCGTAGAAATCTGCCACAACGTCTGGGTCATGCTGAGCACAGCAGCGGCCACTGAGCTGCTAAAATGCTTCACTTCCGTGGAGTCAATGAATTCGATGCCGAACATCATGGGAAGCAAGAATAACCTGGATTGATCTGGTTATTTTACGATTTGCAAAGTGGGTAACATCAGTTGAAAGTAGCGGCAGAGGACAGATATAAGACCGTATTCTTTCTCTCCAGGCATTACCAGTCCCGTATAATACCATTTGGGTTGAGGAATGCTCCGACGATATTCCAACATCTATTGGACGAGGTATTATGGCTATGAAACTGGAATGGTGTATAGTGTACTTAAATGTTGTTGTTGTTGTCTTCAGTCCAGAGACTGGTTTGATGCAGCTCTCCATGCTACTCTATCCTGTCCAAGCTCCTTCATCTCCCAGTACTTACTGCAACCTACATCCTTCTGAATCTGCTTAGTGTATTCATCTCTTGGTCTCCCTCTACGATTTTTACCCTCCACGCGGCCCTCCAATGCTAAATTTGTGATCCCTTGATGCCTCAGAACATGTCCTACCAACCGGTCCCTTCTTCTTGTCAAGCTGCGCCACAAACTCCTCTTCTCCCCAATTCTATTCAATACCTCCTCGTTAGTTATGTGATCTATCCATTGTTGTGGGTTGGCAGGAGAGCCAACACCGGTATACTAGAGGAAGCCGAAAGGCACGCGTTTTAGCTCACGCAGGCTGGCGTGAGGTCTGGAACAGGACAAGGAAATTAGACTTTAGAAAAACGGACGTAGCTGGTGGAATACTTAACTTTAATCCATTAATGATGAGCGTCGCTCTTGACTGTACATGATTCAGTATCAATAGTAACTGGTACTGGCACCTGGCTAGGTCGTAGCAAATGACGTAGCTGAAGGCTATGCTAACTAACGTCTCGGCAAATGAGAGACTATTTTGTCAGTGAATCATCGCTAGCAAAGTCGGTTGTACAACTGGGGCGAGTGCTAAGAAGTCTCTCTAGACCTGCCGTGTGGCGCCGCTCGGTCTGCAATCACTGATAATGGCGACACGCGGGTCCGACGTATACTAACGGACTGCGGCTGATTTAAAGGCTACCACCTAGCAAGTGTGGTGTCTGGCGGTGACACCACACCCATCTTATCTTCAGCATTCTTCTGTAGCACCACATTTGTTTCACTTCCATACATGGCTACACTCCATACAAATACTTTCAGAAACGGCTTCCTGACACTTCAATCTAACCTCGATGTCAACAAGTCTCTCTTCTTTACAAACGCTTTACTTGCATTGCCAGTCTACATTTTATATCCTCTCTACTTCGACCATCATCAGTTATTTTGATCCCCAAATAACGAAAATCCATTACTACTTTAAGTGTGTTATTTCCTAATCCAATCCCCTCAGCATCACCCGACTTAATTCGACTACACTCCATTATCCTCGGTTTGCTTTTGTTGATGTACATCTTATATCCTCCTTTCAAGGCACTGGCAATTCCGTTCAAGTGCACTTCCAAGTCCTTTGCTGTCACTGACAGAATAACAATGTCATCGGCGAACCCCAAAGTTTTTATTTCTTCTCCGTGGATTTTAATACCTACTCCGAATTTTTCTTTTGTTTCCTTTACTTCTTGCTCAATATACAGATTGAAAAAAATCGGGGAGAGGCTACAACCCTGTCTCACTGCTTCCCTTTCGTATCCCTCGACTCTTATAACTGCCATCTCGTTTCTGTACAAATTGTAAATAGCCTTTCGCTCCCTACATTTTACCCCTGAAACCTTTAGAATTTGAAATAGGGTATTCCAATCAACATTGTCAAAAGCTTTCTCTAAGTCTACAAATGCTAGAAACGTAGGTTTGCCTTTCCTTAATCTTTTTTCTAAGATAAGTCGTAGGGTCAGTATTGCCTCACGTGTTCCAACATTTCTACGTAATCCAAACTGATCTTCCCCGAGGTCGGCTGCTACCAGCTTTTCCATTCGTCTGTAAAGAATTCGCGTTAGTATTTTTCAGCTGTGACTTTTTAAACTGATAGTTCGGTAATTTTCACATCTGTCAACACCTGCTTTCTTTGGGATTGGAATTATTATATTCTTCTTGAAGTCTGAGGGAATTTCGCCTGTCTCATACATCTTGCTCACCAGATGGTAGAGTTTTGTCAGGACTGGCTCTCCCAAGGCCGTTAGTAGTTCTAATGTAATGTTGTCTACTCCCGGGGCCTTGTTTCGACTCAGGTCTTTCAGTGCTGTGTCAAACTCTTCACGCAGTATCCTATCTCCCATTTCATCTTCATCTACATCCTCTTCCATTTACATAATATTGTCCTCAAGTACATTGTCCTTGTATAGGCCCTCTATACACTCCTTCCACCTTTCTGCTTTCCCTTCTTTGCTTAGAACTGGGTTTCCATCAAAGCTCTTGATATTCTTGCAAGTGGTTCTCCTTTCTCCAAAGATCTCTTTAATTTTGCTGTAGGCAGTATCTATCTTACCACTAGTGAGATAAGACTCTACATCCTTACATTTGTCCTCTAGCCATCCCTGCTTAGCCATTTTGCACTTCCTGTCGATCTCATTTTTGAGACGTTTGTATTCCTTTTTGCCTGCTTCATTTACTGCATTTTTATATTTTCTGCTTTCATCAAATTCAATATTTCTTCGGCACCCAAGGATTTCTACTAGCCCTTGTCTTTATACCTACTTCATCCTCTGCTGCCTTCACTACTTCATCCGTCAGAGCTACCCATTCGTCTTCTACTGTATTTCTTTCCCCCATTCCTGTCAATTGTTCCCTTATGCTCTTCCTGAAACTCTGTACAACCTCTGGTTTAGTCAACTTATCCAGGTCCCATCTCCTTAAATGGGGGGTATTTAGATGGCTCAAAAGTATTTTCTAAAAGCATCCAAGGACACATGTTACCTTTTCAGGATGTCTTTGGTCATTTGCGAGTGGTACAGCTATCACTTACTTTAGAAAAGTATCATTTTGCTTCAAAAGAGGTTCAGAATGTGGGCCGTGTTATTGGCCATGATGATGTGCGAACAGACCTGCAAGCTGCACAAACTATATATGAATATTGCAGACTTGCTATTGTAAAAGTACTTCGGTCCTTTTCGGATTTGGTTGATTATTATAGATGGTTTGTCAAAATTCTACAGAAATAGAAAGGCCTCTAAAACATTGTTGGAAAAGGGAATAATGCTTGGGTTTGTAATGGTACTTTGACTACCGTGCCTTGCCTCCGCCAATACAAAGATATGATTTACGATCGGACTTCGCAGAAGAGCGCTGCGCCAGCGACCGATTTTTATAAATAATTTTGATTTTTTTTTTAACTTTTGTGTAGGTGTTTGTTTTTAACAACTAATTGATTACTCTTTCTCTCTCTCTCTTGTCTTCATACGAAAGACGCGTATTTGTCGGCGCTGTGTTAAATATGCTTTTAAGTGGAAATTAAAACTATATTACGAAACGAAGTTATTTCAATGGTGATTCGAAATGGTTATCGCCAAATTTATAAATTAATCCTGACAGTGACAACTTAAAGAAATTTTCAACAGACGGAGAACAATGAAAACAGGTCATCCTACAAGAAAATTAAGAAGCCAGCCACGAAGAGTATATTATAATTAATACTACGTTCTAACAGACTTATAAGGTAAATTTCAACTTATTTCTGATGCTATTTCCTTACAGTCTCTTTTTGTAGTGTTGCCGACCCGGTCTGCCATGCACGGTCCAATTACAGCACTATCTCAATCAATAATACGAAGTCCGCCTTATCCGTAACTTATTCCATCAAAATTCAAAACCCAATCAGATTTTCTATTTTGTATTTTGACGGCAGAACCCCGAGGAAAGGAAACACTGCAGGTTCTGAGGAAGCCTTTGTGTATTTAAATGAGCTATTCAGCTATGGTCCTGTTCTGAATATCGCAGATTATCAAGAACACTTTGAAATATGAAACTTCCTGGCGGATTAAAACTATGTGCCAGACCGTGACTCGTGCTCGGAACCTTTGCCTTTCGCAGGAAAGTGCTATACCAACTTTCAATCTGGAGTTTGAAATATCTTATGATGCCAGCAACCACATGTTAGCACACACGTTAAGCCAAAAAAATAGACAGGGCAGAGTATCTGATAGGCTGTGCCTTCAGGCAGCAAAGTAAAATGAGAGAGAAGCTGCTCAAATACGGAGAAAGAGGTGGTCTGCCTGATTCAAGGTAACACTTATTTCCTTTTCTATCTGTAATGTAGGCATTTCAAGGTAGTAACAGATGATGCAGCATTGAAATGACTTACGGGCCTTAGAGATCTGACTAGCTGCTGAACACTGTGGGCTTTACAGCTTAGTGAGTTTGTTTTTGAAGTAGTGCAATCCTTGAAGGTGCACCAGAGTGCTGGATTATTACTTGATGAGGTCAGATATGTAAGCCACCCTCTTGGGAAGGTTATTAGTGATGCGTAATTCCACTAAAATGTTGGGGAACATACGGCACCAGGTAAAAGAGCTAATATGAAAGTCAGGAGTTGAAGGAAGGGGCGCTAAGAGGGAAGGTTAAGATGTCTAAATACTATGTCAGACAATGGGAAATGATGACCAACCCTTAAGACCCAAAGGGAAAAACAAAGAAATTTATTACACTTCACTAAGGGCTTTACTCGGTAACTGAGATGACCTCCCACATAACCTTGAAGTTACAACGTCAAACTCGTACCATGGTGGTATGTGTATTGGGTATGACGGTTGAAGGGTTTCCTGGTAACCTTGTCTCATTTACCTGCAGGTTAATCCAAACGAGGGAAGGATGAGGGGGTTACGGGATAAGATCTGAAGAGAGTAGTGGGAGACACCTAAAATCACTCCAACTTGTATGGCTAAGGTCCAGGATGGGATTGTGACCTAACTGAGAAATTCCATCCCTTGTGGCAAAATACCTATGCGAATTTTATCAACGTTTTTTCTTTCAATTATTGGCGATATGTGGGTATGTAGACTATGGTTTCGTTTAAATTTGCATGCACAAAGAAGTTCTGCAGTTCACATCAAACAAGGTGTTGTATTTGTACAAGAGACTTACGAATGAGCTCGAAGGAAACATTTTGCTGTAGTTAGGGTATTTATTTCTGTAGTGTGTTAAAGGAACTTTAAGTGAGACTTCACCTGAAGTGGACTGTGTAGTGCTGTTAATGGCTTGAAGGAGAGCAGAATTTAAGGGAATGGCAAGTGGAGGAAGAAATCTCTGCTTCAGACTTATTGGTAGTTTCTGCCAAACATGAGGCTTCGCTTGATTCTTAGCATATGGGCTGATCAGATAAGTTTGGGTTAGGAGATAGAGCGATATTTTCTAGTGTATTAAAAAGGATGGTTATAGGCAGAAATCAATATTTTCAAAGGGTGGGCGCTCAATGGATCCTTGCAGTGATAGATCCCATAGCAGTCATGCACACATGCAAAAGTCAGGGTCAGTTATGAAATATACTATTATCAGAACTGAACAAAATACAAAACAGAACACATTGTGACTGTTGAATGGAATGAACAGTCTAATAATAAGCACAGCATACGGAATGAAAAAACATGGAGAAAGACAAAAGTAATGATAAGTTGCAGAAATGAGTATAGCAAGAAACTTAAAAAAAATCAAAACTGGTAATCACGAAGTAGGCAAAGTTAAGGAATTCTGCTATCTTGGAAGAAAAATAACCGATGATAGATGAAGCCAAGAGGGCATAAATATCAGAGTAGCATAAACAAAGGGAGATTACCGGAGAAGAGGATTGTATAGGGTATCAAACATTGCCTTAACTTGAGGAGAAAATTTCTGAGAATGTTCGTTAGTAGCATATTAGCGTAATGGCACTGAACGCTAAGAGGCAGGAAGTTACAAAGGTTTAATAAAACACATTAGCACTGTCACAAGCAAAAATCAAGTCATGACAGAGACAGAGGCAGAGGCAGAAGGAGGAAGCGAGCCAGTAGGTCGCAAGTGGGTCAGGCCCTCGACACATTACGGCACCGTCTGCTAAAAGAGAATATGCGTTCTGCAGAAAGAAGACTGTGACAGAAAACCAAAGGCAGCAAGACAAGCATATTAATTAGCTTTAAAGATATCTTTCAAGAAAATTTCTTACATATGAGCATATAGTGGGGAACTGACACAGCACTTAATATCCTTTTCGGTGAATATAGGAGAATAAGGAAGACACAATCGATCATTACGAACTGAGACTCGCATCATTGTGTCATGCCAATTCCCTTTAAATAGCTGACGAAGTACTTGAAATGATGGTCTTCGCCTGGTGAACTTCAAACTGCTCGCTGCCTACCGTCTAATGATGGAGAAACTGTCTTCCAACACCACATTTTCAGGGTGCTGAGAGCAATGAGCTTCAATGTGGAAATCAGCAATAGTGCCTTCCTGTTCAACACTCAGAAATGTCAGAGTGCTGAAAGTTATCAGATGATAGGGAGGGTTTCAGTCAACCACACGACTACGACACAAGTATGTGGCAGATGGGTCATCAATGGTCACTGTAGATTGCAGAGTCGGTCCGAGGACACTCCAGCAACCAGCGCAAGATCACTTCATGCTGGGCAATGGCCTCACCTGCTCGCCAGCAACCTGCTGCGGCAGGGTCATTAACATCTTCTCCTGCATCTGCAACCGCTTGGCTGACTTGACAAATCTCATGTAAAATCCAATACCCACCGGGAAGAGCAACAGCTGAGCCTGGAGCAGAAGAACGACGACTTACAAACATTGTGAGAAAATGAACTCTATTAATGTTTTGCTGGCGTCATACACGCTTCACAGGTTCCCAACAGCCATCATGATTTGACTCACAATGTTTTCGCTCGGCGCCCCTGTAATAGTGCATCATGCACAGTGGAAAAACCGGACCAGAAGAGAATTGAAGCGTTTGGTATGCGGTGCTACATAAGAATGCTGAAAATCAGGTGCACTGAGAAAATACGGAATGAGAAGGTTCTCCGTAGAATCGCGATGATAGGAACATACAGAGAACGCTGACAAGAAGAATGGGCAACGTGTAGGATGTGTGTTTAGGTATCGGTACTTGGAGGAACTGTAGTGCGTAAAAACTGTATGAGAAGACAGAGACTCGATTACATTTAGCAAATAAATGAGGACGTAGGATGCAAGTGCTACTCTGAGATAAGGAGGTGGGCACATGAGAGGAATTCGTAGTGGGCTACGTCAAACCAGTCACAAGACTAATGACTAAAAAGAGGCATAGTGCTCGATAATCGGAACTACATGGTTACTGTGCAACGATTATGTTATGAGTAAGATAGCCTATGGCTGGAGACAAAACACTCGAGGTCTTCCACCTTGTAACAGTTCAGAACTGGGAAGCAGAAAGTTCATGGGAAAGTATGGATTAACACAGTGAATACCAATATACAGTGGCTGCCATAGCTCACGATCAGGATCTCTTTGTCACCGGTTACCATCAGCGACCCATATAACGAGTAGGATCCTCTTACATGTAACGAGGAGTTATGAACAGCAGTCCTCGACAGGCTCGCATTAGCCCCTTGCTGGTATTGCTCCCTATACCTTGAGATGCCCGTTACCTAAGAAGTACCTAGTGCTCCCAAGGCGACACACATGCCATAGTCAATTTATTGCGATGAACTGGGGAACATGACTCACAAGCTTCAGAAAATCATACCTCAAAGCGTTAATAACAGGAGGAACACGACCTCCAATCTTCAGCTACTCCTCCTAGCTATGATTCAGACCAGTAAGGGCAGCTGCGACACACACTGGTATGCGCTCTCAACTATTTGTTCACTTACGAGCAGTTTGTTTACTACAATCTGCTATAGGTAATGCAATACACTGAGAATAACTTACCGCACAAATGATGATGCAGTGAAATAAACGACTATTTAATTTATTTAACCGCACCTGATTAGGTCCCATAAGCCCTCTCTTACATCAGACAAGGGTTTCACACAGAGAGTACTTTTTTTACATCATAATTACATACGAAATAATAACTTTAACAGTATTAAAATTATTTGAGTGTCTATAGTCACAATGTGAGTAGATAATACTGACTATGAACATGACTACTTGTACCACTGCTGATGCTGCCACTAATATTGATAAAACTAATAATAAAAGAAACAAAAGAAAAGTTCGGAGTAGGTATTAAAATCCATGGAGAAGAAGTAAAAACTTTGCGGTTCGCCGATGACATTGTAATTCTGTCAGAGAGACAGCAAAGGAATTGGAAGAGCAGTTGAACGGAATGGACAGTGTCTAGAAAGGAGGATATAAGATGAACAAAACAAAAGCAAAACAAGGATAATGGAATGTAGTCGAATTAAGTCGGGTGATGCTGAGGGAATTAGATTAGGAAATGAGATACTTAAAGTAGTAAAGGAGTTTTGCTATTTCGGGAGCAAAATAACTGATGATGGTCGAAGTAGAGAGGATATAAAATGTAGACTGGCAATGGCAAGGAAAGCGTTTCCGAAGAAGAAAAATTTGTTAACATCGAGTGTATATTTAAATGTCAAAATGGTTCAAATGGCTCTGAGCACTATGGGACTCAACTGCTGAGGTCATTAGTCCCCTAGAACTTAGAACTAGTTAAACCTAACTAACCTAAGGACATCACAAACATCCATGCCCGAGGCAGGATTCGAACCTGCGACCGTAGCGGTCTTGCGGTTCCAGACTGCAGCTCCTTTAACCGCACGGCCACTTCGGCCGGCTTTAAATGTCAGGAAGTCGTTTCTGAAAGTATTTGTATGGAGTGTAGCCATGTATGGAAGTGAAACAAATGTGGTGCTACAGAAGAATGCTGATGATTAGATGGGTAGATCACATAACTAATGAGGAGGTATTGAATAGAACCGGGAAGAAGAGAAGTTTGTGGCGCAGCTTGACAAGAAGAAGGGACCAGTTGGTAGGACATGTTCTGAGACATCGAGGGATCACCAATTTAGTATTGGAGGGCAGCGTGGAGGGTAAAAATCGTAGAGGGAGACCAAGAGATGAATACACTAAGCAGATTCAGAAGGACGTAGGCTGCAGTAGGTACTGGGAGATGAAGAAGCTTGCACAGGATAGAGTAGCATGGAGAGCTGCATCAAACCAGTCTCAGGACTGAAGACCACAACAACAACAACAACAACAACAACAACAACGATAATAATAATAATAATAATAATTGTAATAATGACAATAATGGCAATTGTGATATTGACAGATATAAAAAGAATTTCTGATACAGCGAGGTCACGAAAAGGGAAATTTATGAGACTGCAGCAGCTAAGAATACTGGGAAATGAGGAAGATTTGGTTGGAAAGCGGGATCTATAAGTCGAACGAGTGCGTATAGGGGCAATGGTAATCATTATTGTTTCCTTAGTAGACATGTTATTCAGTTATCTAATGTGCTGTGTGAAGTTATTCAACCCTCGGGCTGATGTTACTGAGAAGGACTTCGAAAGCGTGACTGAACGACGGGAGTGCAACAGAAAGGAGTTGCTCTGATGGTAACGGGTGTTTCTGCTATATTTTTCAGACAAGGGCGTTAATGTCGAGAAGAGATAGAGGGACAGTGTGCGTTGATAAGACGGTAGAGCAGACAGAAGGTATGGAAAACTCTCCGCTTGTCTGCATGCAGCCAGGGTAACTGTGCGTAAGGTGATGAAATATGATCAAAGGGTCGAACATCATAGATACAAGAACGCAGGCATCCATAATTATTTCCAGGCGCCATGAGCTTTCCTGAGAACGGCCTTGCAGGATAACATCACCCTAATCAATAATTGGAAGTACGAGTGGTTGTACAGGCGTACTTTTCAGCTCAAGAGTGACAAGCTTTTACATTTTTGTAGTGCATGGAGAGATGCTGATGCCTTTTTGCACATTGCAATAGTCCAATTTAGATTTTCATCTGTTTTTACTACTAGACTCTTTGCTGAAGGAGAGAAGTTATTATTTATGCCATTTAAGGTCAAATAACTAATGAGCCTAAAATGTCCAACCAGTACCGCTTGGGTTTTGAATGGGTTGAGATTTAAGCCTATATCTGAGCCGATTTTGCTAGTAAACATAGGTCAGTATTGAGACTCTCGATAGCTGTCTACAACTGCATTGGTTTTGCACTTACATACAACTGGAGGTCGTCAACATACATGTGGTATCTGCAGGAGGACAAAATTGATGACTCATTATTGACATGCAATGAAAAAGTGTAGGACCTAACACCGTACCGTGGGGGACGCTGGACACTATCTTACTCCACTGTGACTTCATGGAAGCGGAGCTGACGTATTGTTGGCGAGACGTCAGGCATGAGCGAAGTCACTGTACCGCACTTGGCTAGAAATTTAGGCTGCTAAGTTTGGCAAGAAAAATTTCATAGTCAACGCTGTAGAATGCTTTACTGACGTCTAAGAAGCAGATTGACTGTTGCTTGTTGTGAATCAGTGCCAAACTTCGCTTCATATATTATCTTAACTCAGGCAGATATTGTGCTGTAGTGTTTACGGAAACCTGAACGGTATTCGTCTATTAAGTTGTTGGTGGTTAACTAATTTGTTAGCTGGTCGTGGGCTGTATATTCTAATCCTTTCGACAGTACAGGATGAATGCAAATAGGTCGGTAATCCGGTAATACGAATGGAAAAGTTAGGAAATAGTAGCGAAATGCAGGAAGACCTGAAGTGTATCGGCGCTGGGTGCACCGATTGACAGTTGACCCGCAACAAAAAAAAATGGCTCTGAGCACTATGGGACTTAACATCTGAGGTCATCAGCCCCCTAGATCTTAGAACTACTTAAACCTAACTAACCTAAGGACATCACACACATCCATGCCCGAGGCAGAATTCGAACCTGCGACCGTAGCGGTTGCGCGGTTCCAGACTGTAGCGCCTAGAACCGCTCGGCCACACCGGCCGGCTGACCCTCAACATAAACTTATGTATCGTGTAGCGCATGTTTAGGGAGAATTCGCTCCACCCGAATATTCAGTTCACTATGGAGGTGGAAAAGAATGGATGCCTTCCCTTCCTTAATGTTTAGGTCAGAAGGAAGACTGATGGTACACTGGGACATTGTTTATAGGAAGCCTACTCAAACTGACTTGTATCTGCGAGCTGATAGTTGTCACCATCCAGCTCAGCGTGAAGGAGTACTTCGTACCTCGGTTCACAGGGCCCGCGTTATCTCAGACCCTGAAAGTTTGACAGCCTGAGCTATCACATCTCGAAGTTACCTTTCGTCAGAATGGTTATAGTGAGAGGCAGATCAAACCTGCGTTGCGCCATCAGCCTTCTGTGCAACGGGTGAGTGACGATAGCAACGAAGTGGCACCTAAGTCTACGGCCTTTTTGCCTTACGCAGGAAGAATTTCCAACAGGATTGGCCGTATTTTGCGGACATATGATGTGAAATGTGTTTTTCGACCACCTTCTAAGATTAAGGCCCTGTTGGTACAAGATGATCTTGGTTTGCACAAGGCTGATGTCTATCGTATTCATTGCAGTTGTGGCATGTCATATATTGGTCAGACAATCAGGACTGTGGAGGACCGGTGTATTGAACATAAGCGTCACACACGGTTACAACAGCCGAGCAAATCCGCTATTGCAGAACATTGCCTTGACACCTGTCATCCTATGGAATACAACAACAAGGAGATTCTGGCTTGCACGTCCAGCTATTGGGGTAGTGTTATTAAGGAAGCTGTTGAAATCAAACTATCAAGCAACCTTATAAACAGAGATGGGGGATTTTGTTTAAATGCTGCTTGGAATCCAGCTCTTTCTCTCATCAAAAAACAGAGGGACAGAATTAGTGCTACCTCACCTGTTAATTAATAATCACTATCGATATTTCTGATGTTGGTTATCTTTGGTTGTGTGTCGACTCTGCGGGTCCTTGTTCTGTGTGTGGTGTCTTCCTTGTTTCTCCTCTATGAACCGAGGTATTAAATTCCCTTGCATATTGCTTCCTCCTTGCAGGTGTGCCTTGAGAGTGGCAGGGCGTGCTCCTGTCGAAATATCGGCGGCGGTCGACGACGTCACACGGCAGCAAACCCGTAAGTTATTTGAACATTCAATTCGCCGGGAAAAGTTAAGGTTCGACTCTACTAATGTCTGAAGTAGTGCTGGAGGGAACTGACACAATGAATTCTGCTGGACTGTCCATAAATCTGTAAGATTACGAGGGGATGGAGATCTCTTCTGAGCAGCACGTTGTAATCGATCCCAGATATGCTCAATAATGTTCAGGTTTGTGGAGTTTGGTGGCCAGCGGAAGTGTTTAAACTCCGAAGAGCGTTCCTGGATCCACTGTGTAGCAATTCTGTACGTGTGGAGTGTGGCATTGTCCTGCTGGAATTGCCCAAGTCCGTCGGAATGCACAACGGACGTGAATGGATGCTGCTGATCAGACAGGACGTTTACGTACGTGTCACCTGTCAGAGTCGTGTCTAGACGTATCGGGGAAACCCATATCACTCCAGCTGCACATGCCCCACACCGTTACAGAGCCTCCACCAGCTTCAACAGTCACCTGTTGACATGCAGGGTCCATGGATTCATGAGGTTGGCTCCAGACTGTACACGTCCATCCACTCGATACAATTTGAATTGTGACCCTTCTGACCAGTCAACATGTTTCCAGGCATCAACAGTCCGATTTAGGTGTCATCGGGCCCAGGCGAGGCGTAAAGCTTTGTGTCGTGCAGTCATCAAGGATACACGAGTGAGCTTTCGGCTCCGAAAGCCCTTCTCAAAGATGTTTCGTTGAATAGTTCTCAGGCTGACACTTGTTGATGATCCAGCAGTGAAATCTGCAGCTATTTGCGGATGGGTTGCACTTCTATCACTCCCCACTTCATCGCTATCTCAGAGATGCTGTGTCCTTGTTTCGCTAGTGCGCCGACAATAGGAGCACGTACAAACTCACTTAAATCTTGATACCCTGCCATTGTAGCAGCCATGACCAATCTAACAACTGTTGTCTTTCATAGGCGTTGCCAACCGCAGCGCCGTATTCCGCCTCTGTATTTGAATGCGCATGCCTATACAAGTCTCTTTCGCGCTTCAGTGTAGCTCAAGAATAATCTCGGAAGAAAGCAGGAATATCTAATATATACGTTTCTGTAAGCTTCCGTTCTTATCTTACTTATCACCAATACAGATAATACAACACTGACTTGAAAATACTTCCTCTGCAACAGCAAAAAAATGGCTCCGAGCACTATGGGACTTAACTGCTGAGGTCATCAGTCCCCTAGAACTTAGAACTACTTAAACCTAACTAACCTAAGGACATCACGCACATCCATGTCCGAGGCAGGATCCGAACCTGCGACCGTAGCTGTCGCGCAGTTCCAGACTGTAGCTCCTCGAACCGCTCGGCCACTCCGGCTGGCCTGCAACAGCAGAACTGGCAAGAGACATTATCGATCTGGATAAAGTATGTGGCTCGTCTAAAGTTACAGTAACTTTACATATTCGCTTACAATATTCTCGATTAAAATGAAGCAGTGGTTTTGTTGCAACTCATACTGTATGCTTGTCAAATCACAAAGGAACTCATCAACAGTTACGTTATCCGGTCATATTACATGTATTTTCTGCAGATTTAAATCATTCGCCGCTTCATTACCAGTATTTTCTGAATTTTCTTCATAGTTTACTTTCTTCATACAGCTTATGTCTTCAGTTAATACGGCAATCGTGTTACGTACATGTGGACAAGAAGGCAGAATTACCGTCTGCATAGTATACTTATTAACTACTCATGTTGTCTACAAGGATCATTAGCGTTCAGTGGAGTATCTGCAGCAAAAAAATGGTTCAAATGGCTCTGAGCTCTATGGGACTTAACTTCTGAGGTCATCAGTCCCCTAGAACTTAGAACTACTTAAACCTAACTAACCTAAGGACATCACACACATCCATGCCCGAGGCAGGAATTGAACCTGCGACCGTGGCAGCAGTGCGGTTCCAGACTGTAGCGCCTTTAACCACTCGGTCACTCCGGCCGGCCTATCTGCAGCAGTTCAAGAGTTCCCTACAGTAATCTAGAAATTTCTTCTCTGCAATATGTTCACGCCTAAGGTCTGAGGATGACACGGTTGCCGGTCGGTATCGTTGGGCCTTCATGGCCTGTCCCAACGGCGTTTGTTTTTTAATTTGTAATCTTTTCGTATTCTGAATACAATTTTTTTTTTATTACTGAGTCCCCGCACATGGATCGGAATAATTTAAGGGAAACATATGGAAGGGTGGCCCATTAATAATAATTCTGTCATAACCAACTAACAAGTACCGAGATTCTTGCCACATACATGTAAGTATTTAAGGTTTTTAAATTGAAATCACAATACATAAGACCATTTGCATAATAAATAAAATTACAATTGGTGCTCGAAGAACATGTCAACTGTGTAATAAAATTACAAACAGTTAACTGATTAAATAAACCTGCGGTGGCACTCAGTCCGCGCGACTGGCATCACAAGTGTGCGCTTATTTCACAACAGGATTTGAAGACAAGTTCAACAAACATTAAATAAAAGATATTAAAATGCACCCATCTCCACCGATTACTTTGCTCTCTTATAGGCAAGATATGACCAAGCAGGCCAAATGCTACCCTCATGTAAAAACCGAAGCAAACAGTAATGCTTCAACTGCTATCTTTCTCGGCGTATTCCAATGATGAATTCTTCTCGGGTTATCAGCCGAGTGGTGGCGTCGTCTTGTCGCAGTGTCGAAGTGAAGATCTTCGCCAGAAGATGATGGGTACGAAACTCATTGAAACGTTGTGACAAGACGACGCCACCACTCGGCTGATAACCCGAGAAGAATTCATCACAGTAATACTTCACTGATTAGGCACGAGCCTGTTACACATAAAACAAGCTGAGTACTTGAATAAACTACCGGGCCCCTGAAACACTACTAAAATGATAATGACAACTATACGTTTTTTCTTAAGAAATCAAGAAACTCGGTGCCTACTTTGTCCATAGGCTTTCATCACACTACCACAAGGACCTTACAATAATAGAAACACGAAGGAAATTACTTTCTAATCCGGCGACTTGTCAAAAGAATACAATAACATACTCAACTTGAGGCTGGAACGGGAGATCCGGAGAAGAGCGTGTGATCCACCAACACCTAGACCTCGTGCGATGACATGAAAGTTGACGAAGCAGAAGGAAAACGCATCCTTTCCCCGGACCAGCAGAAAAGCAGTGCGTCAACCGCTGCGTTTACAAAGCTGTGAACATATACCAAACAACAAATAGCAAATAAGTTGTACAGAAATTAACATACACAGCAATACTTAAACGACCAATTGAAGATTATTGTGAAGGAAACCAACCATTAAAACTTCAGTATAGGAACGCCCCGTTCATAAACATTGCAAGTTCACCTTCCTAGAAGTAAGAAGAAACAATGTACAAAGTCATTTTGAAAAATAATTACATAATAATTCTAACAAGATTAAATAAGTCGAGGCTCACCTCTATTGGGGCCTCTTAGGGACTAACAGACATTGTAAACTGGATATGCACCAAATGGCAGATGGCTGGTTAAAATGCTCACCTACAATCCGAAAGACTCCTCAACAAGGAGTAAGAGAGGCGCAAATACAAACACGGACACGCACATGAGCCACACGTGCTTACCTTTAGACTGAGCACATACAACTTTAGTTACAGGCCAAATCCAATAACTTGCCCCAGGAATTGCCATAAGGTCTATAAGAAACAGAAATGACAATCAGTAGTATCATATGCTCAGTGATAAAAATGGTTTCAAGTACCAGATTAAAATTGCATAATACTAGCTTCGCGCTTACAGGAACTTACAGACTGACACACACAGCCCCAAAAGGGGTCAATGAAAGGCATAAAGGAACCAGATTCATAACCAGCTCAGGCCGGGACGAAGTTAACAATCTTTAAGTACAGTACTTGCTGAACAGTCTTGATGCATAATTCCAAATAAATGTCAAGGAGGCCAATAGCTTCAGCACCCCAGTTAGGCAGTGGATAATACTGCCCTCCTGCTCGTAGCTGCTAACAAGTTGTCCAATACATCTGGGCGTATTTAGCACACCGCAGTTGACTGATGCACTTCGTAACCAGGTTGCACGCGACGAGAGTCGCTCCTGCTCGCTAAACTCGCCTGTATCAACAGATAACGCTGCAGAAAAACGAGGGTCCCCATACACCGGAGGTTAAAGCAACTTAAATCACTTAATAAAATCAAGTCTTCTGGTCCAGACTGTATACCAATTATGTTCCTTTCAGAGTATGCTGATGCATTAGCTCCATACTTAACAATCATATACAACCGTTCGCTCGACGAAAGATCCGTACCCAAAGACCGGAAAGTTGCACAGGTCACACCAATATTGAAGAAAGGTAGTAGGAGTAATCCACTAAATTAAAGGCCCATATCGTTAACGTCCATATGCAGCAGGATTTTAGAACATATATTGTGTTCGAACATTATGAATTACCTCGAAGGAAACGGTCTATTGACACACAGTCAACATGGGTTTAGAAAACATCGTTCCTGTGAAACACAACTAGCTCGTTACTCACATGAAGTGTTGAGTGCTATTGACAAGGGATTTCAGATCGATTCCGTATTTATAGATTTTCGGAAGGCTTTTGACAGTGTGTCACACAAGCGGCTCGTGGTGAAATTGCGTGCTTATGGAATATCGTCTCAGTTATGTGACTGGATTTGCGATTTCCTGTCAGAGAGGTCACAGTTCGTAGTAACTGACGGTAAGTCATAGAGTAAAACAGAAGTGATTTCGGGCGTTCCCCAAGGTAGTGTTATAGGCCCTTTGCTGTTCCTTATCTATATTAACGATTTGGGAGACAATCGGAGCAGCCGTCGTCGGTTGTTTGCAGATAACGCTATCGTTTATCGACTAATAAAGTCATCAGAAGATCAAAACGAACTGCGAAACGATTTAGAAGAAATATCGGAATGGTGCGAAAAGGGGCAGTTGACCCTAAATAACGAAAAGTGTGAGGTTATCCACATGAGTGCTAAAAGGAACTAGTTAAACTTTGGTTACACCATAAATCAGTCTAATCTAGAAGCCGTAAATTCAACTAAATACCTAGGTATTACAATTATGAACAACTTAAATTGGAAGGAACACATAGAAAATGTTGTGGGGAAGGCTAACCAAAGGCTGCGTTTTATTGGCAGGACACTTAGAAAGTGTAACAGACCTACTAAGGAGACTGCCTACACTACGGTAGTCCGTCTTCTTTTAGAATACTGCTGCGCGGTGTGGGATTCTTACCAGATAGGACTGACGGAGTGCATCGAAAAAAGAAAGGTAGCACGTTTTGTATTATCGTGAAATGTGGGAGAGAGTGTCACAGAAATGATACAGGACTTGGACTGGAAATCATTAAAAGAATGGCGTTTTTCGTTGCGACGGAATCTTCTCACGAAATTGCAATCACCAACTTTCTCCTCCGAATGCGAAAATATTTTGTTGACACCGACCTACATAGGGAGGAACGATCACCACGATAAAATAAGGGAAATCAGAGCTCGTACGGAAAGATATAGGTGTTCACTCTTTCCACGCGCTATACGAGATTGGAATAATAGAGAATTGTGAAGATGGTTCGATGAACCCTCTGCCAGGCACTTGAATGTGGTTTGCAGAGTATCCATGTAGGTGCAGATGAGGGTCAACAGTTTCAGTTCGCTGCAATCTCCACTACGCCGAGTATCTCAGACACACTGGCCCAGATCCGTGCCCGACCCGCCAGTCACTACCACACAGCCCCAGAGAGAACACATAATCAAGCAAAACTGATACGACGAGGGCCAGAATCCATGGAAAGCGTCCACAAATGGCGCCAGTAAGATCGCGCGTGCCATGACAGTAGCCGCTACCCCTCAATTATTTCTTTAATTCATCTTCAAAACTGATTCGATTCATTTTTCATTTATATACTGGTGTCCAAAATTAAAGCAACAAACCGCTACTTCCCCGTACTGCCACGATATAATCACACAAACTGTCAACAGATGTACGTACGATCAGGTTTTGCACGGAAGATGGAATTCCGGTCAACGGACAACCACGTCAACGATGACGTCAGGGCTCGTAGCGCACGGGGTGCTGTTTGCTGGGTAGTCCCACATCCACAATCGCTGTGTACACAACCACACACACTACAATACGGCACAGAAAAGACGCCTACCTCTCTCTTTGTGGTGAAGGTCGACAGGAAGAATTCAGGACAGTTGCGAACTGATGTGGCCCTGCAACTTGATGTGGATCGTTCTGTTGTTTCTCGAATGTGGCGACAGTTTAGAGAGATCGAAACTGTGTCCCGAAGACCAGGGTAGGACCTATCACGTGTCACGTCAGAAATAGAGGACCATCATTTGGCTGGAAGGATACGTCAGTTCCTGTCAGTACTGCACGGCAACTGGCATCTGACTTAGCAGCATCCACTGGACGTGCTGTATCGAGGACAACGCCTAGAGTGGAGTGGTCAACATGCCATCTGGACGGGCGATCAGTGGGCCAAGGTTCTTTTCACAGATGAGTCCCGATTTGGCCTGGAGAGTGTCTCTCGACGGATTCGCTTCTGAACGCAATGTGGAATAAGATCGAGACCCGAACAATGTGGAAAGAGACCGATACGGAGGAGGATCACTAAAGGTGTGAACAGTGATTATGTTGACCGCTCGTACACCTGTCCATGAAATTGTATGGGTAAATCGTAAAGGTTTAATTGCCGCCAGGCATCGTCACAAGGTCTTGGGACCTTACCTGCGATTTTTGCGAGGTACTGTGCTCCCATACTTCGTACTGATGGACGATACATCTCTACATCATAGGGGACAAGTGGTTGATGTATTCTTTGAAACGGAAGATATTGCAACGCATGGCTTGGCCTGCTCGCTCTCCAGATTTGATATGTATACAGTATATCTGTGACGCACTGGGGAGACGGGATGCATCACGTGGACATGCCCGCAGCTCGTGGTCTAGTGGTTAGCGTTGCCGCGTCTTGATTACTGGGTCCCAGGTTCGATTCTCGACCGGGTTGGGGATTTTTCCCCGCCGCGGGACTGTGAGTTCGTGTTGCTCTCATCATTTCATCATCATCATTCGTGACAGTGGCTAGGTTAGACTGTGTACAAATTGGACTGTGTAAAAAGTGGAACTATTTACAGGCACTGATGACCGCGCAGTTGAGCTCCCCACGAACCAAACACCATCATCATCACGTCAGCATCCACCAACCACTCTCCAAGACTTGAGGCCAGCTCTGCAGGAACAACAGGTGGTATTGCCTCCATGTGAGATTGATCACATAGTTCACAGGATGCTCCGTCGCCGTCAGGCGTGTATTGATACCAGAGGTGGTCACACCCCATACTGAGGATAATAACCAGTTGTCGAGATGTGTGTTCAAGTCCGTTAAGTTGGAAAAAGGCTAAGAACTTTTTGTCTACTCTTGTGCTGGTTGCAGTTGTTTACCTTCGGTATTCTTTACTTTGTATCTTCATTTTTATCACCTATTCATCCTGTTTTGTGGCAAAATAAACGCAACCTTGCTAAATTTTGGTTTTTTGCTCTCGTTTTGGACACCAGTGTACATTTATTGATGAGCGTTCTGTAAAAACTGCACTGAACTGTTTCATAGCCACCTATACTACATTAATACGGGTTGTGTCCACCCATCGCCCTTATGATTGCTCGAACTGTGATGAGGAGACGCAAAGAGGTGTCTGAATGTCTGTGGAAGAATGGCAGCCCATTCTTACTCAAGAGGTGAAACTAGAGCAGGCAGTGATGTTGAACGCTGTGGTCTGAGGCGATATTCTAATCCTTCCCAGAGGTGTTACATTGGGTCCAGGTCGTGACTCTCGGTGGGTCAGTACATTTGTTGAATGTAAGTGCACAGTCCCATTAATATATCTATACCAAAGCTTTGTGAGCAATGTCATCCTGATAGAATCATCGTCTTCCGACAGTTCCTCTGTTGTACACAATGCTGTAAGGTTTATTCATACCTTTCCGCATTCTCTTAAGCACAGTAATGGGACCACATCAAAACCACTTAAAACACATGCACACCATGACATCACCTCCTTCGTACGTCATTGATGGCTCTACACATGTTGACAGGGAACGTTATCACGGCATTCGTTAAACCCAAACACTTCCTTGAGGTTGCCACAGGGTGCAGTGATTTGTCACTTCAAATCACTCGCTTACAGACATACATTGCTCTGAGGCGTCGGCCTATGCAGCACATAAAGCATCGCCTGACTACGGAAATGTGTCGCTTATGAAGAACTGCTCGATCATCACATCCCATTCTTATTAGCTCCCTAAGCATAGCTCCCAAGACATAACCATTATGGTAGCTAGGCTGGTATTAGCACTAAGGAACTCATGAGTGATTGCTTCCGCTAATTTCACGCGATTTTTTTACAAACATCTTCCGCAATGCTCAACGACCGGGCGAGGTAGCGCAGTGGTTAGCAAAGTGGTTCAAATGGCTCTGAGCACTATGGGACTTAACTTCTGAGGTCATGAGTCCCATAGAACTCAGAACTACTTAAACTTAACTAACCTAACATCACACACATCCATGCCCGAGGGAGGATTCGAACCTGCGACCGTAGCAGTCGCGCGGTTCCGGACTGAAGGGCCTAGAACCGCTCGGCCACCCCGGCAGGCGCAGTGGTTAGCAGACTGGACTCGCATCTGGCAGGACGACGGTTCAAATCCGCGTGCGGTCATCCTGAGTTAGCTTTTTCGTAATTTCCCTAAATTGCTTTAGGCAAATTCCGGGATTGTTCCTTTGAAAGGGCCCGGCCCACTTCCTTCCCCTAATCCGATGGGATCGGTGACCTCTCTGTTTGGCCCCTAACTCAAATCAACCAACCAACTAACTAACTAACCAACCAACCAGTGCTTAGCGGTCATTATCCGCCAATTTATGAGGCCGGCTTACTATTGTTTTAGCTGTGGTTGTTCCTTCGTATTTCCACTTCACAATCACATCACCAAATGAGCAAGAGACGATTTAGGGTGCTTAGTAATGGCTGAAATGTCCCTGATGGCTTTGTTAGTCAACTGACACTTATGACCTGTGGACGTTCGAAGTCGCTGAGCTAACCTGACTGATCCATTCTGCTTTTGCTGCTTCTCTGCTGACAACACAGTACTCTACGCATCCTTTTGTACTGGCGGGTAGTCGTATATTTATACCCGTCAAAAATTAGTGGTCAATTTCGCATTACGTAAAGTCTCCGGATACTTTTGAGCTTTGGCTGTCACCTTGCCACGGGTAACTAAACAACGAAATTAAAAACCACACAAGAGCCATTTTGCACGCAGTTTGCTGTGACAGGCTTTCTATAGAAATAGGCATCTATAGACATAGGCATCACGAATGATGAATAAAAGGCTTTCAGTTTCCAGAACAATACATTAGGAGACAATCTGAGTAGCCGCCGTAGGTTGTTAGCAAATGATGCTGTCGTTCATCAGAAGATCAAAAGAAATTGCAAAATGATTTAGAAATGATATTCAAATGGTGCGAAAATTGGCAGTTGCCTCTAAATAATGGGAAGTGTGAGGTCATCCACATGAGTGCTACAATGTATCCGTTAAACTTCGGTTACAAGATAAATCGGTCTAATGTAAAGGCCGTGGAAATGAGCGTTTGACGTCACTGGCCGGGAGGCCCCTTACGGGGCAGGTCCGGCTGCCTTGGTGCAGGTCCATATTACATTCGACGTCACATTGGGCTACCTGCGAGCCGGATTGAAATGAAATGATGATGAAGACAACACAACACCCAGTCTCTGAGCGGAGAAAATCAGCCGGGAATCGTACCCGGGTCGCTTAGGACGGCAGTCCGCCACGCCGACCATTCAGCTATCGGGGCCGTAAATTCAAGTAAATGCTTAGGAACTACAGTCATTAACAACTTAAATTGGAAGGAACACCTAGAGAACGTTGTGGAGAACGCAAACTAAAGACTGAGTTTTATTGGCAGATCACTTAGAAAATGTACCAGACCTACTAAAGAGACTGCCTACAATACGCTTGTCCGTCGACTTTTGGAGTAATGCTGCACGGTCTGGGATCCTTACCAGGTAGGATTAAGGGAGTACACCGAGAAATTTGAAAGAAGAGCAGCACGTTTTATACTATCGCGAAATAGGGGAGAGAGTGTCACGGAGATGATACAGGATTTGGGGTGGACACCATCAAGACAATGGTGCTTTCCGTTGCGGTGGAATCTTTTCACGAAATTTCAATCAGCAAGAATCTCCTCCCAATGCGTAAATATTTTGCTGACGGCGACCTCCGACCTACATGGGGAGAAACAATTATCATAATAATATAATGGAAATCAGAGGTCGCACGGAAAGTTATAGGTGTTCATTTTTTCCGCGCGCTCTTTGAGAGTGAAATAATGGAGAATTATTGTGAAGGTGGTTATATGAACCTTCTGCCTGGCAACTAAGTGTGGTTAGCAGAGTATCCATGTAGATGTAGATGTAGATAATGCGAGCAGTACTTAAGTATCCCATTCCGTAATGGTAGATCAATATTTCAATATATCCATTGCCGTCCGCTAAGGCCGAGCAGTTCTTCAGTCCAGAACCGCGCTGCTACTGCGCTCGCAGGTTCGAATCCTGCCTCAGGCATGGATGTGTGTGATATCCTTAGGTTAGTTAGGTTTAAGTAGTTCTAATAGGGGACTGACGACCTCAGGTGTTACGTCCCATAGTGCTTAGAGCCATTTCAACCATTTGAATATATCCATTTATAGACATTAAATAGACCAGATAAAGCGAAATGTTTAAAGTAGGAAATATCTTTTAAGTGACAAATGAGAGCACTCTTCCGCACCTCCGTTCTGAGCGTATAGCCGTGGTGTGCTACTCACGCCCTTTTCGGACAAGGCGCTCAATTGCTTCATGGAGCTGTGCTCGGAGATAAATTCCCAGCGAGCGGAACAGTCGCGCCTTTTGACAAGTCCACCGGGAAGCTGAAGGGAGGGCTTTTAACACGTTGACGCTGCCGGACAGATTTATGGCCTTTCAGCGGTGCTGAGTGGCGAGCACCTGACGCGTTTTAATTAGCGAGAAGGATCAAAAGGCTGTACATCAAACGGCGCTGCCTTTCGCTACCTCTCTTTTTTTTTTCGACGTGAGAGCCACAGAGAAACAGCCGCTTACAGCACATTTCGCCCACAGGGTTGGACTAAACACGTCCTGTGGTTTCCTGCCTACGCCACACCACACTGGAGAACTTCACACAGGCATTCTTTTGTAGGAAACAGACGGTAATGGTTACTTTTCATCAGCAACTGAAAAGAAATTTTTCTCGTCCTACGTTCATTGGTTCCTACTGTAACATACAGCAATAAATCAACATATTTTTCACTAGCAGTATTTACTGGTCGTTAAAGATTAAAAAGCTTCAATCGAAGGATGTTTATGGTGAAAAAAAGAATATACACTACTGGCCATTAAAATTGCTACAACACGAAGCTGACGTGCTACAGACGCGAAATTTAACCGACAGGAAGAAGATGCTGTGATATTCAAATGATTAGCATTCACACAAGGTTGGCGCCAGTGGCGACACCTACAACGTGCTGACATGCGGAAAGTTTCCAACCGATTTCTCATACACAAACAGCAGTTGACAGGCGTTGCCTGGTGAAACGATGTTATGATGCTTCGTGTAAGGAAGAGAAATGCGTACTATCACGTTTCCGACTTTGATAAAGGTCGGATTGTAGCCTATCACGATTGCGGTTTATTATGTCGCGACATTTCTGCTCGCGTTGGTCGAGATCCAATGACTGTTAGCAGAGTATGGAATCGGTGGGTTCCGTAGGGTAATACGGAACGCCGTGCTGGATCCCAACGGCCTCACATCACAAGCAGTCGAGATGACAGGCATCTTATCCACATGGCTGTAACGGATCGTGCAGCCACGTCTCGATCCCTGTGTCAACAGATGGGGACGTTTTCAATAACCATCAGTACGAACAGTTCGACGACGTTAGCAGCAGCATGGACTATCAGCTCGGAGACCATGGCTGCGGTTACCCTTGACACAGCCAGGAGCACCTGTGATGCTGTACTCAGCGACTAACCTGGGTGCACGAATGGCAAAACGTCATTTTTTCGGATGAGTCCAGGTTCTGTTTACAGCATCTTGATGGTCGCATCCGTGTTTGGTGGCATCGTGGTGAACCCACATTGGAAGCGTGTATTCGTCATCGCCATACTGGCGTATCACCCGGCGTGATGGTATGGGGTGCCATTGGTTACACGTCCCGGTCACCTCTTGTTCGCATTGACGGCCCTTTGAACAGTGGACGTTACATTTCAGATGCGTTACGACCCGTGGCTCTACCCTTCATTCGATCCCTGCGAAACCCTACATTTCAGCAGGGTAATGCGCGACCGCATGTTGCAGGTCCTGTACGGGCCTTTCTGGATACAGAAAATGTTCGACTGCTGCCCTGGCCAGCACATTCTCCAGATCTCTCACCAACTGAAAACGTGTGGTCAATGGTGGCCGAGCAACTGGCTTGTCACAATACGCCAGTCACTACTCTTGATGAAGTGTGGTATCGTGTTGAAGCTGCATGGGCAGCTGTACCTGTACACGCCATCCAAGCTCTGCTTGACTCAATGCCCAGGCGTATCAAGGCCCGTTATTACGGTCAGAGGTGGTTGTTTTGGGTACTGACTTCTCAGGATCTATACACCCAAATTGCGTGAAAATGTAATCACATGTCAGTTCTAGTATAATATATTTGTGTAATGAATACCCGTTTATCATCTGGATTTCTTCTTGGTGTATCAATTTTAATGGGCAGTAGTGCATTATTCAACAAGGAAATAGACGGAGGAACTGTCACTGAGTTCCGGGAGTTCAGTGACTGTCGCATAATGGAATCAGTGAACCTTGACAGCAACGTGAGCGACTTCAGAGTATTCCACACGACATAGGCCACGGTAGCACAGGTATCCAAGAAAAACGTTTCTTATTCTACACTGAAGAGCCAAAGGAACTGGTACACCTGCCTGACGTCGTGTAGGACCCCCGCCAGCACGCAGACGTGCCGCAACACGACGTGGCATGGACTCAACTAATGTCTCTAGTAGAATTTGCGGCAGACACTTGTTGTCTCATGTAGGCATTGCCGACTCAGCGACGTATTCTGCCTGTTTACATACCTCTGTACTTGAATATGCATGCCTAAACCAGTTTCTTTGGCGCTTCAGTTTATAATATCTAGTCGAACTCTGCTGACGAAGTCTAGTGAAAGTACAGCAGGACAAGAAGACGAATCTGGCAGAGTCGAGCAGAGTGGGGTGACGTATTCAGGGTGCAATGTCAGAGAAGGAGTGTTGCAGGCAAAGGGTTCATCCAATCACTTAAAAGCTATTTCTCTACCCATACAACTCTCAAACAGGACACGGAAGAAACGAACAGTTAAATCTTTCCATAGGCGCTATGATTTCTCTCTATGTAGGTGCGTCTCAACAAAATATTATCGCATTAGAGCGAGAAAACTGGAGATCGAAATTTCGTGAAAAGATTTCGGGGCAAGGAATAACGCCTTCGCTTTAATGATTCCCACCTCGACTCACGTATCATGTCTGTGACACTCTCTCTCCTATTTCGCGATATTGGAAAGCGATTTGTCCTTCTTTTGAACTTTTCCGGTATCCTCCATCAATCCTATCAGGTAAGGAACCTATACATGCAGCACTACTCTAGCACAGGATGGACAAGCATATTGTAGGCAGTTTCTTCAGCAGACTTGTTGCCAATAAAACACAGTCTTCGGTTCGAATTCCTCACAACATTATCCATGTGATCGTTCCAGTTTAAGTTGTTCATGATAGTAATTCCCACTGTTACACCGGAGTCAAGGTAGCCCCTGAGGGCTGGCAACCCATATTACACCACTGAGGACTAGGTTGTCTATGCCCAAGGTGTACCAAAAGCACCATGGTAAACACTGGCTATTTACATACAAGATAATGGAAACAGACATTCCGAGCACTACTTCCAGCAGGGGGAGCTAGATTCACGGCCAGAGGGAAGTATCACTACACCAAAACCTCATTGGCTGGAGACTGCTATTAATGGGCTAGAACCAGCCCCAAAGTGCAGTTCACGCCGGATGCCGACCTCGTGTACGGCGAC